>NC_141102.1:7515000-8726250 GCF_041138505.1 Cibotium barometz | reverse complement strand
CACTATTTTTATGATTTCTACTTTAGCATCAAGGAGAAGACACACGATCTCCTCTTCTTCCTAGGTCTTCAGGGCTTTAACCTCTGTCTGGGTGACTGCCAATGCTGTTGTTCTCTCCAGCACTTCTTCTTTTAGCCCTTGGATGGCATCGCCCCAAACCTTGGCTGGCTTTTGTGCTTCAGCTAACTCTGCTCTGAGCCTATCCACCTAAGCTTTGAGCATATTTTTCTCGTTGGTGAGGGTTTTGATTTTCCCTTCACTCAGTTCTTTCTGTTAGACTAAGGCCTTCTCCACTAGAGTGAGCTTGTTCTACATTTCCATGTTATGCTGAGCCATTGTATGCACTTTGCTCTCCAAGTTCCTAAATTTTACTATATAGCATTTTTTAGCATTACATGTTGTTGCTAATTCCGGGCACACATTTAAATAATGGTGTTCTAGGCCTTTGACTCATATTCTTCAACAGAAGTAATGGCATGAGAGAGGATGGTCTGGGCCACAGTCTCATTAGCCCTTTATTCATGTGTAGTTGTTGGGTGTAAGAAGTTGTGCCTCCAGTTCTCTGGGTAGTTTGGGGTTGTGGCTTGGTCCTGCAACTTCTATGCTAAGGCTACCACCCAAGGCTGCAGTTCCGGTGATATGGATAGATCAACCCCTATGGAGAACTTCCCCTTTTGAGCTTCTTCTTCTTTCTTTTTCTGTTGTTCCTCTTCTTTCTTCTTTCTTCTTTCTCTCTTCCTCCTCCCCTCCTCTTTTCTTCTTCCTCCTTTTTCCTTTTCTCTTCTTCCAGCTTTTCTTCTTTTTTGCTTCTGTCCCTTGGGTAGCTTCCTATTTCTGTCTCTCTTCCAGTTGTCTTTTTCTTTCTTCTTCTGCTTTCTACTTCTTTACTTCGTCTAGGTCAAGCAGGAACTCTTTGTCTACTCTAAGTTTTCTTCTCTTGCCGGCCTTCTGGGCGATTTTCTGCCACTCTTGTAAGATTCCTCCCTCCAAATTTTGAGGTGTAAATGTGTAAGAACCTCCCCTTTTGTTCTTGTAATTATTCCCCTCTCTGAAATAGGAGAAAGATCTTGTTTTACCCTTTTTTGTCCTAGAGAGAGAAAATGTTTACAGAGAGGTAATCCAAATTTGAGATATTTTTGGATATAAAAATCCTCCTAGTGTCTAAAATGGGTTCCCCTGAAACAGAAGCTCAAAATAAATTCTCCAAAATGCATTAGGAATCAATTAAAAATGATTTAAAAGACCTTAGCCTAAGGGTCAAGATTTTCTGAAAATTTTGGATTATGGTCCAATTAAGGTTCCTATGGGCCAATAAGATTAATCCAAGTGGTGGGATGAGATAAATCCAAAGAATAAAAGAAAATACCCAAAAACGAGAAAATGCTCACATAAGATGAAGAGTTGACTCAGTACAAGGTTTATTAGTTAAAAACTATGAGATATTACTAAAAAATGAGATATTTTAAAATAATGATACATTTTTGACACCTTGGTAAGGAGGGGGGAGACTTTGAGGTAGACACCTATTTCACACATGTGGATGAGTTTTTAAAATTGTGATATTTTTATCTCTCCTCTCTCCTGGATCAAACCAGATCAAAAAGGGAGCCAAACTGGTCCAAATCTTGTTCAAATTCAGCCAAACTGAAGCTGGAAAATTCTAGAACTTAGTTGGACTCAGTTAGTGGCCTCCCTCACCTATAAATAGATCCTCATTCTTTTGTATTCTCATCTTTGAGCTATACCATCCTAGTATTACATTAAAATAATGATATTTTGTATTATCCCTTAAAAATCCTCTACTTTTGGAGAGAGTGGAGCTTCTCTCTCTCTCTTCAACAATCCTTGGGGCTTTCTTCTCAACACACTAAACCAATTGATTGGTTGGGGGCTTCCTTCTATGATAAAGAAGCAAGAAAAATCAAGAGGTAAGATGTAATTTCATGGTTTTTCTCTACTATTCTCAATGTTTTCACTTCTCAACCCCTCTTAAGCTTGAGAAGTTTCTAATTAAGTGTTTATGATGCAAATCAAGCTTTTCTTAAGAGTTATAATGAATAATTAAGAAAAGTTTATCTTTATGCTTAATTTAGGATGCTCTTTCTATATATCTCTCTCTCCCCAAAAGAATGGTCATTCCTATTACCAATTCTCCATTCAAATGATGGTTCTCATTGATAAATTCTCAATTCAAAAATCAAACTCTATGCTAGTTAAGCTAGAGGTTAAAGAAATGGCTTTTTAATGCCTACATGTTAACAAACTTATGATTAATTCCATAAATTGGATTTAGGTCTAAATGATAGTTATTCTATCATAATGGTACCACAAAGTCTTATTCTTTTCAAAAATATAGAAAATTATCAGTAATAGCAGCGAAGCTATGGTAAAAATTTTAGAAATTAATACATAAATCATTTTTATGCATAATGTGAAAAGAGGACTTCCTACCATATTCTAGGATGGGACATCCTATGCTAAAAGAATTATTTTCATCAAATTCATGGAAAATTAAATTTTAGTGTTTATGCATAAATAAGTAATTAAGAAAAGAGGTAATTTTAGTAATTTTATTTTTATGTAAAAAGAGGAATTTCCATGATAATGGAGATCCATGTAATCAAATGGAAAAAGAGAACTTTTGGTATATTAAAATAATGAGTATTATATTTAAAGAGAAATTTTAAATAAGTTTATTTTATGCATGAAAAAAATCTAAATGATAAAAGAGGAATTCCCATGACATTTGGTAAATGGTAAAAGTGGAATTCTTGGCATATTTGGAATAATGGATATTTTTATTAAAGAAAAGAGAAATTTTAGATAAATTTAAAAGAGGAATTCCCATGACATTTGGAATTCAATCAATCAAATGAAAAAAGAAGAATTCCCATGATATTTGAGATGCAAGAAATTAAATAGAAAAAGAGGAATTTTTAGCATAATTCAAATTGTGAGTATTTATCAAAAGTGGAATTTTGAGCATTATTGGAAAATATGGGTAGAATTGATTTTTGTAAATCCCATGAATCTTTTACTCAAAACAAGAATATTGAATATATTTCACTTGATAAAATTGAGAAAGAATATGAAAATATCCCTTGAGAAAAAGAACCTTTACCTAGGCCAAGCATTTGGCGAAAATTTAGAAAAGTCTCATCGGTATCAAAAATAGAAAATATTACTAAATGTGAATAAGATGTGAATGCGATGATGTGATAAGATGTGAGTGGATGTGATAAGATGTGGTGTGATGTAAATAAATGTGGATGGGATGTGAGGTGATGTAAATGGATGTGGATGTGAATGAAGAGATGAGAATGAGATGTGAGGATATGTGAAAGGATGTGATGGGATGTAAATGGATGGGGATACGGATGTGATAAGATGTGGTGTGATGTAAATGAATGTGGATGTGATAAGATGTGATTCTTCTTCTTAGCATGTTTCCTCTAAAAGTGCTAAACTTTTATCCTCTCTTTTCCTCAATTTTGGACACTCGGTGCGATAGTGCCCCTTCCCTTGACATTCATAGCATGTGACACTACTTCTATCCCTAGGTTTATCCTCAACTCGTGGAACCCAAGGTGGCCTTATGTTGACTAAGTGTAACTTCAAATCAACAAATTCTGCCATAAGTTGTGCAATGTTATGAGCCAAGGATGGAGCTTGTACTACTTGAGATGTTGAGGCTATCTCTACTCGTGGTGGGGTCGGCACACTTGGAGAAGATTGGAATGTCGACTCAATATGAAGAGTGGCCTCCTTCTTCAAAGAAATACAAAGAGCCTCTTTAAAATTAGTGGGATCTTTGCTTAGAACTTTTCCATGCAAGCGGGAATCCAAAGCCATGATAAACTTGCTCATCTTAAGGTGCTCCATTGCTAAAGAACTCTTTGAATCTCCCATAGAAGGTGAAAAAGAAGAAGCAACAACATGTAAAGCAGCTTGTTGATATTTGATGAACAAGGCTTCATACCTCATTGAAAAGGCAGAAACTGACTCTCCTTCCTTTTGGAAAATCTGGTCCAATTGTAATAGTAAAGCATTTGGTGACTCCACTGTCCCAAATCTCTCCTTCATTGCTTTAGTCAACCTTAGTATGCTCGGTTAAACTCTCGGAGATAACTCCCCGGGTCTTCTCTTTCCGATCCTTGGAACACCGGAATGTTGAACATCGTGCACCAAAAGATGAGTAGCAACAAGGAAATTTACTTATTTCAAAATAACTTTTCCTTAATCATGCGAGACCTTAAGGTTAAAATAGAATAATTCTAAGTAAAACTTGCTCTCGTCGTCTCCACCAAAAAGATGTGACACAAAGCTAGGGTTTTGACTTCGGTCACTTCTTAGAATCAAAACACTTGTATGAAACCTCACAGCCTCCTCACCTCCCTTTCTCTCCCTAGGTTAAGATAAAGATAAACACATCAAAGGTGAGATCATAATTCATGGAAGAAAAGATGAAAGGCTCAGGAGAAGCAAGAATTTCTGCCAATCTTGCAGCTCCAAACAAGAGGGCAATTCTTTGTTGGAAGAAAATCTTCCGACGCAGGATTATGTGAACGGAAACATACGGGGAATGTTGGTAAGGTTCATCCGTTCGAATTAGGTGATTTGGACGAAACATCTTAAAGTAAAAGAATATAGCAATCACTTTACAAGAGGATAAGATATATGGGATTTGGTTTTTTATAAGAGATTAAGAGGAATTAATCATTATTAAGAAGAAATAATAGCCAAAAGTTTATAAAAATAGAGATACATGGAGAATTACAGTTTAAAATCCATATAGACTGTACAAAAGAGGATTACATAGGTACGTAGAGCTTGAAGAGAGCTTCGCGTCTATATAAAAACTTTCAAAAATGGGCAACCGAGCGAAAAGTTATGAGCATTTTACTACAAGACTATAAAACTGCCAAAATTCGCCTAGCATCAATGAAGTAAATGATTAAGAAATTAGTTACATGAGTGGAAAGAGCGTATAAAGAGATTCCTAGCCATATGATCAATTTTAGAAACTAATACCTGAGTGATGAGTAATTACCGGTTGAAATTTGGGTATTAGACCACCAAAACTGCACTTCCCTCTCTTTGCATGAAACCTAGATTTTCACATAGCCTCTTGCCTTTCATCTCCTTCATGATTCAAGCTAGAGGGTAAGGGTTAACATTGCTCAGCGGACAATCGTAAAGATTTACGTATGGTCCCCAAAGTCTTTTCACATGCTCATTACCGCTAAACCGTTGGTACCTCCAAAGGAGGGCAGCAAGGGCTACCTTGAGAAGTCACAGGCGCACCAAGATAATAACTCCTTATCCCACTTATCATGAATCATCAAAGAGGTCCAAAATTGGGTTAAGCATGAGGAGCTAATGCTAAATGAGACATTCACATGTAAAGAGAGTGTTTGAATAAGGGTTTGAAGATAAGAGAATGGCAATGACACAAAATGCTCAATTGAGGAGGCTTCATTCATTCATTTGAAAGGGAGAGGAGGGCTCCTTTTATAGGTGGAGAATCACCCTCTCTTCCATTGTTACAAATTACAACATAAAAATCTTCAACCCTTCAGTGATGCAAGCAAACAAGGAGGCAAGAGATCTAAGCGTGGCAGAGGTGTGTTGATAGAGATTTTATGATTTATGGTTTTATGGTTCATTGTGGATGGTAATATAGTAATGATGTGGATGGTACATTGTATGATAGTATGATGTGGGTGTGATTGCAAGGTTCTTTTCTATATACAGGTGGCATACTCTTACAGTCAGGATCCACTGGCCGAAAGTCTATTGAACAAGAGGCCTCATCTAGAGTACATGTGGCCACACCAATCAAGAGGAGAGGATCTTCCAAACATTGCATTTTTGTAGATGATGAGGCTCAAGAGAATGGCTCTAATGTGGTGAGTGATGAGGAGACACTTCCATTAGTGACAAAATCGGCCTCTCTTCTGGAGTCTGAGGATGGGGCAAATGCAACTACGGAAAATCAAGAATCTCATTCAAGGGTGTTGGGTAAGAAAATTTCCCTTTGTGTGATGAGTCAAGTTCTGTCATCCTTTTATAATAAGCATAGGGTGGAGCCACCGCTAGTGCCTCTTTGTCAGCTTGTATCAAACCAAGCCATTAGAAAGGCCTCAAGTGATGTTACATGGCTTGTTTCCACATTTGACAATGCCACCTACATGGAAAACATGGGATCCTTTACGATGTCTCTCAACGGAAGATTTGGGGAGCGTATGCCAATTACTTCCCAAGAATTGGATAGTTGGGGGCCTATATGGAGATAAGTCAATGATGCTTTTGAGGCAGAACTACCTAAAGAGTGAGAATATTTGAAAGGTATGAAGCTCCTTATTTGGGATGGAAACCACCACTACAAGACATGGATGAAAAGAGTGAAAGATGGATAGTATTGGAGCATGTACCTCTCTTTTGAGTTTGTGGTTTCAAGTGAACCTAAACATTGTGTTTATTTTTGTGTTAAGCATGGTCTAATCGAATTGATTATCATGTGTGGGTTCGATGTATCTTTCTCAATTGTGAGAAAAAAAAGGAAGGAGAGATCTTACTATCTCTAGATTCTACAAACATGTGGGTTTTTTTCTATTCTTGTATGTATGCTATTTGATTATTTCTATTCTTGTATAGTAGATGATGATATTTGACTTCGTTATTCGTATGTTTTTAGAATCACAAGAAGTCATGTGAAACCAACTCTTTCCCATGAGATATACATGTGTCATAAGTTTGGGATAGCTAACAAAGAGAGAATTATTGGGTACATGACACCCGAGCAACGAGAAATTATGAGACTACATTAAAAAGGAAGCATATTGGGCACACACAAGGGAGAAACCACATCCAACAAGCCTACTGTCATTTGCTTGCTGAAATCAAGAGTTCGGGAGACTCCACCTCTATGCCAGAATTACAACAATGAAGCAAAAGACTAGTGTGAAGGTATTAAAAATAATTTTGCTCCCATCATAATCCATTTCATATTGAGTTCTTGTCATAGAGACATAAAGGGTGTGTCTTGAATGAGATCTCTATATGTTGTAGATGGGTCCTTGACTACATGGCTAAGAATGAAATTGAAACCATGCCATTGGCTACTCAAGAGTGGATGCAGCCTTTAAACAAGGCTACCATGTTCTCTCCCACCATTTTTGAGAGAGGAATCATGTTATGGGAGTGTGAACATTGTCCTTTGTGGATAGATTATCCCATTGACATGATCTCTGCCTCTCTCCTTCTTCAACTATGCCTTGCGTTTTTTGCTTCGCTAGATTCTCTAGGCTATAGATACTTCAACAGTTTGGCTGTGTTTTCTTCATTAGCTATGTTTTTGATCTACAAGCCCTCCTACTGCTGTTGGCCAGCCCCAGGCTACGTTTTCTTCTACAGAGGCAAGTGGAGGAGTTCTAGCTACAAATTTAGTAAGGGCATCAATTTTTTGGAAGATTCTTGAAGGGTATTTTTCCAGACAAGTGGCACATCAGCTCGTCTCCCTCCAAGATCCCGTCTCCTTCCAGTAGAAGGTTCGCGGTGGTGTGTTTTGGGTTTCTTTTGCTGCTGTCTAGCCTGCATCTTCAGAGGGGGCTACTAGTCCCTAGTTGGATCATGTGGAAAGGTGCTTGAGAGAGCACATGGATTGCTTAGCTGTAGAGGTTGTTTGAGACATAGCTTCTTTGAGGCGGCAGACATGGGCCCCCCTGCACGAACGAGGACAAGCTCACTGGTTCAAACTATGACCACTGGAAGCTATAGATGAAGGTCTGGTTCACACAACACAAGGGACACCTAGATATCTCAACACCTCTTTGGGTAAAGATGGGGTTGGCCAACTCGATCCCATCCTTGGTCGATTCTCCAATGTTGGGTCATTTTCTACATCAACGTCATGGCCAACTATTCAACCTATTGTCCTGAGGAGGACCCTTTGCCTTTCCCATCAAATCTTGCGCTCATAGTTTTGAAGGAAGCTTTGAATTTTCCCTCATGAAGTTCTCGGGAACGCGTTCCGTTGAAATTATTCTCAAAGTTCATAGCACTCTTGCAGCATTGCTCAAAGGAAGTGTGGGCTAGAGCATATAAGGAATTATGCAAGGGTACATCATCAAGGCTTTCAAGAAATCTATTGATCAGCCTCTCATTTGAGAACTTGTCTTGGTCACCCATTAGGAATTTTTTGAGGTCATTTAGAGGGCCTTGCAAGGAAGTTTGACTGAAATATTCCCTCCAAAAAGTGGCACCGGCGGATAAAATTTTTGGAAACGAACTCCAAATTTTTTGAACTTCACATATTTAGATTCTACCATTCAAAAGCTATCCATTGATATATAACGCGATAGGGTTCGAAAAAGGGAAAAGATAGATACCTAAAAGATTCCTTTTTGTCTGGGGAAGGTTCACATAACGTGAATACCTAGATTCTACCATTCAAAAGCTATCCATTGATATATAACGCGATAGGGTTCAAAAAAGGGAAAAGATAGATACCTAAAAGATTCCTTTTTTCCTGGGGAAGATTCACATAACAAGAAACCATCCATCCTTAGATTCTTGCATAAGTACGCTTCAAATGGCTACATCAAAGGAATCAACAAAGACATGGAATGGTTTGGACCAATCTTGTGGTTGAACAATTGGTGCGACTGCCAACATCAGTTGTAAATATCGAAAAGATTGTTGGCAGGCCTCCATCCATAAATATGGAACGTCTTTCTTTGTAATAAGGAGATACATCGGATAAGCCACATCCACCAGATACGGCAACAAGAATCGATTATGTCATTTAATATGACCCAGAAATCTTTGTAATTCTTTGATATTGTAGAGTGCCAATAAATCCTTAATTACTTCCACCTTCTTGGAACCTACCGCAATTCTAGAGCTGCCCTAACAGGATTCCACTGGTGACTGCAAATGCACACTTAGTCAGATTGAGACTCAGACGAGCAGCTGTCTGGCACCTTTCAAGATAGAGTGTCAAAAACAGGAGAAGGCACTAAAATCATCCAAGAATACTTTCATAAATGGGACCAAGTAATCATATAAGATTTCTTAAACCATTCTTTGAAATATTGTTGTAACATTCTTCAGACCAAATGTCATCACATTGGAAGCAAATGCTCCCCATTCTATAACAAAATCTTTCTTTTCACACTCACATCTGGGGCCATCAAGACTTGATTATATCCACTAAAACCATCCAAGAAAGAATACATCTCATGGCATACTAGCATTTTACATTGAATCTATGTACGGAAGTGGAAAAGGATCTATCTATATTGCAACATTGAGCTTCTGGTAATCCACGGAAACGTGAAGCTTTCCATTCTTTTTCAACACAATCACTATCAACTAGACAACCAAGTCACCTTATCCACAGGATATATAAATCCAACTTTCAAGAGTTTATCAATTTCCTCCTTAACTTGCTTTGCATAATTCGGGTTCATCCATTCGCTTGACAAGAACGACATCCTCCGTAAGATTGATATGCTGTTGATAAAACTCATAATCAACTAGGCTTCATATCTTTATAACTCCAAGCAAATACATTCACATATGATTTTAATAATTTCTGGAATTGTTTAAATTATGCACATCCAACTTACCCCGCTGACGCGAACTATCTTTGGATCCTCGGCATCACATAGATTCATGTCTTCCAACTCATCTACTATCACCCTATGGTTGTGCTTCATTGCTTTCTCATGATTTTTATCTGCCTAGATGAGAGCTTGAATTTCCTCTGGTGCACCCACATCATCTAAGATAGTGCTCTCCAAACGCAAAGCATGAAGACTGGACCATATTCAAAGGTGGACTATAACTTGGGAAACAATTTTATCCACATCCACTTTAAACAATGATACTAAATCTAGATTCTTTTAACGATTTCTTCCTCTTCATCTAATCAACTCCTTCTAGCCACTTCAATCCTTTAGCACAAATTGGGTGCATGGACTCTTGTAACATATCACGAGATGCCACTTATACACGGACTTTCTTCTTTCGGTTTTGAATTGTAATCTAATCAATTGCCCAATTATGTTTAATCTTTGCTTGCCTCAACCATGGTCTACCCAACAGCATGGGTTAAGATGCAGGCACTCCTTCCATCTTTAACACAATGAAAGAAACTGGGAAGTCACATCCTGCAATTTAGATTTAAGAGTTTTGGAGTCCCCCCAAGCAATTTCACTCTTCGTTGATCTGCCATTTGGATGAGAAGTGGAACCGGTTCTAATTCTTTCTCCTCCAGGATGTCTAGTTCTTAGGGGGTTTTGTCCATAATGATATTTTCCGTAGATCCACCATCAAGAACCACACCCTCATGGACTTACCCTATATCTGAACTGTGACTTCTGGTGCCTCGTCCCAATCTGCTAACTAGCTAGACTTTGAAAGCAGACTGATCCTCTTTGTCTTCCGGAGTAGGGACCACTATGGTTGAAACCTCAACAATACAATCTTCTCCCACAAGCTTCCAGATTAGCTATGTCTGGTAGTTGGGTGCTAAAGATAAAAATTGATCTAGCGCCATATCCAGCTTCATACTCTTCAAATCCTCCCAGAGATCATACTTAAAATCTGACGTCTTTCCACATCCGGATTGTTTCTTTACAGACTGCCACCAGATAGTATCATGTTGCTTTGACTGTGTTAAGGCTCACCCTAACCCTCCTTGAAACACATCCAAAAAGAGCTTACCTGGTAAACCGCAACTATCGTGAGGATCTTTCCAATGGCCGAGCTCGTTAACCCTTGAGGTCTCCAAGCTCTACTACTCCTTGAGAAGCAATTCCACCGCGTCTCCCGCGCGAGCATTGTCACACTGTCGCATTGCACTACATGTCCTCATCCCTCCTCTCACCTCACTTCACTCACACACACTCACTAGCATGCATTAGAGAGAGAGATTAGCAAGAGGATTAGCAAGAGCCAGACTCAATTGCACAATGGGAGAGTATGTTGTATTATGAGAGAAATTCACTTATATACATGGCCATAAGTATTCACACTCACTTAAACTGTGGCCATCCGGGAACTTTAGGCTCATAAGAGGCCTAATGCTATTACAATGACTAATCTCATAATATATCCATGAAGTACATCACTTAGGACTTCATCCTATCTTGCTACCACATGCTCTTGAAGCGGGAATTGCCATAAATACTTCGTCACACCATTACGGGCACCCGTCCAAGTTGTAGCTTTGGACATTATTGCTTGATATCTTGAATGTATGACCCTTTGGTGTATCTATCATGACTCCTTGATGTAAGATAATGGTGGTAGCTCTTGTTAATCCTAGAATTGGATTAACATTCCCCCCTTCTTGATGAGACGATCGCATCCTCGTGATCGTGTTGTAGACTTTTGTGTGGGGAGGATGAACAAGCTTTGTCGATGGCTTTGATGTTGAATGGCATTCAATGGTCAATGTTCCTCTAGAAGGAATAAGAAAAACTTGTTAATGAGTGAAGAGGTTAGTGGTGTATTGGGAATTCCTAACCAGGTGGGAGGTTTTGCGAATGATTGCATTTTTATATTTGTGTGAGCCGTTTTTTTTTTTTTGCTCACTGTGTTTTTGGCAATCATCGGTAAGGTTACATGTGATTTTTGTTAGTGGGGACACTAAGAGATGTTAATAATGGGAGATAAGAGAGAGAAGGATCCAGAGAAACATAGACTTAATCATCAGAACGAGATGGTGATTCTCACTTCCTCATTTGATTAATTGAAGTCATATTCATCATTTGAAGTAATTGGCTTGTGATGATGTCCCACTTGCGAGGCTAATATAGATATCTTCACTAAGGATTGAAGATCATTGATTTGTGAAGATGGTGGCATCGTTTTGAGAGGTTTGTAATTTGAAGGAAAATTCCATGCAATGGGATTGTACCGTTGACCAGGCTTTCGCCTACCATGGCCCCCCCATCATCCAGAGATGTACCTGGAAGTTGTTGATGGTGAGGCTTGGGTGCAAATGTTCTCCAGTGCATGAGTATGGATATAAACTGTAGGATTATGACGTGAAACACTGAGGTGTGAAGACCAGACATGAATGGTCAGGACGTGAGCCATCATGACGTGAACTAGCAGACGTGAGACACCAAGGCATGAAAGACCATGACGTGAAACATATGACGGTCATGTTGTGAATCTGTAGACGTGAAAGTGCAAACTTGAAAGTCATGACATGAAGATCCAAGACATGAAAGCCATGACGTGAAAGTGCAGACGTAAAAGTTCAAGACGTGAAAGAGCAGACGTGAAAGTCATGACGTGAAGGTCCAAGACGTGAAAGTGCAGACGTGAAAGTTCAAGACGTGAAAGTCATGACGTGAAAGTGCAGACATGAAAGTCCAAGACGTGAAAGTCATGACGTGAAGGTCCAAGATGTGAAAGTATAGACGTGAATCGGTAGACGTGAAAGTGTAGATGTGAATCTGCAGACATGAAACTGCAGGGATTGACATGGGACATGACTTTACAACTGTGTTTGCACATGTTTAGGATGGATCATTTATCATTTCCAAAGGGGTGACAAGAGCATTTTTATTTTGTTCTTGATGTGATCTTAAGTCTCTGTATTTGATCTTGAATTTTGTGCTGAAATGATGTTGAGGCAGTAGGAAAAACTACTGATTTTTTGCTTGAACAGACAAGCTCTTATGTTGGTGCTGAATGCACGAGAGTGGTTTAAGTGATTTGCTTGTTGTTGCTTGGGACTCCATTTTTATCAAACTTTAGGTGAAGTTGTTGGGGGGTTGAGTCGGTAGTGAGGTTTTCTTCACATTGTTAGATTTTGGCAACCATATGATGAAATTACCATCATAGTATTTTTGTTGTTGAAGCACATGCACAGGCACCCTTCTTTGATGAACACTGTAATTTGGTGGCCGATACACTTGGTGTTCAGGCTTCCTTCTTTGTGCAAGCTTAGGGGACTTTGTGATACACTTGGGGACCCAAGATTTGGTATTTCTTTGGTAGTACCCTTGTGCTTGCAGCAATGTTTTTGGTACCCACACTTGTTGCATTGGTGCAGTTCTTTGAGGAACTCGCATAGACTCTTGTGGACGGTGTTATGGAGTACTCTTCTTCTTCCTTGGCTTTCAAGTGTGTAAGATTCCTCCCCAGCCTCTGAGGATGTCCAATGTCTTCCCTTGTAGTCAAATCCCTCTTCAGAAATATAAAAGATCTTGTTTCTACCAGTTTTGGCCTAGAGAGAGAAAATCTTCTAGAGATTTTTTAAATATTTTTGGATGGAAAAATATCTCTTCTTATTAAAATAAGTTCCCCCAAAATAGAAGTTCAAAAAGATTTTCAGAAGGTGCATTAGAAATCAAGTATAATCTGTTCAAGAGGCCTTATCCTGAGGGTCAAGATTTTTTCGAAATTTTAAATTAAGGTTCCTATGGGCCAATAAGATTCATCCAAATGTGTGGAGGAGATAAATGGAAGAAATAAAGAAAATCTCCCCAAAAATGAGTAAATACTCACATAAGATGAAGAGTTGACTAAGGACAAGGTTATTAGTTAAAAAAGAGAGATATTTAGAAGAAATGATGCATTTTTGACACCTCAGTATGGGGGAATTTTTCTCATGAAGGAGGCGCCTATTTCACATGTGGGGGAGAGTTTTAAACTCCCAAATAATGAGATATTTTTATCTCTCCTCTCTCCTGTTTCAACTAGATTCAAAAAGTGAGCTAAGCTGACCTAAAAATGGTCAAAATTGACCAAACTGATCTGGAAAATTCTAGAATCAGTTTGCTTCGTTAGAGGCTCACTTTTTCTTATAAATAGAAGCCTCCCCCTTTGTTGAAGCTTAATAGTGTTTTTTGCACTGTTACCCTGCTTCTCCCAAGAGCCAAAAACTGTGAATTTACTCATAATTCATTAGTTTTTGACCTTCCCATTGGTGGCCACTCTTGTTTCAAACAAGGGTAGGGAGGAACGGAAAGCTGTTGGTGGCAGGCGTATCTGCAGGTTTTTTGTGAAGTTTAAGAACTAACACCATATTGGGGAATATCGGAATTTTCCACAAGTTTGGGACACGTGGTCAAAAGTTTGGATTAACCATAACTTGAACACCACTAATCCAAAATGAGCGCTTTATAGCTCTTTAGATTCCATTTTTCAAGCGCTTTCCAATGATAGGTCATATGATAGGGTTTTGAGAAACTTACAAACATGTTATCCATGTCCCCTTTTTTAAGTATTCAAAAATGGAAATTAGGAAATTTCCTAATTCACTAATATGGTGTTAACTACCCTGGTCTTGATGCGAAGTGGGTAGATGAAGACTACTTCAAGGATTACTCAGATCTTCAGATCTTCTACATGTTTATTTGGGCGCTTTTCTGTTTTGCGGACAACTAATTAAAAGCTGGGAGAATATTCTTGACTATACACGTGGAAAAACACCATGTACTGGTAGGTATAGACCTTGGTGTGTGTTCCAAGCATGGTTTTAGTACATGTGGAAGGACTTCATGGAAGGATTGATATCCTGGTGTGAGTTCTTGGTATGGCTTATCACATGTGAAAGGGCTCCATGGAAGGAATTTATTGATAATTCATTAGTTTTTGACCTTTCTCTCTGCAAAAGAATTGGTGGCCACTCTTGTTGCAAACAAGAGTAGATCCCTCAAACCATCAAGCCAAAGGAAAGCTCACAGAAATTCAAGTAAGCTAGAAATCCTACTTTTTCTTTATTCCTTTTAATGGTTTTCTAATTTTTATTTTCTTTAAAACGAAAAAATAATGTTATGCCTTGTTGGAAAGGCTTTCCCCCTCTCTTCATTCTTAAATTAAGCCTTTCTTTATCCTAGATAAGTAATCAAATTGTTAGACTTAAACTTTTCATATTGTTTCTCTTTTAAAAATAGAATTTGATTAGTTTAGAATGCTTTAAACCATTTGGGATAATTTTATTGTGACTTGAGGATAGAAAATTTTAAAAAATGATAAGCCATACAAAGGAGGTTATGGCAAACTTTTCTTAAATTTTGTGAAATAAGTTTTATCTTTTATTATTCAAAAAGAGATCCCCACCATTTGTGTATTCTAAAAGTGTTATTTTCATTCTATGCATAGAAAGATGCATATTGGATATTTTTTTATTATAAAAGTGTGATTTTCATTAGAATTAAATTCTATACATAGAAATATGCATACTGGTTATTTTTTATTATTAAAGAGTGATTTTTATTAGATTTAAATTCTATGCATAAAAAGAAACATATTGGTTATTTTTTTATTATAAAAGAGTGATTTTTATTAGATTTAAATTCTATGCATAGAAAGATGCATATTGGATATTTTTTTATTATAAAAGTGTTACTTTTATCAATATTGATTCTTATGCATAAAATGATGCATAAAAGAATTTTTTTTATTATAAAAGTGTTACTTTCACCAATATTGATTTTTATGCATAAAATGATGCATAAAAGAATTTTTTTATTATAAAAGTGTTACTTTTATCAATATTGATTTTTATGCATAAAATGATGCATAAAAGAATTTTTTTTATAATAAAAGTGTTACTTTCACCAATATTGATTTTTATGCATAAAACGATGCATAAAAGAATTTTTTTTATTAAAAAAGTGTTACTTTCATCAATATTAATTTTTATGCATAAAATGATGCATAAAAGAATCTTTAGATCAAAATAACAGTTCTCTTTAATCCTATGTTTAAATCCCATGAATATTGGTATATGAATAAGTAACTACTCTGTGAGAGAAAATTCTATCGTTTCATATTCTCTAGGATGGTAATGAGAAAATTTAGAAAAACTATCGAAGTCAGAATTTTAGATAAATGATTAATTTATTTCTCATAGGAATTCATGATTAGTTTTAAATTCAGTTAAACAAAATTCATGATTAGTTTTAAATTCAGTTAAGCAAAATACTCAATGAATAAAATTCAGTAAAGTAGTAATTGAAATATTACCCTTTGAGAAAGTTAGTTCAGGGAGAACCTTTCTTCCAGACTCAAACCCTGAATCAGACTATGACCAAGACTTAATCTCCTTCGTCAGTTTCAAGAAAAGACGATGTGACCAGTTCAGGAAAATTTCACTCAAATCACCCACCAAATCTGAAATCAAGTTAAGACCCTTGATTCTGATCTGAGGATCAAGGTTACAGAATTCAAGAAATTCTGTTGGAATTTTAGACCTGTGATCTAGAAGTATTGGGATACAGATTTAAGATATACCCATTGTATTCAAAAGAAAATCAAAACTGCAAACTTGCATAGAAACCTGTTTTCTTAAAGGATGGTTGCAAAAACAGCTGGCGGCGGGGGAGTGTTCAAAGGATGGCTCCCGCGGCAAAAACCTGCCCAGGTCTTAACGAGCCTAGATATGGTAAAAAATGGTGTGTTTCCAGGTACGATGGCTGAGGGCCAATGAAGCGATCCCTGAGTGAACTGGCAGGACACCTAAGGAGGATCCTGGAGGATTCTGACCACGCGATGCACGGGCTCGCGGTGCTTAGGACACCCATGCGTATGTCGTGGAAGATATATATATGTATGATGACGAGAAAATTATTGTAATCTTTTACTGGATCTCGTTTACTGACCTCTGCTGGTCTCAATAGAGAGTCCAGAGTGATACTGTTTTGTAAGAAACAAGGATTGAATGGAAATTTTGAGTTATGATATCTATAACCAATAATTTTTTATCAATGGATTGTTTTTAAAAGTTAAAGTTTAAAGAGGAGTGTGTGCGTATCTATATTCTAAAGCAAAAGTTAAGAAAGGCATTCAATTATGGGTAGGTGAATACTTGTCTGGTTCTACTAGTTCCAGTGGTTGGGCGGTGGCTAACCCATGGGCCGGATAGGCTGGAATCAGTAGAGTTTTAATAATAAAATTGATTAATAGAAGTACTCTTAGAACTCGAGTAGTTAAATAAAAGCCTGAAGACTTCTCTAATGAATAGATCAATGGCTGTGCCTGATTCAATTAGGAAAAAAGCATTGATCCCTTCAAGTTAAGTCTGTAATAGTTTTCCTTCTATCTGATTTATTCAGATGAAGGTTAGTTCAGTATCTTGACCTCGTTAGAAAAATTCATTAAGAAAATAAATGTTGGAATCGTGCCCGTTTTCCGGGCATGGAAAATTTTCCCGATTTTGGTTTTTCGGAATGACCACCAACTTAGTCTCGTGCCCGGACATTCGAGGGCGAGGCCCCGAGTGAGAAACCTTGCCCCGTGCAAGAGGAAGCTACTTTCGCTCTACCATCCGACAATCCCAACATGCTCGGGGTGACTCACATCCTCATAACCATGTGGCTGCAACATATACACCTCTTCCTCCAAATCCCCATGCAAGAATGCATTCTTTACATCCATCTGATGTAAAGACCATTGCTTTGATGCAACCACTGCTATCACAACTCTCACTATTGCCATCTTGGCAACTAGGCTAAAAGTTTCCTCATAATCAATGCCATATGTCTGCGTATATCCTTTGGCTACCAATCTAGCCTTGTACCTGCTTATGCTTCCATCACTGTTATGTTTTACTTTGTACACCCACTTGCATCCAATGGCTTTCTTGCCTTCAGGCAATTGCACTAAATCTCCCAAGTCTCATTTCCATATAGTGCATCCATCTCCTCATCCATAGCTTTCTCCCAACACACATTAATGTCACATAATACCTGCAGCCTCCGATAGACAAGATCTTCGTAGGACCCCATACATCTTAATGAACAACATCTAGTGCATTTCTGCTCACATCTCTGTCACGTGGAAATACATACTTTGTTTGCTTTCTAAATTGGCATGCTTCACATATTTTCTACATACCTTCAACTTTAAAATTTGGCAGCCCTGTCACAATTCCTTTAGTCTACATAGACTTCATTCTCTGCACATTCACATGTCCAATTCTTTTATGCCAAATGTCTCTGTCTGCAACAATTCCTGTACCATTTGCAAACATCGCAGCACTCACTTCAGGCATGTTTACATTTAATGTAAACATTCTGCCCACTCTGTTGCCTTTTGCAACCAACCTGCACTTGTCTTTAAAGTCTTCAACATAACAACCATCAGGGTTAAACCGAACCTGCAAACCCTGCTCAATCATCTGGCCAACTGAAACCAGATTCTTTGTTATGTTCGGAACATGAAGTACATCTGCAAGGTACTTCACTTTGCCATCCTGCATAGACAATGACACATCTCCAACATGGGCAATTGGATGACCAGTGTCATCCCCTGTTTCCACAAAACCTGGTCTTTCAAGGTCTTTCATCTCCTTGAACCACTCCCCATCATGACTTGTCATGTGGTTCGAAGCACCTGAATCAACGTACCATACATCATCCTTATGAGCTGCTTCAACATTTTCAGACATGGCATTAATGACATGTTGCATAACAAACAACCTTTCATTATCCTCATTGTTTCTAATCGAGGATGCATAGTTGTTTTGCTGCAATTTTCCATTTTGCATGTCAGCCTGCTTCTTATAACAATCTGCCTGCACATGTCCAAGCTTACCACAATAAAAGCATCCACATGTATCATTATACTGCCTTTGCCAATTTCCACGACCTTTTTGACTCCCTCTGCCTCTGAATTGGCCTCTTCCACTTGCGTGTTGTTGTTGTTGTTGTGAATTCTGGGACTGTTGTTGCTGCTGCTGCTGGCCATAATTCTGATTACCTATTCGGCCACCTCCTTGGCCGCGTCCACGGCCTCCTCTACCTCGTCCTCTTCCTGAACTTGTGTAGAAGGCCTGTTGCTGTGAATTGTTTTTGTTTTGTGAAGAATGTTGGTCTTCACCCAAGCTCTTCTCTTCTATAATTCTTCCACCTGCGTGTTGTTGTTGTTGTGAATTCTGGGACTATTGTTGTTGCTGTTGCTGGCCATAATTCTGATTACCTGTTCGGCCACCTCCTTGGCCGCGTCCACGGCCTCCTCTACCTCGTCCTCTTCCTGAACTTGTGTAGAAGGCCTGTTGCTGTGAATTGTTTTTGTTTTGTGAAGACTGTTGGTCTTCACCCAAGCTCCTCTACCTCGTCCTCTTCCTGAACTTGTGTAGAAGGCCTATTGCTGTGAATTGTTTTTGTTTTGTGAAGACTGTTGGTCTTCACCCAAGCTCTTCTCTTCTATAATCAACATAGACACCAAATCTGTGAAATTGGGAATGTTTTCCCGAGTCTCAATAGACGTCTTGAACGCCTTGTATTGTTGCCCGAGACCAGGTAGACAGACTTCCACCTTATCATCATCATCTACTGAAACACCAATAGATGCAAGGTATTTCACAATACCCTTGATCTTCAATGCATAGTCATTCATAGACATACTCTTTTTCTCCACAGCATGTTCATTCTTCAACTGTATCTTTTGTGCCTTGGTATTTGTTTCATAGAGTTTTACCAAGGTGTCCCACGCCTCCTTGGGGGACTTGGCATCCTGTATGTGCCCAATCATGATGTCATGTATACTGATAAAGAGCCAATACATAACTTTTCTGGCTCCTTGGTTTCAATCCTTGAAGTCTTTCACATCCGCAGTAGTCGGATTGATCTCCGGTATCTCCGGTGCCTCTTCATGCTCACCTTCTATGTAGTCCCAGTAACCCTTTCCCATCAGAAAATTTGTCAACCTAAACCTCCAAGCATGGAAGTTGTTCTTGTCAAGCTTCTCAACAAAAATCTGGTTTATGCCATCATTTGACATCTTGCCAGACACAAATTTACCAGAAACAGCACTCTGGTTTGTCCTGCACAAACTGCTATATTTTCTAGAGCGGTACTGTACTACACTCAAATGTCACAACCAGTGACCTCAATGTGCATACATATACCCAATGGCAACTATTTGACCTCCTTATAGCACACACAATGTCTGCACAACCAATCTGTCTTCCTGCAGTTCTTAAACAAAGTTCTGCATAGAATCGATGACTTACCCATAGTGCTCGAAATCGCTTGTTTTTCGAAAAACGGAGGTCCTAACGCACCCAAAACGCGTTTTTAGCTTGAAAAGTGAAGTCCATTAGGACAATATAGTTTCTCTATAGCTTTACTCCCGCGAAGAAAGCTCCTCAATCAGAGATCGTTTGCCGGTGTCTCCCGTAGAGCTCCCAACAAGGGTGTAGTCGCCAACACCAATAGGGAAGAGTAGATGAAGCTCTTACCCTCGTACCGCTTCTTGTGTTTCTCTTGCTTGCAGCAGCTCAGCCCTTAGCATGAACCAGGCTCTAATACCATGAAAAGATGTAGGGGGGAGAAGAGAGCTTGAGCTCTTGCAAGCACACACACACTCACAAAATCCTAAAAGAGAACACACAAGGTGAGAGGCTGAAAATCTTCTTCTTCTTCACACAACACTCAACACACCATATACAAAGATAAGAGTACACACTAAATGAAAAGGTACTCAGCCAAATACATACTAGGGTTCTCTATAGTGTGAACCCAACTAAATGAGCTGGCGCTATAGCTATGCCAGTCTCTAGAATGGCTGTCACACAGCCTGTCATCCCACTGGCCGCATATCACCCATGATCTCACCAACCATGCCAGTGGTGTAAGTGTGGGGCCTATCCCCCAGCGTCATCAGTGTACACCGCCTCACTAGATGAGCTCGATATCTCAACACCATCATAACAATAATGAGCATGTGAAGACCCCCATTCACAACCCATACAATAACCAAATACAAAGTACATCTAGGGCCAGACACACGGACCATTTAGAGTATACAAATGATACAAACCACATAAGGAATATACCAACCAAGTAAATGTCACCTGTATCTTATCCTAAACATACAAGCCCCACATGCAACAATACTAAGCATGTGAAGATCTTGAGAAAATCGCCAACATATGCATCATGCAAATAACACAAGGATGACATTTATATAGAGATCATAACCATGTGCAGAACATATAGAGCGTATAGACCACACCAAGATAACACCGAGCATAAAGAGATCTTATAGAGACCATTTCAACCATATGGACCATCCAAGGCCATGATCTATAACATTATGCATGGCCATCATTAGGATGATTACATGTGTGTCTACGGTGCACATGATAACATGTATGTCCATGTTATATCACATGTTGGCATGGACTCATCCACATGATGACATGGACATACGAAGAAGCCGGGCGGTGCAGTGTTCTGGAAGAAAGCAAGGCGGCGACAAGTAGAAGAAGGTGAATTGGGGAAATTTTCATGGACTCTAAGAGGGTCGAGAGAAAGTGTGGTTGATCGAGTGTGTGGCTAGAGAAAACACCAGAGAGAGAGAGAGAGAGAGAGAGAGAGAGAGAGAGTGTGCAGTGGAGTAGACTCCTATAGGTCTATTTTCTTGATTACGGTCGTAGGCTGGAGATCCTACATAATTGGAAGATGGCATTAGAGAAGGACAGTCATGGTGGCAGTGGATTCAAAAAGTTTTAAGCTATGTTGTTGAGGTCTATCTTGGAGGACCCCAAAAAGCTTTTAGTGTTTTCTTCTTATATGATTGAGCCCACGTCTCAGGGATGTTGAGACACTGATATGTTTTTATCGAGTTGATGAAGTCTGAGAGTTTGGGTTGTATCAGCTGTTTATGGATGCAAAGTCCTTTGTTTTGATGTTTTAGTTATGATGTATGTGTGGTTTTGATTGAGTTTATGGGGATAGATCATCTGTGTGTGTCAGTATATGGTGGATGGTGAACTGATACTGAGTCAGTGTTGACTCAGTCAACATCTATTGAGAAGGTACAAAGTCAGTTGTGTGCCAGTCTGCTGGATGGTGAACTGATACTGAGTTAGTGTTGACTCGGTCAGCATCTATTGAGTTAGTGTTGACTCGATCAGCATCTATTGAGAAGGTACAAAGTCAGCTGTGTGTCAGCTAAGCATCAAATATGGTCAACAAAAGGTGGAGAGGACTTGGTTTGGCTTGTCTGGGATTGAGGGAAGTGTTTGTGAGTTAGGTCTGACTGTCAGAGGTCCGTTCGGCAATCACCAGTCAGACGGGATAGTGGGCTGAATGGTGTTTCAGAGTCAATTGTGTGTCAGCTGGAGTCAGCTAAATGTTTATTAGGTTGGATCCTTGTTTGGTTTTAGTGTTCTAAGGATTCAGTAGTGTCAGAAGCAAACACAAAGAAGAGGAAGTATGATCCCGCTGATTCAATTTAGTCAGTTTAGTCATAATAGTCGAATTGGAGTGAGATGTGAGTCAGCTGCTATTAGCAAAGAGTTTTTAGTGTGATATCTCTTTGAAGTGTGAGCACCCTGAGGGTCGGAGAGAGTCGAAGGACATAAGGGATAATGTTTCTGATTCAGTTGAGTCAGTTGAATCAGCTGGGTCTGACTCCAACAGCTGAGTCAGTTTTCAGTTAGATTCAGTCAGAGAGGTGTCAGGAGAAGGTCAGCAAGACATCAGAGCAAAGTGTTTAGTAAGGTTCTAGGCTTATGGATTTTAGGTTAGCTGATGCTGGAGGAATATAGAAGAGCCTAGAGAACTCATTTTAGACTGGAGTCAATATCATCAACCATCTGATTCGGTTTACATTCAGTTGTGTGTCAGTTGGGGAGGATTCTGGTCAATTGTTGAGCTATATAGGTAAAAGATCAGAGGTGTTGGAGGTCAGTGCTAACTTGGGAGGATATCTGGAGGAGTCAGTCAAGTCGGATTGAGGTTTGTATAGATGTCCAAAGGTGTCAGCTGGAGGACTGAGGATAGGAGCATAGTTGAGTGATGCCCTTGGAGCTGGGATCTTAGCGTCCCCGAGTTCTGATCCCTTTTCATTTTCTTTTTGTGTGTCTATTGGTGGTGTTATAGAGGCCATCACCTAGCAGCCTCACAACGTCAAGTGTCACATCATCAGAGTAGTCCACACAAGCAAAACCCATGGAACCAAATGCTCACTGCCAAATAAATTAACTCGACTTGTGCAATGTGGCTGAGAGAAAACTGATTCTTCATGGTATTGATCTCACTCTCTACAAATGGGTGTTAATGATTTTTCCAAGTTCTTAAACCACTGAATAACATTAATTAATGACAGTGAAGGTTGTCTCAATGTGGCGGTTGCATCCATTTCTTGAGGAACAATATTCTTTTATAGAGGAGCCTCCAAATAGAGGCAACTCTATAGAAGTTGTCACTGAGGCCAGCCTTGCTTTTCTTTACAAAAGTAAGCTTTGGGAATTAGCCAGAGGAGGCAGCTATAGCTAGCCTAAGGCAAAGGCAATCTAAAATGCACTCTATCAAATGGTTTGAGGCCTTGTCATTATCTTTTTTGAACCTCTTGCACTCCATCTAATGGATCAAACATATAATCTTTTGAGCTAAACCTCTTGCCTTGTAGTAATGCTTCATTTTTGTCATTAGATTTATTAGTGTTTAATCTTTTTTTTGCAGTAGGCAAGAGCTGTGTCGATGACAGTTGGGTAGGATAGAGGGGATAGGCTAGGTGGAATGGCAGGGATTGTTGTGGAGGAAGGTTGACACATGAACTAGAATTGATTGTAAAAATATTAAATACCAAACATAAATAGAATAAACAATTTCTCAAGACACAAGATTGGGTCCAATTTTCCCCCACACAAGAGTGAGCCCATGCTTCCTCTTGGTCTACTTAAATATATTGACATAACTTTTGGGACTCAAAATAGGATCTTTCTATGAATATGACGAATTCTTCAAGAATAGCTTGCTTCAAAAATAGCCTGCTTGAGCATACAAGGTACTTCAAAAATAGATGTGAATCTAAAACCATGTAAAGGTGTACATATCTTGTAAAATCAAATATGTACAAGGGATATTTCACATATCCCAAATAATATATACATCGTCTCAAGAAATATGGATGGTGCCCAAAATGAATTAATGGCGCTTGTTGTCGACACTCAAAAGCGATTATCTCAAAATATTTCTAGCTACCACCAAAGCTTGCCTCCATTATCCAATCCAGTGATCTGCACTTATATCAACTATGCCAATCAATTAATATAAAACTCATAACATTAACCAATACTCCCACACGTGTACACATTTGTCATCTGCAAGTAGTGGTTGAAATACTATAAAATAAAAGTGTGATTCTACAATCCTCGCGAGACGAAAACATGTGTATGCATCATGACAAATATCTTTTCAAGGTTGAAGAAAATGTAAGTGAGAAAGAAAGTGTTTACAAGCGACATACGGTGGTATCGTCTTCGATTCTGTATCCTTGAATGATTTCGTGTTTCTCCATGAGTTGACAAAATTGAATATAAGGAGAAATACATGAGTGTTGCCAATGGGGATCATGAGACAAAACATGCTTCAAGATCGTTTGTCCAAATTTTTGACCATTCATCTTCGGATTTGTCATTGTAAAGATGTGCAATAATGCCTGGATGAATAATGCATGGAGTAAGTGTGCATTGCTTGCGGATATATAAGCGAGGATATATAAGCGAGTCGCATATATTATGCCTTGAGTTGTAGGAGTTTGGATGGTTGAGGTGTATTGGGGTGGTGAGATGGAAGAGTCATTGCGATTGTGTACTAAATATTCTGGTAAAACGAAAGTGGCAAATATGTTATTCTTAAAAAGAAATAATAAATAATATTACCTCGATTTGAACTAGCACACAAAAGTGGTAAAAAATGTGGCCAATTTGTCGTAAAAGCTTCACGAATTTTCAAAATTTATTGGGTATGTTTCTGTAATTTTCTAGTAATTTTAAGAGGTTTTTGGGCTCAAGAAGGGGAAAAGATTTTGAAAGGAAAAAGCACTCTGTAATTCTTTGAAAAATATCAGAGAAGGGAAAATTTGTAGAAACTTTGTGGGGTTGAGGGAAGAGATATTTTTAAAAAAAAATTAAGAATTAGAAAGGTTTTGAAAGCTTAGAGAAAGGCTTTTTTTTTAAGCTTATATAATATTAAGCTTTTGTGAAGCTTTCAAAGCTTTTAAGAGAAAGCTTTAGGCAGTAACGCGGGGGCAAAAAAATTTACAGTAACTCCATGCAACCTTATCTCCTTAACCTCACCCCCCCCCCCCCAAAAAAAAAAAGAAGAATGAAAAGAAGCTTAAAATCAAAGGAAAAGAGAAAGACCGCCTACTTGTGCACTTGTGGTGAGCTCCACATCTCTATTGTTCCATTGCTCCAAGAAACAATCCAAAACATCAAAACAACCAAGATTAGACTAGCAAACCGATAGATTTGCACCCCAATCAAGTAACACAAACTCCACTAAGTAAATTGAATGTAAGAAATTCCTAAGCTAGGACACCGCTATGAACAATAATAGCAACAAAGATGTTCACTAAAATGGAACAATCTAATGCCTTGCATGATGGGAGGGAAAGGAAAATATAAGGATGAATATGGGGCTTGCCTCTAGCCATCAATGTTGACAACCCCCTCTTGTGAGCAAGTTAGCAGTCCATTAATACCTTGCCAAAGTGGGTACAGAGCAATGAGAGAAGAAGCTATGAAAGAGCTCACCTCAACCTCAATGCCTTGGGTACTTGCAAGATGCAGGAGAAGAAGAAGAAGGTAACTGAGAGAGAGAGAGAGAGAGAGAGAGCATACACCGTCAAGCAAACACCATACTATACACTTGCATGCATCCTATTTACAATGGCCAACTGCCCATGGAATGTCATGGAGACCCAAAAAGCTAGTGACGCTAACATCTAGATTGTGCATATAACAAAAGTAAGCTAGCCGGCATTTATACATGTCAGAAGCTCGACAAAATCCCATGATCATATGTCATGAAGCACTTGTAGTTAGAAAGGATAGTTACAAAATGGTGTGCATGGAGTGGTGTAATAGAATGAGCGTTCAATCAATGTGATCTCCATGTGATGTGAACCAAATCTTTAATGATGCATATCAACACAGGATCTGAGGGCCATATAACATTGTCTAGAATGGCTTTTCTCCTTGTCGATGCTTGTCCAGAATATGTCTCCCAACCTTCGTGCATCGAGTTGTATGCCCTAACCAACTTGCCGCAGCTAGATTGAGAAAAATGTAAAGAAGAAACAGAACTGGAAACGCATTGGAGAAACATGGAAAAACAAATCTGAGCAAAAACAAGCTACGTCAACATACATCTGCAGTGCACCACATCGATTTCGGGCCAAAATGAGAGGAAACACAGCGTTTCTAACTTAAACATTCAGATTAGCAGCGGCTTTAAAGGAGATCAGCATACAAATTAGACATAGATTTCCAGCAAGATTAGGAGAACACAATCATGTCAAGCAAAAAAAAATTGCAGATTAACACAACGGCTTTGGGAAATAGAAAGAGAAAAGAAGGAAATTCTTAACTCAGGGATTTAACGCAAACAAAAGATTGAAACAGCGACATGAAGAGCAAACTACAGCTATCTAAACAAAAAACGAAGCAATTTCGACGCGCACAGAAAAAGCAGGGCGAGAGTGAGAGAGAGAGAGAGAGAGAGAGAGAGATTACCTCGGACTGCATGTTGCAGCAGGAGAAAGCAGAAGGCTTTTGATGAAGCCAAGCCGTGGAAACCCAGCAGGGAAGATAAATGAAGAAATCCTCAAAAACAGGCCGATGTTGAAGATGAATGGCTATGGCGGTTGTAAAGCTTTTCCTGCTTTGATGCATTGTGCGGAAGCGCAACTACCTCGCACACAAGGTAAGGTTATCCTTTGTCGTTGACATATCCATAAATTTGGTTGCACCTGTATGCTTTGCTAATGTTTTTTTTTCCAACAGTCTCTCTCAAAACCATTACATCCTGAATTGCCCTAATCAACTTGTCATCATGTTTGTTCTTTGCTTTCATGTGCAGCTATGCTATCTTGGCTTTCAAGTCCCTCACAGGCCACTAGATTGAGTCTCTTCCATGGAGCCCCCAAGTGTGACTAGGTTTTCATGATATGATTATTTGTTGATGTCTTTTAAGTCGCACCATAAGCATACCTTCTAAATGCACCGCTTATGCATGGACACAAATGTGTGCTTTCAATGTTGTGCACGGACTGTCTGAATAAACACAATACATGAATCTTTATAATTTTTAACTAGCATGTACTTTTGTAAGATGACTTACTTTGGAATATCAAAATGGAAGACGTTACCAACTTAGCTAAAGCTTTGTATTTTACTCAGTATTTATAATAAGTTTTTATGTTTATATCCTCTATATATAAAATAGTATGTCATAGATTAGTAAAACCTTAGCAACTTGATTGAAAGTTCTGGAAATTACACCCTTCCAAGTATGAATAAACTTGGATTTCAATTTGAGATGGTTGAATTTCTTGCTATAGCCAAGGTTTCAAAGCAACCCGTTGTTTTACAAGAGAGAAGTACGATGGAAAGGATGAAAGTGCTTCCGAACTGGTCCCTTCTAGAGCAAAATTAAGCATATAATCACTAGTATTTTCATGATACAATAAAATTTAACATAGGACATCGTATACATTTTTGGCCTTTTCATTGTGTTTGTGGGTACATGCACACAGAACACAGCATATATCAGACCACACAAACGTGAGACAGGAAAAGCAACCACACGCTTACATTGCAACTCCGACCCAGCCCAAGTAATAGCTTGGCCTCCACCATAACTAAATACTAATTGTACCCATTTTGAAAAGCATGTACTCCCCTAAACTCTCGCCTCTTCAACCATAAAATGAAACAGCAAACCCAGGAACAAAAATGGGGTTAAAGAGAGTTTTAATCCATTCAAATGCCCTAACGATAGCCTCCTATACTTTTGCTGCATGTAGACGTAAGGTTTTTAAAAAGAAATATGAAGATGCAAAAACTGTTTCTTACATTGATCACAAACCTTTTCAGTAATGTACAGTGGATTTTGAAAAGATGCTAAGAAACACGTGTGGCTTCACACTTCATTTGCTTAATTCTCTGTCCCATCCTGAAGGCCTTCGTCTGTTCCGAGGACGCTCCTGGTCACTGCAGTTTCACAAGGGAAAAAAAAATTATAAGCAGGTCTGCCTTTCTTCTTTCTTTTGTGGTGGTTGGTGGGTGGGCGTGTGTGTGTGTGTGTGTGGGGGGGGGGGGGGGGGGGATTGCGCACATGATCCATGCAATGGCACATAAGTGCAGGCAATGGGACTCGAACCCATGAAACCACTACACCAGCACGAGAGAGAGAGAGAGAGAGAGAGAGAGAGAGAGAGAGAGTATATTATGGATACCTAGCAGTAGAATCTGTGTTTATGTTACTTCCTGCACTCATGAAACCAGCGGGCGGTCCCCTTGCATGGCCTTGAGGCGTCCCATCACGTATAGAACCCCCTGACACAAATCCACTTACAGTGTGCCCCTTGCCATTACCATATCCAATACCCCCCAAGCTTCGCCCTTGGTGGGCAGGATTTTGGCCCAACTGCTGTGTGGGAGTTGAAGCAAACATGGTTGATCCTGTAGCACTCCCGACTGATGCTGCAACAAAACTGTTCTTGAAGCGGGCCATCATCCCGACTTTCAGAGCATCAACAGCTACACCACAATTGGAAATATCAACTTTTTTGGTCACTTGTGAGGCTTTGTTGGTGTCCGTGTCCGGTTTATAACCTAAACCCATGCCAAAATCCACACCACGAACACTCCTCCCTCCACCACCTCCTCCTTTACCCCTTCCTTTGCCCCCACTTTTTCTTCCACCTGCATATGAGCAAAAATTTTAAAGGGCATCCAATTCACCTGCTCTTCACAGCAAGTAGCAGAATCTTCTACTGAAAAATGCCTATAAAAGAAACAGAATTAAGAAAACAACATACCTCTCCTTTCTTCTCGCCGGGCCCTGAATCGGTTATCCTGCCAGGCCATGGAAAAACCATCATGTTAATACAAAAGTAAACTAGATCTTACAGATTTCTGGTTTCATACGCATGCAAACACCTAATAAGTTGCATACTTATGTAAGCCTATGGCTGTGCATGGGCCATCACACATCCATCCACACAATGTATATTGCAGCAGCAGACCCATAGAGCCACAAGCCCAGCAGACCCCATCAAGGACAAGCTACACCGACCGCTGAACAAGCCCACAGCAGCAGCTAGTGGGAGGATGCCCAAATGTGGACATGGCAGCTTGGTCGGCATGCTCTCAAATTAAGAGAGAGGGCTCTAATTTATAGATTTGGGGCTTTCATGAGCTAGAATGGCAAGTACAAGCTATAATGACAAGTGCAGAGTTGAAGTGACAAGTGTGAGGCCACTTGTCTCACTTTGATCCACAATCTTGCCACATGTCCTAATTTAAGAGATGGTATCTTCTCTCATGGTCTGTCATGTGCACAGTGTGTATCTACCGTGTGCTACACGCACGCAAGACTAGTTTCGAGGCTTGGGGAAGCTTGGAGCTAGGCAGGCTGATTGACGAGCTGAGTTAGGGATAGACTAATGGGCGGGCACCCAAGTATGGATGGGCGGGCGCCCAAGTGTGGACGCTCGATGACCGGCCAAGAGCCTATAAAAGGGTGGCCAAGGTTAGTTATTGGGATATAGAGAGTCTCGCGAGTTTGTGAGAGCTCTATGGTCTTGGAGCCTGGATCTAGTACAGACGTGCACCTACTTTATGCAGCCGAGGCCGGCAGCGATCTCGAGGCCCGCGAGGGTAGCTTCGTGGCGGTATGGGACGTCGCGAGGAGGAGATTGGTCGGTACGTTAACCTAGTTAGCTCAGCTCGTGGCTCGGTGGGGACAGCCAAGACTATGGGCTTGCCCACGGCTGTCATGGTTGGGAGGTGTGTCACCAATTGGCCGACCATTTGGTCCATTCCCACATTTTTGCGTCTCGTTCACTTGAGGCCAGGCCAGTGTCTCATGTGAAGAGGCCAGTATTTTGCTGACATGGACGGGAGCCAGACTGGTGCCACCCGTGTGTTAGCAGGATGGTGTCGTATGGACGGGAGCCAGATCAGTGCCACCCGTGTATGACCTGGACTGTGTTCGATCCATGGGACTGTCACGCCATGGAAGGGCCAGTATTCGTGCCGTGTTTTACCTATGGGACTGTCACACCTAGGGAAACTCGTGCCTGGAACTGCGTCTTACCTATGGGACTGTCACTCCATAGGAAGACCAGGTTTTTATGTAATAAATGTCGTGCCAGTTTTGTGCCGACAGATATTTTGTACATGTTCCATGAACGGGAGATATGTCCATGTTACTTTTGCACATGCACACATATTTTGCATGCTTGAAACTGTTTTCGCATGACCTGTATTTGTGTGTTTGCCTGTCTGACGTGTTACTTACTGAGCGGGGACGCCTGCCAGTGAGTCGTGAAGACTGCTCTGTATTCTGACGAGTTTCAGTGCATGTGAACAGGTGGTAAGTATATGGTACATGTTGTTTTAATGTGTTTTATTCTAACCCTTTGATTTATAAGGTTAGGGGTTCACATTCATTTAAAAGTGGGCACCCCCTTTGGGCACCCACTTTGGGGCCAAGGTGGGGAGCCTCACTTTTAAGTGAGTGTGGGGGTGGGCATGGTCACCAACCCCCACTAATCCCCCACATGCATGGTGGGTATCACTAAGGTTAACTCCACATGAATTTTATTAAGAAAGGGCCCTCCTCTTCAAGCGTGGCATGCATCGCTTCTCTCTTACGTGGAGAACCAGGCGGCTACCATCTCTGCGCTTGCTCTTCTACCGGCTGGAGTTCATCTTGTTGCTGCTTCAGGATACTACAGCTACACAAGAGGCGACTGCCCCTTCATAGGCTGGCTGCAACTGCCCCTCTACAGGCGACTCCTCCCATCTCTATTACTGGCGACTGAATTCTACTGCAGGTGGCTGCGTTGAGTTACCTACAGGCTGGGCTGCCTTCTGTGCACTGGTATTACCTACAGGCTGCGCTGCCCTCTACTGTGCGCTGCCCTTTACTGTGCGCTGGTATTCCATACAAAAGCTGCCATCACCTGAAGGCTGCGCTGCCCCATGTGCGTTGGTGTTTACCCTCTACAGGCTGGCTGGAACCCTCTCCTACAGGCGACTGCACCATAGGCTGCGCTGCCCCTACTCAGTGCTGGAGTTATCTGCAGGCTGCACACTACTCCCTCCGTCCTCTCCTATAGTCGGCTGCCTACCCTGCACAGCAGCTGCCACCTCTGGAGGGCTACGTTTCCCTTCCTACAAGACAGCCAGCTCTTCACAGCAAGGTAACTACACATACTACTCTTTCTGCTCCCCTTGCTAGTGGGCACTCCTACTCTCACAGCAGGCGGCTGTGGAACTTCGTGGTGGTGCTGGTCTTGATAGTTCCACACTAGACAACTCTTTCTCCAACAAAGGTGGTTTCATCCTCAGCAAACACTACTAGTTTTGGTCTTCTATCATCCACCTACAAGTAAGTGATTTTCAGATTTGAGTAAAGTTCTATATGTTTAAATCTGATAAAAGATTCGCCCCGCTCGGCCTACACCCGTTCGGTGCCGGGTTGTCCAAGCTATATGGGCGAACCTCGGTCCAAAGGTGCTGAGATCGGGAGAGCCAGGCGTTAGTACGAGAGCGCCTGTCTGTGCGTGGTCTCGGAACACCAGTGTGGTGCTCTCCGCGGAGTCCAGTGAAAGCACAGGACCGTAGTGATTGGACCACACTAGTGGTCGTTCTGCTCCGAGTTTTTCTACATCAAAATTCGAGTTATTTGTTTAATACTGTTTTCATATGTACATGGACATCATCTGGTTCTCAGAACCCATGGAGCATTGTATTCTTTAAATACTCCCAATAAATATATCATATATTGAGGGGGGGGTCGGCCCGTTCCGGCCCCAGTGCTGGTGTCCATCTTTCCATTTCTGTTCATTTAAATTTCAAGTTGTTTTAAGTTGTCCATTTCATATTTGTGGTTTTAAAAGTTGTGCTATTAAACGTGTAGGTGTCCAACTGAGTCTTTCCCACTTGACGGGATCGGTTTCATTGGTATCAGAGCACGGTTGTTTCCCTCTTCCTAGTGGGGAAACGAACCTGTGTATTGGACATCCCGCTTTTAGCAAACTTTGAACACAATGGACAGCCAAGGCAACCCTTTGGAAGTACCAAATTCGAGGGGTCCCTCTAGTGCTTCTCGTGGGTCTGATGCCCTGCGAGGTAGACACAAGCCTCTTGAAAGGGTTCTGGATAGTGAATCCAAAGGTCAACTGTCTCCAGGAAAGACAGTTATGCTTGAACAAGACCCTGATGCTATGAGGGCTGAAATGGAACATATGAGAAAACTTTTGCAGGCTCAAGAGCAAGAATTGAAGTTTTTGCATGAAGATCCTCATCTGCAAAGTGCTATCGAAGCCAGGAAGGCTGATGCTATGGTTGATGTAACCTTTGAATCTATGGCTCGTGAAGTGGGCAAGAAACCAAGGGAGTTGGCACTTGCCTATCTCCTTCGCAAAGGTGATATCAAAGAGGGGGATGACGGAGAGCTAAAATTCAGAAATCCACCTCGTTTAAAGCATGGAGATCCTGCATCCCAGAGGCTGAAATCTTATATGCAAAAGGAAGAGGTGACTGTCACTTCTCGTCATGCATCCTCTCCCCAAGGCACTAAGCCTGACAGAAATATGTATGCCAGTGCTCATGGAGGGCACGAAAGTCACATGCATGCAAGATATGTATCTCATGGTGACAGGTCTGCTTCCAGGAAAATTTTGCCTTCTGAGTTGTCTCATGGAGAGACCATGCCATATGCAGGTAAGTCACATGCATCTGAGCTTCGAGTTCGTGGAGCACATGCCACCGTGCCCCATGAAGCTTCTATGACGGCCCATGGAGCCCATGCAGACAGGGCTACCCCGTTGGATAAGGGGAAAAGAAAAAGAGAGGACCATGAGCCTCATGCCAGGAAGCTCAAGGAGTTCAAAGCAGGTGATAAATCTGTTAAATTTGATGTATTTCATGGTGAACATGATGCTTCTAAGGTGTTAGCGTTTGTGGCACAGTTCGACATTGCCTTTAGTGATGAGGATTTCACAGAAAAGTCGAAGGTGCGCCATGCTAGCATGTTTCTCAAAGGCACTGCTGCTCATTGGTGGATCACCGAAAAGATCACCAAGGATCCCATCTCTACTTGGAAGGAATTCAAAGACAGATTTTATGCTCAGTTCTTGCCACCCAATGCAGAGCAAACTCTCACTCAAAAGTGGGATAGGCTGGAACAAAAAGATAATGAGAGTGTGCAACAGTATGTTAATAAATTTTGGAAAGTGTTGCTGGAAGTGACTCCCTTCATGCTAATCTCTGAGGAGGAAAGAAATAGGAAGTTTCGTTCTGGATTGCAACCTGCTTATAGATCGGGTATTGAATTGCACCCAAAACATACGTTGCAACAACTCACAGCTTCTGCCCTTGCTACAGAGCAATTGGTGCTCAAGATCAAGCAAGATCAAGGAGGTTCCAAGGCGAAGGACAAGGCTGTCCCAAATCAGCAAAAGGGTGGACAGCCACCTAAAAAGAACTTCCGGGAGCCTTACAAGGGTGGTAAAGCTGAAAATAAAGAACAGGGCCCAAGAAAGAACAAATTTGGCTTAACCCCAGAGCAAAGAGAGCAATATGCTAAGGATGGAAAATGCTTTTCTTGTGGTAGCAAAGACCACATGTTTCGGCAATGCCCAGATCGCAAACCAAAGCACGAGGACAAGCATACCAAAGCTAATGTTCATGCAGTTCCTGACGTGCAAGGTAATACAGGTCATGATGCTAAAGAGAGAATGGTTTGCAAGGCATGGGGACAAGTTAAGGATCAGCCCGCACTCTTCATGTTTGATGACTGTGCAACTGACAATTTCATCTCTATGCAAATGGCAGCTGCATTGGGTATTGAGGTTGAAAACATGGGACCTCAGATTGAAGCCGAAGCTGCATTCATTGGTAAAGAGGTGCAGGTTACCCCTTTGATTGGGAAGTTGCGTATTCATATACAGGGCTACCTTGACAATGAGCATTTCTTAGTTGCTCCTTTGAATGGATGTGATGTATTGTTGGGCAAGCCGTGGCATCATAGGCTTGAGCCCCGCAAAGACTACAAGTCCAATATGATTTCTTTTATGCATAAAGGCCGCATGCACTTTATTAATGCTGGCAAAGAAGGGGATTCCATCCCAGTTGTATCACACATCCAAATTAATAAAGCAATGAAAAAGAGTCTTTCAGCGTACTTGATTTTTGTGCGTGATAGTCTTGTGCCAAATCATCAAAGTGTGGATGCTATGTCTAATGATAGGCTGAATTTTCTTAATGCATTCAAAGACTGTTTTGCTGACTCATTGCCAGGTGAACTACCTCCCCAAAGGCCCGAAGATCATTGTATAGATCTTGTGCCAGGTAGTTCTCCACCTAACAAACCCGCATACCGAGTGAGTGCTGCACAACAAGAAGAAATTATGAAGCAGGTTAACGAGCTTTTAGAGAAAGGTTTGGTTCAGCCCAGTTCCTCACCTTACTGCTCTCCTGTGCTTCTTGTTCAAAAGAAGGACGGATCATTCCGTATGTGTGTAGACTATAGAGCTTTGAACAAGCTTACCATCAAGAACAGATTTCCTATTCCACGTATTGATGATATCTTGGATAAGCTTGATGGCTCAGCTTGCTTTAGCAGACTTGATTTGAAGAGTGGTTATCACCAGATACGTGTGGTACCGCAAGATGTCCATAAGACTGCATTCAGAACAGCCTTCGGATTATATGAATTCTTGGTAATGCCTTTTGGTCTCACCAATGCTCCTGCTACTTTTAATCGTATGATGGATAGGATATTCCGATCCCATCGCAAGTTTACAGGAGTCTTCTTTGATGATATCTTGGTTTTCTCCAAGAATGAGCAGGAACATAGAACTCATTTGGTCACAGTGTTCGAAGAGTTGCGGAAGCATAAACTCTTCGTCAATGCCAAGAAAAGTGAGTTTTTCCTTTCAGAGATTCATTATTTGGGTCATATTGTATCCAAGCATGGAGTTACAATGGATCCTGCAAAGATACAGACTATTCGGAATTGGCCCGAATTGCAAAACGTACATCAAGTGCGAAGTTTTCTGGGATTATGTTCGTACTACAGGCGTTTCATAAGGCATTTTGCTATGATTGCCACTCCTCTACATGATCTCACGAAGAAGAAAACTGTTTTCAAATGGACTTCAAAGGAACAGGATGCCTTCTTGCAGCTCAAGCATGCAATCATATGTGGTCCAGTATTGATAGTTCCTGACTTGCACAAGTCATTCGTGGTTGAATGTGATGCTTGTGGTGATTGCATAGGAGCTGTCCTAAATCAAGAAGGGCATGCAATTGCATACGAGAGTCGTCGTTTGCATGATGCTGAGCTTCATATGGATATCTATGAGAAAGAGCTCTTGGCTGTAATTCACGCCTTAAAGATTTGGAAACATTACCTTCTTGGGGCTGAATTTGTGGTCAAGACAGATCATCAAAGCTTGAGATACTTTCTATCTCAAACCAAGCTTTCAGAGAAGCAAATGAGAATGGCGAATTTTCTTTCCATGTTTCATTTTCAGATTGTGCATACTCCAGGAAAGAAAAATGTAGTGGCCGATGCACTATCTAGGAGGCCTTATATTGCTGCAGTCTCAGTGGCCTCTCATGGAGATCTATCTGCTATGAGAGATTTGTATCATTTGGATGCTGATTTTTGCCATATATGGACTGATTTGATGGCTGGTCATTCACATGCCTCTTATGTTATCAATGAGGGTTATCTCATCAAGGATAATTGCCTATGTGTGGTGAAGGATTTGCGTCCAAAGGTTATGGACGAATGTCATGCTCCACCTTATGCTGGTCATAGAGGTATTATGCCTACTACTCGCATGATTCAGAGATATTTCTTTTGGCCAAGCATGCGTAAAGACATTGAGGCTTATGTGCGTGAATGTATTACTTGTCAAAAGGTAAAATTCGACAGGCAAAAGCCTCCAGGTTTGCTTCAGCCATTGCCTATTCCCTCGCAACCTTGGGAAAGTATCACGATGGATTTTATTATGGATTTGCCTAGATCCCAGCATGGGAATGATGCTATTTGGACTATTGTGGACAGGTTTAGCAAGCAAGCTCACTTCTTGCCCGTCAAGAAAACCATTAAAGCTGATCACATGGTAAAGCTTTTTCTTGCTAATATTTTCAAGCATCATGGTATACCTAAGTCCATTGTTGGGGATAGAGATCCCAGGACTACAAGCCTATTTTGGAGGGCTTTGTTTGATAATATGGGTACTAAGCTTGAGTTTTCATCAGCTTATCATCCCCAAACGGATGGCCAAAGTGAAGCTGCGAATTCAGCTGTGTTGGATTTATTGAAGTGTTATGTGGCAGATCAAAAGAGTGCATGGGAGAAGTATCTTCCACTTGTTGAGTTTGCTTACAACAATACAATCCATGCTTCCACAGGAAAGGCTCCATTTGAGGTTGTTTATGGCAGAGTGGTCTTGCCACCCATCCTTCGTACCAAGGATGAGATTTTTGCTACTGATGAATATGTTCGTGACTTAGATGTTGCCTTTGGTCAGGTCCGGACAGCCATTGCAAGATCTCAGGATAAGCATAAAAAGGCTGCTGACAAGCATAGAAGGGACATGGAAGTCAAAGAAGGTGATTGGGTATTGCTGAAATTTGAGAAGGCTAGGCTTCGAAAGAGGCCAGGACGAGAAGGATCATATCCTAAGCTTTCTCCTCGCTATTATGGACCCTTCAAGGTGATTCACAAGATCAATGAAGTGTCATACAGGCTTGCTTTACCTAGTCATTGGAAGATTCACAATGCTTTTCATGTGAGTCTATTTCGGAAATATGTGGGGCCAGATCCTGATAAGCCTGTCACAGAAGATCCGCCAGAAATTGAAGAGCTTGAGGAGATCCTCCAGCCAGAACAGATTGTTTTTCACAAGGAGAGAAAGCTACCTGCAGGAAAGCTTTCCAGGAGATACCTTGTGAAGTTTAAGAATTATTTGCCTATTGATGCCAAGTGGGTAAATGAGGATTATTTTGCAGATTATCCGCAATTGTTGCAGGCATATCTTGAGGCTTTTAAGTTGAGGTCAACTCTTTAGAAGCCCGGGGGGATGTCACCAATTGGCCGACCATTTGGTCCATTCCCACATTTTTGCGTCTCGTTCACTTGAGGCCAGGCCAGTGTCTCATGTGAAGAGGCCAGTATTTTGCTGACATGGACGGGAGCCAGACTGGTGCCACCCGTGTGTTAGCAGGATGGTGTCGTATGGACGGGAGCCAGATCAGTGCCACCCGTGTATGACCTGGACTGTGTTCGATCCATGGGACTGTCACGCCATGGAAGGGCCAGTATTCGTGCCGTGTTTTACCTATGGGACTGTCACACCTAGGGAAACTCGTGCCTGGAACTGCGTCTTACCTATGGGACTGTCACTCCATAGGAAGACCAGGTTTTTATGTAATAAATGTCGTGCCAGTTTTGTGCCGACAGATATTTTGTACATGTTCCATGAACGGGAGATATGTCCATGTTACTTTTGCACATGCACACATATTTTGCATGCTTGAAACTGTTTTCGCATGACCTGTATTTGTGTGTTTGCCTGTCTGACGTGTTACTTACTGAGCGGGGACGCCTGCCAGTGAGTCGTGAAGACTGCTCTGTATTCTGACGAGTTTCAGTGCATGTGAACAGGTGGTAAGTATATGGTACATGTTGTTTTAATGTGTTTTATTCTAACCCTTTGATTTATAAGGTTAGGGGTTCACATTCATTTAAAAGTGGGCACCCCCTTTGGGCACCCACTTTGGGGCCAAGGTGGGGAGCCTCACTTTTAAGTGAGTGTGGGGGTGGGCATGGTCACCAACCCCCACTAATCCCCCACATGCATGGTGGGTATCACTAAGGTTAACTCCACATGAATTTTATTAAGAAAGGGCCCTCCTCTTCAAGCGTGGCATGCATCGCTTCTCTCTTACGTGGAGAACCAGGCGGCTACCATCTCTGCGCTTGCTCTTCTACCGGCTGGAGTTCATCTTGTTGCTGCTTCAGGATACTACAGCTACACAAGAGGCGACTGCCCCTTCATAGGCTGGCTGCAACTGCCCCTCTACAGGCGACTCCTCCCATCTCTATTACTGGCGACTGAATTCTACTGCAGGTGGCTGCGTTGAGTTACCTACAGGCTGGGCTGCCTTCTGTGCACTGGTATTACCTACAGGCTGCGCTGCCCTCTACTGTGCGCTGCCCTTTACTGTGCGCTGGTATTCCATACAAAAGCTGCCATCACCTGAAGGCTGCGCTGCCCCATGTGCGTTGGTGTTTACCCTCTACAGGCTGGCTGGAACCCTCTCCTACAGGCGACTGCACCATAGGCTGCGCTGCCCCTACTCAGTGCTGGAGTTATCTGCAGGCTGCACACTACTCCCTCCGTCCTCTCCTATAGTCGGCTGCCTACCCTGCACAGCAGCTGCCACCTCTGGAGGGCTACGTTTCCCTTCCTACAAGACAGCCAGCTCTTCACAGCAAGGTAACTACACATACTACTCTTTCTGCTCCCCTTGCTAGTGGGCACTCCTACTCTCACAGCAGGCGGCTGTGGAACTTCGTGGTGGTGCTGGTCTTGATAGTTCCACACTAGACAACTCTTTCTCCAACAAAGGTGGTTTCATCCTCAGCAAACACTACTAGTTTTGGTCTTCTATCATCCACCTACAAGTGATTTTCAGATTTGAGTAAAGTTCTATATGTTTAAATCTGATAAAAGATTCGCCCCGCTCGGCCTACACCCGTTCGGTGCCGGGTTGTCCAAGCTATATGGGCGAACCTCGGTCCAAAGGTGCTGAGATCGGGAGAGCCAGGCGTTAGTACGAGAGCGCCTGTCTGTGCGTGGTCTCGGAACACCAGTGTGGTGCTCTCCGCGGAGTCCAGTGAAAGCACAGGACCGTAGTGATTGGACCACACTAGTGGTCGTTCTGCTCCGAGTTTTTCTACATCAAAATTCGAGTTATTTGTTTAATACTGTTTTCATATGTACATGGACATCATCTGGTTCTCAGAACCCATGGAGCATTGTATTCTTTAAATACTCCCAATAAATATATCATATATTGAGGGGGGGGTCGGCCCGTTCCGGCCCCAGTGCTGGTGTCCATCTTTCCATTTCTGTTCATTTAAATTTCAAGTTGTTTTAAGTTGTCCATTTCATATTTGTGGTTTTAAAAGTTGTGCTATTAAACGTGTAGGTGCTATTAAACGTGTAGGTGTCCAACTGAGTCTTTCCCACTTGACGGGATCGGTTTCAAGGTGAGTCAGGCCTGCACCCCCCCTTGTTTGTTTATTTGTTTGTTTGCAGGATTCGAGTCTCGTAACAGAAACGATCACGAGGAGATCCGTGGGGATTTGACATGGTCCCCTTTTGACCTGAGAGGGGGTGTGTGAAAATGGTATTTTAACCCGCCCTAAAAGGGGTTTTTATTTGGGATTTTGGTTTGGAAACCAGCAACCCAACACCATATATATATATGCATCACTTCATCAGCATAAACAACACATCATAATCTACATTATCTACTGATGCTGGCCTACCTTTGAAAGTTTGCATTTGTCTGCATCACCTCACCTTTGGAAAGCCATCACCTCACATCAACGCGTGCCTTCAACAACAGCCCTCTCTGCGTCCATCACATTTGCGTTTTTCTCTTGCAGCACACCTCGGGACAGCAACCCACTCTCTACTCATCATTCTCCATCGACTTGGGACAGCAACCCTCTCTTCTCATCATTCTCCATCGACTTGGGACAGCAGCCCTCTCTACTCATCATCACCTAACGACGTCGGGACAGCAGCCCTCTCTGCTGTTCACCACCTACCTCGTGACGGCAGCACACCATCTGCCACGGACAACATCCCTCTTTGCTCCTCAAATCTGTGTTTCTCTTGCAGGCCACTCATCTGCAGGTTTGCATTTGCCTGCATCACCTCACCTTCGGAAAGCCTTTGCCTCACATCGACGCGTGCCTTCGACATCCAACCCTGCACCCCTTGGGAACTGCAGCACCCTTGTCAAGAGATTCAACACTTGAGCTAGAGATTGAAAATATTGAATGAATTATGAAGGCACAATGGCCATGCTTATATACATCTCAGGTAGAGCAGTCGGCCAGTAGCATTGGAGGACAAATGTCCACGACACATAAAAATGCCTAAAATAGCCTAAGAAATTTGGGAAAATCCCTAAAAATATCAAATAAATATCTAGATAACAAGGGGATAAAATGGAGTAAAAGAGAGATGGAGATGACATGTCCAACGTGGCTGAGGGATCCTAAGTTGTTGAATGAGGTGCTCTAGATGCGGTGTTCTAAAGACGTGATTTTTTCCAAGCCGGGAAGTGTAGCTGAGGGAAGGTTAGAGCAGCCATGGGCATTTTTGTATTGATACTTTCTTGGCAACCCACGTCCAGATCAAAATAGATAGCTATATTGAAGGCCAAAGCAGGTTTTCCTTGTGTTAAGAGTGACCTTTGCGTTTATTGCTATTATTGTATCCTCAAGCTGGAAGAGGCCTCACTAGGGTTGGAGGTGTTCTATTTTGAAGGAACACCTCAGCTAGAGATGACTGGAGATCTGGCTTTGGGTTTGAGGTAGCCTTATATGCCATTGTACCATGCTCCAAAATACAAATGGAAAACCTGTGCTGAAGAAACTGTGATACCAACGTCACGCACGGAAGCCTTGCTTTGTTGTGATACTACTGAGACACGATTGAGTTGTACAACTACTTTGGTGTGTTAATTGAAGAGTGGAGAAGAGAGAGAGAGAGAGATGCAGGAAACCCACAAAGATTCACTAAAGATCCTATCACCAACTTGGACATTTCCGGTGTGAAAAGGGGTCTGGTTGATTCCGGGATGCCCAAATATGCATTAATGTACAAGTTTTGGGAAAAAGATCAAGCACTCGATGTGAGGGCAAAAGGACGAAAGAACCAAATGCACGAGAGATCAAAGCAAATCAACACAGCATGAATGGATGAATGAGTATATGTATCATGGTGAATGTAATCCTGTACAAGAGGCCCTCATATGTGAGGAGACTCTGAGTAGTAGACCGTCGAAGAAGAAAGGACAAGGTCGTAGTTGAAGCACAGTCACGAAGGCCCATGTTGGTGGATGCGGAGGCACTTCGAGGTGGTAGACATATGTAGTGGGGAGCGGAAGGTGTAGTGATGTAGGCTTTGGTGACAAGGGTGCTACGGTACCTACCTGAGGGGTGCGCTTGGCTGTCTAGTCTCTCTTGTGTGATACCTATTTGCTTCCGCTTCACATTCACATATTCTCACATGGTATCAAAGATCTTGTGCTTCCACATATCAACAAGAAGAGTTTTCAGCCTGCATCTTTTTCTCCTCTGCTCCCTTGGTGGCTGCGTTTTATTGAGTATTTATGCATTTTTCTCCTATTTAGGATGTCATGAGCTATCAACCAGCTCCTAAGGGCAATCAGCCAACTTCCCTTGCATCACTATAAAAGGGGCCCTCCCATATTCACTTGATCATCCATCTAACCTATTTGACAAGCACATGTTCTACACCATTTGTTGGCTGATATTGCCATTGTAAAAGTCTCTTGCTACATAACATGATGTTCATTGTCTGATGTCTCTCTCCTTTGCTCTCCCTCTCTCCTAAGTTTTGCTTCCGCATTGTGCAACTTTAGTCGCTTAGGTGACTGGCACTTCGAAACGGAGGCGGAGGCGGCGGCGGCGGCGGCGGCGGCGGCGGAGACGGCAAGTTTCCTTTCTGCAAGAAGTTCAGCATTTTTGGGAGCAAAAGGCGGCTTGCGTTTTTGCTACATATGCAGCAGAGGGCTGTATTTTGTGCAGTTTTCCAGGCGGCTGCATTTTCCTCACCACTTAGCTGGCTGCGATTTCCTCTTGCTGCTACGCTTACATCCCAAAGGCTACGTTTTTCACATTGGTGTGCTCTCGCATCGTCGAAGACTTTGCAAGATTCATCACTCGCATATGCACTTCCAAGGAAATCCTCTTCATGGGTGATACCATGTTATACAAAGAAGCCAAGTGCTGCCAAAACCCTTGGGCCAGCGTCATGTGTTTAATGTGATTGATCACTTGGAATGTGGAATTAAGGAAGATGAAAGAACGCACACGGGCATTGACACGATCTCACAGCTGTGCCTGAGCCTTCCGCTCTTTCCTAGTAGAAAGTGAAAGCTCCTCCTCCTCCAACTCTGGCCTTGGAACTCCAACCACAATGAAATCAGCCAAATCATAGGACTCGAGGACAAACTCCATCATTACCTTCCAGATGCCATAGTTGGTCCCGTCCAACTAACTGTCCACCGAGAATGTCAAGAGGATAGGGATCTTCACATGCTTCTCACCATCTCGAGCAAATCTGCCATCTCGAGGGTTCACAAGGTCTTGTGAAGGGAGGGTGGGTGGGAAAAAAATGAAGAAGAGGTTGCAATTGCTTTGCAAGGTGGCTGCCCAGCAATGATGGCCGACTTCTACCTACTTCTCCACGTACCGAACAGCCCAGAAATTCTCCAATCAGCACCAAAAACAGCAAACCCTCAAGCTCTCACTGTCTCCAAGCTTCAAGCCACCTGGGGCTCTGATACCATGTCGGAATGGATAGCGAAAATGAGACAAACTGCTATGAGAAAGAAAACGGAAAACTGCACGAGAGAGAAGTGTATAAACTCTACTATATACACGAGATCCGGTACAAGAATGGTGTGGGAGGAAAGGGTGGTATGTATACCACCCTGGGCTACTGGTCGGCCACAACAAAACAGGCCGACACCACCAAAACTACCCACGACTGGATAAAATCTAGTCGGCCAGCAAAAAATGGGCCACACCTGGTCAAGAGGTGGAGACACCAATCTTGTCAAAAGAGAAGAGAAACGACGACCAAAGGCTGCTTCATATACGGAGTCCGTCCGACACTGGATGAATGAGTATCGTTCAAGATGGCTTGGACTAATGAAAGATAATGTTCCCATTTGGACTGCTGGTCATGACAATATGACTTGAGAACATCAAAGGCCAACTAGTTATAGATTTCTGTCCAACCGTCTATCTCTGGATGGAATGCACTAGACAACTGTAACTTAGTGCCAAACTTTTCGAATAATGCCCTCCAAAAATGCGAGGTAAACTTGGAATCTCTGTCTAATGTAATGGTGCTAGGCAAACCACAAATGGGGTACCAATGTTTGAGAAAAAGACGGGCTATGTCCTCAACTATGGCCGTATGCTTGCATGGGATGAGCATGCTGAAGCGATCCACAATGGTGAAACACTGAGTGTTACGGGATCCAGTGGATGCTGGTAGAGGCCCTACAAAGTCCATAGAAATGTCAATGAAAGGTCCGTCGAGGATAGGCAAAGGTTTAAGTAACCCAACCTTCTTTGTATGTGGAACCTTAACTTTTTGACAAATCTTACAGGCTTGTACATGTGAATATACATCACGCCTCATTTTTGGCCAATAAAAGAACCGTTCTAATTTCTCAAGGATATTGTTGATACCTCTATGTCCTCCAACTAAGGAGTCATGGGCATCATGGAGAAGAGCTGATCGCTTTTCCCGAATGACATAGAGACGGTTCTTAAAGAACAACCAACCGTTCAGCACTGAATAATGGCCAGGCTTAGAAGTGAGGGCCAAATTGTATTGAGTACCAAACTCAGGGGAGTCGACATACTAGTCTTTCATGCTATCTAAGTCTTTTCCCATGATTTCGAGAATGGTAGACTCCTGCACTACTGCCTGGATGCTGGCCTTTCGACTAAGAGCATCTGCAACAACTGGGTTATGCTTACCAGGGATGTACTCGATTATTCCTCCAGATTGTTGGAAGAGCCGACTCCATCTGGCTTGCCGATCACTCCACTGGGCACTTGGCATGGTTTGAAGCCACTTAAGTGCTTGGTGGTCTGTTTTAACTGTGAAGACCTATCCATAAAGGAAAGGCTTTCAATGTTTGAGCGCTATGATCACACCCAAAAGCTCTATCATAAACCGAATAATTCTTTTCGATGACATCCAATTTTCTACTGTAGTAGGCCACGGGTCTATTGTCCTACTAGAGAACTGCACCTACGGCTACATTGCTGGCATCGGTAATGACCTCAAAAGGATCGTCCCAAGATGCTAACTTCAAAACAGGCGCTTCTGAGGCAGCTTTCTGAAGTGCACGGAATGCATCAAGTGCCTTGCTTGTGACTGAGACTTTTTATCTACGAGTCTTCACTCCCTTGAGCAAGTCGGTGAGGTGTGCTGCAAGGTTGGAAAACTGGTGAACATGGGTGTTGTAGGCTTGACAAAGACCTACGAAAGAACGGATCTCTTGGGCAGTCTAAGGGATGTCCCAATTCAAGATCTCTTGAACCTTTGAGGGGTCCAATCGAATCCCATCGAAATTGATAATATAGCCCAAGTATTGAACCTCTTTAACGCCGAAGATAGACTTTTTGGCGTTTATGTAGAGCCCACTATCTCGCAAAAGTTGCAAGACTTTCTCCACATCTTTCTCATGCTGCTCCGCAATGGCTGAGAATACAAGTACATCATCAAGAAAGATCAAGACACACTTACCAATGAGGACTGCGAAAATCCTAGACATCATTTTATTGAAGGTTGCGGGTGCATTTGTAAGTCCAAAAGACATGACTACGAACTTGTAGTGACCACGCTCTGTCCGGAAAGCTGTTTTTGGAATGTCAGCTTCAAAAATGCGGACCTGATGGTAGCCACTCTTGAGGTCGATCTTAGTGAAAAATTTTGCACCGTCCGAACGCTCCAAAATGTACTCAATCCTTGGCATATGAAACTTATTCTTAATGGTGAGTTTATTCAATGCCTTGTAGTCTACACAAAGGCGTACAGACTTGTCCTTCTTTTGGACAAATATGATGGGTGCAGCAAATGGTGAGGAAGAAGGCCGAACAAATTTGACTCGAAGAAGCTTAGATAGCTGTCTTTCTAGCTCGCCCTTTAAAGTCGTGGAAAGACGATAGGGGAACCTGCTAGGAGATTCTGATCCAGGGACCAAATCGATATGATGGTCCTCAGGACGTAATGGAGGGAGACTGGGTGGAAGATCGCCCCTAAGCATAATGTCCTAATGTCTTGACAGGAGGTCTGCTAACTGTGGGACTGAAGATGAGATAGGTGCTACTGATGAGGTAGAGGCTATCGGAGCACGCACATAAAGTAGTGCTCCTTCCGCTTCCTTACGGATAGCTCGTCGGGCCTGGAGGTGCGAAATCAATGGGATGCCAAGAATGCTTCTATCCCCACGAATCATGACGGGCTCGGAAAAACCTGTACAGATAGTAAAAGTGTCCTGTCCCAATCGGAAATAGGCTCATATTGACGAAACTACTCGATTTCTAAGATCATGTCACACCCCAAAAGAGGCGAGACAATGAAATCTTGTTGGAATGAGGCCTTCTAAACTTCAAAGGCAAAATGTTGCGCCTTCTGAGATATGTGAGTGCAAAGACCAGGTGTGAACCCGTCCACATCCAAATGATATGGTACTAATGTGCAGCTCATCTTGTTAGCCAACTGGGGAGAGATGGCGTCCTCAGAACTGCCTGTAATATGACTACTATGCGGAAGCGTGCTTAATGATTGATTAACGCAAAGCAATAAAGATTAACGCGAATCACATGCTCATAACATAGAGTAGAGAGAAGGAGAAGAGAGAGAATCTTTACCTAACCTACTCCTACTATATATTACTGAATGAATGAGTAATTACAATGATTGTCATAGATCCAATGTAGATCTAGACTATGAATGCTATGAATGAACTTATGCTTACTGTTCTCCACTGTGCGTTAATGGAAAACGCTGATTTGGAGATGTACTTGGCTGATCCAAACTCTTAGACTGCATGTCCTTGGTCTTGGCTCTCCAATCTCTGTCTCTGAATGATTATGAATGATCCATGACTTGCCTTTATATCAGAAAGTGATAGCAAGTCATAATCAGGTCGGTTTTCACTTTTCATGCCATAAAAAGTCATCAAAAATGTCATAAAATGTGTTCATATTGTGCCCATAATATGTCCCAACCATTGGTACATGTCCTGGGCACCTCCGGGCACCTATAGGGCCACCAAATTGGCTCCAAAATGCCCATATACAACCTCTAACTTTGCCCTTAAGGCGGCTGTAAGGAATAGTCATGTCTATGTGGCACCGGATTAACGTGTGCACGGGACACTGCCCATGTCAAATAGGACTACAAACTGCCGGCCCTTGGCAGAGCCATAAGCTCAGATGAGGCTTTTCTGGGCAGCATCGCTCTCACCCTCTTGCTTAGCATCAAATACTATGGATGGGATAGGATGCATAGAAGATAAAAGTTGAACCGCATTTGTGGTAGTAGGCGGGGCTGGAGGAGCTGGAGATGCTGTGGCAACTGTGGCAAAAGGAGCTTTGGAGACTTGCTCCGCCTGCCATTTGTGGCAATCCTTCTTACCATGCCCTATGGTATGACAAAAAAAGCATTTGTTTTCTAACTGGTATTTCCTCTGCTCCTCTAGAGGAAGATAGCCTCCAATGATGCCTGCTTTAGCCTTTTCCTCAGGGGTTTTCTTAGGCTTGGACTCCTTATCCTTCTTACCCCTTGAACTGGAGCTATTACTGACATCCTTCTTAGCATCTTTAGAAGCTGTATTACCTTTCCCTGATTGCGCAGCAGATTGCTGCTGCTAGGGTTTGGTATTGGACTATGACGACTTCTTGGGCTTGCCTCCATTCATCTTCATTTTGAGCAAGAGTCAAAGCCCGGTCGTATGTACTGGATTCAAAGTTGCGAACTGTGAACCGGATGTTGGGATCTAATCCACGAATGAATTGATCCATCTTGGCCTGCTCAGATGACCCTAATTGTTGCGCTAAAGTTATAACCTTTCCGGAAAACTAAAGCACTAGTGACCCATTCTGTTTGAGTCCATAAAACTCATCTGCCAAGCAGGTCATATACTAGGGCGGGAGAAATCTAGTCTTTAGGTCATGCACAAATGTATCCCAGCTAAAAGTTGACACATGTGGTCTAGTCTGTATGAAGACTAGACAATGTTGCCACTAAGTGATTGCCTCACCCGTAAGGTGGGGAGCGGCTATGTGGACTCTATCCTGAGGATCTGTAATCCTAGCTAATGGAAAATGAGCAGTAAATTGATGAATAAAAGGATTAACTGCTAAATGATCACACTTACTATCATACTTACTAAAATTCGGTTAACTTCGAATGACGGTAGTCGATATCACGGACTGCTGGCTGGTGGCACCTGTGGCTAGGGAAACTGAAGAGACGTGCTGGTATCTAAGATGTATGGCCTCCTTTTCCCTTTGGTGCTCGAGTAACATACGTTCTCGATCGAGCTCTCATTGGTGCTCCCGAGCGGCGAGTTCAGCCTGACACCGATCTTCTTCAATCTTGCGTTGAGCTTCCTCGTAGTCTCGTCGATCTGCTTTTTCTTGTTGCTTTCTTGCTTCAACTTCTGCTTTTTCTTCTCTCCATCTAGCCTGGTCTTCTCTTCTTTGTTGTTCCATTAGAAAGAAGAGAGAGATGTAGTCGGGGGTTGCTGGAGGCGGAGGAGGACGTGCTGCTGTTGCCTCCAAGAGTTGGAGATGCTTCATGAGAAGCTGGTTCTGAGCTTTGAGTAGAGCTATGGTGTCTGCTGTAGTCGGAAGAGCAAGGTCTCCTTCGGGGGAGACGTATTCCAACTGATGGGTACTGTCCTCTGTAGACATGATGTTGAAGTCGGTGGTCGTGCCAGAACGCAATCTGACCATCCAAGGATACGGTATGTGTGGACAAGCTGAATCTAATACCAATGTAGCATGCAACGGAAGTATTCGTAATTTGAGGATCCTGTCACACAAATGTTCACACTGTCTTCTGTATCCTAAGTTTCGTGAGTTTAGCAATCCACTTTAAGACTTCAAACTTTAAGAGATTTGAGAGAGAGAGAGAGAGAGAGAGAGAGAGAGAGCGAGATGAAATAGTGCATAGAGCGGAAGCAGAGTGGCACTAGAATGTGCTGAACAAAGAGTGCAAGAGAGAGAGAGAGATGGAGCAAACTATGCTGAATATACTGAACCAAAACAGTCCCAAGCAAGAGACACTATTAGTCTCATAAGTGAGGGAGCAAAATATGTACAAGACTGAATGAGAAATGAGAGGCCAACACCCACTATTTATAGTGGGGAAGTGCTGGCCGACTGGAGCTGCTGGACATGCCGACTGGAAAAATGCCAGAATGGCTGGGAAAAATCCCAGAAAAATAGTAAAAAGGGGTGGCCAGCCCACAAGCAAGGGCCATACAAAAGGGGACTAAATGGGCACCATAAAAGAGCAGAAACTGGGGATGAAAGTGCTAACACCCCCTCTCAGCACCAGATGCTGAACAAACTCCGAGAAACCAAAGATGAGGAGCCAAGGAAGCCTGAGAAACCGGCTTGGTAAACAAATCTGCAGCATTCTCCGCGGAAGGACAATACTCCAAACGCAAATCTCCAGCAAGAACCCGTTCACGATCATAGTGATACTGAATCTCAATGTGTTTCGTACCAGCATGAAACACAGGGTTCTTGGCGATGGCGATGCAATTCTGACTGTCACACCAAAGAAGAGTAGATCCGGTAGGGGGACAGCCGAGCTCCTCCAATAATCTCCACAACCATATCGCCTCACATGCAGCATAACAAGCTGCACGGTACTCCGCCTCAGTAGAGGAAAGCGCCACAGTAGCCCAAGTGAAAAAACACAACCAGTGGTCGAACGCCGTGTATCTGGATCTCCAGCCCAGTCTGAGTCAACAAACTATCCAACAAGAGTGCGTCGTTGGCCATAAAAGATGGCAAAATCCAGAGTGCCACGCAAGTACCGAAGAACTCTAAGAGCACACCGCCAATGCTACTGACGGGGTTTGGATGAGAAGGAACTCAATAAACTCACTGCGAAGCATATGTCCAATCGGGAGTAGGTCAACCATACCAAACAACCGACGAGAACCCGATACTGTCCCTGATCAGTCCCTGGAGAAGCATCCAGTGAAGAAAGCTTCTCACCAATATCCATAGGTGAAGATACTGGTTTGCACCCAGTCATCTGAAATCTGTCGAGAATCTCCCGAGTGTACTTCTGCTGAGAGAAGAAAATGCCCTTCGAGGTCTGCCAAATCTCAAAGCCAAGAAAATAATGCAACAGGCCAAGATCCGTCATCTCAAACTCTGTCTCCAAAGCATCCATAACAGAACGGATCCGCACAGAATAAGAACCTGTAAAGATGAGGTCATCAACATAGACCACAATGATAACAATCAACCCCCTCTCAAGGAGGATATAAAGGTTCGAATCTGCATGAGAGCGGCACAGGCCGAGCTTCTGAAAGAACTCATCAATATGTAGGTACCAAGCCCGCGGAGCCTGCTTTAGACCATATAAAGCCTTCTTCATCCGGTACACATGATCCTGTTTGCCCAGAACAACAAATCCTGGCGGCTAATCAATATAAACCTCCTGTGTAAGCTCTCCATTTAGGAAAGCCGACTTGACGTCCATCTGGAAAACGGGCCATCTATGATGTCCTGCAAGTGCAAGAACGGTGCGAATGGTAGTCATCCGGGCCGTCAGAGCGAAGGTCTCATCGAAGTCGACACCAAGGCGCTCAGCATATGTCACCAATTGGCCGACCATTTGGTCCATCTCCAGTTTTGTGTCTCGTTCACTTGAGGCCAGGCCGGTGTCTCATGTGAAGAGGCCAGTATTTTTCTTGACATGGACGGGAGCCAGACTGGTGCCACCCGTGTTAGCAAGATGGTGTCGTATGGACGGGGGCCAGACTGGTGCCACCCGTGTATGACCTGGACTGTGTTCTATCCATGGGATTGTCACGCCATGGAAGAGCCAGTATTTGTGCCGTGTCTTGCCTATGGGACTGTCACTCCATAGGGAGGCTCGTGCCTGGAACTGTGTTTTACCTATGGGACTGTCACTCCATAGGAAGACCAGGATTTATGTTTTATGTCGTGCCATTTTTGTGCCCGACAGATATTTTGTACTTGTTCCATGAACGGGAGATATGTCCATGATACTATTTGCACATGCACTCATGTTTTGCATGTTTTAAACTGTTTTCGCATGACTTGTATTTTTGTGTTTGCCTGTTTGACGTGTTACTTACTGAGCGGGGACGCCTGCCCCAGTGAGTCGTGAAGTTTGCTCTGTCTTCTGACGAGTTTTGTTGCATGTGAACATGTGGTAAGTGTATTGCACTTGTTGGTGTAATAGTTTTAATTCTAAACTTTTGTTTTATAAGGTTGTATGTTCACACTTAAAAGTGGGCACCCACATATGGGCCAAGGTGGGGAGCCACACTTAACCATTTGTGTGTGGGGGGGTGGGTGCATGGCCACCTACCCACACCACATGTCACCAATTGGCCGACCATTTGGTCCATCTCCAGTTTTTGCGTCTCGTTCACTTGAGTCCAGGCCGGTGTCTCGTGTGAAGAGGCCAGTATTTTTGCTGACATGGACGGGAGCCAGACTGGTGCCACCCGTGTGTTAGCAGGATGGTGTCGTATGGACGGGAGCCAGACTGGTGCCACCCGTGTGTTAGCAGGATGGTGTCGTATGGACGGGAGCCAGACTAGTGCCACCCGTGTATGACCTGGACTGTGTTCGACCCATGGGATTGTCACGCCATGGAAGAGCCAGTATTCGTGCCGTGTTTTGCCTATGGGACTGCCACACCATAGGGAGACTCGTGCCTGGAACTGTGTCTTACCTATGGGACTGTCACTCCATAGGAAGACCAGGTTTTTATGTTTTATGTCGTGCCAGTTTTGTGCCGACAGATATTTTGTACTTGTTCCATGAACGGGAGATATGTCCATGTTACTATTTGCACATGCACACATATTTTGCATGTTTGAAACTGTTTTCGCATGACATGTATTTGTGTGTTTGCCTGCTTGACGTGTTACTTACTGAGCGGGGACGCCTGCCAGTGAGTCGTGAAGTCTGCTCTGTATTCTGACGAGTTTTGGTGCATGTGAACAGGTGGTAAGTATGTCGCACTTGTTGTTTTAATGTTTTATATTCTAACCCTTTAATTTATAAGGTTAGGTGTTCACATTTATTTAAAAGTGGGCACCCACTTAGGGGCCAAGGTGGGGAGCCCCACTTTTAAGTGAGTGTGGGGGTGGGCATGGTCACCTACCCCCACTAGTTCCCCCACATGCATGCGTGGGTATCACCAAAGTTAACTCCACATTAATTTTATTAAAAAAGGCTTCATCCATGAAGCGTAGGGGATCAATCGTTTCTCTCCTTCAAGCGTAAAAACATCATCGCTTCATCTTACGTGAGAATCGGCTACCATCTCTACAAGCGGCGCATGTTTTCTTGAAGGCGGCTGTTTTCTGTACCCTCTGCTGCACCCACAGGCGGCCATCTCTTCCATCGTGGCTGGTGGCTGTACACGCCTCAAGTGACTGCACGTATCCTCCAGCCGGCTGCTCCTCCAATAGGCGGCTGCCTTCCCTGCACAACAACTGCTGCAGTACCCTCTGCTGTTGGCTGCGCCTGCCTCTCTACAGGTGGCTGAGCATTGATACAGGCGGCTGTCACCTCCAGATTGCTGCGCCTAACCTTTCCAGGCAACACTAAAGTGCTGCAGCTGCTCCCACAGGCGACTGTATACTGCAGCCAGGCCATTACAACAGCACAGAGGCCATCGTGGGTCACCTCTCCTCTGCGTGAGCTCTCCTGCAGGCTGCACGTCTTCACCAACAAAAATATCCCTTTTCATCTCCTTTACTATAGGCAGCTGTATCTCCAGCCAGCGCTGAGTGCAGGTGGCTGTTTCCACCTCCCATACAGGTGGCTGCTTCTACTTCATATAGGCGGCAGCAGAACCTGCAGAACCTCAGCGTGCTGCCTTTGGTGGCTACAAATCTACACGTATTGTGCCCGTCTTCCAGCAAGTATTGCCCATCTTCTACACGGGCGACTTCAAGAGGAAAACACCTCTCCTGGGAGGCTTCTTCATACTACGAGTATGGGTTTTCTATCAACCATCTACAAGTAAGTGAATTTCAGATTTCAATAAAGTATTTTATGTTTAAATCTGATAAGGGATTCATCCCGCTCGGCCAACACCCGTTCGGTGCCGGGTTGTCCAAGCTATATTGGCGAACCTCGGTCCAAAGGTGCTGAGATCCGGAGAGCCAGGCGTTAGTACAAGAGCACCTGTTTGTGCGTGGTCTCGGAACACCAGTGGGGCGCTCTCCGCGGAGTCCAGTGAAAGCACAGGACCGTAGAGATTGGAGGTCGTTCTGCTTCGAGCTTCTACATCGAAATTCGAGCCTATTTGTTTGGTACTGTTTTCATATGTACATGGACATTATCTGGTTCTTGGAACCCATGGAGCATTGTATTCATTAAATACTCCCAATAAATATATCATATATTGAGGGGGGGTCGGCCCGTTCCGGCCCCAGTGCTGGTGTCCATTTTTCCATTTCATTTCATTTAAATTTCAAGTTGTTTTAAGTTGTCCATTTCATATTTGTGGTTTTAAAGTTGTGCTATTAAGCGTGTGGGTGTCCAACGGAGTCTTTCCCACTTGACGGGATCGGTTTCATTGGTATCAGAGCACGGTTGTTTCCCTCTTCCTAGTGGGGAAACGAACCTGTGTACTGGACATCCCGCTTTTAGCAAACTTAAAACACAATGGACAGCCAAGGCAACCCTTTCGAAGTACCAAATTCGAGGGGTCCATCTAGTGCTTCTCGTGGGTCTGATGCCCTGCGTGGTAGGCACAAGCCCCTTGAAAGGGTTCTTGATAGTGAATCCAAGGGTCAACTGTCTCCAGGAAAGACAGTTATGCTTGAACAAGAGCCTGAAGCTATGAGGGCTGAAATGGAACATATGAGAAAACTTTTGCAGGCTCAAGAGCAAGAGTTAAAATTCTTGCATGAAGATCCCCATCTGCAAAGTGCTATTGAAGCCCGGAAGGCTGATGCTATGGTTGATGTAACTTTCGAATCAATGGCTCGTGAAGTGGGCAAGAAACCAAGGGAGTTGGCACTTGCCTATCTCCTTCGCAAAGGTGATATCAAAGAGGGGGATGACGGAGAGCTGAAATTCAGAAATCCACCTCGTTTGAAGCATGGAGATCCCGCATCCCAGAGGCTGAAATCTTTTATGCAAAAGGAAGAGGTGACTGTCACCTCTCGTCATGCATCCTCTCCACAAGGCACAAAGCCTGATAGATATATGTATGCCAGTGCTCATGGAGGGCATGAAAGTCACATGCATGCAAGATATGTATCTCATGGTGAGAGGTCTACTTCCAGAAAAATTTTGCCTTCTGAGTTGTCTCATGGAGAGACCATGCCATATGCAGGTAAGTCACATGCATCTGAGTTTCGAGTTCGTGGAGCACATGCCACCGTGCCCCATGAAGCTTCTATGACGGCCCATGGAGCCCATGGAGATAGGGCTACCCCGTTGGATAAGGGGAAAAGAAAAAGAGAAGACCATGAGCCTCATGCCAGGAAGCTCAAGGAATTCAAAGCAGGTGACAAATCTGTTAAATTTGATGCTTTTCATGGTGAACATGATGCTTCTAAGGTGTTAGCATTTGTGGCACAGTTCGACATTGCTTTTAGCGATGAGGACTTCACAGAAAAGTCAAAGGTGCGCCATGCTAGCATGTTTTTTGAAAGGGACTGCTGCCCATTGGTGGATCACTGAAAAGATCACCAAGGATCCCATTTCTACTTGGAAGGAATTCAAGGATAGATTTTATGCTCAGTTCTTGCCACCCAATGCAGAGCAAACTCTCACTCAAAAGTGGGACAGGCTGGAACAAAAAGACAATGAGAGTGTGCAACAGTATGTTAACAAATTCTGGAAAGTGTTGCTGGAAGTGACTCCCTTCATGCAAATCACAGAGGATGAAAGAAAGAGGAAGTTTCGTTCTAGACTGCAACCAGCATATAGATCGGGTATTGAATTGCACCCAAAACATACGTTGCAACAACTCACAGCTTCTGCTCTTGCTACAGAGCAATTGGTGCTCAAGATTAAGCAGGATCAAGGAGGTTCCAAGGGGAAGGACAAGGCTGTCCCAAATCAGCAAAAGGGTGGACAGCCACCTAAAAAGAACTTCCGGGAGTCCTACAAGGGTGGTAAAGCTGAAAATAACACATCTAAAGAACAGGGCCCAAGGAAGAACAAATTCGGCTTAACCCCGGAGCAAAGAGAGCAATATGCTAAGGATGGAAAATGCTTTTCTTGTGGTAGCAAAGACCACATGTTTCGGCAATGCCCAGATCGCAAATCAAAGCACGAGGACAAGCACACCAAAGCTAATGTACATGCAGTTCCCGATGTGCAAGGTAATACAGGTCATGATGCAAAAGAGCGTATGGTTTGCAAGGCTTGGGGGCAAATCAAGGATCAGCCCGCACTCTTCATGTTTGATGACTGTGCAACTGACAATTTCATCTCTATGCAAATGGCAGCTGCATTGGGTATTGAGGTCGAGCATATGGGACCTCAAATTGAAGCCGAAGCTGCATTTATTGGTAAAGAGGTGCAGGTTACCCCTTTGATTGGGAAGTTGCGTATCCATATCCAGGGCTACCTTGACAATGAGCATTTCTTAGTTGCTCCACTGAATGGATGTGATGTATTGTTGGGCAAGCCGTGGCATCATAGGCTTGAGCCCCGCAAAGACTACAAGTCTAATATGATTTCTTTTATGCATAAAGGCCGCATGCATTTTATTGATGCTGGCAAAGAAGGGGATTCCATCCCACTTGTATCACACATCCAAATTAATAAAGCAATGAAAAAGAGTCTTTCAGCGTACTTGGTTTTTGTGCGTGATAGTCTTGTGCCAAATCATCAAAATGTGGATGCTATGTCTAATGATAGGCTGAATTTTCTTAATGCATTCAACGATTGTTTTGCTGACTCATTGCCAGGTGAATTACCTCCCCAAAGGCCCGACGATCACCGTATAGATCTTGTGCCAGGTAGTTCTCCACCTAACAAACCCGCATACCGAGTGAGTGCTGCACAACAAGAAGAAATTATGAAGCAGGTAAACGAGCTTTTAGAGAAAGGTTTGGTTCAGCCCAGTTCCTCACCTTACTGCTCTCCTGTGCTTCTTGTTCAAAAGAAGGACGAATCATTCCGTATGTGTGTGGACTATAGAGCTTTGAACAAGCTTACCATCAAGAACAGATTTCCTATTCCACGTATTGATGATATCTTGGATAAGCTTGATGGTTCAGCTTGCTTTAGCAGACTTGATTTGAAGAGTGGTTATCACCAGATACGCGTGGTGCCACAAGATGTCCATAAGACTGCATTCAGGACAGCCTTCGGATTATATGAATTCTTGGTAATGCCTTTTGGTCTCACCAATGCTCCTGCCACTTTTAATCGTATGATGGACAGGATATTCCGACCCCATCGCAAGTTTACAGGAGTCTTCTTTGATGATATCTTGGTTTTCTCCAAGAATGAGCAAGAACACAGAACTCATTTGGTCACAGTGTTCGAAGAGTTGCGGAAGCATAAACTTTTCGTCAATGCCAAGAAAAGTGAGTTTTTCCTTTCAGAGATTCATTATTTGGGTCATATTGTATCCAAAGATGGAGTTACAATGGATCCTGCAAAGATCGAGACTATTCGGAATTGGCCCGAATTGCAAAACGTACATCAAGTACGTAGTTTTCTGGGATTATGTTCGTATTACAGGCGTTTCATAAGGCATTTTGCTATGATTGCCACTCCTCTACATGATCTCACGAAGAAGAAAACTGCTTTCAAATGGACTTCAAAGGAACAGGATGCTTTCTTGCAGCTCAAGCATGCGATCATATGTGGTCCAGTATTGATTGTTCCTGACTTGCACAAGTCATTCGTGGTTGAATGTGATGCTTGTGGAGATTGCATAGGAGCTGTCCTAAATCAAGAAGGGCATGCAGTTGCATACGAGAGCCGTCGTTTGCATGATGCTGAGCTTCATATGGATATCTATGAGAAAGAGCTCTTGGCTGTAATTCACGCCTTAAAGATTTGGAAACACTACCTTCTTGGGGCTGAATTTGTAGTCAAGACAGATCATCAAAGCTTGAGATACTTTCTATCTCAAACCAAGCTTTCAGAGAAGCAAATGAGAATGGCAAACTTTCTTTCCATGTTTCATTTTCAGATTGTGCATACTCCAGGAAAGAAAAATGTGGTGGCCGATGCACTATCTAGGAGGCCTTATGTTGCTGCAGTCTCAGTGGCCTCTCATGGCTATGAGAGATTTGTATCATTTGGATGCTGATTTTTACCATATATGGACTGATTTGATGGCTGGTCATTCTCATGCCTCTTATGTTATCAACGAGGGTTATCTAATGAAGGATAATTGCCTATGTGTGGTGAAGGATTTGCGTCCAAAGGTTATGGACGAATGTCACGCTCCACCATATGCTGGTCATCGAGGTATTATGCCCACTACTCGCATGATTCAGAGGTATTTCTTTTGGCCAAGCATGCGTAAAGACATTGAGGCTTATGTGCGTGCATGTATTACTTGCCAAAAGGTGAAATTTGACAGGCAAAAGCCTTCAGGTTTGCTTCAGCCATTGCCTATTCCCTCGCAACCTTGGGAAAGTATCACGATGGATTTTATTATGGATTTGCCTAGATCCCAGCATGGGAATGATGCTATTTGGACTATTGTGGACAAGTTTAGCAAGCAAGCTCATTTCTTGCCCGTCAAGAAAACCATTAAAGCTGATCATATGGTAAAGCTTTTTCTTGCTAATATTTTCAAGCATCATGGTATGCCTAAATCCATTGTTGGGGATAGAGATCCCAGGACTACAAGCCTATTTTGGAGAGCTTTGTTTGATAATATGGGTACTAAGCTTGAGTTTTCATCAGCTTATCATCCCCAAACGGATGGCCAAAGTGAAGCTGCAAATTCAGCCGTGTTGGATTTATTGAAATGTTATGTGGCAGATCAAAAGAGTGCATGGGAGAAGTATCTTCCACTTGTTGAGTTTGCCTACAACAATACGATCCATGCTTCCACAGGAAAGGCTCGGTTTGAGATTATTTATGGCAGAGTGGTCTTTCACCCATCCTTCGAACAAAGGATGAGATTTTTGCAGCTGATGAATATGTTCGTGACTTGGATGTTGCCTTTGGTCAGGTGCGGACAGCCATTGCAAGATCTCAGGATAAGCATAAAACGGTTGCTGACAAGCATAGAAGGGACATGGAAGTCAAAGAAGGTGATTGGGTATTGCTGAAATTTGAGAAGGCTAGGCTTCGAAAGAGGCCAGGACGAGAAGGATCATATCCTAAGCTTTCTCCTCGCTATTATGGACCCTTCAAGGTGATTCAGAAGATCAATGAAGTGTCCTACAGGCTTGCTTTACCTAGTCATTGGAAGATTCACAATGCTTTTCATGTGAGTCTATTTCGGAAATATGTGGGGCCAGATCCTGATGAGCCTGTCACACAGAAGATCCGCCAGAGATTGAAGAGCTTGAGGAGATCCTCCAGCCAGAACAAATTGTTTTTCACAAGGAGAGAAAGCTACCTGCAAGAAAGCTTTCCAGGAGATACCTTGTGAAGTTTAGGAATTATTTGCCTATTGATGCCAAATGGGTAAATGAGGATTATTTTGCAGATTATCCGCAATTGTTGCAGGCATATCTTGAGGCTTTTCAGTTGAGGTCAACTCTTTAGAAGCCCGGGGGGATGTCACCAATTGGCCGACCATTTGGTCCATCTCCAGTTTTTGCGTCTCGTTCACTTGAGGCCAGGCCGGTGTCTCGTGTGAAGAGGCCAGTATTTTTGCTGACATGGACGGGAGCCAGATTGGTGCCACCCGTGTGTTAGCAGGATGGTGTCGTATGGACGGGAGCCAGACTAGTGCCACCCGTGTATGACCTGGACTGTGTTCGACCCATGAGATTGTCACGCCATGGAAGAGCCAGTATTCGTGCCGTGTTTTGCCTATGGGACTGTCACACCATAGGGAGACTCGTGCCTGGAACTGTGTCTTACCTATGGGACTGTCACTCCATAGGAAGACCAGGTTTTTATGTTTTATGTCGTGCCAGTTTTGTGCCGACAGATATTTTGTACTTGTTCCATGAACGGGAGATATGTCCATGTTACTATTTGCACATGCACACATATTTTGCATGTTTGAAACTGTTTTCGCATGACATGTATTTGTGTGTTTGCCTGCTTGACGTGTTACTTACTGAGCGGGGACGCCTGCCAGTGAGTCGTGAAGTCTGCTCTGTATTCTGACGAGTTTTGGTGCATGTGAACAGGTGGTAAGTATGTCGCACTTGTTGTTTTAATGTTTTATATTCTAACCCTTTAATTTATAAGGTTAGGTGTTCACATTTATTTAAAAGTGGGCACCCACTTAGGGGCCAAGGTGGGGAGCCCCACTTTTAAGTGAGTGTGGGGGTGGGCATGGTCACCTACCCCCACTAGTTCCCCCACATGCATGCGTGGGTATCACCAAAGTTAACTCCACATTAATTTTATTAAAAAAGGCTTCATCCATGAAGCGTAGGGGATCAATCGTTTCTCTCCTTCAAGCGTAAAAACATCATCGCTTCATCTTACGTGAGAATCGGCTACCATCTCTACAAGCGGCACATGTTTTCTTGAAGGCGGCTGTTTTCTGTACCCTCTGCTGCACCCACAGGCGGCCATCTCTTCCATCGTGGCTGGTGGCTGTACACGCCTCAAGTGACTGCACGTATCCTCCAGCCGGCTGCTCCTCCAATAGGCGGCTGCCTTCCCTGCACAACGACTGCTGCAGTGCCCTCTGCTGTTGGCTGCGCCTGCCTCTCTACAGGTGGCTGAGCATTGATACAGGCGACTGTCACCTCCAGATTGCTGCGCCTAACCTTTCCAGGCAACACTAAAGTGCTGCAGCTGCTCCCACAGGCGACTGTATACTGCAGCCAGGCCATTACAACAGCACAGAGGCCATCGTGGGTCACCTCTCCTCTGCGTGAGCTCTCCTGCAGGCTGCACGTCTTCACCAACAAAAATATCCCTTTTCATCTCCTTTACTATAGGCAGCTGTATCTCCAGCCAGCGCTGAGTGCAGGTGGCTGTTTCCACCTCCCATACAGGCGGCTGCTTCTACTTCATATAGGCGGCAGCAGAACCTGCAGAACCTCAGCGTGCTGCCTTTGGTGGCTACAAATCTACACGTATTGTGCCCATCTTCCAGCAAGTATTGCCCATCTTCTACACGGGCGACTTCAAGAGGAAAACACCTCTCCAGGGAGGCTTCTTCATACTACGAGTATGGGTTTTCTATCAACCATCTACAAGTAAGTGAATTTCAGATTTCAATAAAGTATTTTATGTTTGAATCTGATAAGGGATTCATCCCGCTCGGCCAACACCCGTTCGGTGCCGGGTTGTCCAAGCTATATTGGCGAACCTCGGTCCAAAGGTGCTGAGATCGGGAGAGCCAGGCGTTAGTACGAGAGCGCCTGTTTGTGCGTGGTCTCGGAACACCAGTGAGGCGCTCTCCGCGGAGTCCAGTGAAAGCACAGGACCGTAGAGATTGGAGGTCGTTCTGCTTCGAGCTTCTACATCGAAATTCGAGCCTATTTGTTTGGTACTGTTTTCATATGTACATGGACATTATCTGGTTCTTGGAACCCATGGAGCATTGTATTCATTAAATACTCCCAATAAATATATCATATATTGAGGGGGGGGTCGGCCCGTTCCGGCCCCAGTGCTGGTGTCCATTTTTCCATTTCATTTCATTTAAATTTCAAGTTGTTTTAAGTTGTCCATTTCATATTTGTGGTTTTAAAGTTGTGCTATTAAGCGTGTGGGTGTCCAACGGAGTCTTTCCCACTTGACGGGATCGGTTTCACCACACCATGAACTGGCCGCCCCCATGCAATCTTGGGGAGCCGGCCACCTGTGGTCGTAGAACTCCCCTCCAACACCTTCAAAAGATGGCGACCACCCTTCTGCTCTGGACACACACGATCATGCGCTTCCATCTCCACCACCTCAGCAGCCAGCGACTCTGTTCCTCCACACCTCTTCAGGCTGTGCCACTTTTCCCCTTCAGACTGGCGGCTATGATCTGCATGCAGGCGGCGGCTGTGCTCTGCATACTGGCGCCTCCTCCACTTCAGAACTGCTGCGCCTCCTCCTCTCATCAGGCTGGCCGCTGCACTTCTACAACCCCTCAAGCTGCTCCTTCTCGTGGCTCTCAGGCGGTGCTTCTGCAACCCCTGAGGCTGCTCCTTCTCGTGGCTCTCAGGCGGCTGCAACCTCTCAGGCTACTCCTCCACGTGGCTCTCAGGCGGCTGCATCCCCTCAGAGGGCTCTTTCCACCATCTCTCAGGCGGCTGCATCTTCTTTTTTTTTCCATGAAAAGATCCTTTCATTAGTTATAAAAAAGCCCAATGGACTACAAACCCTCTCCTCCTCATAAGAAGGCAGAGCAGAGACCAATCAAGGCAGCTAGGGAGACTCTCCCTAGGTGCAGAAAAGTACAAATAAACTGAGAGGCTATATCATACAATAGGAGGGGGGGAAATCCAAACAGGTGGCCTGTAGTGCCAGCGGGGGGTACCCGCGTGTATAGAAAGGGCCGCTGCGCCAAGTGGTGTGGAAAGCCTGGCGTCGCAAGATCGCTCGATCCGAGTCACCCCGGATGCGGTCATACTGACCTCGCAGGGTGTGAATCAACTCCTACCAGATAGCCCGAACAGTCTCTGCTGGTGGCTCCAGTCTCCCCTCAAAAGCCCTGAAACAACGGGCTCTCCAGGTGAACCATATGGTGAGGCTGCTGAGGAGCTCCCATCGTAAATCCCTCTCCTGTGTCCAGCCGACTGTCGAGAAATCCGGTGAAGAAACAAGGCGAGGCTGGCCCCCAATGAATCTGATGGCCTGGCTGGCCTGCTCCATCTCGTATCCCATAGCTAGCCCTGACGAAGTCGACCAAGCAGCGGCTCCCCACGTATACATTCCCTCTGGAGAGAGGGGGGCCAAAATGCGCAAAATCCTCAGCCAAATCTCTGTTGCGCCTGTGGTGGACAGTCCCATAGGCAATGTCGCTGTGTCTCCAATGGGTGGCCGCAACGGACGCAGGCCGGCGAAAGGCCACTGTAGACAAGCCAGGTGCCAACTGCAGAGCCCCTGTGGGCAACCAGCCACTGGAAAGCCGAGATCCTGCGTGCCTGTCTGCTAGCCCAGAGCCTGGTCCAAAAATCCTCCAAGAACTCCTGTGAGAGTCCCTGTAGCCGCCAATGCTCAGATGCAGCTGGAGAGCCCATCCTCCTCGCAGTCAAAATATGCCTCCCCAACCGAACAGTGTACTGGAAAAAGGTGATCTCTGTGGCCTTGGATACGCATAAGGATCATGCCACTCGTACTCGCCAGGGTCCCACTGGTGGAGCCGGGCCAAGGGGCGCGCAACATATGCCCATATGCGCCAATCAGAGTCCACATCTGCAAGGTCTGGATCAATATGCCACTTCCGAGAAGCAGCGGCCACTATCCGTATCCTCTGAAAGATGCACTCTGCAACCAAAGGCGACTCCGCCTCCACTCTAAAGTCTGCCCTCATCCTGTATTTCATAGTAGAGGCATCTACCATCCTCAGTGCAAGCTCTAACAGCCTCCAACTGGGTAAAGGCTCCCATCCACCGTGGGGCCGCTGGCTCGAAAGGCGTGAACCACTCCTCAGTGAGTGCCTCCTAAATGTCATCCCTCATAATCAGCCCCCCTCTGAAGTGAGTCAACCTCTCCGCCTGGATCTCCTCCGGGAGACTGCAAAAGGCCTACCAATCTCCAAAACTGCATGCTGGGCCTGCCGCCCATGGTCCCCAGGCTAGACGAGGCCGAGAACCCAGCATATGACCTTGCTCTGTGCGTACCGCGGGGCTCCAGATGAGCGGCTATCTGGCCCGCTCCTCATAACAAGTGGGAGGTCTCTGAGAAAGCCCCGGTCTCAGCAACTCCCAAGCTCGTAGGATGCTCAAGGCAAATCTGTCCTCCCATCCTCTATTGAGGCCTGTCCTCCTCATCTCTATGAAGATCCACCGTATCTCTGGTGCCCAAGTGCCCCCTGCTAGGGGAGCTCTAGCCTGCAACCACTGAAAAAGAAGCTCCTTCCAAGACTCAGCGCCTGGAAGCAGCCCCCGAACAATAAGCTTCCCCAACAAGGCTCTACTCTGATCAGCTGGATCTATAATGCCCAAGCCCCCCTGGGCCAGCGGAAGAGTAATAACTGCCCAAGCAACCTTTGCTCGGGCCGGCTGACCATCCTGCCCTGACCAAAGAAAGTTCCTGATCAGCCTCTGTACCTGGCTGATGCAAGAGCTCGAGAAAATCTAGCAAGACGTGATATACCACATAGTCGCTAAAAGCACCTGATTTGTCACCACCACCCTCCCAGCCAAGGAAAGCCGAGCTGTACTCCAATATAGAAGCTTCTTTCGAATGCTCAGAAGAAGCAGGGCGATCTGCTGCTTAGGTGACAAATCAAGTCCAATCTGGCATCCCAGATACCGCGCTGCTGTGCCAGGAGGAATCCATCTAAAACCCGGGTCTGGGCTCCATGCCGGAGTGAGAGCGCTACTGATCCAAAAAGCCACTGTCTTGCGCCAATTGATCAATGCTCTCGAAAACACACCAAAAACCTATAGAGACTGCTCTGCCCTCTGTAGATTGGCCTCCTTGCCATGCAAAAACAATCCCGTATCATCAGCAAACTCAGAATCAAGCAAGTCCTCACCTCGGACTAGAAGCTGGAGTCCTCTCAAGCCAACCTCCTCTGCTGTCAGATACATGCTCATAGCCTCTGCAAAGAAAAGAAAAAGGAACGGAGCGAGAGGGCATCCCTAACGGACTGATCTGGTCAACTCAAAACTCGGCCCCCGTCCTCCTGCCATCAACACCTGGCTACGAGCTGTGGAATATAGAGCCGCCACTCCTCGAATCCAGTCTGGCTCAAAACCCAGGCGAAGCATAGTGCCCTCCAGAAAACCCCAATCAACTCTATCGTATGCCTTCTCAAAATCGAGAAGCATAACGACGAAGTCCTCGCCGAGAAACCTAGCTCGGGCCGTCGCCTCCCAGAAGGTGAAGATGTTGTCAAGGATACTGCGCTCCTTGACAAAGCCTGTCTGGGTAGCATGGATCAAATCCCCAAGGAAGGGCTGGATCCTCAAACTCAAGGCCTTGGCTAGGACCTTGTAAACAGTATTGAGGATCATAATAGGCCTCCAATGCCGAATATCATCTGACACTCCCTCCCCCTTGGGGATAAGAAAGATCAAGCCGTCTGAAAAACTCTGTGGCATCACCCCAGTGTCCAAAACATGCTGAAAACCCCTGCGGAACCCTGGCCCCAAAAGGTCCCAATAGCACATAAAAAAGGCAGGCGTCAAACCGTCCTCCCCAGGGCAACTATGACGCGGGAGGGCCCTCAAAGCCTCAACAAGCTCATCCTCTGAAAGGAGCGCACCCAAAGCTGTGCGCATACGATCTGTGACCCTCCTCTGCACATGGGTCCACACAGTTTGTCTGCAAGCATCACGTGCCTCCGTGGCTGGCTCCACTGAAAGCAGGTCTCTGTAGAACTCAGTGGCAATAGCTCTAATCTCCTCGGGCTCAGTGGCTAACGATCCGTCCTGCCTCCTAAGCTGGCATACTCCTGCTCGAGCATGGCGGGGTCCGGTGATCTCAAAAAACTTCCCAGTCACTCTATCACCAAGCTGAGTCCACTGAGAGGCCTGGCGATGATAGTAAAACTCGTGTCTTTGCTCCTCTACCTCTCGAGCCTCCTGACGTGCCTGGCTCAGCGGGGACGCCACCCACTCACATGTGGGCTGCTGCTCCTGAAGGCGCTGGAGCGAAGCAAGGCTACGTCTCAAGCGACGCTCCCGCTCTCGTGTCTCTCCTAGCCATGTCAAGGCTATAGCGTGCAAAAAAGAGCTGAGCTCGATGAGCCCCTGGGCACACTGGCCTGCTGCATCCAGATCAGAGCTCTGGCTATCCTGCCATATCCTCTCAATGTCCTCAAAAAGACTGGGGTCTGTAAGTACCCTCTCTAGGATCCTTAACTGCAAGCTGGTCTCCCGTGTCCTCTCCTCAAGAGTCAAAATAACTGGCGCATGGTCTGAGAAAGAGGTGCTAGCGAGAATGCCAACGGAGCCACCACGCTGCCCGACCCTGTCGCCCACATAGAAGAGATCAATCCGTGATAAATTAGTCCCTCCCTGTCTGCGATCCGACCGAGAAAAACTAAGACTGTCCTGAGAACGGGAGAAAGCCTCGTGCTGCCATGCATCAGTGATCCGCAGTGTCATACAAAATCGCTCCCAAGCTGCAAGCTCCGTGCCGTGCACTATAACATGACTGCCTCCCACCCTATCGGCCGGGTCCTCAAGCATGTTGAAGTCTCCCCCAACACACCAATGTGCGGCCTCGGGCAAAATGCATCTGTAACAAGGGTCCACAACTCTGCTCTAGCACTGGCATGATTGGGCGCATAGACATTGAGCACACCAATGTGCTCATCGTGCATCCTCAGAATAACATACTGCGCTCTACCAGGCACAATGACCCCGCAATCCCAATGGCCTGCCGCCGCCATGCATCCGCAATGACCATACATACTCCTCCCTACCCTCCCAAGGGGCCAAAACCTGCAGACCAAAAATTGTCCCATCTACCAGGCATCACCGAACCATATCTCCAAATCCTGCTCTCACTCAAATGGTGCACCTGCATCATCAAAATATCAATACTGCCCCCAACCAAGCATCTCTGAAGCTCCTGCCTCAAGCAACCACGATAGCGTACATAGTGTGCGCCGCCAAGGCCCTGTACATTCCATGAGATGATCCTCATGGATGACCTGCTGAGGTGGAGGCTGTCTCAGCCATACGGCGGGCCTTCGCAAGCGGCTTGGATGGAGAGTAATCCCCATCCGAGCGACTACGAATCTGCCCACCCGGTGTGCTGCAAGAGTCTCGGACCAGGCGCCAGTGGCTGTGTCCCATAGCGACTACCTCCCGCTCGGAGAGAGAATCCTCATGTATGCATACATAGCCAGGGTCTCGCGCTAGGTCTGCCACTATGCGAACCACCAAGTGTCGATTCCTGGAGGCATTCGCACTCCCGGTATCAAAGAAATGTGCCAACTCCCAGAGTCGGCCTATCATGTCTGTAATCTCCAAATCGCTCACATGGTGAGAAAACTCAACTGCCTGTGTCTGCAAAATACTAATAGCAAGATCTAGAGTCCACTCCCGGTCGCTAGTGCCGCAAAGAGGCAAGGAGAAGGCCACCGCTAAATCAAGTGCCTCCTCCCCGCGGGCCGGAAGTATCACCACATGAACTCTGATAGGTGCTGGCTCATGGGGGCCCTCCGCTCCAAATAGGCGTGTAAAGGAGTAGTCGAAAGCCTCCGAGCGCTGTCTAGTGTCGAGACTACTCAGCCGACTGCGGATAGAGGATATCCGTGAAGCACGAATCGGCATGGTAGGTCTCCTCTGTGGTACACGAGCAAGGTCGGTGCTCAGTGCCCGCCGGACTGCAGGTGAGCGCCAGGGCACTGCCAGTGCCTCCCGGGGAGTTGAGGCGAGCGGAGGGGGAGGAGGGGGGGGGGAGAAGGGGGTGGGGAAGGAGACGCTGAAAATGCGGGAGCGGGAACGGGAGGAGGCGAGGGTGGAAGCGAGGCGGGAGGGGGGGACGGGGGAGGGAGGGGGAGGGGTGGAGGTGAAGGGGGGGGGCGCTGGCATCTCCTAATCCTCAGTCTGCGCTGGGGTCTCCTCCTGGAGGGGAGCAAAGCTGTTCCTCACTGGAACCCAATGATGCTGAGGCTGTGTTTGCTCTGCTGCGTCGATCTCGGGGCATGCTGCTGTGGCTGTCTCCCTCTACGGCGCTCCTGTCCAGATTGCCAATCAGAGGTCTCTGTGGGCTGAGCAGGTGTCCCGGCGGCTGCCTGCCGAGCCGCATCTGTGGACGGGCCATCGGAGGTCTGCTGCTGCGGTGAAGGTTGGGGTCTCCTGTCACCAGCCTGGACATTTCCCAGTCTGAAAGGGATCTGGTGGACTCAAGGATGTTTAAATATTTGGAAAGTACAAGCTTTGGGAATGGGGGATTATCCTAGAATACAAAGGACCACACTCCTAAAATTTAGGAGAGTTGCTATTTTTGGCCCGCTCCGATGGAAATTCTGTTCGCGTCATTACATGTGGAATTGAGCAGATACCAAGAGTTGGCAAAGTGCCTATGACAGAATGTCTACTAGTTGGGATATTTTTAGAGGTAAAGATTATGGAAGGACCCATCTCTTAGATTGGGACATGTGGCAAGAAAGTGGACCAAAGTGAGACAAGTGGCCTGACACTTGTTAGAAAATGGATCAAAATGAGACAAGTGGCCTCACACTTGTCACTTCAGCTATTGTGTGGCTCTCCACTTGTCATTGTAGCCTTCTCTTGCCATTTTAGCTCATGGGAGGCCCAAATCTATAAATTGGAGCCCCCTCTCTTCATTAATGGAGGCTCTCTTGCTGCACACTAGCCTCTACCACCGTTGAAGGCTTCCCTAATGATGGCTACTCTCTTTCTCTCTCTCTTGAAGGCTGCCCATGAAGAATACCGGCTGTTGGGGACTGTTTTGGAGGCTTCCATCGCGAAGAAAGACTTAAGGCAAGGGTATTCAATCATTTATTATGATTTCTAGCCATTGTATGTGTTGTACCAGCATTTGTACTTGCTGTACCTGCTGTACCAGCCACCGTACCGGCTGTACCAGCCACTGTACTTGCTGTACCAGCCTCTGTACCTGCTGTACCTGCTGTACCAGCCATCGTACCGGCTGTACCAGCCACTGTACTTGTTGTACCAGCCACTGTACTTGCTGTACCAGCTTCTGTACTTGCTGTACCAGCTGTACCAGCCACCGTACCTGCTGTACCAGCCATTGTACCTGCTGTACCGGCTGAATGGAGAGTTGTACTTGCTGTACTAGCTCTATTGCATGAAGACCCGTGGTTTTTGGGGAAGAATCAGTACCCACACGGAGGTATATGGATTATATTGTTGGCTCGGCATTTCTACAGCCTATGTTCCGGCTTGGTTGCCTTGTGTTGGGCTGTGTTATGGCATTTGTATATGGATAATCCGGCATCTCCCTTGGGGAGAGTAAGGCCCTCAAAGCTTGTACATGATATTATTCTACTTGGGTAATAAAATACTCCAAGGGGGGGGTCGGCCCATTCCGGCCTCTATGCAGTGTCACTCGTGCAAGCTCCATTTGCAGCATTTGTGGATGTTTTGTCCAGCTTTATGTTTTATGCAAAGTGATGATGGATATGTGTTAAGGCTGTGGCCATGTTTAAATGTTTTAATATGCATTGATGGTATCAACAAGTGTGTCAAAGGCCCTAGTCCCCCGGGCACCCGCCGCCGCGAGTAACATTGGTATCAGAGCATAGGCTTTCTTGGAAGCGGAGGCTTCCTTCTATCAATAAGGAAGAGAAAAGATCTCGAGTGGGGACCACACTTACCATCATTGCTGTTAAGCATGGCCAGCCGCTTCATAGCTTATGAAGCAAGAGCATGAGCAGTAGACAGCTTGTTGATCTAAGGATTTATGAATTCACAAAATTTATCTTGGAAGTATGGAGTTGGCTTTATGTGCACACGTTTAGCACTCTTTCCATATGGATATTGTGGATTATATTATCAAGCTTACAGGCAAGCTATATGGAGATATATCTCGGGATATCTTAAGGATATAGTGAGGAGATATTTCTTTTGGCTTCATGACCAACCTGGCAAAGAACAGCTAAGTATACTTTGAGTTTCCAAAGTTGGTGCTTTTGCTATTTACTATGAAGTGTTTTTGATGTTCACTAACCCTTGTATAGCTATGCAAGGAGAAAGGTGTTGTTGTTTGCCTTGAGATGGTTTCAGGGAAACATTGTTTATGGCTCCCTTTAATGGGATGAATTCTTTTCATGCCTCCCTTTAATGGGATGAATTCTTTTCATGGCTCCCTTTATTGGGATGGAATATATCTATGGAGATTTCTTTCTTGTCGAGATTTATATAGATATTGGGCTTAACAGGCAATTTCTATGGACGAATCTATTCGAGTTTATAGAGAAGAAATCTTTGGTTATCTCATGGATATGATGCTTTTATGGATTAAGTTCACCTCTACTCCAAGGTGTGTGGTTAGCACGGAGTATGTGGTAAGAGTTATGGTATACAAGGATTATGGTATACAGGTGTATGGATTCCTGGACTTCTTTTCTAGGAATTTGGATCCATCCTCAGGTTTATGGATTATGTTTATGGCTCCCTTTTACTGGGATGGATTATTCTTTTTGGCTCCCTTTATTTGGGATGCATTGGACTTATGAAACTCATGATTCACATACCCTGTGTAGTGTTCTCTTGTCCTACGTGCTCTCTTGAAGATTGTTTCTACCATGTGAGGGTGGAACAATAGAGAGCAGATGGAAGGGAACATGGGCACTTCAAAGGGTAGTGTGGAGCACAACATACCCTGTGTAGTGTTCTCTTGTCCTACGTGCTCTCTTGAAGATTGTTTCTACCATGTGTGGGTGGAACAATAGAGAGCAGATGGAAGGGAACATGGGCACTTGAGAGGGTAGTGTGAGTTGGTAGCCGAAATGCGTGGCCGAAATGCCTATAAACTATGTGTAGCAGAAATGTGTATGGAACACCAGGTTATCTATGCCTGCGAGTGATTATTTTCAGGACTCCTTGTTTAGCCGCCCTGTGTAGTATTTCTCTTGTCCTAAGTGCTCTTCAAGATGTTGCTACCTTGCTTGGTAGAACATAGAGCCAATGGTAGAGAATATGGGCACTGAAGTCGGGCCGGGCGTCAAGGCAGCTCCTTGGTGATCGACATGGATTATGATATCTGGACTTATGGGACTGTCTTGTCTCGCCCATTTACTTGGGACATGGATTATGATATCTGGACTTATGGGACTGTTTTGTCTCGCCCATTTACTTGGGACATGGATTATGATATCTGGACTTATGGGACTGTTTTGTCTCGCCCATTTACTTGGGATATGGATTATGATATCTGGACTTATGGGACTGTTTTTGTCTCGCCCATTTATCTTGGGACATGATTTTGATATTGGTATTATGGAGACTTATTTAGTCTCACCCATTTCTTTGGGACATGGATTCTTCAGTTATATTGGATTTTTGAGACTGTCTCGTCTCGCCCAATCGATGGGACATGATTATATCTTGAATATATGGCTTGAAGCTTAAAGTTGCGGACAACTTTTAAGAAGTTGGGGAGGATGTCACCAGCCTGGACATTTCCCAGTCTGAAAGGGATCTGGTGGACTCAAGGATGTTTAAATATTTGGAAAGTACAAGCTTTGGGAATGGGGGATTATCCTAGAATACAAAGGACCACACTCCTAAAATTTAGGAGAGTTGCTATTTTTGGCCCGCTCCGATGGAAATTCTGTTCGCGTCATTACATGTGGAATTGAGCAGATACCAAGAGTTGGCAAAGTGCCTATGACAGAATGTCTACTAGTTGGGATATTTTTAGAGGTAAAGATTATGGAAGGACCCATCTCTTAGATTGGGACATGTGGCAAGAAAGTGGACCAAAGTGAGACAAGTGGCCTGACACTTGTTAGAAAATGGATCAAAATGAGACAAGTGGCCTCACACTTGTCACTTCAGCTATTGTGTGGCTCTCCACTTGTCATTGTAGCCTTCTCTTGCCATTTTAGCTCATGGGAGGCCCAAATCTATAAATTGGAGCCCCCTCTCTTCATTAATGGAGGCTCTCTTGCTGCACACTAGCCTCTACCACCGTTGAAGGCTTCCCTAATGATGGCTACTCTCTTTCTCTCTCTCTTGAAGGCTGCCCATGAAGAATACCGGCTGTTGGGGACTGTTTTGGAGGCTTCCATCGCGAAGAAAGACTTAAGGCAAGGGTATTCAATCATTTATTATGATTTCTAGCCATTGTATGTGTTGTACCAGCATTTGTACTTGCTGTACCTGCTGTACCAGCCACCGTACCGGCTGTACCAGCCACTGTACTTGCTGTACCAGCCTCTGTACCTGCTGTACCTGCTGTACCAGCCATCGTACCGGCTGTACCAGCCACTGTACTTGTTGTACCAGCCACTGTACTTGCTGTACCAGCTTCTGTACTTGCTGTACCAGCTGTACCAGCCACCGTACCTGCTGTACCAGCCATTGTACCTGCTGTACCGGCTGAATGGAGAGTTGTACTTGCTGTACTAGCTCTATTGCATGAAGACCCGTGGTTTTTGGGGAAGAATCAGTACCCACACGGAGGTATATGGATTATATTGTTGGCTCGGCATTTCTACAGCCTATGTTCCGGCTTGGTTGCCTTGTGTTGGGCTGTGTTATGGCATTTGTATATGGATAATCCGGCATCTCCCTTGGGGAGAGTAAGGCCCTCAAAGCTTGTACATGATATTATTCTACTTGGGTAATAAAATACTCCAAGGGGGGGGTCGGCCCATTCCGGCCTCTATGCAGTGTCACTCGTGCAAGCTCCATTTGCAGCATTTGTGGATGTTTTGTCCAGCTTTATGTTTTATGCAAAGTGATGATGGATATGTGTTAAGGCTGTGGCCATGTTTAAATGTTTTAATATGCATTGATGGTATCAACAAGTGTGTCAAAGGCCCTAGTCCCCCGGGCACCCGCCGCCGCGAGTTACATCTCCTGCGAGGGCAGGCTTTGGCCAGGTGGCCGACCTGCCTGCATATAAAACACTGGTTCGGGAGCCCCGAAAACTCCGCTCTCTGATCGATCCATCCCCCCCCCATCCTAGGTAGTTGAATGACCTTCGGAAGGGAGGAGATGTCAAGAACCAAAACTCTGACCGAAGGCAAGCAGGCCCGCTGCTCTAGCCACCACTGAAGTTGCTGTGGGGCCAGTCTCGAGCACCGAGCCCACCAATGATCCTATCCTGGAGAGGAGCGGAAGGTACTCGCGACAAAGTCTAGGAAAGCAAACTGTGACATAGAATAGGCGCTCTCCCTGTTCGGCCGCTGCTGGGTCGAAACCATGCTGCCAATGTCTGAAGAAGGCCCGAGCGCCCCTGATGTCAAGGGGACTCATGGCTAGGACCTGGGCCATGCTCTGGGCTGTCTCAAACTCAATCTGGTAATGGCCGCGGCCCAGTAACTAAACGTCCAGGATCTTGCCCACATCTGCAAGAAGGCGGGCCTGGAGAAGATCCCGGATCTCCCCTCTGCTGGGGTGGGTGCCAACTATACGGCAGATGGTGGAATGTGCCTGGAGGCGTTCCACCTCTACGGCGAGGCTCGCTTCCTCTTCTGGCGAAAGAGAAAGCCTGATGGGGGTATCCTCAGGGGCGGGCGAGGGGGCTGCGAAAGAGTCCCTCTGAGGTGGGGCGGGAGGGGCCTCCATCAGAGTCTGAAGCTGAGTCGAGGGCGAAGCGGGACGGGGGGAAGCGCGGAGCGGGGAGGGAAAGAACGAAAGCGAGGGGGGGAGGGGCGGATGACAGAGGGGGATCGGGAGCGGGAGCGGGAGCGGGAGGGTGCGAGAGGGGAAGAAGGGGGGGGTGGGGAAAGGGCGAGGGCAGGCGGGCGCAAAGGGGGGGCAGGAGCAAGCGGGCGCGAAAGGGAAACAGGCGGGCAGACGGGCGCGAAGGGGCTGGCGGGCGCGAAAGGGGCAGGCGGGCGCGGGGGGCAGGCGGACGCGGGGGGGGGGGCAGGCGGGCAGGGGGCGAGACGCGGACAGGGGCGAAAGGGGGGGCAGACGGGTGCGGAAGGGGGCGGGGGGGCAGGCCGGTGCGAAAGGGGGGGCAGATCGGTGCGAAAGGGGAGCGGGCACGGCGGGGGGGCGACGGCGCGAGCAGGCGGGACAAATGCGCGAGCTTCAGCGAGCGCGATTTGTCCCAGGCAGCTGCATCTTTTCAGGCTGCGTTGCCTTTTCTTTTGTAGGCGGCTGTGTGCCTACTCTACATAGCGGCTGTACCTTCTGCAGGTGGCTGCGTTGAATCTCCAGCAGGCTGCCTTCTCTTCGTCAGGCGACTCTACAGGCGGCTCCACCTCCAACAAGCTGTCATCTCCTGCACGCTGCACTCCATCTCCTTTACAGACGGCTGTGCTCTGCATATAGGCGGCTCCTCCTTATCCTCTCCATAGGCGGCTTCGCCTTCTCCTCTTCAACAGGTGGCTGTTACATCCTCTGCAAGCGGATACACTTTCCATCCATAGGAGGTTACAGGCGGCTTGGTGGTAGGAGAAACCTGTAATTTAGGGTTTAGAGTTCATTCATGGGAGATATACACAGAGAAGCAAGGGAGAGAGAGAGAGAGAGAGTTGTGGGGATAAGTCAACTCATGAAAAAGCATGAGTGTGTGACTCCCCTATCACACATGTATATTGCACTAGTACACATAGTGCACTTAGTACATTAAAAGTACTAAGTGTACTATGTACTATAACTTATGGGCTTGTACACACTATAAGGGTGGGCATAACGCCTTTACCCCAACAACCTCCCACTTAAAGGCAAAGTGCCCTTAAGTAAAGGAAAAGAAAAAATCAGCATGTACATGATAATATACAAGGCCATATCAAGGCTGAAAATGGCCTCATCCAATGCCCATCAAGTGTCTGCAATGAGCAAACCGCTCCGGAGGCAAACTCTTCGTCAACAGATCAGCCGGGTTGTCATCCGTGTGAATCTTAACAAGCTGAATTTGCTTGTTCTCTATCACCTCTCTGATGAAGTGATACTTCACATCCACATGCTTCGTCTTTGCATGAAAAACAGGGTTCTTTGCCAACTGAATGGCACTCTGACTGTCACAATGCAACAATGGAATATCCCCTGTATAACCCAAATCAACCACTAACCGAGATAGCCATAATGCCTCCTTGCAAGCCTCTGTGGCTGCAATATACTCGGCCTCTGTAGTAGATAAGGCAGTGCACTTCTGCATCCTGGATATCCATGACACAGCACCTCCTGTGAATGTAAATACATAACCGGTAGTAGACTTCCGGTTATCTGGATGACCGGCATAATCCGAATCCGTGTAACCATGCACTAATGCATCCTGTTTGCCAAAGCAAATGCACAAATCCTGTGTGCCCTTCAGGTATCTCATGACACCTTTCACTGCTTCCCAATGCTTCTTGCCAGGGTTGGCCATGTATCTAGAAACCACTCCCACTGCAAATGCAATGTCCGGCCTAGTAGCAACCATGGCATACATGAGACTGCCACAAGCTGAAGCATACGGAATCTTGGCCATATCAGCCCTGTCACTATCCGACTGTGGGCTGTCCATAGCACTGAGTTTCACATATGGAGGCAAAGGAGTACTAGCTTTCTTCCCCCCGTCCATATTGAACCTCTGCAAGACTTTGCCAATGTATTCCTTCTGAGACAAATACAACACATGCTGATTTCTGTCCCGAAGTATCCGCATACCCAAGATGTGATTAGCATCACCCAAATCCTTCATATCAAAGGTTTCATGCAGCCTCTTCTTCAAAGCATCCATCTCTTTACGAGATTTCCCGGCAATCAACATATCATCAACATACAAAATGAGAATCAATAGACTGCCATCCAAAGCTTTCTTGGTGTACAAGCAGTGATCTATGTCACTTCTCCTGAATTTCTGTGATTTCATGAATGTATCAAATTTATGATACCATTCTCGTGGTGCCTGTTTGAGCCCATAAAGACTCTTTTTCAGCTTGCATACAAGCTTCTCCTTTCCACTTACTGCATAACCCTCTGGCTGCTGCATATATATCTCCTCATGGAGATCACCGTGAAGAAAAGCAGTCTTCACATCCATCTGAATCAAGTCCAGATCATCATGCGCAACCAAAGCCAACACAGCTCTAAGTGTGGTCATTTTGACCACTGGAGAGAAGATCTCATCAAAGTCCACACCATATTCCTGCTTGAAGCCCTTAGCCACTAATCTGGCTTTGTATCTTGGCTTTGCATCTGGTGCAACTTTGAGCCTGTATACCCACTTGCATGGCAAAACCTTCTTGCCTGCAGGCAAAGGCACCAACTTCCAAGTTCCATTTTTATGCAGAGAATCCATCTCTGACTTCATGGCACGCTCCCATAGAGCCTTGTCTGCCCTCTGTAAAGCCTCTTTGTAACATGAGGGCTCCCCACAGTCAGTTAGCATCAAGTAGTCAACCCCTGGAACAAACCTGTCAGGGGCTCTGGAGGGTCTAGTGGACCTCCGTACCCAATGACCATCATTTGCAGGTTGCTGTCCAGCCTGCATATCACCCATTGGTGGCTCTTGTTCCATGCCATAAGGCTGAAATATCATGCCCGGTATATCCTCCAACTGTGGTATATCCATAGGGATATCTTCTGCCATATCTGGCTGTCCATTTGGACCATTTTCAGCACCATTTAAGGGCTGGTTTTCCTGCTGTAATGGCTGATTTACAGCCCTTTGTTGTTGTCCATGATGTCCATCATCATCAAAGATGACTCTGCCAGGCTCCTGTTGCCTTGCAGGCTCCTTATACATGCATGTTTCATCAAAAATGACATCATTGCTGCGTATGATCTTTCTATTTATGGGATCCCAAAGTCTATACCCCATTTCACCTCTGTCACCATATCCTAGGAATATGCATTTATGAGACTTAGGATCAAGTTTGGTGCGCATTTCCCTACGTATGTGCACGTACGCAACGCAACCAAACACTCTCAAGTGCTTGTATGACGGAGGCTTCCCTGTCCATACTTCTTCTGGCACTTTCCCACCAAGCCTCGTGTTAGGTGACCTGTTTATAAGGTGAACGGCTGTCATAACAGCTTCAGCCCAAAAACCATGAGGTAATGCAGCATGTGACAACATAGAACGGACCTTCTCCTGAATGGTCCTGTTCATCCTCTCTGCTGTCCCGTTTTGTGGAGGATCATAAGGAGTAGAGAGCTCCCTCTTGATGCCTTTAGCATCACAAAAGTCCTGAAACTGTTTGGACGTATACTCTCCACCATTGTCGGAACGCAAAGCCTTCAGTGTTTTGCCAGTTTGATTCTCCACATGAGCAACAAACTTCTCAAACACTGAGAATGTATCACTCTTCAAACGAAGAGGATAAACCCACACCTTGCGTGTGGCATCATCAATGAAAGACACAAAGTATTTTGCCCCTCCCAAAGAAAGCTGAGGCATCTCACATACATCTGTATGCACAAGCTCTAACTGAGCATCTTTTTGTCCAAGAGCTTTCTTGTGGGGGCACTGTAGTTGCCTACCATATATACAATGCTCACAAAACTGAAAACTTGAAAACTTTAGAGAAGGCAAGTAACCCAAACGAGACAATTGCTCCATTCCCTTGACACTCATGTGTCCCAACCGGCTATGCCACATAGAGATTTCCGGCAGCTCGGTTGCATTTACATTAGCATGGTGACAAACACCTGCATGCATAAAGTAAAGAGTGTCCACCTTAGAGCCTCTGGCAACAACCAGTGAGCCCTTACTAATCTTCCACTTTCCACTACCAAATGTGGTAACATAATCAGCATCATCAAGCTGTCCAGTAGAAAGCAGATTCTTCTTGATCTCAGGAACATGCCTGACATCATGGAGCATAAGCTGTGAGCCATCTGAAAATACAAGCCTCACATCACCTCTGCCAAGTATCTTGCATGCATGGTTATCACCCAAATAAACCACTCCTTCATTGCCAGCAGTGTACCTGACAAACAAGTCTCTGCAACCTGTGACATGAAAGGAGGCACCTGAATCAATGATCCATGAGTGCATACCATGACCACCTGTAAGAAGTGAATGGGCATCAAGTGAAGACGTAAAGAGGACCTCATCCTCACTGCCACCTGCATGTGACACATTGATTTCTTCAATCTTGACTCCACTTTTGCCCTTTGTCTTTGCATCTTTGGCTTCATCTTTCTCTTTGTCTTTGCCTTTTCCCTTTTCTTTCTGATCATTTTTCCATTTGTAGCATTGCTTTTTAATGTGTCCCTTCTTGCCACAATAATGGCATTCCAAATCCTTTTTCGAGCGAGACTTGCTCCTTCCCCTTTCTTGGCTTTTACCCCTTTGCTGGGATCTCCCACGTGCATTCATTGCATTGGACTTTCCCACAGAGTTGTTTTTCCTGTTCATCTCTTCTTGAAGAAGAGCACCCTCAACATCTGCATATGACAGCATAGCATGCGAATTGCTAGTGGCTGTCCTGAATGTGTCCCAACTCTCTGGCAAAGTGCATAACAAAAAAGTGGCTTTGAACTCATCGTCCATTGCCAACTTTTGATTTATAACCTGGCTGACAATACCATTAAACTCATTGAGATGGGCTGTCATAGAAGCCCCTTCCTTCATCTGAAGGCCTATGAGTTTCTTCAACCAATACACTTTGCTTGAGGCACTTTGTTGGGCATACAAGTCCTGCAATCTCTGCCACATTCCCCAAGCTGTCTTCTCTTCACGAATGCTGAAAAGTAATGAGTCTGACACAGACAACATGATAGTAGATCTTGCCAGCTCATCCATATCTTCCCACTCTTCAGCTGTAAGAGAAGCGGGCATCACACCCCTTTCTTTGATAGGCTTGTGCTGCTTTTTCTGAAGCAACACATTGTAGCACTGGGTTTGCCAAATGTCATAATTCTGCGAGCCTTCAAGCTTCTTGATGTGAAGCAATGAAGAGCTCTCACCTGTGGTTGCCATAGCAATATGCAACCTTTAATGCCTGACTCCCTGCAAATGTGCAAACACTGCACCAAAAGATGTGCAAACACTGCACCCAAAGCACACAAAGTGCTCACAAATGTTCTCCCAAGCTTTATCTCCCACTGCGGAAGCAAGAATGCAACTTTTCTCCCACTTTTTGTGATGAAAACACCAAAATCTGGTTGCTGCAGATTTTGGACAGCACCTTAAATGTGCTCTTTTGCCTCTCCAAAGTACTGTACAGCAGTACCAAGTGCTCACCAATGATGTACCAAACCTGTATCGGCAATTTCAGCAGCTGAATTTGAACCTTTTGATCACTCAAAACAGTGTACAGCCATGCCAAAACATGCACAAAGCTGTGCCAAATCTGTACCAGCAGGTACAATAGCAATAAATGCTCTCTTGGCTGTCCAAATGAGTGAAAATCAGACTTTTACAGTCTCGAACACTGCATAAAACAGTCCCGAACAGAAATTGGGCAAAAGTCCCTTGACTGCAAGCTGATTTTTGAGGATTCAAGGCATAAATGTCTTGCCTGCTGCTTTGCCAAGCTCAACAAGCATACAAACTTGAAAAGCCCCTTGATTTGAGATCAATTTCTGATCATGCATGGTACATTGACGCACATGAAGGCATCCAGAGTGTTCACGATGTTTCCCCCTGGCCACATATACATCAAATACATGAAAGCCCCTTGATTTACAGGCACATTGAGTGCTTGTAAGGCATCAACACATTATCCACAGCATCAAATGCGATCGCCTGCATGCAAATCGACCAAATCGGCACAAAAGCCCCTTGATTTGCACTGCAATTTGCTGCAATTTGCTGCGATTTTGCCCAAATGTGCGATTTCTCACATCATACAGCATGTATGAGTGCTTAATTGCACAATTACATCAAAAGCCCCAAATTTCGACATCCAATTTCCTGCAAATTGATCCTGATTTGACCAATTTCCTGCAAATTTATCCTGATTGTGACCAATGTCACCCAATTTTGCCAATTTTTGCTCAAAAATTGAGCAATTGGGCACCTGTACCTGCTCAATTGCTTTAATTGATAAGAAATTCGCAAAATTGAAGCAAAAAAATACCTCTGATTTCTGATTTCTATTCAATTTGCAGGCTGTTGCAGGAAAAGAGGGTGGTGATGCTGCTGCAAAAAATTTGATGCTGTTGCAGAAAAGGGAGGGAGGCTTCTTGCTGTTAAATGCTTATTAGTTTACAGCTGTACGGATGACTGGGCTGCGTAGCTCTCCTCGTGGGCAGCACAGTAGTAGACGGGGCCTTGCCTTCGCTTATCCGCCCGGCTGTTGGCTACCTGTAGCCCGCGTGAGTGATTGTCACGCCTCGTGTGTTCGCCTAGCGCTTAGGATCGCTGCTCACACTCGATGCTCCAGCTACGCTGCCTGTGGTGTGCTTCGCTTGCCTAGCGATAGTCTTCGCTCCACGCTGAAGGGCCTTCGCCTATCCGCCTGCGTGGTGGCCAGCGCTACACGCTATCGTGCCTGCGATTTGCTGCCTTGCGTGTCGGCTCCAGTGATTACGTTGTGCTCGCCTCCTTCAGTGTTCGCCAACGCTCACGCTCGACCTCCGCCTTGTGGACTTAGTTCGCCTACGGCTGCTGCCTTCGCCTAGTGCTGACGCCCGCCTATGGTGTGCTAGCCAACTCCATATGCTCTTATCTCCTAGTAGCGCTTGAACGCTTAGCTACCACAGCCGATTTGTGTGTAGCCTTCGCTTCACGCAGACAGCCCAGCGTTCAACACTCAGCAGAGAGAGAGAAAAAATCAGCGCTTGAACCTTCTTCTCCTCTACAGCAAATTCGACACCACCAGCCTCTACAGCAAATTCGACACCACCAGTTGGAAGTGAAGGCTCTGATACCAGTTGGTAGGAGAAACCTGTAATTTAGGGTTTAGAGTTCATTCATGGGAGATATACACAGAGAAGCAAGGGAGAGAGAGAGAGAGAGAGAGTTGTGGGGATAAGTCAACTCATGAAAAAGCATGAGTGTGTGACTCCCCTATCACACATGTATATTGCACTAGTACACATAGTGCACTTAGTACATTAAAAGTACTAAGTGTACTATGTACTATAACTTATGGGCTTGTACACACTATAAGGGTGGGCATAACGCCTTTACCCCAACACTTGGCACCTCCTAGGTGGCTACACCTTCAACACAAGCAGCAGCTCCTCCTCCTCCTCGACAGGCGGCTGCGCCCTTGTGTCCTTCTCTAGTAGCTGCACACAGACACCACGGGTGTTGGTTTTCCATCTGCGAGCTACAAGTAAGTGAATTCAGATTTAAGTAAAGAACTTTGTTGTAAATCTGATGAGGGATTCTCTCTACGGCTAACACCATGCTGTAGATGCTACGTTTTACTGAATGAAGGCTGAATTGCTCAAGCATTGATGCTCCTGTATGCTGATGAAAATGCTGAAGGCTGATGTGCCGAATTCTGCAATCGCTTATGCTCCTTGTGCTGAAGGCTCCAAGCCTTGAGGTCTTGAAGGCTGATTATGATATGAATGATATGCTAAGCTATTTATATGGACAACTGATGCTGGTTGGCTGGCTACAGAGCTGGCCGACTGCATCTGTCCTAGATAAATGATGTAAAAATGCCCAATAAATGCTATAAATTATGGAAAAAATACTGGATAAATTCTAATGAATGCTAGGTGTTATCTGAAGGCTTCTGCAATGGTCTAAATGCATTGGATGAATGCTATGCATTATGCAGAGTGCTTTCTCTTCAAGTGGGTTAAGGGACTTGGTCTGACATACTGACTGTCTAAGGCTGAGAATGACCTACGTAGCTCGTGCTGCCTGACTTATCCTGATTACAATGGGGTCACGGCGTACAACAAATATCATCCTAGAGGGTGCTAACAATGTTGCACTGATGATGATGAGCCATCGTGTCACCATGCACTACAGTGCAGAGTGCATGTGACAGACTGGCGGGCGAAGGAGCGAATTGGGGGCTTCATCTCCAAAGCCTTGCATAATTTTTGCTCACAGAAAGTATAAGCTGTCAATTTTCCACACCTCACACAAAATGTGTGGTTGACGCAAAAACAAGACTGTTCAAGAGATGGCCCGTACCATGCTTTCTTCTTCGGATCTTCGTCCCTCTTTTTTTTGGGGGGGGGAGGGGGGGGTGTTGTGAGCACTGCCGTTTATATCATCAAATTATTTGCCTTTGGTAGAGTTCGCTTACAATAATTCTTTCCATTCGACAATCGGAACGACTCCTTTCCGAGTAGCATATGGTCATACAGCACCAGTCACACCGACAAATTTTGTTTTGCAACATAAGGTGGCATTAGCTAATCAATTAGTTCAAGAAATGCAAGACATGATTCTTCAAATTCGTGATCATATGATTCAAGTTCAAGAGAAATATCAGAAGAATGAAAACAAAAGCAGAAGACATGCAAAGTTCAATGAAGGTGATCTTGTTCTACTATATGTGGCACCTCATCGATATAAGACAGTGAAGTCAGTCTTTCCGAAGCTTAGGCCTAGATTCTATGGTCCTTTTCGGATTTTGAAGAAGAATTCAACAGTCAGTTATAAGTTGGAACTTCCTCCTTCTTGGGGAAAGATTCATCCGACCTTTCATATTTCTTGGCTTAAGAAGTATGTCCAAGGAGATTCGTCTGTGCCAGATGTTTCCTCCTATGTTCCTGAAATTGAAGATGAACATTTTATATTGATTCCTAAGATGATTCTGGATGTTTGTCAGAAAGAGACTAGGAAAAAGCTTACAACAGAGTTTCTTGTTAAGTGGAAAGATTTGGATGAGTCAAATTCTACATGGCAAAGTGATGAAGATTTGCAGAATTATCTAGACTTCCTCCAGCATTTCTTTGACAAGTGGCAGATCATTATTTAGCAGTGCATTTTATTATAAATGGGAGGGAATGTCACGATTTGTGACTAATATTATTATTATTCATTAAGTGAAGAGTTGTGCCTTCTCGAGTGGTCACCAGTCAAGGGACACATCTTCTCGAAGGATCACACCACTTCACAAGGGACGTGACTATTAGTCTAAAGACGCACCTATTCATGAAAGGGTATGATCTGCATAGGGACATGACTCTTCAATTGTAACTCTTCAGCCCCTATTTAAAGAGGGCTCCTATGTGCAATTCAATTAACTCAAGTTCTGTCAAATCCCCACCGGATCTCCTTGTGATCGTTCCTTGTACGAGACTCGAATCCTGCAAACAAACGAATAAACAACAAGGGGGTGCAGGCCTGACTCATGTCAAATCCCCACGGATCCCCTCGTGATCGATCTTGGTTCGAAACTCGAATCCTGCAAACAAACGAACAACAAACAAGCAAGGGGGTGCAGGCCTGACTCACCTCCCAACCATGACAGCCGTGGGCGAGCCCACAATCTTGGCTGTCCCCTCCGAGCCACGAGCTGAGCTAACTAGGATGACGTACCGACCAATCTCCTCCTCGCGACGTCCCATACCGCCACGAAGCTGCCCTCGCAGGCCTCGAGATTGCTGCCGGCCTCGGCTGCATAAAGCAGGTGCACGTCTGCACTAGATCCAGGCTCCAAGACCATAGAGCTCTCACAAACTCGCGAGACTCTCTATAATACAATAACTAACCTTGGCCACCCTTTTATAGGCTCTTGGCCGGTCATCGGGCGTCCACACTTGGCCGCCCGCCCGTCCATACTTGGGTGCCCGCCCGTTAGTATATCCCTAACTCACATCGTCAATCAGCCTGCCTAGTTCCAAGCTTCCCCAAGCCTCGAAACTAGTCTTGCATGCGTATAGCACACGGTAGATACCCACTGTGCACATGACATACTCCCCTTCCTCTAAGAGCTCACTCCTGAGCTCACTAAAAAGCCAGGGTAATCTCTCTGAAGAGAAGTCAATGTCTCCCATGTAGCGTCCTCCTCAACACAATCCTTCCACTTGATCTTGTATTCCGTGATAAGCGTATAACGCAATCTTCGTTCACGAAAGCCAAGAATCTTTTCAGGTTCGTGCGGAACAAATGTCATATCCTGGACATCTATGATTTCTTGAGGAGTAACTAACCAATCTGCTCCACCCAGTACTTCCTTAAGCCTACTGACATGAAATACAGGATGAACTTTCACATGAGAAGGCAAATCCAATTCGTATGCAACTGAACCAATCCGTCGTGTAACACGAAATGGTCCACAGTATCTAGGGGATAATTTCGGAGATCTACCTGTTCGTAAAGTCTCGGAATCTTTCGGAACTCGCAAATACACCATCGTTCCTTCAGAGAACTCTCTAGGTGAACGATGTCTATTAGAATAAAACCTGTCTCGGTCTTGAGCACTTCTAATAGATTCCTTCGCAACCTGTAACATTTCCTGCATATCTTGCAAAAAATTACGTGCTGCATCATGCTGAAGTCCTGAGAATCCTACTAACAGGTGATCTTGGTTGAAAACCATACATAAGCATGAAAGGACTAAACCCTGTACTCGTATGCTTAGTACTGTTATATGCAAATTCTAACATAGGAAGATAATCCTCCCATGAACTCTGTCTTTTGGATACATATGCTCGAAGCATATCCTCCAAAATCTGATTCACTCTTTCAGTCTGGCCATCAGATTGAGGATGATCTGAGGAACTCAAATTCAAAGTTGTTTCCAACTTCTCAAAAACAAGTTTCCAAAAGTCGCTCGTAAACTTAGAGTCCCTATCACTGACTATGTCCTGCGGTAGCCCGTACAGTCTAAACAATTGTTCGATAAACTGGCGAGCTAATTGCGTAGCTATAATAGTCTTCCGGATCGGTAAAAATCTAGCCATTTTTGTCAAGCGATCTACCACAACCCAAATAGAATCGTAGCCTTGATGTGTTCTTGGCAATCCGGTAATAAAATCCATGGAAATACTTTCCCATTTATTACCTGGGATTTGCAAAGGATGCAACAACCCAGCCTGTCTAAAGCGTTCAGCTTTATTTGCCTGACAAATCTGACACTTGAGAACATAATCTTCTACATACCCTTTCATCTTCGGCCAATAAAAAGTGTGTTTCACTAAAGATAGTGTCCTGTGTACCCCAGGGTGTCCAGCAGAAGGGGCGTCGTGACACTCCCTCAGAATCTTGGACCTAATGTCCGAGATCTGTGGTACACAAATTTTGTCATTACGGAATAGTAAACCATTCCGAATCATCCACTGACCTCCTGCAGCCTGAATAGTAGACTGCTCAGTCACCGAGTCTTGGTCAATCAATGAGCTCCCGTCCTGGATCTTCTGCCAAAATGGACCAAAATAACTATCAGTCCTGCAAAGCCCTCTCAATGACTGAAATAAGTCAGTAGAAATCTTGGTGAACGACAAAGTATTCACCTCTCTAATCCGACTAAGCGCATCTGCAATATTATTCATGGACCCTTTCCGATAATGGATCTCAAAATCAAAATCTTGCATTAACTCTGTCCAACGAGCTTTCCTGCCTCTCAAATCATCCGCATCACACACATACTTGATTGACTGCAGTCAATACCACAAACTTGGAGCCATATAAATAATGTCTCCAAACCTTGAGAGCATGAATCACAGCATAAAGCTCCTTCTCAAGGGTTGGCCAACGAGATTGAGTGTCGTCTAGCTTTTTACTTTCAAAAGCAACCGGTCTACCATCTTGAAATAAAGCAGCCCCGATAGCATAGTCACTGGCATCAGTTTCAAGAACATAAGGCCGACTAGGATCAGGCAATGCTAAGATAGGTGCTTCCTTGACTTTATCTTTCAAAAGTCTGAAGGCCATATCCAAATCGTTATTCCAAGTGATAGGCTGATTGGACTTACGTCCACGACCTTTCAATAAGTCGGTCATCGGTAGTGTGAGCTGAGAGTACTCCCGTACAGATTTCCTAAGAAAAACAACAAAACCGAGAAAAGAACGAAGTTGTTTCACTGTTCGCGGTATAGGCCAGTCCAAAACCTTCCGACTCGGTCATAGTCAATGCTCAATCCATCTCTAGTGATCTTGTGTCCCAAGTAAATGATGTCGGTCATAAAGAACTCACATTTACTGAACTTAGCATATAGTCGATTCTGTCTTAAAATAGATAAGACAATCGTGAGGTGTCTGACATGATCCTCAAGAGTACGGCTATATATCAAAATATCATCCAGGAACACCACCACAAATTTTCCCAAATGTTCACGAAAAAGATCGTTCATCATTTGCTGGAAAGTGGCTGGAGCATTGGTTAACCCAAGAGGTAATACGAGAAACTCGTAATGGCCATACCTAGTCCGAAAGGCGGTTCTTTCGACATGCCTTTCATGAATACGTATCTGGTGATAGCCAGTACGTAAATCTATCTTCGTGAAATATTTCGCTCCTGCTAACCGGTCAATTAGGTCATCTGATCTAGGGAGAGGATAACGGCTCTTAATTGTCAGCTTGTTCAATCTCTTGTAATCTATACACATTCTCCAAGTATTGTCCTTCTTTCTCCTAAGCAACACAGGTGCACCCCAAGGTGATTTACTTGGACGGATCTGGCCCATCCTCAAATAATCTTCGAGTTGTTTAGCCAACTCATCTTCCTCAGCTTGGCTCATCCTATAAGGTGGAATACTCACAGGATGAGCACCAGGGATCAAGTCAATACGATGATCTACTGCCCGTTCAGGTGGTAAACCCGATGGCAATTCCTTAGGAAATACATCTTGAAACGAATCAAGTATCTTCTGTAATTCTTTGCTTTCAAACACACTTAATTCATTCACATCCATGGAAGGGATGAGAAAAGAAGAAAGTGGAATCAATACACAATGGAAAGCGGTGTACAAAGAAGAATCCATTATATTTCCAAAATCAATAGTATTTACAAGAGGTCCCTGAGAGGGATGAATACAATCACCTAAAATAGAGTACTTGGTATCCCTATGCTGAAAAGAAAAAATATGACTAGACCAATCTATCTGGACGTCAAGAGTCTTAAACCACTCAATCCCTAATAACAAGTCTACATTTTCCAGATGCATCACATAGCATTCCAGAGTATCTTTGTAGTCCTGAATCTGGATTGGAAGCATCTCCACCTTGCGATCCCAAACTTGTCTGCTCGCAGGTAGACGTACCTCATAGGTATGGTCGCTGAGTGTCGTATCAAGACTCAATTTCTGCACAAGTTTGTAGTTAACAAGGTTATGCGAACTGCCAGAGTCTAACAGAATGTGAATTTTATGGCCATTCACTTCTCCATGAACTCGGAGAAGATCATGTATGCCAAATACCTTAGAATTGAACAGACAATCAGAACAAGTACTAGGGCGAGAAAGTACAGTAATTGACGTACCTGTCAAAGACAACTGGTTAGCTGCCTTTGGCTTGGGTCCTGCGTTTGACTTGGTACCCTTTTTCTTTGGGCACTCGTTACGCATGTGTCCTTTTTCTTCGCAGATAAAACAACGTCCTTCCTTCTTGAGCTTCAAAGCCCTAAGGAGTCGTTTCTTCTTCGCTGGTGTCGAACTTGTATTCTTCGAAGGTTGGTCCGAAGACTTGCCTTCAGTCGTGTTAGCCATAGGTGCGGAGAACTTTCTTTTATGCTTGTTCCCCTGCTCGGTAACGGGTTTCGACTTGGAAGAGACCATCGTATTATCATAGATACGAGCTGAATGAATGGCCTCGTCCAAAGTTTTACATTTGTTATTTTTAACCTGTAATCGGTACGAGTCGGGTAAACCGGCTACGAAAAACTCCATAAGAGTAGTGGGATCCATCTTTGTAGCCTTCATCTGCAAGCCACGAAATTTCTGGAGGTAGACCTCATAAGTGAGGTGCTGCGAGGTCATGGTCAAAGCTGAAAACCGGGCAACAACATCGTAGTCATCCTCTTTCTTGAGGAATTCTTTCTTGAAAATATCTTCAAATTGTGCCCAAGTCGTTGGCTTTGGATTCAGTTCCTTCCACCAAAGCAAAGCTTTGCCGGACAGGAAACCTGCTGCTAACTGTATCTTCTTTCCATCATCATATGGATGAAACTGAAAGTGAACTTGCCACTTGTGTAGCCAAGTGTCCACGATCTCCTTGGTTCTCTGCTTTTGCTCGCCCCCGAACGGTTTCGGAGTAATATTGGGGCCTAAAGCAGAAGCCAAGGTATCCATTCCCGAGAAAGTAGAGAGGATAGTGGTCAAGAGAGCGATGGAGTTCTGCAAAGCCTGCATTTGGGCTGCGATTTGTGCCTGACGTTCCGTCGAAGAAGCTTCGAGAGCTACTTTGAACTCTTGGAAATCTGATTTTGACACAAACTCGTCAAAAAAGATCGGCATCAGTGCCTTCCGTAGCCGGCAAGCCTTCGCGTTCCACGAGGGGCTCCAACTCTGATTCTTGCATCGACATCGTGAAGAGGGTACGCGGAGAGAAAATTCGATCTTTGCACAATGAAAGTGCGAGCGAACTCGAGAGCTTGAGAGCTTAAAAACTTGAGAACTTGAGAACTCGAGAGATGTGTGGCAAGAAGCCCACGTGAGGGGGTTTATAAAGGTTTCCCAAAAGCCCAAAAATCTCGAAAAGCTAGGCTTAGCTTTTGCTTTAGCTTTTGTGTTTTTTTTTTCTTGAATAAATATATATATATATATATATATGTGGATATATATATTCGCTTTTCTTTTTAAAAAAATAAACATCTTAAAACCTTTGAAACCCTTGAAACCTTGGAGGAATCTTTTAAACTTTGAAAGTTTTAAATTCTTAAAAAAACGAAAGCTAAAAAAAAACGTAGCTTTTCTTGGTTTTTTTTTTCCCCTCAACCTCCTGGATTAGCCTAACGATGAGCTGCCGGCGCATGCTTTTCCGCCGGCTGATGCTGACGTCTAGCTGATGGGCTGCCGGTGCCTTCACGGCAGGATGCGCCTACGCCAGCCGCTACCTGCACTGGGCCGCCTACGGCCGCCTGCCTGGCTGGAACTCTTGCGTAGACCTGGGCTGGCCTGGGTTGGCTGCGCAGGCCTGGCCTGGGCGCTGCCTGGCTGGAGCGCCTGCGAAGGCCTAGGCCTGGGCGCCTGCCCGCCTGGCCTAGGCGCCTACATGGGCCTAGCCGCCTGGCCACGTAGGCCCATGCGCCCGCCTGCATACACACCTGCTCGCCTGCCATGTCAACAGAACTCGCCAGCAAACCCACTCGCCAACGATTAAGTGATCCAGCAGTTCTCTTGCTCTCTCTCTCTCGTTCAATCAACGAAAAGCAAACTTGCTTTTTCGTTTTTCAGTTTCTCTCACTGCAGGTTATGCGACTGCACACAAGGCCTCTTCTTTGCAAAAACATTCAACCCTACCAAAACTACCATCTCCCATCAACATGGGGTTCTTTGATGAAGAAAAACACATACAAAATCTGAAAACTGCAGTATGTACAGAAAAAACAGCAAGTTTTTTTAACACATACCGTACTTCGACCTCTTCTTCTCTACCTACCGACTTGCTCGTTCACGAGGTATGCTCTGATACCACTGTCAAATCCCCACGGATCCCCTCGTGATCGATCTTGGTTCGAAACTCGAATCCTGCAAACAAACGAACAACAAACAAGCAAGGGGGTGCAGGCCTGACTCACCTCCCAACCATGACAGCCGTGGGCGAGCCCACAGTCTTGGCTGTCCCCTCCGAGCCACGAGCTGAGCTAACTAGGAAGACGTACCGACCAATCTCCTCCTCGCGACGTCCCATACCGCCACGAAGCTGCCCTCGCGGGCCTCGAGATTGCTGCCGGCCTCGGCTGCATAAAGCAGGTGCACGTCTGCACACTAGATCCAGGCTCCAAGACCATAGAGCTCTCACAAACTCGCGAGACTCTCTATAATACAATAACTAACCTTGGCCACCCTTTTATAGGCTCTTGGCCGGTCATCGGGCGTCCACACTTGGCCGCCCGTCCGTCCATACTTGGGTGCCCGCCCGTTGGTATATCCCTAACTCAACTCGTCAATCAGCCTGCCTAGTTCCAAGCTTCCCCAAGCCTCGAAACTAGTCTTGCATGCGTATAGCACACGGTAGATACCCACTGTGCACATGACAACTCACCTCCCAACCATGACAGCCGTGGGCAAGCCCACAGACTTGGCTGTCCCCACCGAGCCACGAGCTAAGCTAACTAGGTTGACGTACCGACCAACCTCTACCTCGTGACGTCCCATACCGCCACGAAGCTACCCTCACAGGCCTCGAGACTACTGCCGGCCTCGGCTACATAAAGCAGGTGCACGTCCGCACCAGATCCAAGCTCCAAGACCATAGAGCTCTCACAAGCTTGCGAGACTCTCTATATCCCAATAACTAACCTTGGCCACCCTTTTATAGGCTCTTGGCCGGTCATCAGGCGTCCACACTTGGGTGTCCGCCCGTCCATACTTGGGTGCCCGCCCGTTAGTCTATCCCTAACTCAGCTCGCCAATCAGTCTGCCTAGCTCCAAGCTTCCCCAAACCTCGAAGCTAGTCTTGCGTGCGTGTAGCACACGGTAGATACACACTGTGCACATGACAAGTTCTTAGGCTTAATCTTGTAAGTCTTGTCTCTCTAGTTCTTAATCATGTGATTAGAATAGTTAATAGAAGGATTAGAAGATAGAAATCCTCACAAAGTGTCCCTGCCTACTACCAAACATCTGACAAGCCATCCACCAGCTAGTCCCGGAAAGCCTGCCACAGCGTATCCACATTCAAGTGGCCAAAACAGAAATGCCACAAATCACCAAGCTAAGTGACTATCAGAGAAGAGAGTGCTGAGAGTTTGTAAACCCCGTTCTCCACTCCGCCTTCCCAAACAACCTGGCATGTTGCTTTGTCCCGAAGAGCAACAAAATGCTCATCAAACTCCACCTGGATGCGATGCGAGCCTTGCAAAACTCATGCACTGACAAACGATGAAAACCAAAAGTTGGGACATAAAGAACACGAGAGGAATGCTTCTCCCCTTTGCCATCAGGAATAATCTCCATCCTACCCTCACTATGAATCGGGATAGTGAAATCGTCACCAACGAAGATATGACCTACATGTCCGTCGAAAATTCTGTAATAACTCTCGGAAAGGAGTCATGTACTTGGAAGCACCACTATCGAGAATCCACTCCCGAGTATCCCTGGTGGTGCGACCAACCGCCTCCCTACTTGAAGAAGATGAAGCATCTATGTCCATAATCTCCAAGTGCACAAAAGTTGGAGTCTTTGTAGCTACAGTTGCAGTTGCAGAGTCAGCACTCTTCTCGGTACTCCGCTGAGGACACTTCCTCCAATAGTGACCCTTCTAGCCACAATGGTTACAAGTCTGCTCAACCTTCAAAGCATCACGCTCTGAGTCGGGCTTCTTCTCAGAAGACTTCTCCGATAGAGACTTCCCTTTGTCCTTATTGTTGTTGTTGCGGCCTTTCGACCACTGGCCAGTCAAGGCCTCAGAACCTCCGCCCTGTGGAGGGTTCGTAAAACGCTCTTCCTGGTCCAAAACCATAGACACAAGCTCCTCCCATATGATGGTGCTGAGCCTCCCACTGGTGTCACGATTGTGACGTATGTATGTATCAGATACTCTCTTCATTGCTGATTCCTGTTGCAAATGAAAGAGTAACCAACCAAGGGAGCCCCTACTCTCCATTGGTTGCGACTCTTCGCCAAAGGATGTACCTCTTCATCGAATAGCCACATCCCTTTAACGAATGGTTGTATCCCTTGATGAATGGTTGTGCCTCTACATCGAATGGACACATCCCTTAGCCTAAAGTTCTATCCTTTCGTCTATAGTCATGTCCTTTCCTCAAAGCACATGCCTCTTCAAATGTGTCTCTTCATCTCCTATATAAGAGACCTATTGTACTCAGTTTAATCAATTCAATTCAAGTCAATTCAATCTTCTCTCAAGTATTCCCCTGAAGGTTCTTGTTCTCTAAGTTAAGTACTTAAGTAGTAATTAGTACACAATATGAGGGATTAACAACATAATCCTCACAACTAACGATCAAAGAGGAATAGAAAGCTAAATACTGAGAGGTCAGATGAGACAACAAAGTGATGGCCATGTCCTCTGAAGATATCTCTTTCCCAGCCTAAAGAACTTCCTACTGAAGAGCCTAGAGTTTGTTGATGTGCTTCCACATTGTCGAAGACTCTGCAGGATTCATCACTCCCATCTGCACTTCCAAGGAAATCCGCTTCATGGGTGATACCCTGTTATACAGAGAAGCCAAGTACTCTCCCGACATTCCCAATGGATCGACAGTTGGATGGGACCAACTATGACATCTAGAAGATAATGATGGAGTCTTATGATTTGGCTGATTTCATTGTGGTTGGTGTTCCACGACTAGAGTTGGAGGACGGGGAGCTTTACCCTCTAGGAAAGAACGCGAGGCTAAGGCACAGTTATGGGAAGGTGTCAATGCCCATGTGCGTTCTTTCATCTTCCTTAATTGCACACCCCAGGTGATTAATCATATCAAACACATGACGTTGGCCAAAGGGATTTGGCAGCGGGGATCTTCACGTGCTTCTCAGCCATCTCAAGCAAATCTGCCATCTCAAGGGTTCACAAGGTCTTGTGAAGGGAGAGTGGGTGGGAAAAAATTTGAAGAAGAGACTACAAACACCATGCAAGGTGGCTATCCAACAGTGATGGCCACCTTCTACCCGTTCTCCAAGTCCCGAACAGCCCGAGAAATCTCCAATCAAGACCAAAAAACAGCAAACCCTCAAGCTCCCACTGTCTCCAAGCTTCAAGCCACCTGGGACTCTGATACCATGTCGGAATGCACAGCGGAAAATGAGACAACTGCTGTGAGAAACAAAACACAAAAGTTAGAGAGAGAAAAGTTGTGTATATACACAAAGATCCGGTACAAAAAGGAGTGTAGGGGCAAGGGTGGTATCTATACTACCCTAGGCTGCTCGTCGGCCAGCCCAAAAACAGCTGACAACACCAAATCATGTCCACAACTGGGATACAGCCAGTCGACCAGCATATACATAGTCGGCCAAGACAAAAACCTCAGTCGGCCAGCACATACAGAGTCAGCCAGAACTAGACAGCCCCCACGACCAAAAACAGAAAAAAATGGGGAAAAATGGAGCGCACTCTTGGGCGGGCACCCCCACAACAAAGGCCCTCACTGAGTAATATGTCCAGACAAGAGATGACTGCTAACATGCTCTACATGAGATGTATAAAAGCATGGCCATTGTGCCTTCATAATTCATTCAATATTTTCAGTCTCTAGCTCAAGTGTTGAATCTCTCTTGGCTGTCTACTCTCTTTGTGTGATCTCTATTGGCTTCTACTTCACATTCACGTATTCTCACAAGCCAATCGGCTTTGCTCTCTGAAAATGATTATACGACAATCATCACCGTTTTGAGGTCTCTTATTTGCCAGTTCTTGCTCATAAATGCTTGCTGTGGGTGGCCAGTGTGAAAGTATACAGCATTGAAAGTAAAACATATTGCTTATGGAAATGTCAAGCAGCACATCATGGTGGATGGCCCACCTTACATCAGCAGGGCCCACAAGGGTACCCTAAGCAAGATAAGAAGGATCAATATAAGAAGCGACAGGATATGCAAGCAAAAACAAAACTGACCTTCATGGCTAGGTCTATTAGGTCCATAGGAGCAGTTTGACCAGCTGCCATAAGACTAGTCACAAGCTCTCCAGCAAACCGTGCCTCTTTCTGTGTTACGAGGGTATGGGCCACACCTTCCTTGTCACCTGCTCTGCCTGTTCTGCCAATCCTATGCACATGGCCGTCTATGTCCTTCGCAGTATCAAAGTTGACGACTGACTTGATTGATTTTATGTCTAGGCCTCGAGCAGCCACATCTGTTGCCACCAAGACATGGTATTCCCCAGCTTTGAACTTCTGTAGAACATTCATTCGTGATGCTTGGTCCTTATCTCCATGCAAGCAAGCAACCTTGAATCCCTTTTCACTTAACCGATTCTCAATATCTTCTACTTTGAGCTTTGTTGATGCAAACACCAGAACGTCACCTTCATCCACCAGCTCAGGGAGCCTGTTAAGAAGCCATGGCAGCTTCTCCTCATCCGAAGGTAACACGGTCACAATTTGGGTGATATCTTCGTTAGCACCACCCACCTCTCCGACAGTAATTCTAACTGGATCTGATAGAATTTCCCTGGCCAGCCGTTCTACTCTCCTTGGCATTGTAGCTGAGAACAAAAGAGTCTGTCTATCAGGCCTGATCTGACCAACGATGGACCTGATTTGAGGTTCAAACCCAAGATCAAACATCCTGTCAGCCTCATCTAAAACAAGGTATGTTGCTCTGAGCATTGTTAAGGCCTTCATTTTGATCATATCTATCAGCCGTCCTGGAGTGGCTATGACGATCTCACATCCAGCTTTCACCTCCTTGAATTGTTCAAACTTTGACATTCCTCCGAAAATGCCTGACACTCTGATACCATGAGCTTTGGCAAACTTTTTAGTCTCTGAATAAATCTGCTGAGCCAGCTCTCTTGTAGGCGCACAAACAACTCCTATGGGACCTTGCCCTTTACCAAGCTCTTCCTGATCCAAAATGTGTACAATCATGGGGAAAACAAAGGCAGCTGTCTTTCCTGAACCCGTCTTTGCGATTCCAATAATATCCTGACCACTGAGTGCGGCGGGAAATGCCTGGCACTGAATAGGGGTAGGCTTTTCATAACCCTGCTTAGAGATGGCACCCATAAGCAATGCATCAAACCCTAGGTCTTCGAACTGTCGGATCGGGCGGGGCACATCAAACCCAGACACTCTGATTGCCAATGCCTGCCGACATGCAGAAACTTCCTCCTGACTCATGCCTGCACATGTATCAGCCATTTCAATTTTACCACAGTACTGAACTCTTGGCTCGCAAAGAATGCCTTGAAGAAGCATCATTACAACCATTATCGTTGCTGTGTAAAAGGGTGCATTTCACAGATAACTGCAAGAATCGTGGCCAGATATGTACCTGAGATGGAAGGCTTTTCGTCGTAGAAATCTTTACTGAAGGGCTCGTAATCGATGTAGCTGTGGTCCAAGGGTGGGAGGGGCTCGATCTTCTTCTTATCAGCAGTGATGATTGCGTTGTCATCTAAGTCATACTCCACCATGCCTGCATCCACAGCTTTAGCAGCTGCATAGACCTCCTCGTCAGTGTCGTACCCTGCGTGTAGAGCCTCTGCTGCAAGTGACAAACCCGCATCTCTCCTCGCCTTCAAGAAGCTCTCCATGGGATCGTCTTCTTCATCTTCCAGTTCTGCAATTTTAGGGTTAGGCTTAGGATTTGCGGGGGCCTTCTTGACTTCCTCCTGGATGCCAGCCATGAAGGCGTCGAGGGGGTCAATTTCTTCTTCATCAAGGGGACCGTTGGGGTTAGGGTTAGGGCTAAGGGTTTGTGCAGGGGGCGTTGCTCCTGCAGCGTTGTCTTCGTCGTCATAATCGATGTCGTCCACATCGTGGTCTTCGTAGTTGTCATGGGCGGGGCGGCGAGGGGGGGAAGGGGCGGAGGGAGGGCGGCGGGGGGGTTGCGAAGGGTCGACGATGAGGGGGGCCTGTTGTTGCCTGCTGATCCCGAATCCTTCGAATGCAAACTTACGCTTCGACATGGACCCTGCCGGGAAAGAAACAGCACACGAACGTCATAAAGGCCACATGCCATTTCACATGCCTGCTGTCGGAGAATTTTTGTGCTTAACAAAAGGAGGGTCCTACGTTGGAAATTGAGTAGTACTAGTATTGCACCTGGGCATTGCTGCAGCCGACCAACATTTCTCTCTCTCACACACACATGCACATGCACATGACCCTCTCCCTCTCTCTGTCACATACACACTCTCTCAAATGTTGACTCTCTCTCTCTCTCTCTCACATGCACACACATATACACACTTGCCTCTCTCTCTCTCTCTCTCTCTCACACACACATGTACACACCGCACATACACTAATGGAAACACACACTATTTCCTCCCACACAAACTATCTCTTACATAGAAATTCTCAGCCTCTCTCTCTCTCTCTCTCTCTCTCTCTCTCTCTCTCATGCACACACACACTCTCTCTCTCTCTCTCCACACTCTCTCACATAGAAACTCTCTCTCTCTCTCTCTCTCTCACACACACACACACATACACACGCTTAAATAGATTTACACACATATATATAATTTTAATTAATTAAATTAATTAAATTTTAATGGTAGGGATGAGTGGTGAGGTGTGCTCACTCTCAAATAAATGCATCTTACATGTAATCTCTCTCTCTCTCTCTCTCTCTCTCTCTCACACACACACACACACATGCACATGCACATGCACACCCTCTTTCTCTCACATACACATGCACACATTCTCAAATGTCGAAACTCTCTCTCTCTCTCTCTCTCTCTCTCTCTTACACACACACACGTACTAATGCAAACACACACTCTTTCCCCCTACACACTCTCACACATAGACTTCCATGTCTCTGTATCTCTGTGTGTTTCTCTCTCTCTCTCCCCTCCACTCACACACACACACACACACACACACACACATGTACACACATACACATGTACTAATGCAAACACACACTCTTTTTCCCTACACACTCTCACACACATACACTAATGAAAACACACACTATCTCCTCCCACAAACTATTTCCTACATAGAAATTCTCAGGCTCTCTCTCTCTCACACACACACACACTTAAATAGATTTACACATATATATATATAATTTTAATTAATTAAATTTTAGATTAAATTTTAATGGTAGGGATGAGTAGTGAGGTGTGTTCTCTCTCAAATAAATGCATCTCACATGTAATCTCTCTCTCTCTCTCTCTCTCTCTCTCTCTCTCTCTCTCTCTCACACACACACACATACACACACATGCACATGCACACTATTTATATATACATGCTTACATACCTATAGATACACATACATACATAATATATAAAAGTGTGTGTATCTATAGGTATGTAAGCATGTATACAAAAATTTCATTGAAAGATGTGAGATGAGATCTTCTTAGATTCAAATTCAAAATTGCATTGGAAGATGTGAGATTTGGCTCTTCCTCACGCTTGCAGGAGGAGTGATTATTTTGAATTAGCCCCACCTCCTTTGCCCATGTGGAGGGAGGTGGGGTTGTGGTTAATCTTGTATAGATACAAAAATTTCATTGAAAGATGTGAGATGAGATCTTCTTAGATTCAAATTCAAAATTGCATTGGAAGATGTGAGATTTGGCTCCTCCTCACGCTTTGCAGGAGGAGTGGTTATTTTGAATTAGCCCCACCTCCTTTGCCCACATGGAGGGAGGTGGGGTTGTGGTTAATCTTGTATAGATTTAGATTAAATTTTAATGGTAGGGATGAGTAGTGAGGTGTGTTCTCTCTCAAATAAATGCATCTTACATGTAATCTCTCTCTCTCTCTCTCTCTCTCTCTCTCTCTCTCTCTCTCTCTCTCTCACACACACACACACATGCACATGCACATGCACACTATATACATGCTTACATACCTATAGATACACATACATACATAATATATATAAGTGTGTGTATCTATAGGTATGTAAGCATGTATACAAAAATTTCATTGAAAGATATGTGTGTATCTATAGGTATGTAAGCATCTATAGGTATGTAAGCATGTACACATAATATATATAAGTGTGTGTATCTATAGGTATGTAAGCATCTATAGGTATGTAAGCATGTATACAAAAATTTCATTGAAAGATGTGAGATGAGATCTTCTTAGATTCAAATTCAAAATTGCATTGGAAGATGTGAGATTTGGCTCCTCCTCACACTTGCAGGAGGAGTGGTTATTTTGAATTAGCCCCACCTCCTTTGCCCACATGGAGAGAGGTGGGGTTGTGGTTAATCTTGTATAGATTTAGATTAAATTTTAATGGTAGGGATGAGTAGTGAGGTGTGTTCTCTCTCAAATAAATGCATCTTACATGTAATCTCTCTCTCTCTCTCTCTCTCTCTCTCTCTCTCTCTCACACATGCACATGCACATGCACACTATTTATATATACATGCTTACATACCTATAGATACACATACATACATAATATATATAAGTGTGTGTATCTATAGGTATGTAAGCATGTATACAAAAATTTCATTGAAAGATATGTGTGTATCTATAGGTATGTAAGCATCTATAGGTATGTAAGCATGTATACATAATATATATAAGTGTGTGTATCTATAGGTATCTATAGGTATGTAAGCATCTATAAGTGTGTGCATCTATAGGTATGTAAGTGTGTGCATCTATAGGTATCTATAGGTATGTAAGCATCTATAGGTTTGTAAGCATGTAAGCATGGTTAATCTTGTATAGATGATCACAAATTGTGTGTATTTTTTAGGGCCATTGTCGAGGTTGTCAGAAATAAACTTTTTTTCTAACCAGTGAAAAAAAGGATGACCTTCAAGGCTAACCGGTTTTTATTTAAAAAAATGCATAGATTAACCGGTTTTATAGCTAAAACTTCAAAAAATTGAATCTTTAAATTAAGGGCGAGTGAAAATTATGACCTGTTTAAAGGACGGTTTTTTTCTAACACTACTACTAGCCATGAGTGTCCCTACAAAATGGCCCATAGAGACTAGGAGGCAGACAACTCATAATAATTTTCAAGCAGTACCACAGACGCATCAGCTCCGAGAATTCAAGTATCCAATCAGAGTTGGACACATCAACATGCGAAAAATCAGCTGGATGGTTTGACGATCAATTGTGCATCGGCTAGTTCGGAAACTATCGACCAAATGGATGGTTGTAGAGCCCTTCTGGATACAATTTGACGAGCTATAGAAGTATGAAGAGCCCTAAAATATATGTTGCCATATACATAGGCAGTGATGTGTGTGAACACACTTAGGACCGTCGGGGCACTTTTTCCCTCTTTAGGAGGTTTTTTCCCCCAGCTTGTATATACGCCCATCCTTTTAGGGCTATCTTATCTTTTGTACATTGACACAATCTAATACACTTTGTGTTGTGTGCATTCTTGCTGCTTCTTCTCCAAGCTTTGTGTGCTTTCCTGCAACCCTAATTCCAACAATTGGTATCAGAGCAGGCATCGGCTCCCAGGGCTACGCCGCCAGCACCCTCCGACTCACGTTCTCTGATTGAGGTGAGTTTTCACGAGCGCTTGCAGGTCCCTATACTCTACAATTAAGCCCATCCCCCGTAGGGCTTAGGGTTCTCAAAATTTGCATCTGAGGTCGTTTCGGGCTCCATTTTTTGCATTTCAAGTTCTACACAGGTGTTTTCGTCATTTTCTGCAGAAATTTCGACAGTGCAATTTTTTGCAAAACAGGCATACGTATTTTATTGTTGTGCGCTTTTGCCGCACAGGTCGTAGCTGGGGACTTGCCAGACACCGTATGCGAGCCACGAATGGCTACAAGCATACAACCAGGGAAGGAAGCTCAAACAGAATGCCAAAGGGTGTGTCACTCACCGCTCAACCGCCGCCTTGAAGGATTCCCGCGTCGCAGCCGTGAAGGAGGAGCCGCCGTCGCCGCTCTACCGCCTCGCTGCCGCCGCCGTGCCGCTACACAGTGCGCTCGATCACTCTCTCACTCTCTCTCTCTCTCTCTCTCTCACACACACGCAGGAGAAGGAAACCAAAGAGATAAGGCAAGAGCACTCTTGTATTCACAACACATGAGAATGAGGATTTTAGGGTTACATTTGACTCTTATAGGTGACTTGGCCGTTCACACTTGGGCGCCCATACATGGCCGGCCGATCCTAACCCTTATCCTACTGACATTCAAGGTGCGCCTCTCATCGGCGATCACCCAATCCCTTTATCCTTAACATATGGTGCCGACAAGCCCGGCCCATGACTCAGAATATTTAAATAAATGACGTAAAACATAGTACGTCTCAATGTCCGTCAGGGGTTAACATGCCCCTCTTCCTGATGTAGATTCCGTCCTCGGAAGCTATGGTATGGTAAGCTCGATAGGGTTGTTGTGGTGGACCGTCTCCAAAATAGGAAAGTAGAGTGAAAGTATGCTGGAATTCAAAAGATATAAAGTGTGTAAATTCAAGCATGTTAAACCACAATGGATGTTGCTATGAGAACTTAGTTTAAAGGTCACATGAATGAGCTAGTGTAGCAAATTAACAGGAGTTTAAAATTATTGAAAGTAAATCAAGAGTAAGCAAGGTGTCAAAGGTTAATCAAGGTTTATAACTGGCCTAAGTCAAGGAAAATAACCAAGCTTAATAAATAAACAGATGACCACACTGTGTCTACTCTAAGAACAAGTTAATACCACAAGCCTTGGGACACAAGAAACATCAGAGTTACAGGAGCTTTTTGCCTTCTTCTTTTTTTTTTTTAATGCACGTGACAATTTTTACACACAATGGCGACCTTCCTAAGGCAAAACTAACATCGATCCTGGTACCATGTTTAACACAAGGCATTATCCAGGAATCTATTAGCTCACTTTAGGCAAGGCTACCCCCTACCAACCAAGGCATCGGTCTGGAGTAGAATACTCCTCGCCTACCAAGTATCAATAAAGCGATAGGCCAACATTAAAGCACATCATAGACTTGTATTGCCATTTATTGTAGGCTTTTTTTTTTAATCTATTTCTTTTGATCTTCGCTCCTGAACTATAATTTGTCTTGCATCCTTTCGACAAAGGGGTAATAGCTATGTCCTAGAGGTCAACACACACATGGCCAGGTGTCAAACATTAAGATGGTTTGACCCTAGACCTAAGACAATCGTATTCCAAGGTTAACTAAAGACGTCATGCTGCCTAGGAATATTTCCAATAAAGTTAAGCTCATTAATGATTTACACTAGCATGCAAGCAACTTCAAAAACTAAGTAGTACATTGACAATTTCCATGTGGTCATGCATTATAGTTTATGCAATTGATTGAACAGTAAAAACGAAAGAGAGTGGGTATGGAAGAATTACACCTGAAATTGGAGATCTCCTTGATTGACGAGACGCTTGCAATTTGATGTAGATATATTTTGATGAACGTTGCGGCAGTCTCAGGACTTGGAAGCGAACCCACCTCAAACTTTTTAACCTGTACAATCAACTAACAAGCACTATACCTCGAGAGGCACATCAGTGTGAAAATTTCAAGACTCGTTTAAGGAATCTAAACTAGAAAAAAATGAAAACGCTAACCTACCTACCAGTCACCACACTACTACTGAGGATACGGTAAGAGGATGTTGTAGAGTCCTGGCTCTAGCCCTAAGGCTAAGCCTCTATCGGCATCATCCAAACAAATAAAGTCAACCTCAGTAGTGCCATGAGTTTCATCCGTCCATTCATCATTGTCAGATATTTCCTTTTCATTTTCCCATCGACATAAACTCATCAAGAATGTCACCATACGAGGATAGTCATCTTGTGGAAAAGGAAAGCATTGGGCTATCGGGGATATGTCCTCTACGGAGGAGTAGGGGTCAGTCATGGTCAATAGGCGAATTAGCCATTCTAATTCCTCAACATTTTCCTCTCTGGCTAGTACATCTATATGATCCCATTCAGTTTCAATTACAGGATAGCACATGTGGAATATCTGAGAAAGGTACAGATGATACCTCTCACCAAAGGTAGGAGTGGATGAAGTGTATGATGATCGGGCATCTGCCATATCTGCAAACACAGATATAGCATCAGTAGGTTTATGACAGGACAATCTAGTTCTTGATTGTATACGGATATTTCTCTTGTTTTTGTGCGCTTGCTCTTTTTACTATTTTTTTGTTTTACTTTTCTTTGTTTTTGTTTTTGTTTTTTTTTTAATGTATGAAGCTATATATATACATCCCCTTGAATTTGGCAATTACATGGTCAGGGGAGAAGGTTAAGGAGGATTCATTAGAATGTCGAGCGTGAGTACATGCTCCCCCTTTCCTTGGGTGGATCATAATATTTGCAATGATGTTGCAGCCTCTTGGAACCAATTTGTCCAGCGGGTCATAGGTTGTGATGTGGGCAGATAGCTTTTTATGACCCTTGTGGCCACATCCAATTGCAGAGATGGTAGTGTACGCTCCCATTGACGAATGGAGGAAATGGTTTCCGACGATACTATTACAAGGGGAGACGTAGACTCATCGGTTTTTTGTTGGGTGTTGGCAAGAGTAGGTGTAGAGCATGTAGAAACTTCTATATCAGCGTGTGCTTGGCATGAGGAGCTAGAAGCTTCATGTGGCTCCCCCCTTCCTGAGCTAGGTGGTAATGATCGATATCGTTTGGGAAGCCAAACTAACTCTGGAAGAAGTGGTGTGGAGCACTCTGTTACCTTTCCCTTACCACGATCTTGAATTATTGTTGGGGTGGCAACAATTGGTTTGCAAGGTTTTACAGGTGATGTAGAGGGATTTCGCTTATGTTTAGGGACCCAAATCTGGTCATTTCCCTCATAGTACCCTTGGGCTACTAATAATTTTTTAGGGATCCATCGCGATGTTACATTGCCCTTTCTCGGGTGGGTAGCTGCTTTCCTTTTACGAGGCTTCTTGGTGGCTGAACGAGATTGAGCAGGGGAAGTAGCTGTTAATGAAGCTTTGGGAACCCATTTGTATGTACTCTTTGGCATAGTAAGAGAAGCTTTAGAGACCACCTTGCATGTTTCCAGTCTTGGCGTTGAAGCGTTAGAGGGGTGGCAGAGATAAACTACCTTAATCACACCCACACCCTGAGAGAGCTTGCTCTTCATTCCACCGCTCCCACAAGATAAATAATAGCATAAATTAATCAACATAAAAGCCTACTCTCATCACATGAATCCACTCCTAAACACACTCCAATAGCACACACAATCACATAAAGCAACTTTAATCCTACTTTAAAACACATTTCTTCAACATTCTACCAACCCCTTGTCCTTGTGTCTCTTCTCTAACTACCCTATCATCCTCCTCTGTTGACCATAGTTTAGACATTTCTCTAAGGGCAAGATAGAGTGAGAATAATACACAATTTTTTAGTAGAAAATTAGCTCTACTTTACCTCATCCAAGAGTAGTTTGATCCCCGAAAGCGGCAATTGTTGCCCAATCGATATTGCATTTGGTGGCCATCATCCATTTGCGCCCTAAGATTACAGTCCCTTCCATGGTACCAGCAGGCATAACCAAAAAGCTTTGAATTATGGTTCCCTTGTCATAGGCAACCGGAGTGTACAGAATTCCTGAGACAGGGGTTTTCTTCTTGTTGATTCCTTGAACTTGGATAGAACTCTTGGATAAAAGTGGTTTTCCCAGTTGACACCACACACCATATGATAGCAAATTGTGTTGAGCTCCTGTATCCAATAATGCATTATACAGCACCTCCCCGTAAGGACTCTGCAACTCAATTGGGTATCTTAGAGGTGGGTCAGATTCCAGTGCATCCTCTTCTGCTTCCTCGAAAAATACTTGCGTAATTCCCAAGTTGGCTTCTCGTTGTCTCCTAGCACGCTGTTGACGTTCTTTGGCTTCGACTCTCGCTTGTATCTTTTTAAGCTCAGCTTGTTCTTTAGCTGTCTTCTTTTGATGGATTGCATGTAACTCCTCCTGGCTCAGGGGGTCATAGTATCGTTTGAATTTACTCCCATTAAGGAATCCAATGGTTTCAACTCCGTCGAGAGTCTCCACTCTGATGGTACCTTGCGGGGTAATTTCACATACTCTATATGGTCCCTTACCAGCATATTTGAGCTTCTTCTTTTCGTTTCGCACTCCATACATCAGGACTTTATCCCCAACCTTGATGTCCTTGTCCTTTAGATGGCGATCAAACCATTTTTTCCTTCTATCCTTCTCCACAAGGGCATTGTATACAGCCAATTGTCTTTCTTCGTTTAGCCGCTCAAGGATATATAGACGCTCTACTAAGGGATTACCATCCCAACCCTCTTGAGTAGCAACACGAAGACTAGGAATGACAAATTCCCACGGCATGACTGCTTCTTGGCCATATACCATTTTGAATGGTGTGCAATTAATAGCCACTTTGTACGCAGTACGATAGGCCCATAAAGCTGTCGTAAGCTTTAGATCCCAATCCGTGCGATGAGCTTCCACTGTCTTTGTCAAAATAGAGATTAAAGTCTTGTTGGTACTCTCGGCTTGGCCATTCGCTTGCGGATAGTAAGGAGTAGATTTATGATGGGATATCATGAAATTTGTTGTGAGCTCCTTAATCACGTCATTTGTAAAATGCGTCCCATTGTCGCTCACAAGTTCAAAAGGACAACCGAAGCGTGTGATTATATTTTCAAAGAGGAACTTAGCTGTTGTCCTCGCATCTGCCTTACGTGTCGCTTTCGCTTCAGCCCATTTGGTCATATAGTCAGTGGCCACAATAATATAGCGAGATTGTGTGTTTCGGGCCGCTGGACTAATTGGACCTACAAAGTCTAAACCCCACTTTTCAAATGGTTGGTTTACTTTGATCGGATGTAGGGGCATCTGATCTTTCCTCTGGGGTTTCTTGTATCGTTGGCATTCATCGCAACCCTTCACAAAGAGTGATGCATCTTGGAACATAGTGGGCCACCAATACCCTGATTGTAAGATCTTTCGCGCAGTTAAGTCTCCTGAGAAGTGACCACCGGCTACGCCCATATGTGCCTCTTGTAAAATGTATAGATACTCATCCTCTCGGGCACAACGCCTAAGAACGTCATCCTTTCCTCTTTTATAAAGAGTCCCGGCTATCAGGCAATAGGGTTCGCATTCTTTGATTAGCTTTCGAGCTAGATCTTTACGAAGCTCCTTGGGTGGTTAACCAAAAAGTTAACAATCTTCTCACTCCATTCAGGCATTGTCTCCACCATGAACAGGGAAGTGTCCGGTAAGTCATCATCAACCCCTGTAGGAGCCTCACCATTAGGTATGCGAGACAAATGATCAGCCATAACATGTTTTTTGCCAATCAATAGCCATCGTGTGATTCTTCCTGTGGAGCATGGTTTGTTTACCAGATACAACAATGCTTGATGATCTACATAGAAAACAAACTTGGTGGCAAGGAGGTAATAACGAAATTTCCTTACTGCATATATCATTGCCAACCCTTCTCGCTCCGTAGTGGTGTAGTTCATCTCAGCATCGTTCAACTGGCGACTGGCAAAGCTAATGGGGTAGTCGAGCTTGTGTTCTCCAGGTTGAGTCAACACACACCCAATAGCAAAGTTTGATGCATCAATATGCACATGGAAGAGTAAATCCCAGTTAGGCATTCTCAAGATTGGAGCACTCGCCAAGGCCTTCTTTAGTAGCTCATAGGCACGGTCACATTCTTCGGTCCAGATAAACTCGATGAGAAGCTTATACAATGGTCGAGCTATCTCAGCGAAGAAGAGAATAAACCTTCGATAATAACCAACGTGGCCCATAAAGCATTGGACTCCCTTGTAGTTGGTGGGTGGCGGCAGTTCCAGAATGACCTTGATTTTACTCTCGTCCATGGAAATCCCATTTTTGGACACTATATGCCCTAAGATAACTCCGTGTTTAACCCAGAATTGGCATTTGAAAGGATTCAAGGAGATGCGATATAATCTACACCTTTCAAATATTTTTCGTAAACACATCAAGTGCTCGTCCCAAGAGGAATGAACACAAAGATCATCTAAGAAAGCTTCACAGAAGTCCCTTAGATATTCCTTAAAGGCCGTGTTTATCAATCGTTGGAATGTTGCAGGTGCATTGGTCAAGCCAAAAGCCATGACGCGAAAGGCAAACACTCCAAACTCCGTGATAAATGCTGTTTTAGCTTGGTCCTCGACTGCAATTGTGATCTGATTGTAACCCGAGTACCCATCTAAAAAGCTATATGCCTCCTTACCTGCCACTCTTTCAAGAACATGTTCAGAATATGGCAAGGGGTAATGATCCCTTCTGGTGGCTGCATTAACCTTTTTGAGATCAACGCACACTCTGAGTTTCCCATTCTTCTTTGGCACGATGACTATCGGAGAAACCCATTCTGAGTGCTCAATTGGGTATATGAATCCACATTTTACCAGCTTTTCAATTTCCTCTTGAACAATCTTTGCGTACTTAGGATTCATTGGGTAGGGACGTTGCTGGACTGGTTTAGCAGTGCTAATCATTGGAATCGTGTGTTGCACCACCGAGGGTGGAACACCCTTCATATCATGATATGTCCAAGCAAATATGTCCTTGAATTCTTTAAGAAGCTTCGTAAGTGCAGCTTCTTCCGCCTTGGTGAGGTCTTGAGCAATGAAAACTGGTTTAGACTCCTCACCCGGATCTGCTAAGTCTATCTCCTTGACTACCGCAGGGCCATCGTAGACACCGCTACTCCCATTGGTAGGCGTTCGTTGGGCTTTTGTGTAGATTACTTTACGTTCCCCTGTGTGGTGAATGATTTGAAATGCTCGGGTGCGGGGTGTAAGTCTACTGGTTCTTGTTGTGCCAGGCTTTTTTCTTTCAATTCCGCTTCCTTTTGTTGTTGAGCCAACTCTTGGTTTTGCCGCCTTCTTGCAGTACGACTTAGTTTCGGCTTCTCTTCGATTTCTAATTGGGCGACGTCATGAGGTTGCGGAATACACCACATGACACTTTGGAGGTATTGTCCCCAATTATCCGCTATCTTCCGATGAGCATCTTCCGATGAGCATCAATGGCTCCTACATAACTAAGCCATTCTGCAGTGGATCTTTCCTTGTTTATTGCAGTGCGTACATTAGCTCGATAGCGTTGGCGCTTGTGTTTCGTTTTCTTCTTACCAAGTTTTTGATTTTTTTTTCTATCGGATTCGGACTCACTTGGTCGATCTTCACTTTCGGATGAACTGTAGGAGGTCACTGTCCTAGGCCTTGAGCACCTTGCTTCCACCCTTGGGTGAATATTTGATTCATTTTCCCCATCAGGCTCAGGGTCAGTTTCTTCTTGAGATTCATACTCAGAGTTGCATTGGTCAGAGTCTTCGCTACTTTCAGTGTCGGTGGAGTTTGCCACGTTCTCGCCATCAGGAGTCAAGTGCATAACACCTATCATGTTTATTGGCACTAACGGTGGCATATCTTGCCCCTCAGGTGTTACCCAACTTGTGCCTCTATTTCCCCATGTGTCTATGGTTGCCGCTAGATGTACCCAATCCATGTTATCCGACTCAGTCATACCCGGTAGGACATCCATGTAAGGAGAATCCTTCCCATCATCAGTCTCTTTTTTGCATGTATAGCAATACCTTAATGGGGCGGAGTGAACAGTGGTATCCGATCGATTATCGATGATAACCTTGCTTCCTAAAGGATGCGCACGACCATTCTTAAGATCAACTCGAATGACAGAGTCCTGGAATTGTAGATAGACATGGTTTTTCGACCAGTCATGCACCATTTGTGCTTCCCTCATGAAAGGACGTCCTAAGATCATTTGATATGACATAGGATGCTTGGAGAAATCCATTACAATGAAGGTATGTTTTACCTTGTATCCCAGGACCTTGATCTTAAGGTCCCTTAACATTCCAATAGGTTTAGCAATAGTTCCGTTTGCCATCTTAACCACTATGTTTGTGACTTCGAGGTGAGGTCTCCCCATAGATTCCCAACAGTTTTTAGTCACAATGCTCACTCCAGCACCACCATCAAGGATTCCCTTTAGAGTTAATCCCTTGGTAGTAATGGGGAGGGTTGCAGTCACCTTCAAAGTACTGTCCCAACTTGTTCATAGGTATTTCAACGACCGAATCTTCCTCTAGGTTGGGTTGTAGATCCCAATGTTCCCCTTCATCTTGAAGTGTGTCGGGTCTATCCATATTTGCAAATTGTGGTAGCCCCGCCTTTAGTTCTCCATTGAGAAATGCTCGAAGAGCTAAGAATAGCTCAGGATCTCCGTATAATTTGGATATGATCGTGGTTCTGATTTCAGAGGACATGAAATCCATTAGCTTGGACACATTCAATGGTACTTTTCGAGACATCGCTCCTTGACTAGGAACTGGTGAAGATGGAATCACTTCCTCTTCGATGGGGTCAGGCATTCCCTCACTAAACATTCTTTCAAGCAAAAAGGGTGTTTGCCCACTTCCGGATGTCCTATCCTCACTTTCTTCCCGAATGATACTAGGTATAGCTAACGGTTTATGGTTCCTGTGAGGCTGAGCTTGCGTAGGAAACACTGTGTCTGGAATTTTGATTTTTCTCGGGTTTGACTCCAGTTCTCTTTGTGTTTCTTCCACCAAACCCCTTAAGTGTTGCACTTGTTCAATCTCCTCAACTGGGTTTGGGTAAGTTCCAATCTTTTTCTTAAGGGTTTTTGGCCCACGTGGCTTGTCTTGGGGAGTCTCAGTCAGTTTGGGTGGTCGAGAGGGCATTAACTGACTTGGTTGTGGGGCTGAGGAAGTTTCCTTCTGTTTCCCCTTATTTATGTACTCGCTTGATTCTCCTTCCTTGAGCTCCCGAGTGGGTTCTTCCCTTAAGGTAGTGGCTTTGGTCCCCATGGTTTCTATTGAATCGGAATCATCTTCAGGATCATTCATATACACGGGGTCGTCTCCTGTCCCTATGTTAGTCTTTGAACTAGGCTTGGAGCTCGTGGCATTAAGCGATCTCTTCCGCCGTGTTTTCTTTTTCTTTGCCTCAGGGATTGATGCAGTATCCCTCTCTTCAAGAATGTAGTTTTGATTTTGGAGCATTGACCGTGTAACTACATTCGCGGGTACAATGGGTGTGGTTCCTCGTGCTTGGTTGGTGACCTCAACCAAATTCAATGACGTAATCTTGGGTGCATTAGGATTATGTGGACATTGAGCGATCAAATGATCTATGCCACAACGATTACATGTAAGTACCGGCATTCCCGATGTGCTCCCTTGATTTGGTTGCATTTGAGTAGCGATCTTCTGTAGCCTATTAGGGCACTCCGCTACACGATGCGGTCCACCACACTCATAGCATTGAAGAGGTGGTCTCCTCGCCAAGGTGTTAAGGTTTTGCCCTCTTGTGGCGAGAGCAGCCGCTTGATATACAGGCTTGACTTGCCCGAAATGATCCTCCATGTAGTACTGGGGAATGATTTCAAACGTATCAATCCCGTATGAAGCAGTGAGGTCTATCTCCTCTTCATAATCCCCACACGCACTATGTGACTCACAACCCATCTGGTTTATTGGGGTAATCCTTGTGGATGTGGAGGTTGTGGTCCTAGCACTGGCGGTGGTAACGGCACAGACTGGACTACATTCGGATTCCTTGGAGCTATGTGTTGTGACGGTTGCTCGACAGGTTGTGCAGGCATTAGCGCGGGTACTTGAGGTGTGTTTGACCAGGCTAGTGGTGCCTGATTTGCCAACATTCGCTTAAGTACTAGGCAATCTTTAGATTGATGGCCATACTTACCACATGCATTGCAATTCCCATTGAATTTGACTCTGAATGTGGGACATTCACTCGTGCTATGTGGTCCTAAGCACACCGAACACCATTGTTGCTCTCTTCTTGGGTACATATGGCTATTCTGAGGAGCTCGATTACCCCTAAAGTATTCTTGGAGAGCCTTAGTAAGGTCGGTCTCACAGACATTTCAGATATCTTGGGCTCCTTGGCAATAGGTTTCGCCGTCATTGGCTCGTGCCCAGATACTTGCGAACTAACGGATTTTGTTTCTGAAGACACCTTTTTACCTGCAATCATCAAGTTGTCTTCTAACTGGATTGCATTGGCAGTGACTGCTTCCCACGTTGTAAGACCTCTAATGACTAGGCCATTGTAAATGTCCTCGTGGCGCAATCCTCGAATGAATCTATCGAGCAGTTGGTTATTATTGAAGCGCTCATCGGGAGTGCAGCGAGAATTTAGATGCTTCAATCGACTTATAAAGTCTCTCACTGACTCCCCTTCCTCACGTTCAGCTTTTTGGAGTTGAGATGCTACTCCCCAAAGCACACCCTCACGTATGTATTCTTTCAAGAACAATCTCTTGAGAGTGGGGTAGTGAGTGCGCTCTTCAACCCTTAAGGTTCGATACCAATCTCCGGCCTTCCCACTCAAGGTTAAGCCTAAGGCTTTACACTTATGTAACTCATTGTGCTCTTCCAAGGAATCACACACGTGTTCAAAGACTTCAATGTGCTTCCTAACATCCTCGTTACCATTGAAGTTTTGAGTGAGCATAGCCACTTGTACGGCCTTGCTTCTAGGTTCTCTCTCAGGCATGCCACGCATGTTTTCCGCAATGGATCGTCCGATCGTCTGAGCAAACGCTGCGAGATCACCTAAGTGAGCAGGCATAGTTGGTGGAGGCACTTCTGGGATAGCCTGGCTGATAGGAGTTGGCGTTGGTCTGAGTATGTTGGCAAATGATGTAGGATATGATATGTGGCTAGGCCTAGCTCCCCTTGGATAATGGTTATGATAAGGTGGTCGTGGAGCATACGCCATTGGCATACTAAGAGGCGTAGGAGCTACATGAGCATGAGTAGCGATAGGTACATATGGTTGATAGGCACTGGCACGCACTGTTGTAGGTACTGTTCCACTAGGTAGCGGTGTCGTACTAACTACAGTGGTAACAGGTGCACTTTCAGCTATGCTCATCATTGGGGTAGGCATTGCGGATTCCCTAATGGAAAGTTGAGCCAAGGTTGGAAAGCTAAAGTTACTGCTCGTGGGCTCAACCTGCATTGAGACTCCAGGCGAAACAACATACGAAGGGTCTATGGGACTCACCGAGGGAGTCTCCAATTGTGATAAGGTTGGTTGTTTGGCCTTGCCCGTATCCAAAAACCTCATAGGGCCAGTGGAAACTAGGTTCACTCCCCTATTTTGCCTCTCAATTTGGATAATTCTATGAATAACCTCACATATCATTTGCTGTTGCTCTTCTAGATTAGTGGCGCTAGATGTAGATCGTAGGACTTCTAACCAACCCACATAGTACGTGTAACCCGTGTATAGGTCCGTTAGAGTCTCTGTGTGTAGATCATATTCCCAATTTTCATTGAGAAATATCCCATCTAGACTTGGTGTGCCAAACGGTTCTCTTGAAGTGGACGCAATGTCACTTCTTATGGATTGGCTTCTAGGGACCTCTGCTTTAGGAAGAGTATCGGAAGGTGGTAGCTCAGTAGGGCCCTCATTAAACGAAGTGGGTAGAATATCCACATGGACACTCTTTGGGAAGGTAGGGTCCACATAAGATGTGAATGGCGAATCTACTACCCCTCCTTCCTCATTTACTTCGCTTGTCGCATGCTCAGAGCGTGTAGCTCTACTAAAGGTCTCTATTAGACGACTAAACATGCTAGATCCGGGTTGTGGGGCCCACACTGGCATGTTTTGGCTTGTCTCCTCAGGGTTCTTGGTAGGGTGTCCTTCCATGGCTTCTGAGTCAGAGGACGAGTCACTATCCACTATTCGTGGATCTTGGGTTGCACTCCCTTGGGTTCCAGCCGAAGGCCAAGATGCCAACGTGGAGGGATGGTGTGAGCCTGCGTAGACTGAAACGCTTTCTAGTGTCTTGGACTCCAGCACCCGACCAGAGCGTAGATGCATGTGACGTGGGTACCCTACGTGCGTTGGTAACTACCCTTGAAACTCACACAAGTGGTTTCTTAGGTGTTTCGTCGCACCCCGTTTTTACTTGTTTTTGTGTTGTTTTTAACCCGTTTTTGACCCCCTTACTTACGGTCGAACGTGGACTAGGGCGTGTGATAGCTCGAAACGAGCGTATCGCTCAAAGGGTCCTAGTGTGCTTTACAGCACCGTATTCGCCTATCTAGAGCTCCTGTAGTCCTCAAAATAGTCCGTTTCCCTTGGGGGGAAGGGGCAAAAGCCTATTTGCTTGTGGAGGAAAGGGTGAGGGCTTTATCCCACATGCTCACTTTACTCCTTGGGGAGTGGGCTACATATAGGGCACGACTTCCCATAAGCTCTCACTTGAAAGAAAGCTATGGAGGCTCACTCTCCTATATATATATATCAAAAGACCGAGACCGAGGCCGGGGTCGTGGGTCAATTGGGGTTCTTTCTTTTCAAAATTTTTTTCTCCAATTAGAAAATCTTTCCTCTCTTCCTCTCCACACGTTTGGTTCTTTCTTTAAAAATAAAATTTATTTTTTTTGTTTTTTATTTTTTGAATTTTTTTTGAAATTTTTATTTTCTGTTTTTTTTTCGAGATAAGTTTTCTAGGGTTTCTTTAGGGGCTGATAATAGCAATGATGTATTTCGCATGTTGTCTGTGCTGAAGACAAACTGGATGGAGACAGTGACTACCCACTTTGGGCATACATGATGCAGCATGTTTTGGTTGCAAAAGGAGTGTGGAACATTGTGTAGGGTATGGATGTACGTCCAGGTTCTGTGGATGTAGGATTTGTTGAGGATGTTGTAGCTTTTTATTTAGCTCTACTGTTGCTGCTGTTTTACCCACTGCTGAACAAGCTCGTTGTTTGGGATGGTAAAGATGCGCAGGCTCATGCCTTGATTGCACTGTCTGTCAAACGTAACATCACCCCACATATTCGTTCAGCTAAAACAGCAAAACAGGCTTGGGATATTCTAGCTGGTTTGTATGTAGGTCGTAACGAGGCAAAAATCGCTTACCTGCGTCAAGAGCTAGAATTGAAGATTATGCAAGAAGATGATGACATGAATGTTTTTCTTGCTGAGATTAAAGATCTCAAAGAACAGTTGATTTCTGCAGGTGAGATTATTCCTGATCATTCTCTTGTGCAGACTGTTCTTGATGCTTTACCTGAGACATATCAGACTTTTGCTTCCACATGGAGACTTCTTTATGAGGACAGTCCTGATGCTGTCAAGTATGATACTTTAGTCAACAAACTCTTGCAAGAAGCGCAGTCCAGGCAAAACAGGGCCAGGCAGCGTGCAGTTGATCAAGCATTTATTGCTGCCCAGTAGCAGAGAAGAAGTGGTAAGGCAGCCCCTTCCACTGTTTCTTCTCCTATTAGTAGGTCTGCAACTTCTTCTCCTTCCACAGGTAGCAACAATAAGTCTGAGAAGGCTCTTGATAAAGGCAAGAAAAAGACCAGGTGCAACTATTGTAAGGTAAATGATCATGTCATTAAGAATTACCCTAAGCTAAAGGCTAAAGAGGCAAAGAAGAAAGAGTTAAATGCAGCCACAATAGCGGATGCTTCTACAAATGCAGATTCTGCAAATGTTGTGCAGGATACAGAATGGGCGTTTAGCGTGTATTGCCAGTATGACCCATCTGTACATGGCAGTTTCTGTTGACTCTCATGTTTGGTATTTTGACAGTGGTGCTACAAAGCACATTACCTCGCATCGTGATATGTTCACTTCTCTTGAGGCTGTCCCTAATGGGAATACTGTCACATGTGCCAATAATGCTTCTTACCCAGTGAAGGGCGTTGGTAAAATTATGCTTACTGCAAATGGCAGCGCTTTCACACTTTCAGATGCTTTGTATGTGCTAGGGATAAAGAAGAATCTATTGTCTCTCTCTGCGCTTGCTAGACTTAGACTTGTAGCCAAATTTGTGGATGACAGATGTACTGTTCATGATTTGACTTCTGGTGATATGATTATTGTATCTGGGACCTTGTTTCGTGGGCTGTATAGGCTCAATTCTTATGACAAGTGTGTGGAAGATTCAGCAAATGCAGTTTCTGATGAAAAGGCAGTTTCAGATGCAAAACTATGGCATGCTCGTTTTGGTCATCTAAACTTTGCTGTTCTTGATGCTTTACGTGAGACATATCAGACTTTTGCTTCCACATGGAGACTTCTTAATGAGGACAGACCTGATGCTGTCAAGTATGATACTTTAGTCAACAAACTCTTGCAAGAAGCGCAGTCCAGGCAAAACAGGGCCAGGCAGCGTGCAGTTGATCAAGCATTTATTGCTGCCCAGCAGCAGAGAAGAAGTGGTAAGGCAGCCCCTTCCACTGTTTCTTCTCCTATTAGTAGGTCTGCAACTTCTTCTCCTTCCATAGGTAGCAACAATAAGTCTGAGAAGGCTCTTGATAAAGGCAAGAAAAAGACCAGGTGCAACTATTGTAAGGCAAATGATCATGTCATTAAGAATTGCCCTAAGCTAAAGGCTAAAGAGGCAAAGAAGGAAGAGTCAAATGCAGCCACAATAGCGGATGCTTCTACAAATGCAGATTCTGCAAATGTTGTGCAGGATACAGAATGGGCGTTTAGCGTGTATTGCCAGTATGACCCATCTGTACATGATGCATGTTTGGCAGTTTCTGTTGACTCTCATGTTTGGTATTTTGATTGTGGTGCTACAAAGCACATTACCTCGCATCGTGATATGTTCACTTCTCTTGAGGCTGTCCCTAATGGGAATATTGTCACATGTGCCAATAATGCTTCTTACCCAGTGAAGGGCATTGGTAAAATGATGCTTACGGCTGCAAATGGCAGCGCTTTCACACTTTCAGATGCTTTGTATGTGCTAGGGATAAAGAAGAATCGATTGTCTGTCTCTGCGCTTGCTAGACTTGGACTTGTAGTCAAATTTGTGGATGACAGATGTACTGTTCATGATTTGACTTCTTGTGATACGATTATTGTATCTGGGACCTTGTTTCGTGGGCTGTATAGGCTCAATTCTTATGACAAGTGTGTGGAAGATTCAGCAAATGCAGTTTCTGATGAAAATGCAGTTTCAGATACAAAACTATGGCATGCTCGTTTTGGTCATTTGAACTTTGCTAATTTGCTGCGTTTGCAGAAATTTGATATGGTTGCTTCATTGCCCCCTCTTGAGGCACCATTAAAACATGTTTGTGAAGGCTGTATTTTGGGCAAAATGCAGCGTTCTGCGTTTCCAAAGGATGGTTCTGTGCGGGCCACTCACAAATTGCAACTTGTACATAGTGATGTATGTGGGCCTATGCAAACTCCTAAACACTTGTACTTCGTGACTTTCATTGATGATTACTCAAGGCATGCATGGGTATATCCATTGAAGGCAAAGTCCGAAGTGTTTTTGTGCTTCAAACAGTTTATGCTTATGGTTAAAAATGTATCCAATTGTACTTTGGGCACCCTCCGTTCTGATTGAGGGGGGGAGTACATGTCTAAAGAGTTTGATGCATTTCTGGCTAGTCGTGGGATAAAACACCAATGTACAGTGCCGTATACCCCTCAGCAAAATGGTGTTGCTGAGAGGAAGAACAGGTCACTTATGGAGATGGCACGATGTATGGTCAAGAGCCAAGCTTTGCCACATGCGTTTTGGCTTGAGGCTGTCATGTGTACTGCATATATACTCAACAGGTGTCCCACTAAGGCCTTGCAGTCTATTACTCCATACGAAGCTTGGCATGGCAGCAAGCCTTCTATTGGTCACTTGCGTGTCTTTGGTTGCTTGGCCTATGCTTTAGTGCCTGTGCAACAACGTAGAAAATTGGATGATAAGGCTATCAAATGCATTTTTGTTGGTTACAGTGCTGAAAGCAAGGGTTACAGATTGTATCATCCGCAGTCAAAGCGTATCTTGATTAGTCGAGATGTTGTTTTTGTGGAAGATGCTGTGCAGTCCTTGTTATCATGTACCAAAGAGACAGGTGTGAGCTCACGGGATGTATTTGATACGTTGTTGCCTCTCTTTACAGGTGGGAATTCAAATGTAAGTCCTAATGAGGCAAATATTTAGCCTATGCAGATTTCAAACAACATCATAGATCAGCCTATTTCTGATGCAGATTTACAGGATGTAATTCATGAGGATAGGGCTGAAAATGAGCAGGCTAGAGGTATGCCTAAATGGCTAGTGCAAACCTTGCGTGATAGTAAGATTGATGCACCTATGACTAGTCGTACTCGTTCAGGTTTTCAGCATGTCTCTTATACATCAGATTGTTATGCTTTGGCTGTGTCTAGTATGTGTGAAGAGGAAGAACCTCTTTCATTTGATGAGGCACAAAATTCAGAAAATTGGTTGGCTGCAATGCAAAGTGAATATGATGCTATAATGAAGAATGGTACATGGTCTTTGTGTGATTTGCCTATTTTTAAAAAGGCCATTGGATGTAAGTGGGTTTTTAAGTTGAAACAAAAGCCAGATGGCAGTGTTGATCGCTATAAGGCTAGACTTGTTGCAAAGGGTTATGCTCAAGAAAAGGGCATTGATTTTGATGAGACCTTTGCTTCCACTTGTCATATGACTACCATTCGTAGCATTTGTGCATTGGCAGCTCATGATGTTTGGAATGTACATCAGTTAGACATAAAGACTGCGTTCTTGAATGGAGATTTGCATGAGGAGGTGTATGTATTGCAGTCTCGTGGTTTTGTTCAAAGAGGGCAGGAAAACAAAGTGTGCAGGTTGAAAAAGGCTTTATATGGTTTAAAGCAAGCTCCACGAGCTTGGTATGAAAAGATACATGCATATTTGACTGCACATGGTTTTCAGAATAGTCCAATAGAAAGCACTTTGTATGTTAAACGTGTGGATGGTGTAATCATTGCTCTCTATGTCGATGACATGCTGCTCACAGGACCAAATGAGAGTCATATTGCTGATTTTAAGGCTGATTTGAATGCCTCTTTTGAGATGTCAGATTTGGGACATTTGCATCATTATTTGGGGATACAATTTAAGCAGTGTGATGGAGGTATTGCTTTGTGTCAGACAAAGTATATTGAGACATTGTTGCGGAGATTTGGCCTTGAAGACTGCAAGCCTATTGCTACTCCAATGGAGACAGGTTTGAAGTTGAGTCTTCATGATGTTGGAGATCACTTTGATGTCACACTCTATCATACAGCTGTTGGTTGCCTCATTTATGTATGCATTACGAGGCCGGACATTCAGTTTGCAGTCTCACAGGTGAGCAGGTTTATGCATAGCCCAGGGTCTCAGCATTGGAAGGTAGTTAAACGCATCTTTCACTACTTGAGTGGCACCATACATCTTGGGTTGTTTTATCCCAAAGGGGATCGTTGTCGCCAGATTTACATGCCTTTTCGGACTCAGATTGGGCTGGTTGCTATGACATAAGAGTGTCCACAAGTGGTTTTTGTTTCATGCTCGGTAGCTTATGCATATCTTGGTTGAGCAAGAAGCAACCTACTGTGGCCACTTCTAGTTGTGAAGCTGAGTACAGGGCAGCTTTCACAGCTACGGTTGAGTGTGTGTGGCTCAGATGGCTTATGGTTGATTTGGGTGTTGGACAGGAGTCTGCCACCTCTATCTACACTGATAGTCAGAGCGCATTGGCAGTTGCGAGAAACCCAGTTTTTCATGCTCGCACAAAGCACATTGAGGTGCATTATCACTATGTCAGGGAGAGACTCTCAGTATAGGAGAGATCAGCTTGGCCTATGTGCCAACACAGGACAACCTCACCGATCTTTTCACAAAGGCGCTTCCTCGTGAGAAGTTCGAAGCTTTCCGCAAAGCTTTGGGCTTGCTCCCCTTTGTGGATTGCTCCCCATTATCACTATGTCAGGGAGAGACTCTCAGCAGGAGAGATCAGCTTGGCCTATGTGCCAACACAGGACAACCTCACCGATCTTTTCACAAAGGCGCTTCTTCGTGAGAAGTTCGAAGCTTTCCGCAAAGCTTTGGGCTTGCTCCCCTTTTTGGATTGATCTACTTCGGGCATGGCACTCCCCTATACATGAGTGCCAGCTCTCGTTCACACCATCACTCCCAGGGGGAATTTGTTGCCATATACATAGGCAGTGATGTGTGTGAACACACTTAGGACCGCCGGGGCACTTTTTCCCTCTTTAGGAGGTTTTTTCCCCCGGCTTGTATATACGCCCATCCTTTTAGGGCTATCTTATCTTTTGTACATTGACACAATCTAATACACTTTGTGTTGTGTGCATTCTTGCTGCTTCTTCTCCAAGCTTTGTGTGCTTTCTTGCAACCCTAATTCCAATAATATATTGATAAAGAAGTGCTTCACAAAAAAGTTGTATTAAGATTTAAAAATATAAAGCTTGAACATAAAGATCATTATAGTTATAGTTAAATATAAAGAAGTGTTTCACAAAAAAGTTGTATTAAGGTTGAAAAATATAAACCTTGCACAGGTAAATATAGTGGACTAGTATAGTTATAGTTAAATAAAACTAGTGCTTGAACCGTGCTGCTATGGCCTGCGCACCACCCTCTTAGTATTGCATTGTTGACATGTGGCACGTGGCTAGAGAGGAGCTCTCAGACCTGCCACGTGACAGATATGGGATTAGTTTCCTGCATTGTTGGTGCTTGAGTGGTTGTGCCACCTTGAGTAGACAGAGCATGTGGTAGCAGGAGAGAGCATGCAAGTCATGGACCCACATGTAGAAACAAAACTTTGCAATCACCTTGAAATAATATTTAAATTGCCCTATGTACCAACTTATGAGCTTATATTCAAATATGAGTGACTATATGTGTGAATACACTCATAGCATGAGATGTGCATATGTTTTGTTGGGATGAACACTATGAATATTTGCCATCTTGCTACTACATTGCTGCCATGTGAGCTTATATTTGAATATGAGTGACTATATGTGTGAATACACTCATAGTGTGAGATGTGCATATGTTTTGTTGAGATGAACACTACTATAAATATGTATTAGTACTTGACCCGCATGTTGTTGGCGGCCTGCACACTGCCCTCTTGGAACTACACTATTGTGGCACGTGGCTAGAGAGGAGCTCTCATACCTACCACATGGCAGATATGGGATTAGTTTCCTACATTGCTGCTCGATTGGCTACTTATAGTGCTTCCACATGGTAGCTCCCCCCTCTCTTGCCCACGGGCACCACTAGACCATGCTCTCCTCCTGCCATGTGACAAAAGAGAGAGCATGTGGCAGGAGAGCATGCAAGTGATGGACCCACGTGTAGAAACAAAACTAAGCAATCACCTCAAAATAATAATTCAATTGCACTATCTACCAACTTGTGAGCTTATATTCGAATGTGAGTGACTATATGTGTGAATACTCTCATAGTGTGAGATGTGCATATGTTTCTCTCTCTCTCTCTCTCTCTCTCTCTCTCTCTCTCTCTCTCTCTCTCTCTCTCTCTCTCTCTACTACTTTTATAGACCCCTTGCACTCAGACAGTGTATGCATGTGTGTGTGTGTGTGCACACGTGGACATGTATGTGTGTGTATGTCAACTTTGTGTGTGTATGTGCATACGAGTGTGTGCCCCTCTATGTGTTGATCGTGTGTGTGCACGTGTGTGTGAGTGCACCATTATGTAGTAAAGCTTAAATGAAGGTAGCTCATACTACCATCATGCTCAAATTGTGTGTGTTGACTATGTGTATGTGTGCCAACTTTGTGTACACACGCATGTGACTCTATGTATGTGTGTTTGTGTGTGCATATGGCAATGTGTGTGCACATGTATGTCTTTATGTGCGTGTGCATAAGATAGTGTGGGTGTGCATCTATATGCTTGTGGGTGTGGATGCACGTGTGTATGTGCGTGCATGTGTACATAAGTGTATGTGTGTGCGTATGCATGAACACTTATGTGCGTATATGTGTGCATACATACATGCACGTGTGTGTGTTTTTGCATGCTCGAGTGTGTGCATGCATGTGTACATACATGTGTGTCTATGTATTGTGCTTGTGTGCACGTATACATGCAAGTGTGTGTGTATACATGTGTATGAATTTATGTGTGTGCATGTGTGTGGGTGTGTGCACGCATATACATGTATATGTCAATTCTATGTACAAGTGTGTGTGATTGTACATGTGTGCTTATGTATGTGCACACACGTGGAAGTGTGTGTGTATGTGTGTATATGTGTGCATGTGTGTGCATGCTAACTCTGTGTGCGCGCACAGGCATGTGTAAGTGTGTGTGACTTTATGTGTCGATAGTATGTGTACACACATATATGTGTGAGTGCACCTTTATATATTAAAGCCTTAATAAAGGCAGCTCTCACGTTACCCTCAACTTGTTGACTCTGTTTGTTGACTCTGTTTGTGCACACGTATGATTATGTGTGTTGACAAAATCGCATGTGCGCGTGTAGCACCATGTGTCCACTTGTGTATGCGTGCGCTTATGTGTGTGTCTTAATGTGTGTATACTCAAGAGAGTGTGTGTGCATATGTGTGCCTATGTGTGTGTATGTGTGTGGATGCATGCATGTATATACATGTATGTGTGTGTACATGTGTGCGTGCACATACGCTTGTGTGTACATGTGTGTGCATGCATAAGTACACGTGTGTATGTGCATACACGTGTATGTATGTGTGTGTGTTGTGCATGTGTGCCTATGTGTGTGGATGCATGCATGTATATACATGTATGTGTGTGTACATGTGTGCGTGCACATACGCTTGTGTGTACATGTGTGTGCATGCATAAGTACACGTGTGTATGTGCATACACGTGTATGTATGTGTGTGTGTTGTGCATGTGTGTGCAAGTGTGTGCAAGGATGCGAGTGTGTGTACGTGCGTCATGTGCACATGTGTGGGTGTGTGCATGTGTGTAATTGGGTGTGTGTCAATTTTGCTTGCATGCATGAGTGTTTGCATGTGCCTATATGGATGCACAAGTATGTCTGTGTGCAAGCGAGTGTGGGTGTGTATTTATGTGCTTGTGTGCGTGGATGCACATGTGTATGTGCATGTGTGTGTATGCACGTGCACTTATGTGTGTATATGTGTGCATGCATACATGCACATGTGTGTATGTGTGCACGCTCAGGTGTGCATGCATGTGTATGGTAGAAGAAACACGTAGAACATCCATAAGCTAAGTGAGCAAACTCACAAGTATCCAAGCCGTTTTATATCCGTCAAGTGCCGAAGCAGCCAGCTAACACCGCCTTGGGGTGTCAATGCAAATCTGTCAGAGTATAATCTACTGAGAACCATACCATAGTCCGCCAAACAGCCAATTTCCCCATACTTGTACACCGCCAAATTAGGCGATAATGCCCTCAAAATGCCAGCCATGCAAGAGAAGCAAGTTTGTGTATACATGTGCCCAAGCATGCCATGCAATAACTCTTGCTCGTGTTGAGAAGTACCATTTATGTCAAAATTAGAGAAAAGTAGTCATCATGATAGGCCTAAAATTAGAGAAAAGTAGTCATCATGATAGGCCTACGTGGTTTAAAGGCCTAAAATATTGATATCCAATTTGCTAGGGTTATTTTAAATAAGGTCTAAATAAAATGTGTATATGAATTTGTGCATCTATAGTGTGTGTGCACTCGAGTGTGTGCATACACGTGTATTTGTATATGTATATATATGTGTGCATTGTACGTGTCTGCACAAGCATACGAGTGTGTGTATGTGCATCATGTACACATGTGTGGTTGTGTGTGCACGCATGTGCATGTGGGTGATTGGGTGTGTGTTGATTCTGTGTGCATGCATGTGAGTGTGTGACTTTGTGTGCATGCATGTGCGTATGCAAGTGTGCAACTATGTGTGTGTATGCTTGTGCATGTATGTGTATGTGAGTGTATATGCTTGTGCATGTATGTGTATGTGAGTGTGCATGAATGTGTGCATGCATATGAGTGTACGCACGCATGAGAGTGTGTGTGCATGTGTGTGTGTGTGTGTGTGTGTGTGTGTGTGTGCATATGTGTCTGTGTGTGTGGGTACGTGTATGTGTATATGTGCATGTATGTATAATTTTTGTTTAAAAAATATTTTTTAAAAATAGAAATGGTTATTGCTTTTACTTGTTTTTCATGGTGGAGATGTGTGGTGAGGTGTGCTCACTTATTATATCCTCAAATAGATGTACCTTACATATAATGATGAGATGTCATGCTATATTAGACAATATGAATATGTAGAACCATGCATCAAGGATCAAATCTCCACCCCAAGTACATGGAGTGATCCATATGAAAATCCCACATAAGAATCTGCATGAAGCACTAGCATTTGCATCATAGGCCAATAATAGACTATCACCAAAAAGATATGCCGATGAAGCACCAGTATCTGCATCATAGGCCAAGAATAGCCTATCACCAAAAAGATATGTTGATGAAGAACTAACAACATCTGGAACATATATCGACATTGATCCTCCAACAGTTGGAACATGTGCCCAAGATGACACAACACCACAAAACTATGTCAATGAACCACATGGTGAAAGACCATCACCATAAAACCATGCCAAATAAGATCTCACCAACTGCATCAAGAAAGCATGGATGGTTAGATCATCCTCTAAAGAGAACACCATCACATTGGAATGATCCACCAAAGGTACTAGATCAAAAGTATGAAAGAGAGGGAGGAGGAGGGACTCGTTTTACTGTGGAGTCTAGACACATTAGACGTCGTTTACATGGAGCCTAAGGACATGGGAGGAAGAACTTCATTAAAGCTTGCTTGAGCAAGGCTTAGGCTTGAATTAGTAAAGTGGTTAAAAGATAATACAACTTGGGCTTATAATTGTCTTATATTACATACTTTTGCCCATGTTCACACGCTCTTACTCCTTGGCCCCCACATTTGGCCATGGCCATGGTCCCCTTTTGGCCCTTGGCCCCTTTACACAATCTTGCCCGTAGTCCCCTTTGGTCAAGTGATAGTGCTCTAGCTTTGGCACTTTATTATTACAAACCTTCCCTACCCATAGGTTTCATCCTCAAAACCTTGTAGCATTTTGGCATCCCATATGGGTTGGAGCATCAATTCCATCAAGCATATAAGTGAATGACATGGCAAATGTACATGTGGGAGCATCATCATGTAATATAGGGTTGTAAATAGCCTCCAATGGCTGAAAATTGCCCCTTTTGCCTTCAAAGCAACCCAAAACTTGCTCTCCATGTCGAATCTTCAAGTGCAAGTACTTTCCAATGCATATAGCACAAATCAAGGTGCTCAAAGCACATGATATGACCACAATGTACCCCATCCATACATAAACATAATGTTGCCCAATGTAGGTGAAGTAGTTCCCTTTAAACACCACGGAAATCCAAAGCCTTCCGAAGATGTGTGAATGCCTAGGCAACAAGCCTATCCAAGAGAGTAACCAACCACCTTTAGGGCTATAAATCACATCAAGGGTCTTCAAAACTATGCACCAAGTGTACTTGATGCCTTCACGTGACTCTCTTGAATTGTCCAAAGCATAAGTGTCCAACAATTCTATCCAAAAGGCTCCACCACATGAATGTACAACCCCAATGAAAACGGTATCCCTTAAACATTTCACACTCATAACCAAAGTATTAACCATTGCAAAACGGACAATGCATCCACATTGCAACAAAAATCCATGGCATAGGTATCCTCAATGCATGTAACCTTTTGGATCAAATGGAATTCCAAGAAACCATGCATCACTCCAATTGAGACCAATATCCTCTATGCATGCAAACAAAAGGCCAACACCCAAATTAAATGTATATCCAAGTTTTTCTAGACCAAGTGTAGAATCCAAATGACCAACCAGGTCAAAAACAAATCCAAGTAGATCCTCAAATGTAGTCTCCAATTGACCACCCGAATCCAATACAATTCCACTTTGATCTGTGCCCACGTCATTTACCATTGTGGCTCTTGCGTCAAAATACCAATTCTCAATCCCATCCTTGCCACCTCGGCCTAGATTTTCAACCATATCCACGGTAAAATGAGCATCCACATAAACCTCTTCCACAAATTGATCCGCATATTGCCCTTCTTCATGAACAACATCATGATTATCCACATATGCATAGGTACTATCTCGAACCACAAGATCATCATATGCATGTTGTCCCAAACTATGGAATGTCCCCACATCATGAGCCCCTAAATGGGTGAAGAAGATGAACTTCCTTCATTATCTCTAATAGGACATCCACCATAAGGCATACCCATAGGTGTAAACATATCCATGGATGACTTTCAAGATTCTTGTGAACGATCCAATGCGTAAACCCAATAAAGAACGCATCAAGGCAAACAAATCCAGGTCATGGAAAGATGATAGCGCCTAAAATCCATCCAATTCATCACTAGCCACTTGTTTGCCTTGTTTCTTTTCATAAGAAAAGAAATCAACATATGCCAACCCTTCTCTCAATGTCATGTCGTCTCATGACTTAATGAATTATCCACTTGAGATTTTTCTTCCCGATCAAACATGAATTGAGTAGCCTCAAGTATTAAAGAAGACCTTGTTGAAATTTCAGCACATAGATCACTTTGGCAAGTAATCCCTCTATCCCCTGATGCATTCAAGGTACCTCCACAATGCATGTTGAGTGCACAACCAATATCACCTTGCATATTTGCCAATTCTTCACCACATAAGTGATCATCAAAGTTAATTGCATCCTCAACAAGTGTACCCTTTTGGACATAGCTCCCCATACTATCACCATCGGCGAATGTGTCAACAATTGCCCCCAACTTATTATGGAAAGCATATGCATCATCCACAAGATTGTCACACCTACTCACATAATCTTCACATAATGTATGAGTGTGACATTCCATTCCTTCTTCGCAAGAATCAAATCTATGCAACATAAATTCCCTAAGAGTCCACACCTTTGGCTCTTTTGCATCCTCGCCTTCATCATAGTCACCATAATCATCATAAATATCATCCCAATATTCATAATCCATGAACACATTGAAAGAACAACGACTACTAGGTGAAGAACTTTGATGTCAAAGCTTAGAAGGAACCTTGGGTTTAGATTTAACCTTGAAGCTTGATGTAGTGGGAAAAAGACATGATGTATATCGATCAAACTCTCCATCATAATCCTCCTCCCACTCAATCTCATCGGCATTAGTGTACCTCTCACCGATGTGTGTATGAATCTCTTCCTTTGACGCTTGTCGCTCTTGAATTTCTTCCCCACAAAGGGTATGAATTCGGCATTCTTTTCACACTTTTGCACACCCGGTTGCTCAAGAATGTAGACCACCTCACTTTTAACACTACCAATGTTGTGTCTCCTCAAATCTTTTTCAAAAAGAGGAATGTTGATCAAGGAAACCTTACTCACACAAGCTCGGTTAATGGCTAAAGGCATATCCATTTATCCCCAAAAATAGCAATTGCAATTGGCAGTCACTTGTAGCCCAAAGTGCAAGATCAGATGCCCCACACTTTCCTTTAGCAACACCACTTGTTGATGAAGACAGACTATGTGTAGGCAAACTCCTAAAAGAAGACGATTTTGGTGGTAAACCCATTTGTGCATGCATAACGCCACTCGAATTCTTGCATTGATTCCCGACATCTTCAAGTTGTTGTGAAAGACTCAAGTCTTTTCCTCGGTTCATCACATTTATATTGCCTTGCATAGGTGGTTCCTCCACCGGAGTTCTTTGCCTTTGAGTGGAACCCACTTTGAAATTCCTCAGCAATGCTTCATGGTGCCTATCCATTGCTTCAATAAATGTGGTGTGTCTCTTGTTCATGCTCTCAATAATAATATCATATACATTAGATTGTTGAGACAAAGCAATAGCTTGTTGAGCTTGACCATCTTGGATTGATTTAAAGAGTTCCCACATTGATTACATTTCGTTGCTTAGTGGTACCTTTTGCACACTTGTAGTAACATGCCCACTTCAAAATACATTAGTGTTAGTGACCGGCACATTATCCACATTTGCAGCCTCTTCTTCAAGTGTCAAATCCTTTGCCTTTTGTGGTCTTCCCCTTGACGCCATAGCTGAAAATAAAAAAGAGGTTGTAACTTGATCAAATCTTGTCAGAATATAGGGATCTTGGGTTCTATGAATAGCCCTAAAGATAAGCTACAAAAATATGCCAAAACAATAAAAATCCAATGTGCCCAAGTATCCTTTGTTTTAGGTTTTCTGTTGCATTGTTGAAAATGGAGAAATGGCTCTAAAACCCAAAAAAACTTATTGGATTTTGGTTGATGATAGCTTGTTGTGGAAAGCCCTTGAGTAGTACAAGCATAGTACAAGCATAGTTAGAACCTCGTTGCTTCAATCAAAGGGCAAGTATTCTTTGTTTTGACTTTGACCAAAAAGTCAACTATGGCCAGATGACCTAGCAAACATTGTTCGAATTGAATGATCTTTGTATTGCTAGGAAGCCCTTGACAAGTACAACACCCCCATATGCTCACTTTGCCAAATTAGGGTGCTGTTTTGGACTAGGCCACACTTTGTTCTAATTCCAAGATCTTCTGAGATTAGACAATCAAATGTTATCCGAATCAAGTTCTTGATAGCTTCAAAGCCTAAGTGCAAGCTTTCAAGCTATGTATAACCATTCAAAGATTCCCCATTGGTTTTGGAGTGAATTAGGGTTTCAAGTTACAGTTATACATAGATTTTGACCAAATTTGGGCAGCGTCTTCTTTGTAATTTGGCCCAAATCTCAAACATCCAATGCAATACCAACCAAATGCAACCCAATGGAAATACAATGCCAACCACTTTACAAATCAATTGACCACCAAGGCAATCCAAATCTTAACCAAAATAATGCATATTGCCCTTGCCAATTGCCACACTTTCACATGGAATTTCAATCCACCAATGGAGAATGTGACAATGTCGATGAAGTGTGTCGAAGCTTGCTAATCTCCTAGCAAAGCTCTTCCAACCCTTGTACCCAAGCTTAACAAGTTTGGGCCATTGTTAACCCATAGTTTTATCCTTAGTCATTCAATACTTATTCGTTAAATAGCTATGAGGATCTAATCGATATACTGAATGTATGTGACGCATTATACCACACCTATTAGCATCTTAAGGTGGTACAAAGTGCACCAGTTATGTATTCACTCATTCATTCATTTAGAGAAGCAGTTATATACGTAGTCACTGATGGTTTGGCGATTACCTGTCTTTTATTTACTTATTTGTACTATTATCTTTTGATGTTCTATATCTGTTATACGTTATCATGAGTCTTTGTGTATGTTGGCTTTCTACCAACACTTTGGAGATCCTGTTGTGTTTGATTTCTATTTGATTCTCTTGGTTTTGATTGTTTGTTTTAGCATGCTATTTTCCATGCATGGATCTAGCATCGGTTGAGGGATTACCTCTCCCAAAACGAAGCGTGTGATCGTTTCTAGCCTTTTAGCAATGTTGAAATCATCCATTGCAATGTGGCGTCATTGCGTTCTATCCCCGTTTATGTGTGGACTATGATTGTCGACACCTACGCTAGTATCATACATTGATTTCATTGTCCAGCTGAATTCACCGCCGCCGCCATCCAATTAGCTAGTTATTGGGGTATTGTTGATCGCATTGAATTCAAAACTAATCATTTTTCCAATTGCCAGCAATTTTTACATTGTATTCCTGTGCCATGTGGTTTGATGATTTTTGTCGGTTTTTTCCTTAACTGAGTGGCATCCATGTGCTCTTTGATCCGGATACTAAATAGGAATTGGATGATTTGGAAACTCTTTAGGATGAGCAAGGGTGTGATTCCTGATCGCTATGGACCGCATGACCGATTGTGAGCAACATTATGCCGCTTGCCACCAGGAGATACTTTGCCTCATCGCGCGCTGGCTAAACGATAATCCTATGCCAGTCGGTATAATTTGGATCCTAGAGATGCATGGGAGGAGAACTCCACTGACGGAGAATCTGGAAGTGAGCCTGAACGACTGGATGGCCTTGTTCGTGCACACGGAACTTATTAGTCTCTGGTCTCCTCCTCTCGCGGTCTTGGCGCTGCTACTCCTTCAGTTCTATTGGGGCTTGGTACTGCCACTTTGCCACCTGTCAGAATGGCTCATCGGGTCTCCTTAAAGTATTCAAAGTTCAATGGCAAGAAAAAGGAAGATCCAAATACCCATGTCGCCAATTTTGAAAATATCTGGCACGTTAATGGTATGCCACCCACTGTTTCCACAATTACCAAGCGGAATGTTTTTAGTAGCATTTTTGATGGTGAGGCCACCAATTGGCATGCTCAATATGGTCCCAATCATTTTCTTACCTTTGAGGCCCTTTGGGATGCTTTTCTTCATCGTTTTTGGAAAGACAAGACCTCTTCTTAGGTGCTAGATAAGCTTTGGAACAGAAGCGGTTGCCCATGGAGGATTATGCGGCCCATTTTCATACTCTTCAGAGTTGGGTGGATCGTGCAGATTGGCCTACTGAAGCTTTGATGACGGAATAGTTTGTTCATCATGGATTGCACAAGAAGCTAAAGCCACCTGTCACTTCAGTAGATCTTACGGTTGGGGGCTTTGATGCATTGGTGGAAGCTGCTCGACATGCTAAGCGCAGTTTGACGAGTCATACTTCTAAGAAGGTGTTAAGATCACCCTAACATGTCATGGGAAGTTTCCTATCCACCGCCGAGCTTGAGCTAGAGTTTAAGCTAGGCTCAAGAGCTCCACCGCAGTAGCCGTTCGTTCACTACCCTTCTCCCGCACTCGTTGTTATGACACCAAGGTGGTTGCTCTAATCTAATGGGTGGTGCAATCTCTCTCACGAAGATCGTGTGGGATCTCCGTGGAAGACGATCGTGTTGGTAGCCTAATCACTCAAACAAGAGGGAGAGGAGAAGCAAGAGGGAACAAGTGATTAGCACTAATCACTCAAGCAAGAGGGAGAGGAGAAGCAAGAGGGAACAAGTGATTTTAGCACTAATCACTCCCAAATCCTAACCCTAAGCACACCACACATGCTAGATTAGACTTGCAAGAGAGAGGAAGAATGAGTTACAAATAAGAGAAATTGGCTTTTATAGTTCCAAGCCTTTTCCCACTAGGCCGCTCGGAAGTTAGTGACCTAGGGTGCCCAAAACATAGTTACAAGCCTTTTCCCACTAGGCCGCTCGGAAGTTAGTGACCTAGGGTGCCCAAAACATAGTTACAAGGCTTTTCTCTATGGTTTGGCCAAGTGACCAAGATCCTCTTGTCTGTTCTTCGAAGCTCAATACTTGGGAGCATCCTTAGGGCATTTCCCTCATCAAATGATGGGATTTACAATATAGTGCGGGTGCCCGTTATATAAGTGTGCGGACATAGTTGTCGTAGGAATGTGTTAACCAATATGTGGTTAACATACTCCCCTTCCTAAACTCGATCACATCCTCGTGATCGATAAGAGGTTGTCGAGGCACACTGGGAAGTGTTACACTTGGTTGGTTCTCCTGTCTCTCCAGAAATGAGAGGGGTGGGGGAGTCAGTGTAAGATGGAAAGAAGTTAGTGGAGTACTGGCAATTAAGTATCTAACTAGATTAATGGGCTCTTATGAATTCACTTTCTTTTATGTGCCTAGTAGTACTCGTTATTTTGTTTTTGGTGTTCTTTCTGTTTTGTCGCCTTTGTGGCGGGACATCCTCATTAGAGGAGTCAGAGTAATTGAATGAGTAGGCTAGCACGGAATACTTAAGCATCCAAGTAGGCTAGCACAGAATACTTAATAACCAGTATCCAAGTGGTAGGTGGTATTATTAAGGAGGGGTTAGTAGAACAATGGTGTTAGTAAGCAAGTGGCAAGGGGGAAATTCTAGAGGGACAAGGAGGCAATGTGTATGGAAATTGCTTACCATATCTAAGATGTTGTATATCGATGGTGGCAATGTTCATGAACCTCTAGCATCTTTGTCAAGACACCGAAATGGGTATCTTGGCTCCCGTGAGATGTTGAGTTATCGGGTTACGGTGTTTTCTCTTTTTCTTTTTCTTTTTGTGGGTTGTCTTCTTTTGTCTTTGTAGCGCATAGAACTGGGATCCTGTGTTGTGGGTTGTCTTCTTTTGTCTTTGTAGCGCATAGAATTGGGATGCTGTGTTGATAGGAGTGGTAGTCGATGGTGAGGATCCAAAGATGTTGAGCCAAAGAAGAAGTTTTTAGTAGGATGGATTAGGCATGAAGCACAATTATTGGGGTCAAGCGGGGGTGATTAAGAAGATCAAGGTGACAGGTGACTAGGCTTGCGCCCACCATGGTCCCTCCATCTCCAAGATGTACTTAGATGGTTGTCGATGACGAAGTTTTGTGCGGTGTGTGTGCATAGGACAGAGCCCTATGAGAATTGTAGGGGTTGTACATGGGCAATGACAAAAGGTGTGCCTATGGTTCTAATTACCTAGATATTCCTAATCACCAAGAGACTCTCTCTTTTTGGGGTCCTCATGTGGGTGAGAACTTAAATGTATTTATTGATCAGCACCAATAAAGAGGGTTTTAGATTTGTGAGCTTACCCTTGAGTTTATCTTTGAGTGGTTGGATAAGCTCTGACATTTGTAGCACTACCCCTTGGTTTGGTGATGAAGTCGAGGGGCGGGGAGGTAGGATTTAGTTGAGGAAGAGGGGACTTGCTTGCCCGTTGGTTGCCAAACCTTCTTTGTCGATTGGACAAGGAAAACTATTGACAATTAAGACGTGGGAGCCAAATAATGGAGTTGTCATCATTGAAGCCTTGGGCATCTAAGAGGCACTTGGGCACCTAATGCTGCTGAGGGATGAAGGCCCGTGGTTGACGAGGCTTGTTGGTTTTTGGTCGACAAGGCTTTGAGCAAGGAGTAGGTTGTCGACGCTGAGGGTAGGCTTTTGATTGTGGCTTGGGGAGCCATAGGTGTGTGCTGCTGAGGGATGAAGGCCCGTGGTTGACGAGGCTTGTTGGTTTTTGGTCAACAAGGCTTTGAGCAAGGAGTAGGTTGTCGACGCTGAGGGTAGGCTTTTGATTGTGGCTTGGGGAGCCATAGGTGTGTGTTGCCTTTATAGAAGCCTTTAGCTTTAAGCACATTGGTAGGTACCCAACGTTGGTGGCTTCGTTGTGTTTGGGGTTGCCTAACCGGCAGCTGTGGGGCCCTTTATCCGTAGCTTCTTGTGGAGTTGTTGTGGGGGATGAGCACAGGCGGCATGCTTGGGTAGCCAGATGCAAGTGTTGCCTTCATAGTAGCTTTGTGCTCGTAATAGGCGGTCGGGGACTAGCCAACGTTGAAGCTTTGGCTTGGGGTTGGTTTTTTTTGGCTTAGTTGGCTTCTTGCACTTGGCTTTTAGAGATGGTCGTTTGGGGATCCATAGTTCTCATAGTCATCATAGAACCTCTGAGTTGTAAGAAGATTCTTGGGCACCCACCATTGATTGTCATGATAAAGGTAAGAGGTCGGGGTGCTTGTGGTGTGGGTGGTTGAGGATGTAGAGTTGAGACAATGAAGCTTGAGTGTCATTGTTGGAGGGTTTTGATAGTGTATGTTTAACCAAATGTGGTGGTGAGGCACGGGGTGTGGTAACAAGGGAGACTGCCGGTGATAATGAGGATGGGACTTGAGGGGGAAGGGCAGTCGGGGGTGAGGGTGTGTGGATGATTCTCTTGGGGACACAAGAGGACGGTGGTATGTTTCCCGTTAACTGTCATGGTGGCCGATTCGTCACGCCAATTGATTTGGTAGTGAGTGGCATTAATCCACTCTTTTCCCATGATAATTCGTCCTTAGAGTGCTCTTGCATCTATGATATGAAATCAACACTCCAACTGGTTATTTCCTATAGAAAATTTAGGAATGAAATACCCAACCCTCATTAAACTCATTTCACGTGAAAATTGAATGTAAGTGTTTTCTTGTGTAAGTGTGGGTTTTTCATGCCTCCAAGAATATGAGATTGGTGGGGACCATGGGGTAGATGTGGGCTTACCACCATTGTAGACCATTCTCAGTTTTGGGAGGCCAATCCGTATTCTTGGTGGGTTTAGTTCTAGTGGTAGGTCGGGGGGGCAATGGAAGACTTACCGATTATTATTGGGGGTGAGAGTGTACTCTTTGTGGAAGTAGTTGGTGCTCATAGAGGATTGGATTTGATGCACTACCCATTCTAGAGGATCATGTGACTTTGCCTTGGGGAAGCTTGAGGGTAGTTGTGTTGTCAGCTGGGTTGATTGAACTTGTAGCGTTTTGAACCTAGCTTCCTCTCTGAGAGGATGATTGCCTCTTTCGTCTCACCTGTGGGAAAACCACATAAAACTTACAAGCCAATGGGTTAGATACAATATATACAGTTTGTGTAAAAGACCCAAGGCTTTGTATATGTTTTCTACTAGGCAATTGAATTTTGGCATGGGCAGTGTTAAGAGATGGTTTGCCTAGGGAGACCCATGTTTCCCATGGCAAAATATTGTGGCTTGCTGTGAGAGACAGCAAGGCACATTTTCTTTGCATATTTCTGCCAAAGGGGAAATCTAGCCACTTGCAAGGGTCGAGCCTGGAGAGTTGCACATAGCCAACACTAATGAGGGTTAACTCCTCGATGTGAAACTGCTAGGGGCTCACTCCACCTCTTATTGTGTCACCCAAGAAGAGATTCAATGGCTAGGTAGAGAGCAAGAAAGAGGGAGCTAGGAAAGCTCAACCTTCACTTCATGGCACATGCATACAAAAGGGACTTGGTAGTAGAGAGCAAAGAGAGGGGAGAGAAGGAGAGAGGTTAGAGCTTCACCATCCCTACAAGCACACATCAATAATCAAGCATGCAAGCAAGCAAAAACAAGCTAGCATACCTCCACAAGCTCCAATGAGAGAGAGAGAGAGAAGAGGCAAAGGTCAAATGAGACTAATGGGATTTTCCCTTTTCATATTCCATAAAATGACTTATACACAAGAGCTCATAGTTACAATGGCCGTTGGCGGCTGCCCATTTACACTTGGGAGTCCAAAACTAGTCTTCCTAGTCTTTCTAGCTCTAGCTCTATGTACAACTATTCCTCACATGACTGGCATTACACAAGCCGTAAGCTCAGTCATCCCATGTCTCTTTTACGTTAAGTGCTTTGTGTGGTTATAAAAGATGGATTACAATAAGTGTATCCACGCTAAAGGTAATGTTACCCAGAGTGGTTAACACTCGCAAAGTTTAGTCACCATCGGGGACAATGTTTGGTAAATTGAGTAGTGCCCAGTGCGCAATTTTCAAGTCTCTTAGTGCCCACGAGGCCATGGAAAATCCCGCTCTTCACCATGCAACATCATCCGATGTGGTGACCACTTTGTGAGCGTGTGGGGGAGGGTCCCCCACATGCTCACAAAGTTTGGTCCCCATCGAACGATGTTTTTATATCAAGTAGCACCTAGTGAGCAATTTAAAAAATATGAAATCCTAAAACAAAGTTGGTATACAAAATAAAATAGATGCTTAGATGGAGCCATGATCAACAGAACATAATTAATCATTAAGATCAACAGCAATGATAAAGTACAAAGATAGAATCAAGATCAACCGCACACTGATAAAGTACAAAGATAGAATCAAGATCAACCGCACACTGATAAAGTACAAAGACATCATCGAGGTAGAAGAAATGCGAACATGAGCAAATATGAAATGCTCTAAAAGTACAACCATGAAATGAACAAAAGTACTAAGATAAAAGTAGACTCTCTATCAAGATAGAGATCTAGTCATTAGCACCCTCTCTAGCTCTCAAATGCTCTCATGGTCATGCACTCAAAGCCAAAAATGTGAGCAAGACCCGTGTTTTCAACTCTGTACTACTCGATCAAGAGTTAGCCTGATAGCAAGCACTAGATGAGAGTAATGAAATGCCTCTAAATCCCACTACCACTACTAGAACTCAAGACTCCCTCGATGATGTCCAATCTACTGGTAGAACCAACCTGCCACAATCATGTTGTGGGCATAAAAAGAAAACCCATGATCATCCATCATATCCTAGTCAAGGATGCACTTGGCCTAGTGTGACTCATGAGATAGTAGTCTACTTCCTCGCTACTATTACCCTCATCAACAATAATGGTAAATACATCACCCTCCTCTGTAGCAAATCTATTAGCTCATCACAGTTGGCCATGAACATAGGACCGATGTGCTCATCGGATAAACACTCGATGTGAAGGATGCTTGGGAGAGAGCACTGTCTGTATCCATGCATCTACCCATCCTCTCGAGGCATAATCTAACCAATCACCATCCATACATACTCCACAAAATCATGAAAACCATTGTGTCTAAAGTGTGGGCACCACCATGCATGTGCTCTTAATGGAATGTAAAGCCCAAGATGCCTGGTACTGTGTCACGGTCGTGCGGGCCTCTACGATCAATAAGGCCACCATCCACAATCTGAGCATCATGTGAGGAATATGATGATGCTGCACTCATACACAAATGCTGGGAGCCCTACTCGACCATGCGATGCGGATCTCTGACCCACTCAGCATCTTGCCCCACTTGATGATGTCTCAAAGCACGTTTCTTACATGTGCGCGCACCATCATGCTCACCCTTCCCGTGACCAGTCTCAAAGAATGACCAAATCATTGGGATATTGGACTGCACATGCCACCCATAAACCCAAAAAATAAATCTTGGTCATTATTTTCTTTAAGATGTTCTAGTGAATTTAATTTATTTATGGATCCTTGAGAACTATAAGTACTACCAATAGAGCCAATAGAATTATTGTGCTGACTTAAACTGTACACCATAACCATCCGACCAAACCCATCGTTGATGCTATGTGACCCCCATAATCTCGTAAAAAATCATCGTGGGAGATGGAAATAGTGTTGCACAAAATGTGCATCATGTGAGCAATCACATCACTTATGTAGAAATGATACTATCGAAAAATGGCACGGGCCTAGGGGGTACTCGCTATCCCATCTACATGTGCTTTTGCATGCCGATAGCTTATGTGGACCATAATAGCAAAACCTGATGAGGTTAGGAGAAGAGACGATTTAGGACACAAAAATTCAATTAAGTAATATAGCTCAAACATGAAACAAATAATATGAAATATAACCATTACCTGCTCCAAGAAGCGATACTCAGATTGTATCTCTTGAAAAGGTGTGAAGTTGTAGTTCTCTACAAAATCGATCACAAAGACCACCACACCAATAGGAAACTCCCCAAGGCATGCTCAGAACTAACAATCCTATCACTTGGCACAATGAGTGTACTGTATATAGGGGTAGATTTGCTCCCTAAATGTGGCTGTGAAGTGACAACGTAGTGTATGTTTGCCCACAAGCTCCAACTTCCTAGACTACTTACCACTCTAGAGTTAATGTGTCACATACTCATAATGTCACCGTGTCACTATCTCTTTGTCACTTGTATCAAGATCTACCATCTATTGCTGTGCAAGTGAACCACATGATGTGTAACTGCTCTCCACACAAGGCATCATATGGTAATGGGCATCCCCCATGCATGCACACAAAAGAGAGTGAATGAAATCATGAGGATTGTGAAGCATCTCTCTATGCCCACCAAGAGAACAGAACACTTCATAAAAAAGTTGAAACTCAGCAGGGTAGTAGCAACAACATGTGTAATGTTGTCATGAGTACCTCACAAACAAAGGCTTACACCCCTCAGATGACCTTTGCCCAATTAAATGATGCCACAAATTGAGAATACAACTCTTCCTGGGTCATTTCAAGAAAGCAAGTGACGTGCTCAACAAACACTCCTCTTGCGAGTCTCTTGTGTAAAGCTTTCTTGAAAACTAGCGAGGCACGCCAATTTTCATCCCAAAACCTTTCTATCAAGGCTCTAGTGGTTTCATCTAGTAGTAGACGATCATGCCTAACTACATGACCCCTACTCGCCCACAAAGCACCAGTCTCATTGGCATTTAAACTTTGCCGTCTACTAGAGCCAACTCTAAGTGTGTGTGGTGCTCTGAAAAGAATGCGAGATGTGGAACTCACCTTACCCTTCATTTGGGAGCTACTTATGGCTGCCACAATAGCCGTCGAGTAGCCAAAGTGTCTGCAAAGTTTCTCTTCTTGTTACTACATAGGAACGACAAACACTTTGTAGCACCGCCACGCTAGCTCTCCTCTCTCTTCGATCTCTAATGTCAAAATGGGCCCTGCACTCAGCTGTGTTGGGCAGATCAATTAAAGCATCAAGCACGCATACTTGTGATGAAGGTGTGAGGTCTTTGAAATAGGATTGGAAGATTGCATGGGCATGGCGATGCGCCCCTGACTTTGATAGTTCTTTCCTATCCACATTATAGGTGCCCAAAGGAGGGGGGTGGGGTTCTTCTGGAAGAGAAGGGGGGGTGCTTGTGGAAGAGAAGGAGGTTCTTAAGAAGGAGGAAGTGTTGGTTCATGTGGATTATCTAAACTAAGCAATAGTGGTGGAGAAGAGGATGGAGGGAGAGGAAGAGGAGGGGAAAGGCATGGATTGTCGCCAAACAGAAGGTGTTTCTTGTTGGCATGCTCTCCACTCTCTCTTTCTCTCATGAGCTACCCTTTTCCTCTCGTCCTCTTGAGCTTGGGGACGAACGGAAGTCTAGTCGTGTCACGTTTTTTTCTCCTACGACTTTGAGAACCCATTCTCAAAGAAGGAAGCTAAGAGAGAAAAAATTATGAGACGACTCAATGATGGGATAGTACTAGAGATGTGTGTGGGATAGTACTAGAGATGTGTGTTTATATAGGAAAAATAGCTTATCCACTTTACATCTCATTGGATTTCCTATCTATATAGTACATGATTGATTGGATACTTAAGATAAACATAAAGATAAACAGAAATCTATTATCCACTTAAAATATTAATATTAATAATAATAATAAATTATAAATCTAATTTTTTTTATCATTACTATATATATTAAAATTATATTTTATTTGATAATATAACTATATTTTATTCCATAATGTGTTTTTTTAAAATTTTATTCAAAGGTTTTTCTTACAAAAATATTTTTAGAAAATATTAAATTTAAAAAATTATTATTTTTAAATGAGATAACATGGACTTAAAAAAATTATGATTTATCTAATTTTTAAAATATAATCCTTTAAAATTGATGATTTTTATTTTTATATTTATAAGTTATATTTATTTTATTTTTTAAAATTTATATTTTTATTATCTTTTTTAAAAATATTAGAAATATACTAAATTATTTTTTAAATATTTTTATAATATTTTAAAAAAATAGAAAGATGGGAGAGAGCCACGTGTCAAGCATACATGCTAAGCGGTATTCACTTGACATGTGACACTATTATGGCTGATGTGGCTATACTCCCCATGTCTACATGGGTTGATATATAGAGGGATGATGTGGAATGATGCATGACATGGCATTCCATAATGTGGCATGCCGTGATGTGACACTATTATGGTTGATGTGGCTATACTCCCCATGTCTACATAGGTTGACATATAGAGGGATAATGTGGAATAATGCATGACATGGCATTCCATGATGTGGCATGCCATGTCACCAAAGGTGGCATGCAAAGGTGACAAGAAGGTGACATGCAAAGGTGGCATGCAAAGGTGACAAGAAGATGTGCCATTAATGATGACTAGGATGATGAGGTGGGAAGTCAACTAGATTGACCAAGGTGGCATGCAAAGGTGACAAGAAGATGTGCCATTAATGATGACTAGGATGATGAGGTGGAAAGTCAACTAGATTGACCATGTTGACATGGAGGGTGGAGGTGGCATGGTGCTTATATGGATCCTCTCTAAGCTGATGTGGACATAAAGTTGCATGTACATATAAGATTTGTACCCACCCAAGGCTCACACATGCCATGATATCTTTGAAGATTACCAAGCCTAGATTTCCAAACCTAACTAGGATTGGTTTTAGACTTGAAAAGGGGACAGTGGACACAATATGGAAATTTTCACTTGGGAGGATTGAAAATGGATCTTCCCATACTTAAATTAAGCCAACCGTTAGATTTGTAATTTTACCTTAGAACCTTATTCTACTAATCTTTCCCAATCCAATCATCACCAGATCTATAAAAATTGAACATTTTAAATGGTAGATATGGTGTGAGAACAAAACAGTACGTTTTTTTTAACAATTCTAATGCCTTTAAAAATAATATAGAAAATAGTAAAACACATTAAAAATTACAGTCTTGAGTTAAGCTCTATGTTATGTGAAATTGTGATATGCAAAGTGGGAACATCATATGAGTAATAATGTAAAAGTTATAGTAAGCAATTTAGTCACATTTATTGTATATATCCAAACCCAACAGGACCTATATAATTTTTTTTTTGCCCAAACAAAAGGGGCTTTGTAATTATTGGATACTCGATCAGAGTATAGTTTTAGCTACCCAACTTTACATGTGATGTTTAATTAGAAGACCTTGAAGGGAAACTCCTTGGCTAACTAGGAGAGATTGGCTATTCTTCTTGGAAAATTACCTCTTTTCACGCTAAACCCAAGACTCCCACTAAACAAAACCATCTTGCAACCACCCTGCAGAGCACCTCGCCATCTTTGCATCAACCCAGCCTACCTCTCCATTCACCGTCAAAATAGGCTTGAGACCTCTTCCACACGGAACAAAAGGAGAACCCTAAGCTGCAATTCAACTTTCTCTAGTTCAACCCTCCTGTTGAGATGTCAAGCTCAACATGAGCTGACACTCACGAGGTGCTTATGTGACCATTCGACATTTATATCACTAGCGGGTTTGGTAGTTGGCATCGATATATCTTCGCCAAAGATTCTATAGCTAGACTACACCGACTAGTCCACACTTACCCACTCTCCACTTAGCATGTTCACATTATGGACCGCATGTACATAGTACTTTAGTACTTATGTTTTATTTTCCTTATCTTTTATTAGAACCCTTTTTGTTGTGAAGAAAGCTTGACAAGAACAACTTCTATGCTTGGAGGTTTAGATTAACAAATTTCTTGGTGGGAAAAGGCTATTGAGACTACATTGAATGTGAACATAAGGAGGCACCAGAGATACCGAAGATTAATCCAATTGCTGCAAATGTAAAAGAATACGAGGATTGGAATCAAGGAGCAAGAAAAGTCATGGATTGGCTTTCTATTAGTATACAAGACACCATGATTGGGCATATACAGGATGCCAAGTCACCCAAGGAGTCATGGGACGAGTGGACCTTGGTGAAGTTGTATGAAACTAACACCAAGAGACAAAGTGGTGTCAAACTCATCTACCAATATTCCTCAACCCATATGGTGTGTTTTCCAAGAATTGAGGTCCACTTTTAATGCTTGACCTCCTTTTCGGATGTAGATGTGATTGGTTTTCTAATCATGCACTAATCGGGCTTCTCTCATTTACAGTCTTCCGAGAATCATTATGTACAACCCTTTTCTTTGAAAGTTCATTATCACAAATGTGTGGCTAAATGTGATACCAAAGGTCTTGATCTTTACATTTGTAAGTATACCCACCATTGGCTGCATTGTATTATAGCTAGTTTGACCAAGATACTGGTGTCTATGAGTGGTGGGCTTCCCCAAGTCTCCCAGCAATTCTTGGTGATTCTACTGACACCAACATCACTATCCAAGATTGTTGTGACTTGATTTACATCATCAAAAACCAAAAATTAAGGATTAATTAGCAAAAATTAAGCAATTTATGGAGGTTTTGTGCAATGTTTTTCATTCCTAATGACCTTATACACTTGATACACAAGATTATACAATTAAAACAAACACAAAAACACTAGATTAATGCAAAAAATCATAGATTTATCTCTCTTTTCAAGCATAAACCCTCTTCCTAAATGCTATTTTTCTTGCAAATTCTCTACTCTAATGCAATGCAAATTAATCCAAATAAAAAAAGCATGTAAAACAACATCAATATACAGTCAAAATCCTTCAAAATCACTTCCAATTATCTGATACCATTGTTTTTTGGAGTGTGACCTCGTAATCAACAATGGGCAATATTGGGTATAGCCAATCCTTGGAATGTATGGAATTAAGCCTAAGCCCTAAGGCTATTCCCCCGATGCCAAATGTGTTAATTAGAAGCACTTACCTTGTCTTCCACCGATTATCGTTGCCAAAGAGCTGCAGGTGGTGGTAATGTGCAACTTCCTCTTGTGGGTGGCTAGCCGATCATCCACATCATCACTCCGTTGTCACACTGGAGAGCTCCATAGACAATGGGATATAAAGAGTGTCACACTGGAGAGCTCCATAGACAATGGGATATAAAGAGTGTGCTCAATCTTGCTATGATATATGGAAGCAAGAAGAGTCAAGTCTCTACTTTGGTAATCTCTCACACTCACTTGAAAAAGAAAAGATTATAAAAAAGAAAACCACTAATCATGTCCTAATCACAATTGCACTCCATCATGCAATGCAAGATTACAACAAATCACATGCGAGAGAGAGAGAGAGAGAGAGAGCTCACATACAATCTATTGCAAAGGGGAATGATTATGCTTTGCTTATTGAGAAATTGACTTATGTACATGTGACTAGTGTTCACAGTTGGCTAGCCATGACTTAAAAATAGTCCATGGCAGTCTTTTACTAGCCTAGCAATTACATATGAAGTCGAAGACTTCCCTAACCTCGAGGATGAAGATAATAGTTTAGATAGCAGTCCGAATGAAAGATCCTTGCTCCCTTCACGCAACGAATTCCGGGGTGCTAGCAGCGGAAGTAGCACTTCTTGTGCAGGGCAGAGCCTCTCACTCGAGGCCTCGCCCCACGGATATCTGGACAAGAGATTAATCCCTCAGTTCTTCCAAAACCGAATCCAAAAAAACTTCCCTCACCCATCAGACATAGGCGATTTCTCCAGGATATTTTATTCTAACGTAGTCAAGGTCTTAACTAACCAAACTGATCCGACCGTACCCATAAGTCACATGGTCAGATCAAGGAAGAGACTTGCACTTGGATCATAGAGACCGACGTTTTTTTCCTCATCAAGAGGCACATCCGTTAATTCTTTTCCATAGAACAAGGGTTATCCGAGATTTACTTCAACTATTGTAACTTAACAGAATTGAGTCTCATTTTAGGGATCCATCAGTCCAGCCTAACCCCACATCCAATCCCATGGGTTAGCCAACCGCCCAACCACTGTAGTGATAAGATCCATTTAGAAATTTGGTTATGTTTTGCCGTGTAACCAGGGAAAAGAGTTCCCAGGCCCCTTAGCTGATGCTTCAAGCAAACTTCAAGATAGTCACACCACTTACACACCCAATATGAAATTGCCTGTTTCACAGATTCAGCTGTCTTTAAAACAATCTTCTAATAAAACTATAGTATCACTGATCATAATCCTCCAAAATATCTAGCTTGAATTCTAATTTCCATTCCTTCATCGGTGTACCTATGGCATCATTGGCAACTAGAACGCTCACCACCTGTTCACTCAGGGGTCTTTTCAATAGTTCTTAGCTCATAGTACCCAAAAATATAATCACATAAGAAAAATCTAGATGGACTCTCCGTTGAAGATCAGCAAGATAACCAACAGATCCATATAAAAGAGTCATAGACTCATCCATTGAGGACCAGCAAGGCCAATCAACCAGATCCATATAAAAGAGTCATAGACTCATCCGTTGTTGAGGACCAGCAAGGCCAATCAACTAGATCCATACCCGAGTTCAGAAAGCAACTCTAACTCCTTATTCCATTTTCTTCCTCGATGCACGTATGGGTATCTTCGACGACCCAGAGCTTGAGCACCGTATGGTCAGCACCCTCAAGGCTCCTTCTCGCAGGTCACTTAACGCTTCACTCATAGGCCGCTTCCTTGGTCCCTTATCCACCGTACCGAAAGCTCACCATTTGAATTGAACCGAGACTGGTCAAGAGCTCGGTCGACTTGGCTACGCGAGACGTCCTCCATTAACTCTTCGTCAGTTGTTGCAACTTTATCACTTAGGTCTCCACGACCTTGATCACAAGATGGTCAAAATGCTTCCCTAGCATTCTTGACATAAAACAGTCATTTAAAAACAGGTTTCATTAATACAGTTTCTAATGAACTCTCATCTTTCCACATTGTTCCACATCATTTCTCGTTATTCCACATTCTTCTACATCAATTCACATTGCTTATTCCAGTTATATGTATTCCCATCCAGTTATATGTATTCCCATCGTCCTTCATCCATTGTCATCAAATCACATCATATTACATCTCATCACATCTATCCATATCTATCCTCATCATATCACGTCACAACGTATCCACATTACATCTCATCCATTCATATCACATCACATCCATCTACATTCATTCAGATCCACATCACATCCACATATCATCACATTAAGTCACATCTATTTACATCACTTCACATCCATTCACATCTACCCAAGTCCACATCACATCACATCTCATCTATACACATCATATCTCATCCATTCATATCTAACCAGATCCACATCACATCACATCTCATCTATCTACATCATATTTCATCCATTCATAACCAGATCCACATCACATCACATCCATTCACATCACATTCACATCTCACCACATCCACTCACATTTCATCACATCCATTCACATCCATCACACCCATTCACATCCCACATTCATTTACATCTCATCACATCTATCCTCATCTTATCACATCTCGTCACATCCATCCATATCACATCACATTCATTCCATCCACATTACATCACATCCACATCTATCCATATCACACCACATCCATTCATAACTCATCACATTCATCCACATCCATTCATTCATTCACATGCACATCTCATTCTCATCCATTTTCATCACATCACATTCTTTTACATATCATCATATCTGATTCACATCTCATCACATTCACATCCATATCCATTTACATCACATCACATCTCATCACATCCACTCACATCTCATCACATCACCTTCACATCTTATTACATCACATTCACATTCACATCTAATCACATCGCATATATTTACATCCCATCACATTCATTTACATTCATTCACATCCACATCACATCTTATCACATCCACTTTTAGCACCGTTTTCTACTTTAGATACTGATAGGACTTTTTTAAGTTTCTGCCAATTGCTTGGCCTAGTTAAAGGTACTTTTTCTCGATCCCATTGAATCTACGTGTATCAGAGTGTTGTTGAAGGTTTAAAAAGGGAAAATAAACCTTATCAAAACTGAATAGTAAAACTCAGAAAGAGCATTTACATATTGTATTTTCATTCCTTAAGCTTCATTAATGATAACTAAATCTAAACTTCCGTTTACTCATTGGATCCTCGATCCTCTCAGGGATTCTAGATTCTCTTTTTTCTGAATAAGAATTATCCAAGTTTTCTCGATGGATATTTTCATATTCTTTATCAAATTTCTCAAGTAAAATATATTCAATATTCTTCTTTTTGAGTAAAAGATTCATGGGATTTACAAAAATCAATTCTACCCATATGTCCCAATAAAATTAATAATGCTCAAAATTTCACTTTTGATAAATACTCATAATTTGAATTATGCCAAAAATTTCTCTTTTACCATTTAATTACTTGGATCTCAAATATCATGGGATTTCCTCTTTTTGCATAAAAATAAATTTACCAAAAATTATCTTTTTCTTAGAATCAATTAATTATGCATAATTACAAAAAAAATATTTAATCCATTTCTCATTTAGAATGAATTAGAGTAGTTTTTAACTACTCATAAACAATCTAAAAGAATTTACCATTATTTTAATAGTACAAAATCATGAAAGTATCATTTTCTTAATCTCTAGCTTATCAAGCCCAGAGTTTAGCTTTGAATTAAGAGATTATCATTGAGAAGTATCCTTTTTCAAGGGATTTAGCCATAAAGATGGCTATTCTTTTAGAGAGTTGAGATTTACTTAAAGAAAGCATTACAAATAAGCATAAAGATTATTTTTCTCTTAATTAAACATTAAGACTTTTAGGGAAAGCTTGATTTGAATTAAAACAATCATTTAGAAAGCTTCTGAAGCTGAGAGGGGTTGAGAAGAAGAAAGTTATTGAGAAAATTAGAAAAAACCATAAAATTTGATTTTACCTCCAAGTTTGGCTTGATTCTCTCTCATTCATTCATCTATCCCGATTCACATCCCATCACATCCATTCACATCCCATCACATCCCATCACATCTCATCCATTCACATCACATCTCATTCATCCACATCTATCCCAATTCACATCACATATCATCCATTCACATCTATCCCAATTTACATCACATCCATTCACATCACATCTCATTCATCCACATCTATCCCAATTCACATCACATATCATCCATTCACATCTATCCCAATTTACATCACATCCATTTCACATCACATCACATTCATTCACATCACATATCATCCATTCACATCTATCCCAATTTACATCACATCCATTTCACATCACATCTCATTCATTCACATCTCGATTCACATCACATCACATCTCATCCATTCACATCCCATATCATTCATTCACATCTCGATTCACATGACATCACATCTCATCCATTCACATCCCGATTCACATGACATGACATCTCATCCATTCACATCACACATCATCCATTCACATGACATGACATCTCATCCATTCACATCACATATCATCCATTCACATCTATCACAATTTACATCATATCACATCACATCCATTCCACATCACATCTCACCCATTCATACTTATCCGACTCACATCACATCCATATTCATCACATTCATTGTATCCCCATCCCATCACATACATTCTATCCACATTATATCACATCCACATCATATCTCATTCATACACATCCCATCTCATTCATCCACATCCATCCAATCATTCACATACATGACTATCCACATTTATCCATACATTCACATTTATCACTTCACATACACATATATTCACATCACATCTCATCCACATCACATCTCATCCGCATCCACATCACATTCAGATCCACATCTCTTTACATTACACCACATCTCATCCACATCTACATCACATTCACATCCACATCCCTTTTCATCACATCACATTCTTTCACATACACATCCACATCCATTCTTTCACATACACATCCACATTCATTTACATCACATTCTTTCACATACACATCCACATCCATTTACATCACATCCTTTCACATACACATCCACATCCATTTACTTCACATCCTTTCACATACACATACACATCCACATCCATTTACTTCCCATCTCACACTTTCACATATCCTCTCATCTCATTCTCATCTCATCATTCCACACCCACATCCATTTACTTCACATCTCATCCACATTCATTTTCATTACACCACATCTTATCACATCCCATTTACATCTTATCACATCCATTCACATCCTATCGCATCCCATTTACACTTTATCACATCCATTCACATCCTATCACATCTTATCAAATCCAGTCACATCCATTCACATCTTATCAAATCCAGTCACATCCATTCACATCTCATTTACATCTTATCACATCCTATCGCATCCCATTTACATCTTATCACATCCATTCACGTCCTATCACATCTCATTTACATCTTATCGCATCCATTTCACATCCTATTCCCATTTAGTAGCTTTTTCTACTTCGATACTGATAATGGGACTTTTTCTAAATTTTTACCAATTGCTTGGCCTAGATAAAGGTTCTTTTTCTCGACGACTATTTCCATATCCTTTCTCAATTTCTCAAATGAATTATATTCAATATTCCTCTTTTTGAATAAAAGAATTCATGGGATTTACAGAAATCAATTCTACCATATTTTCACTTTTGATAAATAATCATAAATTGAATTATACTAAAAACTTCTCTTTTTCTCATTTAATTTCTTGTATCTCAAATACCATGGAAATTCCTCTTTTTGCATTTAATTATTTGCATTTCAATGTTATGGGAATTCCTCTTTTATCATCAAATATTTCTCATAAAATAAATTCCTCTAAAATAAAATATCCATTAATTCAATATGCTAGGAATTTCTATTTTTCCATTTAAATTATTGAATTTCAAACTTCATAGGAATTCCTCTTTTATCATTTAAATATTTCTCATAGATAAAATAAATTTATCTAAAATTCATCTTTGAATTTAAATAAAATATCCATTAATTCCAATATGCTAGGAATTTCTATTTTTCCATCTGAATGATTGAATTCTAAATGTCATAAGAATTTCTCTTTTATTATTTATATATTTCTCATAGATAAAATAAATTTATCTAAAATTCATCTTTGAATTTAAATAAAATATCCATTAATTCCAATATGCTAGGAATTTCTCTTTTCCCATCTAAATGATTGAATTCCAAATATCATAGGAATTCCTCTTTTATCATTTATGTATAATTACCATAATTTTCTCTTTTCTTAATTATTTAATAAACTTAAAAATTAGTTTTCCATTGAATGTGACAAAAACCATTCTTTTAGTCTAGGATATTCAATCCTAGAATATGGTAGGAAGTCCTCTTTTCACGTTATGCATAAGAATGAATTATGCATCAATTTCTTAAAAATTTTGCCATAGCTCCGCTCTGCTATTACTTGCAATTTTTAATTTTTATGAAAAGAATAAGACATAGTAAAGTAATTATGATAGTATAACTATTTTTTAGCCTCAAATCCAATTTATGGATTTATCTCATAATATTACCATATTTTTCAAGCAGATAAGTATAAAAACCATTTTTTTAAACCTCTAGCTTCACAAGCCTAGAGTTTGATTTGTGAATAGAGAATTTCTCCCATGAGAAGCACTAATTGAATAGAGAATTGGTCATAGGAATGACCATTCTTTGGGGGAGAGAGAGATAAAAATAAAAGCATTCTAATTTAAGCATAAATGTAAACTTTATATGATTTATCACTAAAATTCATTAGAGAGATTCATTTGCATTAAAGAACCATTCAATTGAATGCTTCTCAAGCTTGAGAGGGGTTGAGAAGTGAAAAACATTTAGAAGATTAAGAAAAAGACCATAAAACCACACTTTACCTCTTGTTTTGCTTGATTCTTTAGTCATTGGAGAGGCCCCCAACCAATCAATTGGTTAGTATGTTGAGGAAGGCTCCAAAGAAGGTTGAAGAGAGAGAGAAGATCCAATCTCTCCAAATTGTAGAGGATTTTTAGAGGATAATAAAAAATATCATTATTTTAGTATAATACTGGCATGGTATAGTTCACATATTTTTTACAAAGGACTAAGGATCTATTTATAGGTGAGGGAGTCCTCTAACCAAGTCCAACTAGGTTCTAGAATTTTCTAGGTTCAGTTTGGCTGAATTTGGACAAGATTTGGACCTAGTTTGGCTCCCTTTTGATTTGGTTTGATCCAGAAGAGAGGAGAGATAAAAATATCTTATTATTTTTGAGTTTAAAACTCCTCCACACATGTGAAATAGGTGCCTCCTTGAAGTGCCCCCTTCTCCTTTCCAAGGTGTCAAAATGTATCATTATACCCAAAATATCTCATTTTTTTAGTAATATTCATAGTTTTTTTATAAACCTTGTACTCAGTCAACTCTTCATCTTATGTGGGCATTTACTCATTTTTGGGTATTTTTCTTTTATAAATTGGATTTATCTCCTCCCCACACTTGGATTGATCCTATTGGCCCATAGGAACCTTAATTGGACCATAATCCAAAAATTTCTGAAAATCTAGACCCTTAGGCTAAGGTCCTTTATACCTATTTTTAATTAATTCCAATTGCACATTGGAAAGTTCTTTTTGAATTTTTGTTTCGGGAAACCATTTTAGACACTAGGAGGATTTCTATATCCAAAAATATCTCAATTCGACTACCTCCCTCTAGACATTTTCACTCTCCAGGCCAAAACAGGGTAAAACAGGCTTTTATTTCAGAGAGGGGAATAATTATAAGATCATAAGGGGAGGTCCTTACTCCTTTACACCTCAAAAGCTGGAGGGAGGAATCTTACACCGAGACTGGTCGATGACGAGGGAGTATGGTTTGTGAGGTATGCCGAGCTGGTAGGCTGGAAGACCTAATTCTAGATCATCAGTGGATTGGTATTAGTTTGGATATGTCTATGGACATGGATATGGAAGCTTGGAATTTGCTTTGACTTGGTTTTAGGGTCTCTTTTGTGAACATTTTGCTATAAGAATTGTTTGATGTAAATATTGCTCTCAAAGGCTGTTTTAAGGAACATTCTGTAAGATCCCTAATTAAGGATGTATTTTTATATGTTTCACAGTGTGGTAGGACCTAATTAGATAACAAAAATGATCGGGTGCGTGGGTGGATGGATGCCTTGATGGCATCATTTCCTATGGACAGGTGGACCCGATGAGTCGGGTAACTTTCCAACATAATTATTATTTACAATCCATAATAGAATAGGGCCCAAACAAGTTCCATTTTCACTTTCCTTCATATCCAGTTTGTAGAATTGCATTAACAGATTTATCTTTGAATTTTTTGCTCGAGTGCCAAATAATTTATTTAGTTCATCCCATGCATCTTTTGCCCATTGTATCCCTGTGATGTGATGAATGATTTTATCATTTAAACTGAGTGCGATGAGTCCTAATGCTTTCTCATCTCTAATCTTCCACTCATTTTCCCCACTCACCTCTGGGCATTCATCTCTTCCCTCAACTAGCCCCATAGATTTTTCCTCACGAGCAAATACATGGCTAGAAAAAGGGTAATTAGTGAAAAATGTGAGGATTAAGGAAAAGTTAATCAAGATTAGTTAATTTTCCCCCAATTTTGGTCTTGTAGTTTAAATTTTTGGTGTGGGCATCCCAAAATTTGGTCCCAGAGCCCAATTTTTGGCCAAAATTGATCAAAATGGGACCTCTAGCACCCAAATATCTCCTAATCCCTCAAGATAAATAGATTTAGAGCATGATTAGGGAGCATTAACCAAGGAAGGACCAGGAACTTCAAGAAATTTTTTAAGAAAATCAAGAAATACCAATCTCATGCACCAAGAACCTTGAAAGTGGATCAAAATCAAGGCTCTAATACCAAATGGAAAGGATCTAGAGATAAAGATGAAATCAAACACATGAAAGATGAATTCTAGCATGCATTACACATGAAATTAGCATTTCCAAGCATCATAGCCAAAGATGAACAAGAGAGAGAATCCATATGTGTATGTAGCAAAGATAAAGATACACAATGGCCTAAGTGTGTTAACCTCTCACCAAGAGGATGGCTTGAAAGCTAGCCATGAGCCTTGACCATAGATGGCCATCTCCATAGTAGGAGCCAAAGGTACAATGGAATGTCCAAGATTAGTAAAATGACAAAAGGTCCTATCCATGTGCCCAAGGCCCTATTTATAGTGTTTTACCCATGGGCCCATTTACATGTATGCTATAGGTTCATGACAACTGGTAGATCTCTTGTCTGAGATGCTACCTGCCCAATCTACATCTGTGTACCCATATACCTCCAATGGGTACACCTACTGCATAAAACAATGCATAATCAACAATGGCCCTCAAATACCAAAGTGTGCATCACACACTATCAAGATGTAGTTTGTTCGAAACTTGCATAAATTGGCTCTCTAAGCCAACATTTTAACTCAAATCTAGCTTGCTGATCGTGACATAGATAAAACTCCCCACAATCTTCCTGTACATAGTGGGATCCTCCACCAACACATAACCTGCATCCACACTAAGCTTGCCATTTTGATCTAATGGCACCGAGATTGAGTTACAATCAGCCATCCCATACTTGGACAACATGTCCAATACATATTGTCTCTCTGATAGACAAATACCATCAAGTGTGCGAATGACCTCAATTCCCAAAAAGTAGTGCAGATCTTCCAAATCCTTCATCTCAGACTTCCTTTTGTGAGAAGACTTTTCACATGCTCAATCTCATCCAAGTTGTCACCCCCAACAATAAGATCATCTACATAGATGGTGATGATCACAATACCCTTATCACTCTTGCGCACATACAAAGAGTGATCTGCATTTACCATATGGAAAACCAATAGTGACAAGATACTCAGCAATCTTGTCATGCCATGCTCGTGGAGCTTGCTTCAGCCCATACAAAGCCTTATGAAGCTTACATACATAGCTTACATACATACTCCGGGTGACCTGTATCCTCAAAACCAGGTGGCTGATCCATATACACTTCTACTTGCAAGTCACTATGCAAGAACACATTTTTTACATCCATGCGATGTAAAAACCAACCTTTAGTTGCAACCACCACAATCATAACTCTCACAGTTTCATCTTTGCAAACAGGGCAAATGTTTCCTCATAATCAATCCCATGTGTCTACGCATATCCTTTGGCTACCAATCTAGCCTTGTACCTACCTTATGCTACCATCCACTGTTATGTTTCAAAATCAGGGGTTCTATACAATTGCGGTACTTCCATCTGAAGACCCAATTACCAAATTACGAATTTCAGTTTGAACATCAAATCGTACGAATTTTATTACACAATTACAACCTTTTACTGGTTCTTGATAAATTTTTGACATATTTGGCTTCTCGGTCGATTCTCATTACCCAAATAGCTCTGATACCAATTGTAAGATCCCTGACCTCACTGTGTAAAGAATTCTGGGTTGCTAGCAACGGAAGTAGCACTTCTTGCACGGGGCAGGGTCCCACACTCGGGGCCTCGCCCACGGATATCCGGACAAGAGACTAATCCATCGGTTTTTTCCAAAACCGAACTCGGAAAAACTTCCTTTGCCCGGAAAGCACGGGCGATTCCACCAAGATAACTTTTCCCTAACGTAGTCAAAAGCCTTAACTAACTGAACTGATCTGACCAAACTCGTAAGTTCCATACTCAGATCAAGGGACAGATTGCACTTGGATCATAGGGACAGATTGCACTTGGATCATAGAGACCAACGCTTTTTTCCTCATCGAGAGGCACAGCCGTTGATTCTTTTTCCATACTCGTAAGTTCCATACTCAGATCAAGGGACAAATTGCACTTGGATCATAGGGACAGATTGCACTTGGATCATAGAGACCAACGCTTTTTTCCTCAGCGAGAGGCACAGCCGTTGATTCTTTTTCCATAGAATAATTTTTGTCCGGGATTAACTTTATCTATCGAACTAAACAGAAATTGAGTCTCGATTTACGGATCCATCAGTCCAGCCTAACCCCATCTAGTCCCATGGGTTAGCCAACCGCCCCCAACCACTGTAGTGATGGGATCCAATTAGGAATTTGGTTAGGTTTTGTCCTGGGTACCATGGGAAAGAGTTCCCAAGCCCCCTAGCCGGATGTTCATGCAAACATAAAACTAGTCACACCACTTACACACCCAATATGAAATTGCCTTTTTCTCAGCATCAGCTATCTTTAAAACAATTCTTTAATGAAAAGATTGTCATTGATCACAATTCTCAAAATCTCTGGTTGAATCTTTATTTCCAATCATTCCTTCATCGGTGTACTTATGGCATCATTGGCAACTAGAACGCTCACCACCTGTTCACACAGGGGCCTTTTCGATAGTTCCTAGCTCATAGTAAGCAGCAATATATTCACATATAAAAATCAAGATGGAATCCTCGTTGAAGATCACCGAGATCAACCAACAGATTCATATAAGAGAGCTATGGACTCATCAGTTGAGGACCAACAAGGTCAATCAACCAGATCCATACTGGGTTTAAGAAACAACTCTTACTCCTTGTTCCAATATCTTCCACGACGCACGTGTGGGTATCTTCGGCGACCCAGAGCCCGAGCACTGTATGGTCAACACCCTCTAGGACCCAGAGCCCGAGCACTGTATGGTCAGCACCCTCTAGGACCCAGAGCCTGAGCACCGTATGGTCAGCAGGTCACCTAGCGCTTTACTCATAGGCCGCTTCCTTGGTCCCTCATCCACCGTACTGGAAGCTCACCATTTAAATCGGCGGGTGGTCAAGACCTCGGCCGACCTTGCTACACGAGATGTCCTCCGTTGACTCTCCGTCAGCTGTTGCAACTTTATCAGTTAGGTCTCCACGACCTTATTCACAAGACAGTCAAAATGCTTCCCCAGCATTCTTGACATAAAACAATCATTTACAAACAGGTCATAGATACAGTTTCTATAATGAACTCTCGTCTTTCCACATTATCCCTCATCAATCCACATTACTTATTCCACATTCAATTCATATGTGTACCCATTCTCATCCAATCACATCATTTTCCATCTCATCACATCAGATTCATTCACATCACATAACATTCATTCACATCCCATTTCATTCATTCACATCACATAACATTCATTCACATCCCATTTCATTCATTCACGTCCTGATTCGCATGTCATCACATCTCATCCATTCACTCATATCGACGTCACATCCTTTCACATACACATTCACATTCATTATTCCACATACACATCCACATTCGTACATCCACATCCATACATCCACATCCACATCTGCATTCATACATCCACATCCATACATCCACATCCACATCCACATTCATACATCCACATCCACATCCATACATCCATTTCCACATCCACATTCATACATCCACATCCACATCCACATCCACATCTACATTCATACATCCATATCCACATCCACATTCATACATCCACATCCACATCCACATCCATACGTCCACATCCATACGTCCACATCCATACATCCACATCCACATCCACATCCACATCCACATCCATACATCCACATCCACATCCACATCTACATCCATACATCCATATCCACATCCACATTCATACATCCACATCCACATCCACATTCATACATCCACATCCATACATCCACATCCACATCCACATTCATACATTCACATCCACATCTACATCCATACATACATTTTCACATCCACATTCACATCCATACATCCACATTCACATCTACATCCATACATCCATTTTCACATCCACATTCATACATCCACATCCATACATCCATTTTCACATCCACATCCACATCTACATCGATCCACATCTACATCCATACATCCATTTTCACATCCACATCCACATTCATACATCCACATCCACATCTACATTCATACATCCACATCCATATCTACATCCACATCCACATCTACATCCATACATCCATTTTCACATCCACATTCATACATCCACATCCATACATCCATTTTCACATCCACATTCATACATCCACATCCACATCCACATCTACATCCATACATCTACATCCATACATCCATATCCACATCCACATTCATACATCCACATCCACATCCACATTCTTACATCCACATCCACATCCACATCTACATCCATACCTCCATATCCACATCCACATTCATACATCCACATCCACATCCGCATTCATACATCCACATTCACATCCATACATCCACATTCACATCTACATCCATACATCCACATCCTCATCTACATCCATACATCCATTTTCACATCCACATCCACATCTACATCCATACATCCACATCCATATCCACATCCACATCCACATTCATACATCCACATCGACATCTACATTCATACATCCACATCCATATCTACATCCACATCCACATCTACATCCATACATCCACATCCATATCCACATCCACATTCATACATCCACATCCACATCCACATCCACATCCACATCCATACATCCATTTCCACATCCACTTATAGAATGTAAGAGAATTCTAATTTTTTGATATAAAGATTACGCGTCTAATTAGGCATAAAGACAACTTTAGTAGGAATAACACTTTTATGAAAATCCTTTTCTGCATCTATTTATGCATAAATTCAATTTTAAGTCAAATAACACTTTCGAATTAAAAATAAACCTTTTATGCATTTTACTATGCATAAATTTCATTTTGATGAGAATAATACTTTTAAAATAAAAATAAATCTTTTATGCATCTATCTATGCATAAATTCAATTTCAATGAAAATAATACTTTCGAAATAAAAACAAATCTTTTATGTATCTTTCTATGCATAAAAGCAAAATTGATAAGAATAACTCTTTTGGATTAAAAATAAAATTCTTTATGCATCTATTTATGCATAAAATCAAAATTGATGAGAATAACACTTTTGAATTAAAATAAACTCTTTATGCATCTTTCCATGGATAAATCTAATTTAGTAGGAATTACACTTTTAGAATAAAAGAATTTCTCTTATACATCAAATTTATGTATAAAATCCATTTATGATGAAAATCACGCGTTTTATATAAAAAAATCTTTTATGCATACAAATCATTTATGATGAAAATCACTATTTTAATATAAAATAATTTCGTTTATGCATCTAATTTATGCATAAATTCTAATTATGATGAAAATCACGCTTTTAATATATATAAAAATATTTTATGCATATGTTTATGCATACAATTTTTTTATGATGAAAATCACTCTTTTAATATAAAAGAATTTCTTTTATGCATCTAATTTATGCATAAATTTTATTTATGATGAAAATCACGCTTTTAATATTTAAAAAAATCTTTTATGCATATGTTTATGCATACAAATTATTTATGATGAAAATAACACTTTTATAATCAAAATAACAATTTCAATATGCTTCCTTCTATGCATAGAATTTAATTCTAAAGAAAGTAACACTTTTTTAATAAATTATTTTTAGTATGCATTTTTCTATACCTAGGATGAAAAATAACACTTTAAGAATACATATACGATGGGAATTACTCTTTTTGAATAAAAAAGTAAAACTTATTTTATACAATTTTAGAAAAATTTTGCCATAACCTCCTTTGTATGGCTGACCATTTTTCAATTTTTAACTCTCTAAAATTAATTAGAATTTCACCAAGAGTATTTAAATCATTCTAATGTAAACATTTTCTACTTATTTTAGAGAAACATTATGAAAAACTTGATTTTGTCCATTAATCATTCATCTAGGATAAGGAATGGTTGGATTTACTAAAGAAGAGAGGGGAATGCCTTTTTTCAATTTCTTAAATTTGGAGAGAATTTCAGAGAATAAAAAAAATTATCATTTTTTCAGCATAATTCTGGTATAGTATAATTCTCCTATTTTTTTACAAAGGGCTCAGGCTCTATTTATAGGAGAGGGAGGCTCTAACCAAGTCCCTTTTGCATGCTTGTTGCATGAGGTGAAGGTTGAGCTCTCCAAAGCTCCCTCCTTCTTGGTCTCTACCTAGCCTTTGAATCTCTTCTTGGGTGACACAAGAAGAGATGGAGTGAGCCCCTAGCGGCTTCACATCGAGGAGTTAACCCTGTTACGGTTGGCTAAGTGCAACTCTCTAGACTCGACCCTTGCATGTGTCTCTCTTCTCTTCTCTTTCTTTCTTATGTGCAAGGTAGCATGTTATTCCTAACAAAAAACCAGGCAAAAATTACATTCTATTGGCTATTCTGATGAGAAGCGAACGGCCGTTTGCTTTATAGGCCACAACCGTGGCACATCTGCCACGCTTGTTCCCTTCTCAATTGGCCAAATCTGGTAAGGTCTTTAGCCTTGAATGTGGTAGTTGCATTAAAACTAGAATAATTGCATTATGTAAAGTGCATTCAATCAAGTTGGTACAACTGAATTTATTAGGGAATATAGTGGGTGGCTGTTAGACCTGCAACCTTAAACTCGCTGAAATCCCCAAACCGATCTTAAAAATCTATGAATCTAACAGTGACACGGCCCATTCCAATATTTCCACGGTCATTCCTTCTTGAAGGATATGCCCATTCCAGAGCACTCATTGTGTTTTCCACGGCCGTGTCAGTTTTGCCACGCCCATGCCACTTGTCCTGACTAAAGTGAATGCCCCTACCAGTTGTTTTGCCTCAAGCGTATGCCCATGGCAATCTTACCATGCCCGTTCCCTTCTCGGCTCTAGCTTGGTACGCTTGTTCCAACAACTGCCATGCCCATACCTTCTCCATTTTAAACCACAGGCCCATTCCTTTGTGAAGCCCTGCCCATGTCCTTCAGAAAGCGAACGTTCATGCCATTTTCCCCCTGAGAAGAGTACACCCATTCCCTTCAGTTTTTGAAAACGTATGCCCATACCATTCCAAAGTGTACGCCCATACCATTTTCCCAAAAAAAGGCTTTTCATAGGGGGGTTCTGCACGGTAGTTCCACATTTCCATGCACCTACGTTCGGGTAAATTGGTGTGAAATAACTCTCTTTTTGACAAAGTGAACTCTCTTGAATCTCCCTCGCATATTCGGACCTATCGGTCAATATCATGTGGAGTCAAGCAATGCTTGCCTTTGATAGCACCAACGAAAGCGAAGACCACCCCAGTACGGGACAAGGAACTCTTGACCTCGAGATAGGAGAGCCTGAACCTAAGTGCTTGGATGGACCATCTGTCCAGGAGCAAGCTCCTACCTCTCCCACACATTCACAGAGAAGCCTTGCTTGTGTTGAAAAATACAAGTGAATAGGGTGTGTGTGGGAACAAGCTCTTGGATAGAGGCTGTAAAAGAGAAGATGTAATTGTGAAAGAACCTGTGAAAAGGTGAGAAGAATCTACTGGGAGAGAATAAAGGGTAGCATGAGGGAATTTAGGAGTGTGGAGATATTCTGGGAGATATTCAGGGAAAAGAGAAGAGGTGGAGAGAATCAGGCAAAAGGTGGAGATATTCTGGGAGTGAATCATGGAGAAATCAATGGGATTTGATGCTTGATGTAAACTCTATAAATTGAGGCATAGCCCTAATGAGAATTTGCTGGTTTTTGAGTATCCATGCTTACATTAATCTATTTGCTAATTATTCACTAATTACGTCTTAATTATTTCTTAATCACTTTGTTAATCATGTTGATTCTAGTGTTTGATCCACCATAGCTCATCATTTTGCTCAAATTTCAACATGGTATCAGAGCCATGCCTAGAATCAATTAGATTTATGAGCCCATTAGTTAATTAATTAGGATTAGTAGATAATTAGCAAAAAATCAAATTTTTAGTGAGTTTTCACTTCTCCCCTTCACCCCCAGCCAGTGGAGGTTCTCTAGCACCTTGCACACAAAGAATTGGGGCATAAGCTTCTAACACAAGCTAGCTAACCCATAGGAGCTCCAGCCCATTGAATCAGAAGCGCAAACCGCCCATGGAAGCTCCCGATTTTTGCTGATTAAAAAGCTACGTTTTTCTGAGATGATTTGGTGATTTCTACTTCCACAGATCAAAGGTCTCTAATTCCTCTTAGCCCAAGGGGTAATCAAGCATGCTCTACAAGCTGGTGAAGACAGAATTGAGTTTCATCAAGTCTACATTGAGATCCAAGCTCTTCATCAAATCTGCAGGTGACCTTGGTAAAACAGAGATTAAGCTTTCAATATTTGGTCAAATCTTGTGTTTCTTGGCTTAATCCTCTACTAGACTCATTGCTATTGATGCCTTTGAAAGCATTTGAGCTCATTTGAAGTGGAAGGCACCAGATCTGGACTCCCCGCATACTCTGTTTTCTGCACACAAACCAGAGCATTAATTTGCAAATCAGTGATTAATCAGTGCTAATCACTGTATTTTGGTACAATTGAGGGTTCAAATTAACCATTAGGTATCTGATACAGATCCCTATAACTTCAGATTGCAAATCGGAGTTGGTTTGATACTCCAACCATCCCGTACAAATTGGTTACCCTTGATTTAATGTAATTTCTGGTAAAATTGTGCTGATAAATTTGTGAAAATCATCATTTTGCATTCAACCCTTGGTTAATGCCTGTAAATCTCACTCAAATTCAAGATTATTCACAGCCAGAGTTGCATTTGGAATGTGCATGAGAATGAATGCTATACGCATTATGTATTGGGCACATTGCATCAGTGTAAAAATGGGAACAGACACTGCCCTTGTCCAGAATAAGGCAAGAGGTAAGACCTCCCGCATAAATTTGGGTTTGCATTGCATAATGATACAAGATAAACATAAAAAACCCAAAGGAACTGTCAGCAAAACATTGAAACATGTTGCTCACATGGAGCAAAATGACCTGACGGACGAGCTCATGGCCCCAGCCATGAAAGAAGAAGAATATCTCTTCCCAAGAAGAGGATCCACACCAAGAAGATCTGAAGGAAGACATGGACACGAGAAGAGAAGCTGCCACAAGAAGAGAAGCTGCCCCGAGAAGACTGAAAGAAGAGACGGACGCGTGGAGAGATGCTGCCATGACAAGAAGACTGAAGACAAGAGAAGATGTGAGGCTCCAAAGAGTGAGGAGCCATGTGAAAATCTCTGAGAGAGAGAGAGAGAGAGAGAGAGAGAGAGAGAGAGAGAGAGAGAGAGAGAGAGAGAGAGAGAGAGAGAGAGAGAGAGAGAGAGAGAGAGAGAGAGAGAGAGAGAGAGAGAGAGAGAGAGAGACCCCACAACCAATGTAACCTGCCCCAATAAAGTAAAACCACCTCTGAGCCACCGATGATGTAGGCCAAGTGGTAGATGTATGTGTGAGCACTTTAGTCAAGGTCACGGGCACTTATAGTAGCCTTGGACACATAGAGAGAGAGAGAGTGTCAAGGACTATGGAGTTTAGGGACTTGAGGCACTGGTCGCGGACTGTCAAGTAAGAGAGAAACTTGATACAGGGTCCAGGTGTGCTGAGATAACTTGAGGGGAGGAGTAGACACTGGTCGCGGACTACCAAGTAAGGGGTGGCAAACTTGATACAGGGTCCAGGTGTGCTAGGATTATTCACTTGAGGGGAGGTGTTGAAAAATACAAGTGAATAGGGTGTGTGTGGGAACAAGCTCTTGGATAGAGGCTGTAAAAGAGAAGATGTAATTGTGAAAGAACCTGTGAAAAGGTGAGAAGAATCTACTGGGAGAGAATAAAGGGGTGGCAAACTTGATACAGGGTCCAGGTGTGCTAGGATTATTCACTTGAGGGGAGGTGTTGAAAAATACAAGTGAATAGGGTGTGTGTGGGAACAAGCTCTTGGATAGAGGCTGTAAAAGAGAAGATGTAATTGTGAAAGAACCTGTGAAAAGGTGAGAAGAATCTACTGGGAGAGAATAAAGGGTAGCATGAGGGAATTTAGGAGTGTGGAGATATTCTGGGAGATATTCAGGGAAAAGAGAAGAGGTGGAGAGAATCAGGCAAAAGGTGGAGATATTCTGGGAGTGAATCATGGAGAAATCAATGGGATTTGATGCTTGATGTAAACTCTATAAATTGAGGCATAGCCCTAATGAGAATTTGCTGGTTTTTGAGTATCCATGCCTACATTAATCTATTTGCTAATTATTCACTAATTACGTCTCAATTATTTCTTAATCACTTTGTTAATCATGTTGATTCTAGTGTTTGATCCACCATAGCTCATCATTTTGCTCAAATTTCAACAGCTTGGAGGCTCCGCAATTTTATCATGGGAAACACACGTCGAAAGAACTGCAAAACCTAGGGTGAGAGGTATCGACCAACCATAAGAAAGTGATACCACACCATCTTCAGATCCTAGAGCAGAAGTAAGGAAAAGTGAAAGCCAATAGACCCAGACTGAACCACCAGTCTGGAGAGCCGTGCCTGTCTCAAGTGTGGCTGATTCTTATAGGGCCCAAAGACCTATACAAAACCTAGGGCAAGGTCCATCATCTCAAGGACCAGAAACATCATACCAAAGAGAAAGGGTCTACCTAGGCCCTTCACATTAGCCCAGTCTGCCTGTATATCAGCAGTACCCACCATAGGGAGTTTACCCTTGGTACCACATGGGACCATAAGGGGCACAATCTAATCCACCTATTAGATTAGGGCCTCCAATGGTATATTATTCTCATGGCCCCGCTCCTCCACCAACCTTTCCTCAACCTACACTTGCTCCACCAGCCATGGCAAGGCTGACACCAGAAATGTTGAGATTAGGCATGGAAATAGGGAGGGGTTGGTTGCAGGCATCACGCCCCCAGCTCTAGTGTAACCTGCACCAAGATTAGAGCAAAACAAACCCACAAACATCTCAAAGCTTATCACTATAGGATTGGAGATCCCATCCCACATTTAGAAATAGGGAGGGGGTGGTTGCAGGCATCACGCCCCCAGCTCTAGTGTAACCTACACCAAGATTAGAGCGGAACAAACCCGCAAACATCTCAAAGCTTATCACTAATTTTTATGGGAGTGGAGATCCCATCCCACATTTAGAGATGTTTAATCAAATTTGCGAAGCCTTTGGCCACATAGAAGATCAAGTTAAGGTGAGTGCCTTCGGCCTCACTGGTAAAGCATGCCAATGGTTTAGGTCCTTGAAAGGTGAGAGTAGGAGCGACTAGGTGATCAAGGAAGAAAACTACAAATATCGACAAAGGTGAGAGCCAGGTGGTTATCAAAAGTGGTTCAAAAGATAGCATGACAACTTATGCATCGACTTCTTCATCTCAAGAGGAAGATTTACTACGCTTTGCCACTCGAGCTAGAGAACCTATTGACGCTCACCAACTCCCGAAAAAGCTTGCTGAATATTCTAACCCCATAGAGGAAAAGGAGAGACTACTCTTGGCAGCCCAAGAGTTGGTCTGGGATTGCCAAAGTGAAAATAGAAGATGAGCCTCCTCCTACCACCTACCTTGAGCCATGCCCATCGGTCTCAAACTTGAGACCTATTGAAGAAGCTTAGGTACATCCTGGAAAGCTTCCAAACTAGCCACCCCCGCAAAGGGTAATAGATGCGACAGTTCCCACTGCAATAGCTACCCCTAGTAGGGGAAACAAGGTGGGTGACCGAATATCTTAGAAATCTGGGGGACAACCATCTTAGGAGAACGAGTACAAAAATCCCTGTTCACATCCCATACACTCAAAGGAGCTTAAGACTAAGCCAAATCAACCTTCCTCACAGGACAGTCTTTGCTCCTAGAGACATTGCTGGTCTCTCTTCCTTCCTTTCTTCTTAGATCCAAATCCCTATATCTATGGATTAATACAGCTCTAATGAATCCAAGGAATATGAACTTGTTATACCCAACGAGATAACTAGCACCCCCACGGTTTGAGTAAATAAGCTTGGAGAATACTTTGAAGAAGGCGACGAACTTAATGCAGTTTTACTGATAACCTTTGATGGCCTCCAAGTCACATCAATCTTGGATAAGGGAGCAGGAGTGAACATTGTTACAAAACAATGCTGGGAAAAATGGGGAGCGCCCACCATGGATGGCACCACATTGTTGGTCAAACTTGCTAATGGAGCCACAACTAGACCCATTAGTCTACTGAGGGATCTGAAAATTAAGATCCTTGTAATTACTTACCACCACACCTTTGTGGCGATGAACTTTGGACGTCAGCCAGTTTCTTACGATTGCATCATTGGTAGACCATTCATGAGAGAATAAAAAATGATTCACGACTGGGATACCGACCACATTTACATTCAGAGAAAGGATCAAACATTCAAGATCAATTTGTGCACATGGAAGGTACACCCCATGAGTGGCAGACCATTCGTAGAGGACTCAATCACAACAACCCAATCCACTGCAATCCATTTGTGTCAGACATACCACAAGACACTCGAAGATGAAAAGGATGGTGAGGCGTGTGCACCTCTTCAATAGGCGAAAGACTCTGAGAACTGGATGCATATCCTTGCCATCCTCGACATTTTTCCTAGACACACCGGCACGAGGTTTGCTATGGCAGACAGGTAGGAGATTACATATGCTTATCTCAGCATACCTGCCCAATGTCGCCACCCAAGAACTTGAACAAGCCATTAGAGCAGAGCCATCAAGGGACACACGTTCCAACAGGACTCACATGCCTGATGGATTCCCCAAGCCAAAATGACATGTCTTCCCAAACAATTCAGACAACCCACTGGCTAAAGTATGTTGGGGTTGTGGAATCACATGACCACTTCAACAACGAAATATGGCAAAAGGAGTTCGCTAATAGTTCCCTTCTGGTCCACGTTACAATCCCATTAATCTCATTTTATCTTTGTCTCTTCTCTCTCTCTCTCTCTCATTGGAGCTTGTGGAGGTATGCTAGCTTGGTTTTTCTTGCTTGCATGCTTGGTTGTTGGTGTGTGCTTGTAGGGATGGTGATGCTCTAACCTCTCTCCTTCACTCCCCTCTCTTTGCTCTCTACCAAGTCCCTTTTTCATGCATGTGGCATGAAGTGAAGGTTGAGCTTTCTATAGCTCCCTCTTTCTTGCTCTCTACCTAGCCATTGAATCTCTTCTTGGGTGACACAAGAAGAGGTGGAGTGAGCCCCTAGCAACTTCACATCCAAGAGTTGAGCCTCATTAGGGTTGGCTAAGTGCAACTCTCCAGACCCGACCCTTGCATGTGTCTCTCTTCTCTTCTCTCTCCCTCTTTATGTGCAAGGTAGTATGTTAGGCTTAACATCTTTAGTGCCGCTACTACTGGGGACCCATTGATTCCAAACCAAAACAAGAAAAGCTATGTCACTCAATGCATAGAGCACACAACAAAAAGTTAGCACTCACAGAAAAAGAACCCAAACGGCTGGTAGAAGAAGAAAGTGCTAAAGTCAAGAGACCAGACAGGTGCCTAAACATTTCAAGATGTTCCAAATGGCCCATAGATTTGTCCAAAATGACTCAGCCCAAAGGTCTTATAATGGACAACCAGGGACCTCTTATGATGGCCTAGCCAAGGTCAAAGAGATAAACCTGGTAGGCCTACATTCATTCACATCGTTCCTATATCCATTCACATCCATTCAATACATTAAATTAGGGTTTACCTTTGATTTTGGCTTGATTCTTTGGATAGAAGTGAAGCCCACAAGCAAGTCCTTGGCCACCAAGAGGGGGAGGGTAATCTTCAAGAGAGGATGGAAAATAGAGACGCTCCAAAGCTCTCAAAAGAAGAGGCAAAATAGAGGGATAATAGAAATTACACTAAAATGAAGATAATACTGGCATGCAATTACTCAAAGATGAAAATACAAAGGAATGAGGGTTTATTTATAGGTGAAGGAGGTCACTAACCAAGTCCAATTGGGTTCTAGAGGCTTCCAGCTTCAATTTGATCCATTTTGGACAAGTTTTGGACCAATTTTGCTCCCTTTTTTATCCAGTTTGCTCCCTTTTTTATCCAGTTTGCATCAGGAGAGAGGAGAGATAGAAATATCTCATTTTTTTGAATAAAAAATGTCAAGTAATGATGAGAAAAAAAGGTGCCTACTTGATGGGGCTCTCTCCCTCCTTATTGAGGTGTCAAAATTTCATAATTTTACCAAAATATCCCATTTTTTTACTAATAAACCTAGTCCTTGGTCCACTCTTCATCTTATGTGAGCATTTACTCATTTTTGGGGGATTTTCTTTTATTCTTTGTATTTTTCTCATCCCAAAACTTGGATTAATCCTATTGGCCCTTTGGAACCTTATTTGGACCTTAATCAAACATTCTGAAAATATTGTGGCAGCTCTCTATTAGCCTTCAATAGCTTAGAGAACATCACATGTGAGGCCTCAAAGAATGGATTGTCTAGGCCAGCCCATGGAGCTATTGAGCTGTTCACCAGTCGGTCTTTCAAGTGCTCATTTTCTTTGAGTAGGGCTTGGTTGACGTCTTGCAACTTTCGGACTTCAACTAGTAGCTCCCCGCACTCCTTTTTGGGTACTTTGGGTGACATCATTTTTGTGCTTTCTGTGGCACCGGATTTTGAACTTTTCTTCGGGGTGAGATCCTAGCTTGGAATTGTAGACCAATACAAGGTCTCCTTTCTTGAGAATCTTGTACTTGAGATGCCTGTCAGTTCACGCCTTTCCTCTCTGCTACACTATCTCGGCCTATAGAGAGCTGATTTGCCTTCCTTCCTCTAAGGCTAGGAGTTCTTGTATTCTATGCTCCCAGGATTCTTCCATTAGCAACTTCTCTTGAATGGCCAATCTCAGATTTGGCACCACAAATTCCATGGGCATTACTGCCTCCAACCCTTAAACTAGCTTGAATGGTGTTTGCCCACTTGAGACTTTGTAGGATGTGTGGAATGCCCATAGGGCAAGATCTAGCTTCCGGTCCCAATCATTTTTGTTGGCTTTATAATTTTCTTTAAAATTTTGGTCAGAACCTTGTTGGTGGACTCCGCCTGGCCGTTGCACTGTGGGTAGTAGGGTGAGGACTTTTTGTGATTGATCAGGTACCTCCCATCAACCCTTTCATTACTTTGTTCATTAAATGCATACCTTGGTCATTGACTATTTCCACCGGCAACCCATGCCTAGCAATGATGTCCTTGAAGAGCAACTTCACCACCTTCTCTGTGGAGTTTCTCTTTACAGCTTTAGCTTTCGGCTGCTTGGTGAAATAGTCAGTAGCCACAATGATGTATTCACATTTGCTGCCTTTTGTGTTTGTGTGGCTTAATTGGTCCAACAAAATCCAATCCCCACTTCATGAATGGAGATAGCGGCAGTATGGGCGAGATGGGAAATCTATCAGAATCTCTGGCTTGACCCATCCGCACCACAGACATCACAGTGCTTTACTTTAGTGTTGGCATCCCTCATGACAGTTGGGCACCACAGGCCAGCTTGCAAAATTTTTCGGGCTGTTATTTCTCTGTCCATGTGTCATTCGGTGATACCACAGTGTGCTTCTCTCAACAGTGCTTGTTGCTCATGATCCGGGACACATCTACGTAGGATTTAGTCTATGCCTCTTTTGTAAAGCTACCCAATAATCATGGTGAAATTTCTGCTCCTTAGGGCAATTCTCTTCTTCTTGTCCACAGTGTACCCTTCCAAAAAGTCCCATCTTCCAGAAACTGCATCATATTATAATACTAGTTTTCTTCCACCTTAGTAGCTCCTTAGGGAAATTCTAGCTCCTTAGTAGCTCCTTAGGGAAATTCTCTTCTTCATGTCCGTAGTGTACCCTTCCAAAAAAGTCCCAACTTCCAGAAACTGTATCATATCATAATACTAGTTTTCTTCCACCTTAGCAACTCCTACTACTGTGAATAAGTTGGTGTCTGGGAGTTGATCATCTACTGCATCAAGAGTAGGTTCTCCAAAATCCAGTCTGGATAAAAAGTTTGCCACACTACATTTTCTCTTTTGGGTGTGCTGGATGGTGAACTTAAACTCTTGAAGTAGGAGCATCTATCTTGCCATTTTTCCCACTAGAAAAGCTTTGTTCACTAGATAAATGAGGGCTTGATGGTCCACATGGAAAACAAATTTGTTTCCCAAGAGATAGTGTCGGAACTTGTTCACGAGGGAAAAGATCATTGAAAGGGCTTCATGCTCTATTGTGATGTAGTTCCTCTCCACCCTTGTGAGGGCTTTCCTGGAATAATGGATGGGCTCTTTTTTCTTTTCCTCCATCAGTGCACTGCCCATTGCTTTATCGCATCTACATAAACATGGAGCATTAGATTCCATTCCAGATTGATCATCACTCGTGCAGATGACAACATGCTCTTCAGCCATTAAAATGCCTTCTAACACTCCGGACTCCATTCATACTTTGCATCCTTCTTGGTAAATGGGTAAGCTACATGTGCTAGATATTTTAAAAATCTAGCATGCCACTTCACCAACCAAGGAACCTTTCAAGGTGCTTAATGTTCTGAGGAGCAGGCATTTTAGATATGGCCTCCACCTTAGCCAGATTTATAGCCAATCCTTGTTGGGCTGACACAATGTGCCCTAACAGTGTTCCTAATTTTACTGCAAAAGCACACTTGGCCTGATTTAACTTCAACCTTATATCTCTACATCTCTTACAGACATAGCCTCAAATGATAGATGTGCTTTGCCTTATCTCTGAACACACTGGACACACTGAAATCATCTACAAATGCTTTCATGAAATCTGTCAGGTAGTCATTGTTGAGATATCGAGCTCGTCTAGTGAGGCGGTGGACACTGATGACCTGCCTGGGGGATAGGCCCCACACTTACACCACTGGCATGGTTGGTGAGATCATGGGAGATATGCGGCCAGTGGGATGACAGGCTGTGTGATAGCCATTCTAGAGACTGGCATAGTTATAGCGCCAGCTCATTTAGTCGGGTTCACACTATAGAGAACCCGTGTATGTACTGGTTGAGTACCTTTCATATTATATGTACTCTTATTCTTGTATATGGAGTGTTGAGTGTTGAGTGAAGAAGAAGAAGATTTCAGCCTCTCACCTTGTGTGTTCTCTATTAGGGTTTTGTGAGTGTGTGTGTGTGCTTGCAAGAGCTCAAGCTCTCTTCCCCCTTGCATCTTTTCATGGTATCAGAGCCTGGTTCGTGCTAAGGGCTGAGTTGCAAGCAAGAGAACCACAGGAAGCAGTACGAGAGTAAGAGCTTCAACTACTCTTCCCTATTTGTGTTGGTGACTACACCCTTGTCGGGAGCTCTACGGGAGGCACCGGCAAACGATCTCTGATTGAGGAGCTTTCTTCGCGGGAGTAAAGCTATAGGGCAACTAAACTATCCTATCGGACTACTTTTTTGGGCCAAAAATGCGTTTCGGGCACGTCTGGACCTCCGTTTTTCAGAAAGCAGGCGATTTCGAGCACTGCAGGTAAGTCATCGATTCTCTGCAGAACTCTGTTTTAAGAACTGCAGGGAGACAGATTGACTGTGCAGACATTGTGGGTGCTGCAAAGAAGTCTACAGTTGCCATTAGGTGTATGTATGCACATTGAAGTCACTAGTTGTGACATTTGAGAGTACTACAGTACCGCTGTGCAGAAAATACAGCAGTTTGTGCAGAAAAAACCAAAGTGCAGTTTTTGGTAAAATTGTGTGTTTGGCAAGATGTCAAATGATGGGATTACTCATATTGTGGCTGAGAAGCTTGATAAGAATAACTTCCATGCTTGGAGATTCAGGTTGATGAATTTCCTGATGGGAAAAGGCTATTGGGACTACATAGAAGGTGAGCATGAAGAGGCACCAGAGATACCGGATATAAATCCGACTGCTGCTGCAGATGTGAAAGAGTTTAAAGATTGGAACCAAGGAGCCAGGAAGGTTATGTATTGGCTATCCATTAGTATACAGGACACCATGATTGGGCACATTCAGGATGCCAAGTCCCCCAAGGAGGCGTGGGACACCTTGGTAAAGCTTTATGAAACAAATACCAAGGCACGCAAGATACAGTTGAAGAATGAACTTCATAGTGTGGAGAAAAAGAGCATATCTGTGAATGACTATGCGTTGAAGATAAAGGGTATTGTGGAATCCCTTGCATCTATTGGTGTGTCAGTAGATGATGATGATAAGGTGGAGGTCTGTCTACGTGGTCTCGTGCCACAATACAAGGCGTTCAAGACGTCTATTCAGACTCGGGAAAACATTCCCAACTTTACAGATTTGGTGTCTATGCTGATTATCGAAGAGAAGAGCTTGGGTGAAGACCAATAGTCTTCACAAAGCAAAAACAGTTCAGAGCAACAGGCCTTCTACACGAGTTCAGGAAGAGGACGAGGTAGAGGAGGCCGTGGACGCGGTCAAGGAGGTGGCCAAACAGGTAATCAGAATTATGGCCAACAGCAGCAGCAGCAACAACAGTCCCAGAATCAACAACAAAAACAACAACACGCAAGTGGAAGAGGCAAATTCAGAGGCAGGGGGAGTCAAAGAGGCCATGGAAATTGGCAAAGGCAATATAATGATGCACGTGAATGCTATTACTGTGGTAATCCTGGACATGTGCAGGCAGAATGTTATAAGAAGCAGGCTGACATGCAAAATGGGAAAGTGCAGCAAAACAACTATGCATCCTCAAGCAGAAATAATGAGGATAATGAAAGGTTATTTGTTATGCAGCATGTCGTGATGAATGCCATGTCTGAAAATGTTGATGCAGCACAAAAAGATAATGTATAGTATGTGGATTCAGGCGCTTCGAACCACATGACGAGTCATGGGGAGTGGTTCAAGGAGATGAAAAACTCGGAAAGACTAGGTTTTGTGGAAGCAGGGGATGACACTGCTCATCCAATTGCCCATGTTGGAGATGTGCCATTGTCTATGCATGATGGCAAAGTGAAGTACCTTGCGGATGTACTTCATGTACCGAACATAACAAAGAATCTGGTTTCAGTTGGACAAATGATTGAGCAGGGTTTGCAGGTTCGGTTTAACCCTGATGGTTGTTATGTTGAAGACTTTAAAGACAAGTGCAGGTTGGTTGCAAAAGGCAACAGAGTGGACAGAATGTTTACATTGAATGTAGACATGCCTGAAATGAGTGCTGCGATGTTTGCAAATGGTTCAGGAATTGTTGCAAACACAGACATTTGGCATAAAAGGATTGGACATGTAAATGTGCAGAGATTGAAGTCTATGCACACAAAAGGAATTGTGACAGGGCTGCCAAAATTTAAAGTGGAAGGTATGCAGACAATATGTGAAGCATGCCAATTTGGGAAGCAAACAAAGCATGTGTTTCCACGTAACAGATATGTGAGCAGAAATGCACTAGATGTTGTGCATTTAGATGTATGGGATCCTACGAAGACCATATCTATGGGAGGCTGCAAGTATTATGTGACTTTCATTGATGACCACACAAGGAAAGTGTGGGTATATTTCATGAAGGAGAAGAGTGAGGTATTCACTCACTTTCAGAATTTCAGAGTTTAGCAAACAGGGAAATATGTAAAGTGCCTAAGGTTAGATGGAGGGGGAGAGTACTTCTCCAATGAGTTCTCTGAATTTTTGAAGAAGAATGGTATTCGGAGACAGTTTACATGCAGATACACTCCGTAGCAAAATGGAGTTGCTGAGCGAAAAAACAGGCACATTGCTGAGATTGTGCGAGCATTGATGGAAGAGAAGAATATGCCGCATTGCTATTGGGCTGAGGCTGTTTCTACAGCAGTATACATCATGAACAGGACTCCAACTGCAGCCATACATGATGTAACTCCAGAGGAGAGGTTTACTGGCAGAAAACCAGATTTGTCTCATCTGAAAGTCTTTGGATGCATTGCATATGTGCATGTGCCAGATGAGCTGAGAACTAAGCTAGATCCAAAAGCTAAAAAATGTGTGTTTATTGGATACTCCCTTGAGAGCAAAAGGGATACAGGTGTTATAACCCTGTTACACGTGAGTTGAGGGTAAGCAGGGATGTTGTCTTTGATGAGATGAGCAGCTGGTATGCTGTTGAAAAAGAAGCTGTTGGGGCTGATGTGAGTGGAAGTGTGGTTGCACAGAATGCAGGTCAGCAATCACAGTCTTTGAGTGGACTAGGAGAGTCCTCATGTAGTGGGTCTATTGATAGACCCACTTGATAGAGTCCTCATCTAGTGGGTCTATTGATAGGAGAGTCCTCATCTAGTGGGTCTATTGATAGACCATGGAGTGGCAGGCTGCGTCATAATACCAGTCTTGCAAATGTGATTAGTACATCACGTAAAGGAAAAGAGAAAGTGGTTGAGCCCCTTGGTATGCCTGACATTTCTGTAGGGCATTCTCATGTTGATGGAGAGTCTAGTGGCTCAGATATGAGCCTTGATGAGGAGCTTGGGATCCCAGCTATGAGAACACCTGGTGTAAAGAAGGCTATGGAAGCCATGAATGAAAAGCTGCGAAGATCAGGCAAAGTGAAGAACCCTGTGCAGAGATTTACATATGATGGTTATGTGGCACATCACTATGCATATATGGCAAAGGTTGTGCAGGTTGTAGAGCCCACATGCATTGATGAGGCTGTTGGAAATGTGTGTTGGGAGAAAGCTATGGATGAGGAGATGGATGCACTATATGGAAATGAAACTTGGGATTTAGTATAATTGCCTGAAGGCAAGAAAGCCATTGGATGCAAGTGGGTGTACAAAGTTAAACATAACAGTGATGGAAGCATAAACAGGTACAAGGCTAGATTGGTAGCCAAAGGATATGCGCAGACATATGGAATTGATTATGAGGAAACTTTCAGCCCAGTTGCCAAGATGGCAATTGTGAGAGTTGTGATAGCAGTGGCTGTGTCAAAGCAATGGTCTTTACATCAGATGGATATAAAGAATGCATTCTTGCATGGGGATTTGCAAGAAGAGGTGTATATGTTGCAGCCACCTGGTTATGAGGATGTGGGTCACCCTGAGCGTGTTTGCAGGTTGAAGAAAGCCTTGTATGGCTTAAAGCAAGCAAGAGCATGGTCTGACAAGATTTCTGAATATCTTGTCACTATTGGCTTTCATGTAGCCAATGCAGATTTCTCGCTGTATGTGAGACATGGTGATAGAGGAGTTGTGCTTGTTGTCATCTATGTAGATGACTTGATCATTACAGGGGACCATGATGCAGAGATCCTTGGTGTAAAGATCTTGCTTAGATAGAAGTTCGAGATGAAGGATCTGGGGGAGCTCAGATATTTCTTGGGCATTGAGGTGATTAGGTCACCACATGGTATTGGATTACTGCAGAGACAGTATGGCTTGGACATGTTGTCCAAGTATGGTATGACAGGCTGTAAGCCTATTTCTGTGCCATTGGATCAGAATGGCAAGTTGAGTGCAGATTCAGGAGAGATTTTGGAGGATCCTACTATGTACAGGAGCATAGTAGGAAGTTTGATCTACATGACGATCACCAGACCAGATTTGAGCTATGCTGTTGGGTTGGTGAGTCAGTTTATGCAGGTTCCACGGAAACCGCATTTGGATGTAGTGAGACGCATACTGAGGTATGTGAAGTCTACTTTGCATTGTGGACTATTCTATGAGATTGGGACAGAGATATGTGTACATGGGTACACAGATGCTGATTGGGCTGGTAGTATCTCAGATAGAAGATCTACCAGTGGATTCATGTTTTCTTTGGGGAGTGCTGCTGTGACTTGGAGCAGCAAGAAGCAACCTACGGTTGCTCTATCCCAGTACAGAGGCCGAGTACAGAGGAGCTGCTATGGCAGCATGTGAGGTAGCTTGGTTGAGAACGCTACTTGCAGATTTGGGTCTATCAGTGGATAGACAAGTTGTCATTTTCTGTGACAACATTAGCAGTATACAGTTGGCCAGGAACCCAATCTTTCATGCTCGTACGAAGCACATAGAGGTCCACTACCACTTCGTCAGAGAGAAGGTCTTGGCAGGAGATCTTGACCTTGTTTATGTTAGCACAGAGGATCAGGTAGCTGACATCTTCACCAAAGCATTAGGTACAGAGAAGCTCCGCAGATTCAGGGCTTCGCTTGGTGTACATGAGATGGAGTTGAGCTCGAGGGGAAGTGTTGAGATATCGAGCTCGTCTAGTGAGGCGGTGGACACTGATGACCCGCCTGGGGGATAGGCCCCACACTTACACCACTGGCATGATTGGTGAGATCATGGGAGATATGCGGCCAGTGGGATGACAGGCTGTGTGACAGCCATTCTAGAGATTGGCATAGTTATAGCGCCAGCTCATTTAGTCGGGTTCACACTATAGAGAACCCGTGTATGTATTGGTTGAGTACCTTTCATATTATGTGTACTCTTATTCTTGTATATGGAGTGTTGAGTGTTGAGTGAAGAAGAAGAAGATTTCAGTCTCTCACCTTGTGTGTTCTCTATTAGGGTTTTGTGTGTGTGTGTGTGCGCTTGCAAGAGCTCAAGCTCTCTTCCCCCCTGCATCTTTTCAGTCATAGAAAATCTCGTGCACCATTCTTGAAGGTAGCAGGTGCATTTTTCAAGCCAAACATCATGATGGTCACCCACAAAGACACCCCATTCAGTGATGAAGGCAATCTTCTCCCAGTCTTCTGGTTCCATCTTCACCTAGTTGTACCTGCTGAATCCATCTAAAAATGAGTACATTTCCTTTTTGGCTACCTCATCTAGCAAGGAGTCCATGAACGGAAGTGAAAAGGGATCCGACAGTTTAGTGCGGCACTCAGTTTGCGGTAGTCCACAGATTCTGATTTTCATGTTCTTTTGGGAATCACTACAATTGGGGATATCGAGGCAGCTTTTTCCACTAGCACAATGAAACCCACCCTCAGTAGTCTGTCAATTTCTTCTTGGTTCAATCTGTGCCTCTGTTGTCTAAAGGTATGGCTCCCTCTTTTAAGTTGATGCTGTGCTGAAGAATTTAGGGTCGATGGCCTCCATGTCTTCATATGACCAAGCAAAGACATCGTGGTATTCCTTTAGCAAGGACACCAACTCTTGTTTGAATTCTTCTTCTAGTTCCAGACTAATCTTCAAAAGCTTTTCTTCTTTTCCATCCCCTAGATTTCCCTCCTGTAGTTTGTTCGGGCTTACTTTTGTGGCATTGTTGTTTTGGTTCTCCTTTTTCTTTTGGACCCAGTCTCGGATCTCTTGGATCTCTTCTTCTTGCTCCAGATTTCAGGCCCCTTTAATATCTTTCGAGGATTTTGCTCAATTTTGAGCCCTCTATTTTTACAAAATCTGCTTCTTTTTTCTTCATTTGTTTGTCTACTGCTTCCACGTTTTCACCCTTTGCTTCCGCATAATGCCCTATTACTTCATCCACATGTAACATGTAGGGGTAATAGGTCCAGGTGTTCAGGGAGTATTCTGTTCTCTTTATCATCATCAAAGCCTTCTGACATGTTGAATGTTTCAGCATGAATTGGCCTTTGAGCAGGTTTTACTGATCCCCTTGCATCAGAAAGATCAACATGAACTTTCCGCTTTCCCTTTCTGATGGTGATTATGTTTCTGCCCTACTGCTTTACCTTGCCATGTCTCAACCAGGGCCTTCCTTATAACACCTGGTAAGACCCGATGTGGTTTTTTGTGGTAATAACCACTAAGTTGACCTTGAAGTCAACTTGTTTGATTTTCATTGGGACATTTTTTTATGATTCCTTTAGGCACTACCACCATGTTATCTACCATTCTTATGTTAAACGGAATGGGCTCCCACTTGAGGCCCAATCCCAATGTAGTTTCCATAGTGATGACATTCACTCCGGATCCTCCATCCAGCACTGCATCATTAATGTGAGTACATTGTTCAGTTGAATTGTGACTTTGGCCACTTCATCATCTATGGACGCTGGGGGTTCTTTGGCTTGCATATTGCCACATTTCGAGGTTTCTTCTTCTACTGGATGCTGGGGGTTCTTTGGCTTGCATATTTCGAGGTTTCTTCTTCTACTGAGTGCTTAAATTCCTTGCTCAATCCATCAATGCATGCTATTAGAATTTTGGCCTTGAATCTCGGACATAAGTCCAGCACTTGTCTCTCAGCCAGACTGTCTATCTACTAGCAACATTGACACTACATTGGTTTGTAACCAATTGACATTCCTCTAGCTTTCTTCCAAGCATTCCTCATTGAGGTTCTCTGCACGCTTACTTCCACTTGTTTCCGGAAGACCCTGAATAATTTTTGTAGCCTCTATTCCCATACCTTCCCATTCCTAGGGGTCTTCATTTTGCTCCTTCCATGCTATTCACCATGGGAGCTCTATTTTTCATGTTGTACCTGTAGTTCCATGTACTATGAGTGTACATGTTACAAATGGTACAAGTTGGTGGCACAGTGCATTCCTCCTTGAGGTGACCTTCCTTTTTGCATTGGGAACAGAACACATTTTTACAAAAATCTGAGCCTTTGCTCTTTTTCATTTCTTGCATCAGCTACTTTACCTGCAGCATCAATTCTCTAGGGCTTTCTTGTGTCTTCCCAATTTTCTTCTTTTTGTCTTTTCTTTTTCTTTACGCCATTGGAGTGTCTTGGAAGGCGTCGCTTCCTCTTTTGTCTTCTTTTTCTTTACCACCATTGGAGTGTCTTGTAAGGAGTCGCTTCCTCTTTTGTCTTCTTTTTCTTTACCGCCATTGAAGTGTCTTGTAAGGAGTTGCTTCCTCTTTTGTCTTCTTTCTCGACTTCTTTTTTCTGCCATTTTGGCCAGCTCAACCACCAGTTCCTCAAACTCCTCTTCAGTTTCCACTGCTACGTGAATGTCTGGCTTAAGCCCTTGGACAAACCAATCAGCAATAATTTGAAATTGAGGGTCAGGTTTGTTCTACAACTCTTGCCTCAAGCTTAGTAGCTTTGTTGCATAGACTTCTACATCCATGTCCTCTTGTTGAAGCTCTCTCGTTTGATCACAGATTTGAGTTGTAAACTTTATCTTGTGGAATCTTCCCAAAAAAGCACTCATGACCTCTTCATAAGTCTGGAAATGGTTGTCTTGATATCTTGACACCCACTTCGTGGCTCTATCTTTGAAGGTATTTATGAAAGCATCTCTACGGATTTCACTCACTCTTCCACATACTGAGGTCTAGCCACTTCCTAATACTGCGTAAACCTCCTCACATGTAGATCTGCATCTTCCCCTTTCTCTCTTGAGAACACCGGGAAATTTTTTGTTAATGAGGCCATGCCTCCCTTGAACCTTTTCCAAGGGTTTTGTTGTGGTTGTTCTTCTTGGTTTTGCTGCTCCACCCTTTTTGGGCTTTTCGGACCTGGACTATGCCCAGCTTCTTGCTCTTGGCACTCTTTTTCTTGGTCCGAATTGTGCTTGAATTCTAACACTCCCTCTTGCTCGTGCAGAGCTGCAAAAGTTTCCACACTGACTTCTTGATCGTAAACAGATCTCTTGGAAGTCATTACTTTTCTTCATCCTTAGATTCACGATCATGCAGAAAGCATACCTGAATGTGGTTGGGTTGTGTGGTGAAAGGTTCTCCACACTAACTTTTTCAGAAAATTCCTTCCATGTTATGGTTTCTCTGCACACTTATTTTAAGTGGACCCACAACTTTCTTTTTCAGCATTTTCCTTCACTTCTTGAAGGTGCAAAACGCTACTCAGTGGAGGTTTTTCTGCTTCACCCGCGATTTCCTCAACTTGAGATATTTCTAGCCAAGATTCTATAAAGTTTCCCACTCAGTGGAGTTACAATAGTGGTCCATTAGAGTTGTGGTAAGGGTTTTCCTTAGTACAGTTCCCAGTAGGAAATTTGTCCCCAGCAAGATCGCCAGGTGTTACTCGCTGATTTTCCTCTCAGCAAATGGCAAGACAACAGTCTGGCATGACAGACCAGTCATGTAATGCCGTGGGAGACTTGCAGTCATCCACCAGAGTTTCTAGATACAAACACTAACTCTTAAGTGGTCATGGGGACACTCAGAACACCACTCTGTTATGCAGACCTTCACTCACACTCTCTCAACTCTCACTCTGCAACTCGCCACTGCACATCTCACTCACTCTCTCACATATACACAGCATGTTCATTAAAATAGAGACACAACATGCTTAATCAACATAGTGCAGAGAGTAACGCATAGACATGATGGAATGGCAACATCACTCATGATTACTTTCTAAAATTATTGGAGATTGTCAACTACCAATTGAGAGCATACAATGATTGCACCCTTCATACATCCATTTTTTCTGTGTGTATCTCTCTCTCCCTCTCTCTCTCTTAACCAACTTCCAATAGATTTGCATTCCATCTGGACAAATCAAGACTCTAGCTTAGGAATAGATTGTGGAGGACCCTAAGCTAAGTGCTATCCCTGGCATCGGCACCAAAGATGTTCACCTAAATGAGCATTCTCCTTGTATACGAGAGAAGAGAGACAATGCAAGGGTCGGTTCGGGAACATGCACTTAGCCAACCCTAAAGAGGGTTAACTCCTTGATGTGAAGCCACTAGGGACTCACTCCACCACCAACTTGTGTCATCCAAGTGGAGATTTCCTTGAGCTAGATAGGGAGCAATGAGAGAAGGAGCTATGGAGAGATCAGCTTCTATCTCAATTCCTTGGTGTGTGCAAGAGTGAAAGAGAGAGAGAGATCAAGAAAAAGGAGAAGAGGCAAGAAAGGGAGCATCACCTACAAGCACACACATACAATCAAGCAAGCAAGCAAGAATGCATCAACACACAAGCATCATCTACAGGCACACACATACAATCAAGCAAGCAAAGCATGCATCCACACACAAGCTCACCACCATAGCTACAAGAGAGAAAGAGGGAAAGAGAAGAAGATTCAATTGTGATAATGGGATTGTATATCCTTTTCATATTTCATAAGTTACTTATATACATGACCTCCCTTTTTACAATGGTAGGCCACCCATTTAACAATTGGGGACACAAAATTGGTTCTCTAGCTCTATGTATACCTAGGCTTGTTGCTTATGGCCGGCGTTACACATGTCGTAAGCTCAGTCATACCATGCCTTTTTACTTGGAACGCTTAGTGCGATTTGCAGAATAAAAATGAATTACATGAAGCGTAACCACGTTTAGGAAAACGTTAACCATTGTGGTTACACCACCTAGCGATACTTACATGACACTTAGTCCCTTAGGCTATTGATATTCAGCTACAATGTGCTTTCACTCACTCCCATTGGGCTGGATGTTATTGCACGTGAGTATCACTAGTAGTGGCTTACCTTGGTGATTTATGTATATCATGGCTTTTTCTTTCACCTTGGTGATTCATGTGTATCATGGATTAGCAAAGAAGCAGCCAATGGTGACCAATTTGAGCTGTGTGAAGATGAGTATAAAATAGATTTTATAGCGACAATAGAGAGTGTGCATGGCTCAAACTCCTTTTGGTAGATTTTGGTGTTGAGATAATAGTCCCCCACCTCCATCTTCACTAACAGCCAGAGAGAATTAGCCATCGAGGAACCCAATGTTTCATGCTCATACAAAGAACATTGAGGTGCACTCATAGGGTAGAGAGAGAGGGATATAGAGCATGATGCCAGGCAAGGTTCAGGTAGACCTTCTCCACCCTCGATCACATCTTCACACTCAGAAGCCTCATTGAGTAAGCCAAGGCTGATGGTGGTAAACACCTCTACTATTGCATTATGGATTTCCACAAACCATTCTCATCAACTTACTTTGAGTGTTATGCTTCTCTCTATCTCTCCTTGCTTGCTACATCTGTGTGTGTGTTGATATCTTCATCTCTACTCCAATAAGCAAAAATAGAGAAAACATAAAATATACAAAATAAAAACAAAAATTAAGCACACACCTTACTTGAAATCACATTCCTTAGACTAAAATCTTGTACTTATGCTTCCTTTGCTCAAGCCTTTTAATTTGAACAAAAAAACAACACAAAACACCTCCAAAACAACATGAGAACTATATGCTTTTCTCAGCAGTGTTGATACTAAGTTGCACAAGAGACTCTACATACAAAGAAATGAAAACGGCAATTAGCAAAGCTTAACAGTGCTCCCTACCAATATGGTGCAAAAATGTTTAGTCTTTACCACAAAGTCAGCCTTAATGTTCAACCCCTATATTAGTGGCAAAGTGATCTTCCCACACTCGTCACACTGAGGTGGTTTCTTATGTTGTAGGTGTAGCGATTGATGAATCTAAAGCTTGTGTGGAAGCTTCAAGCTCTAAACTACTTACATGCAATGGCTAGACCCACAAGAAGATAGAAGGGAGAAGAAGATGAGGGAAGAGAAGAGGACACACAATCTAATGAATGACATTGCTACCTTAAGCATCAATATATCCACATGTACTTAAGAGATGACATGTAACCTAATGGATGATGGAGTTGTCTTCCCAAACCCTAAGCATCAACATAATTAGACATCCTAGCATAGAGTTGGAGAGAGAGTAGAGAGAACACACTCAATCTATTGCACAAATGGGAATTCCTTTATAAAGAAGAAGAAGAAATCGACTTATATGTACTTTGTAACCCATTTCTCACTAGGTAGCCCAAGATTATATGTACTTTGTAAGCCATTTCTCACTAGGTTGCCCAAGATTAAGTGACTTGAGGGTGCCCATTTCCCAGATCTAGCTCATTTACATGTGTATGGCCTTGATTGTCATTTTTGCATGGTACACACTTCATGGTACAAGCATGATGCCCAAGATGTGGACATTCTTTAGATACTTATAACATGGCCATGATGATTTTAACAAATGTTTTTTTTGTGAGGGTAAGAAGAAGAAAAAGGTTTTATTTACTCTAAGGTTATCTGGTGAGAGGTGAATGTTTTTTTTGTGAGGGTAAGAAGAAGAAAAATGTTTTATTTACTCTAAGGTTATCTGGTGAGAGGTGAATGTAAAAAGAGTGAAAAAGGTGAGAGATTTCATGTGGTGTAAGTAATGATATGTTTTTGATTTTTGAGCATCGACACCTAATTGAAAGAAACTAAATTAAACCTAAAGAGAAGATAATTATACTAAGTAGTAGCAACACAAAGCAAGTTTTATGGCATCATAAAGTATAATAAAACCTAAAAATAAGATCAATCTCTTGCCGAGGCTTAGCCATGTATCAAATGCTCTCCCACATAGAACAAGCAAATCTAATCAAACATGCCATTTTAACTTAATTAAGTTAAAATAATATTCAATAATAGATTTAGTAGCAAGTTTTGGATTGAAGCTTAGGTATAAAGATTTTTACATTAGGCACTCCAAGCAATTCAAATGTACCAAATTTTTTGATGATCATGTGAAGAGTTGATGAGTGCGATATGTGACTGCGATTGAGAGTATGCGACACTTTGCACATGCATGGGTTGTTTGTTTGTGCATTAGAGGGTTGGAACATGCATCTTTGTTGGTGTGCATGTAACATTTGTTGAATCCCTTGCTTGGAAGTGGTGTGACTTGTCTTCGTTTTATGACACTCATTATGTATACACATAATAAGTGTCACTTATGACACTTATTTTGTGTATACATTATGTGACTTGCCTTTGTTGTGACACTTATTATGTATACACATGCATACCCACATCTTTTACACCTTGCCTTTGCACAAGAGTAGGCATGCATGCACACATATAACTTGAGCACCCATCTAACAAAATACACGAGCATGTATGTGTGTGCATGTGTTTACACATACATAGGAGACACTTAGGTAGCATCCACATTATCACAATGAGTGTTACATCTAAGATAGTGGTACAAGGTGGAGGTACATTCACTTCTCAACTCCATCAACAATGAGTGTAACATCTAAGATAGTGGTACAAGGTGGAGGTACATTCATTTCTCAACTCCATCAACAAAGAGTTATTCTCCTTGCCAATCTTGACATAACGGAAGCATGCTCACTCTAATGTGTGCATTTGCACATGCATGCGTGCGATGACATGGCTCATCAAGGTTAGAAGGTACGGACATGCCATTGAGGTTATTAGACATGTGCATTTGGAGCAGAGAGGTTGTGGGAGGTGAGTGTACTTCCACTTTATGCCTCACGTGTGGTCCCATGCTAGCTTTGTAGAAAAGTGAATTTCTAGTAGGTTTAGGCTTAGTTGTGCCAACAAGGTCTTCATAGAATTGGAGGCAGGTTTGCAACGGTCTAGCATCGACAAAATGATACCTCTTGTGTGGTGAGGAATGAATAGCAAATATACGATTGGAATGTTTGCAAGGGTCTAGCATTGACAAAATGATACCTCTTGTGGTGGTGAGGAATGAAGAGCATATACGTTTGGAATGGTTGCAGAACATGCTCGAGGTGGTGTTCCGTGAGAATGCACTCTTAGATGGAGAGCACACAATATGGCAAGGTGGCAATCAATGGTGATGCAATCTAGATTAGGGGTATTAAGAATGATTCCCATTACTATGGTGTTGGTGGGTGGTGATGTGAAAAGAACGACAACAATAAGGTGGTGGTGTTGAAGAAGGGTCGCGTGCCCACAAGGGCGTGAGAGCGCACAGGGAGACGGTGTGTGGGTTATGGTGTGAAGAGACCTCTATTGAAGGACAGAAGCAAAACAGCCTTGATTTCCTCGCTCCCCCCCCCTCCCCATCTCTCTCTCTCTCTCTCTCTCTCTCTGCGAGCGCACACCCGTTCTTAATCTCGCCACTCTCCCTTCTGATACCCTCTTCCCTACATCATCATACTCTACAACCAATTCAACAGAATTGGGCTCTGCATTATCATCAGTCCTTAACCTAACCCAAGAAAATCCCATCCTCGACAGTTACTTGCTATGAAAGGCAAGATCTCCCGTCTTTCCTTCAACTTTTCTGTTGTTGGGTCCTCGGTATTTTGCTCTTCTTCCTGTTGGCGCTCACCGCCCTACTGCCCTCGCTTCTGGGCTCCAAGCTTACAGGTAAGAATGCTTTGCTAAGCTCGCATTTTTCCTTTTTTCTCTGCATTTTCATTCCCCTCCCCCCCCCCCCCCTTTTTTTTTGGCATTTCTTCGCAAATGTACCTCCCCCTGACGCTCTGTAGCCGACCTTGCAAAGCTTTTCTCAAACGTGCCCCCCTTCTCAAAGATCTGCCACCAAACTCTTTGCAGGTCGCGGGTTCAATTCTTCATAGGTGCGCCTTGCCAGCAGTCTCTTCCAGTTGTGCACAACTTGCAAAACTTAAAATCGTCCAAGTCTACTAACCCTACAAATTAATTACGGTATTTAGTACCTGCTTTTTGGAACTCGTCTCCTTGCATATTGGCTCAGTACCCGTTGCTCTTTGGCCTAGTAACCCTTGCTTTTTGACAGATTACCCTTGTACAAATGACTTGAGCTCATAGGCTAGCTTGCTCACAGTGCAAGCAAGCGGGCTATATAAGACTTTTTTTGGAAAAGCTGGTCAAGTGTAAAATGGGAATCTTGGCCTTACGTAAGAGGAATCTGGTGTTTATTTAGAGAAACTCTTTGCAGGCTGTGTTTAATCTAGAGAAATTATAGCTTAAGTACTTAAAGAGGAGCTTGGCATACAGAGGTTGTCTCTTTGCAGAAATTAAGCCATTTTTGGGCATACATCAGAAGATATTAAAAGACCATGGGATCCAATACTACCAGATTTCCTTCACATCAGCTTAGCAGTGGCTTATATGTCTCCGGGCACCCGGAACAGTACAAGGAAAGGCAGCCCTCATTCACATCAACGGTCATGCCATACACCGGTGGGGACATTAAGAAATCTGGAGAGTTGGGCAAGATGTTTGACATCCCTGTTGTGGAGCTTCCAAAGTCGCGAAAATCTACCCCAACCTCTTCTCATCACAGCAAACCTGGGGGTGGCTATGGTGGGGCTTCATCAAACTCGGGGCCCTTATCTTCCAGCGGAACTCCAAAGCCTTCTTATTCTACTTCAGGACCGCTCACTTCTGCTGGGCTTCCAAGGCAGAACTTGGCATATTCCGGGCAGAATCGTTCAGGGCCTTTGACTGGAGGCAGCCGTCCGGCTTCTCATTCAGGGCCACTGTCAAGGGGTGCTGGTGACATTGGTGGTGCTAACAGGCCTGGGTCTGGAGGGAACAGCCAGAAAAACTCGGGCCCCCTCTCAGGGAGTGGTGCACCAACTATAGTTCGTCAGAACTCTGGTAGTCTCTTGCCAGCAACAGGCCTTATAACATCTGGCCCCATCACATCAGGCCCTCTCAATGCATCAGGGGCTCCGAAGAAGCCATTTTCGGGGCCTCTAGATGCTTCTGGTGCACCCATCAAGGGGTCAGCTGCACACAATGCCATAAACAACATCAACCAGCAGACTTTGGTGATCAAAAGAAGCCTTCCAAGGGTCATTTTGTGGACCATTGTGCCCTTGTTTATTGTGGGCTTCATAGCAGGTGGATTTATCTTTGTGACCGTGCATAACCCAATCTTGTTAATAGTCGTCGGGTGTCTTTTTGTGTGTGTTGTGTTGCTTCTCAGCTGGAATCTATACTGGGGGGATAGGTCTCCTGGTAGCTTCCTGGCTGCATATGAGGATGCAGATTTACGCAATGCAAAGGACGGCCAACATGTCAAGGTGACTGGGGTAAGGTCTTCTTTGAGGCTAAAGTGGACATAAACACGCATTAATCTTTCAATTATGACAGTTTTTTGATATGAAGTATGACATTTCACCTCTTTTTAACACTTCAGTTAAAATACCTGGTGCACACTTGCTATGTAGGTTGTCACATGTGGGAGTGTGCCATTGGAGTCATCCTACCAGAGGGCAAATAGATGTATATATACATCTACCGGGCTTCATGAGTACAGAGGGTTAAAGTCAAAGCCAGCCAAATCTGGGCACCGGCGATTCACATGGGCACTGAGGTACTCGGAGGTACAAATTACAGTGCTTCCCTACCTGCTGTACTGATCAAATTGGGAAATTTGAAGACAATTGATCTATGTTTTTGGTGTTATGCAGAGGCATGTTGTTGATTTCTACATTTCTGATTTTCAATCTGGACTCAGAGCTCTAGTTAAAGCCGGATATGGTGCACCTGTAACACCTCTTGTTCATGAGAGTACAGTTGTTGATATTTCTGTAAGAAACAAGGAGTCGCCAGCTGATTTTGTCCGTTGGATGGGCAACAAAAACCTCTCGTGTGATGACCGGGTGATGCGTCTAAAGGAAGGGTAAGCTAATAATGCATCTCATCTCTTTGACTGGTTTAGATCTTGGATAGCTCACCATCTCACCATCCGGCCATAACTCTGCTCAGGAGCATGGCGGTAAGACCAACACCATGCTTGACTCTTCACCCAAGCCCGGCTGTCCCATACCACAAGAACCCACCTTCCTGGTGTGAGGCTTGTGCCAAACTTAGGCTCGATCTGTTTACTAATCCCACCCTCTGGGGAATGCCTATCAATGTGCCTAATCGTTACAGACCATGGTTGAGATTGTCCTTACCTTGTAAGATTTCATGAGCATCAATAGGAACGTACTAATACTCAGTTAGTACTCACTTCACACTAGCTCATTAAAGGAACTGACGAATGCTCAATTAGTGCCTAACATCCTATAATTGAGCCACTAATTACTGTTGGCTTAACCTCATCAGCATTACCAGTCTAGTTATATCTTTGTGTGATACAATAGGTTTTGTTGATTTATAGGTTTTGTTGATTTGTGGGCTTGCAGGTATATCAAAGAGGGAAGCACAGTGACTGTGATGGGAATAGTGCAAAGGCAGGAGAATGTACTAATGATTGTCCCTCCTCGAGGACTGGTATCTACGGGTTGCCAATGGAAGAATCTCGTGTTTCCGAGGAGTTTGGAAGGCTTGATCATATTATGCGAGGAGATGTGCAAGATTGATGGGATACCTTTTTAGCAGCACTCAAAGATAAAGTTCTGAATTGTACTCTACATGTATTCTCTCAGGCCAGTAGGTTCTGGGAACACTCTGTAGTCTCTATTAACACCACCACCACCCGACCGTATAAATTTGTTGGAGCGTTTGTAAACAAGTGTGTATGAGCACATCACTAACTGAGCTTACCCCACTATAACAAACTACTGACAAACTTGTATTGTGCTTTTAACTATACATGGATTCTTTACACCATAAATTGGGAGAGCATTGATGAGCAGGCCAAGGCTCTTGTCTATGCCACAAGTGAGTGAGATTTCCCCTTCTTTTGGGTTGGCATCAGGTTCCATGAAAATGCATAGGATCCATCAAAAACTACTAGTAACTAGTAGGCTTATTATTTTGGTTTGCCTTTGTAAAATGTAGGTAGGTCTAAGTAATCTTGTAATATTGCTGAGGAAATAACTCAAAAGGGAAAAATCTGCATATGAAAGTTTAGAGTGTAACTACGTTGGATAGGTGTGAACGTCCTTGGGTACCGTCTCGTGAACAATATGCGCCAACGCTTAAAATGTAATATCCACAATGCACAAAAAAACTTGAAAGATACATCATAACTCAAAAAAGAAAAATCTGTATACGAAAGTTTAAAGTGTAACTACACCGGCTAGGTGTGAACGTCCTTGGGCACCGTCTCGTGAACAATATGTGCCAACACTTAAAATGTAATATCCACAATGCACAAAAAAACTTGAAAGTACATCATTGCATAAGATAATCTGCCAAAGACAAGCATTGCAAAGGACACGGGCTGCGAATGGGCAATCTGTACAAGAGATCAGAGCAAATCAACGCAGCATGAAAATGAGTGAGTGAGTGTATATGATGGTGAGTGAAAATATATACAAGAGGCCCTTTGATGAGAGGTGACTTTCAGTAGAAGATTGTTGAACTTAACATACTACCTTGCACACAAGAGGGAGAGAGAAGAGAAGAGACAACATGCAAGGGTTGAGTCGGGAGAGTTGTACTTAGTCAATCCTAATGAGGCTTAACTTTTCAATGTGAAGCCGTTAGGGGCTCACTCCACCTCTTCCTGTGTCACCCAAGGAAAGATTCAATGGCTAGGTGTAGAGAGCAAGGAGGGAGTTGTGGAAAGGTCAACCTTTATCTCATGCCACATGCATGCAAGATGGACTTGGTAGAGAGCAAAGAGAGGGAAGAGGAAGAGAGGTTAGAGCATCACCATCCTTACAAGCACACACCAACAATCAAGCATGCAAGCAAGTCAACATAAGCAAGCATATTTCCACAAGCTTAAATGAGAGAGAGAAGAGGCAAAGCTTAAATGAGACTAATGGGATTGTCTTTTTTCATATTTCATAAATGTCTTATATACAAGAGCTCATAGTTACAACAATGGCTAGTCGCCTGTTTACAATTGGGGGTCCAAAACTAACCTTCTTCCTAGCTCTATGTATAACTATTGCTCATGACCGGCATTACATAAGCTGTAAGCTCGGTCATCCCAAGTCTCTTTTACATTAAGCGCTTAGCACAGTTACAAAAGATGAATACAATAAGTGTGGCCATGCTTGTAAAAGTAATGCTACCTTCCTAATTTAGGTCTGTCCTTGGAGCTGGTCAAATCTATCGGTAGTAGATCGAATATGTTTGGATGGAGTTGCGGCGTGAGGTTGGAGTAGAGGGGCCTCGATGGAAGACTTTGTAGCTGGCCCAAAATGTTGTCTCCATCATATCTTCAAAAGTCTGCAGTCTCCAGGCGGGCATCCACATTATGCGCTTATAATATCCAAAAATCTGCTTGAGCATTGGTCCTTTGTTGATGTCGAACGCCAAGCCCTGCGCACCTTCATGGTAATGGTTCCAACTTGGAAAGGAGGACTCCACCAACGTGATGATCAAGTGGAAAAATCTGATCGTCGCGATCACGGTTGTGTCTGGGACTTGATCATAGCGGATAAACTTGTTGAAGTGCTTGATCATTGTATCTTCCGTATAGGGCTGTTGCATCATTGGAGGAGCGAACCACGGAAAATTGAATTGCTGCTTCGGGTTCTTCTTTTGCTCCTTGTGGTTTGGAAGAGATTTCACATTCATCGTCTTCTTATGGGTAGGTCATTTGGGCTGATGCGGAGTGCTCGGGCGCCTTGTAGTAGGTTTCCCAAATGAACGGCTTCAACAGAAATGGGCGTCTCAGGCTGGGTGCTCGTTCATGAGTTTGAACGTGATGGGGCGAGTAGCAACAACGGGTGGCCGATGGTATCCTCCGCGCTCTTTGGGTGGATGCTCTCGCCGCCATGGTCGATGTTTGGTCTCAAGGTATGGACATAGGACGTTGATATCCATGCGGTCCGTTATGCGGGTGGTGGGCGTGTCCTGAAGCTGTTGATCGAGTAGGATAGCAATCGCTTGCTTGAACTCCGTGCGGTCGAGGGGGTCCTGCCAGTTGAGAGGGTTAAGACAAGGGTCGATCTCCTCATGTCTAGTGGTGGCGGTGGGGCAGAATTTCGCCTTCTTCTAGGGTTGGGTGGGAGGGGTGATGTGTCGGTGCGAGGGTGGAGGGGTTGTCGATGTGGAGGCTCCTGTGGCAAGGTTTGCATCAAAGAGGGGTGGGGGTTTGGTTGAGGTAAGCGGGATGTCACGGAATAATGCAGTGTGCATTCCCAGCTGTAATGACAAGGACGGTGGGGTTGGTGAGGGAGGTGGTGTAGGAAAATGAATGGGGGAAGAAGAGGTTTGGGGAGGGAAGAGTGGTAGTGTGGATGTACCAGATGGGGGTGGTGGTGGTTGGGTGCTAGTACTTTGGTGAGAGGAACTGGGTGGTGGAGGGGAAAGTGGGGGTGGAGGTGGGAGGCTGTCGTGGCCGTCGTCACCTCCATCATGGCCGTCGAGTAGTGCATGATCACCTTTTGTTGAGTCAGCGGGTCCTTGGGATTGGAAAAAGGGTTCAGTTGTTGTTGCCACTTCCTCGGAGGTGAATTCCATTGGGAAGGCAACGTGGGAGTCATCAAACTGGCAGATTTCGGTGGCTGCCATGTCCTCCATTTTCTCATGACATCTGTGGTATAAGATAAGGAGGCCAGCCCGTCCTTGCAGAATAAGGGGGAAGGGTGTCAATGCCGAGGGAGGGGTGGGCTTCATTGACGACGTGCCATCCCCTACCATGTAGATGTTGCAAGGCATCGGTCGTCCTCTGGGAAAGGGTAGGGGTGTGGGCACAGACCTTCCAGAAAACGGATAGGTCGATAACCTCGGCTGGGTCAGATGGAATGGCGAAGTGAAGGAGGTGACTCCAGCTAATCAAAATGGCTTTGGAGAGGGTGGGGAGGAAGTCGTGGGGTGGTTGAATGAAATGAGGCCCTGGAAGTAGAAGTGGGGGATGAGGGCGATGCTGGCGCGATAGGGAGCTTGGTGAGGAGATAGGTGTAGGTCTGGCGGGAGAGTGGCTCATCCACAAAGACATTGTGTTGGAGGAGGCTGAGCTTGATGCTCCTGTAATGAAGGTCTGGAAATGGCATGCTTGAGCTACTACTCCTTTTCATCGATCTTGTTTTGCAGTTGGGTTATGTAATCTAGGATCTTGTTTTGCAGTTGGAGTTTTGTGATCCTGGAAATGGCCTGCCTGAGCTGCTACTCCTTTTCATCGATCTTGTTCTGCAGTTGGAGGTTATGTAGATTAACCTGGTAGAGATCTTTAGAGATCTGCCTCTCCTGCGCCTTGGCCAGCAGCATCTCCCATTGTGAAACTGCGGCCACCACCTGTTTGACGGTAGATACAATCCGTCATTTGAGTGATCAACTCCCTGGCCATGTGTGAAAAACCCAGTACAAAATTGGGCACATCGCCATGGGCTGCATGCACGCTCTCCTCGTATGCCTAGCTGGATTTGAAACTGCCTAACCGTGCCCAACGGAGAGTGTCTAATGTATTTTGATGAGATGCATGAGGGGAGAAGGGTCCAGCCTCTGGGAAAGGGGGGAAATCTGTAAAGTACTCTGGGGCAGTGTTTCAAGAGGTTATGCTGGAAAAATCCATGTTTTTGCTTCTCCTTCTCCTCAGCCTTTCTTCGTGCTTCCTCAGCTGCCAGCTCCTCGTGTGTAGGGCTTGGACTGGGCGGTGGGGGTGCTTGCTCTTTGCCCTTGGGTTTCGGGTGGTGCTTTGGTGGGGAGTGGTGGTGCCTCTTAGCTGGTGGGGAGTGGGGAGAGGACTGTGGGCAGGGGCAGAGATGTCAGCACCGCATCTGGGCCACTCAACTAGATGGCGCGGGGTAACTACTCCCACCCGCCAGCCACATGATAAAGTACTTTGGTCAATAAAGTGGCCGCTACCAGCCACCCGCCAGCCACATGATAAAGTACTTTGGTCAATAAAGTGGCCGCTACCAGCTTCCCCTACAGGTTAGAACATACTCCGTGAAGTTCTTTGTGCAAATACTTTGCCAAGTTAACCATTTGTCCCTGGTGCACGCGGGCCAGGGTAGTCATGCTGCACCTACTGAATCTGTCTGTCCAGCGTGTGGTGGTGAGAAGAAACTATAGGGCATCTCTAATGAGTTGTACCCTTTGTGGATGGCCCTCATTATCCTTCCCTGGTATGCATGTTGGCATCATAAGTCTTAGCAAAATATAGACTGTTGTATAAGTGCTGGCAGCATAGCCCATGGGTACAAAACCTGATTCAGGATACCCCAAAAAAGTGCCACGGCTGTACCAAATATACCACGGTCGTACCCTTAGAATTTCCTATTTGCCACAGCCATACCCTTTAGGACTTTAGATTTTCCTTGACCGTTCCGACTTTGCCACGACCGTACCAATGTGCCCTCATAGAAACCCTGTGTGCTTTAGGAGCTTCTTAGGCACCAAAGTTAGAGAAGGCATGCCTGTGCGTATGTTAGTACAGTTAGAAGTGTTAATGTAGTTAGTTTTCGGCAGCTTGTGTGATTGGGGGGATGTTGGAGTGGGTTGCTGCCGAGTGTGGTGGTGGGGAGGGTGTGAGAGACAATGATGTGGTTGGAAGTGTGAGCGGCCTCTTCTTGAGTGGGATGGATTTGTGAGGGTGTGAAGGTGGAGTGATGGTGGGGGGTGTAAGAGAGACGACTTCTTGGAATGTGGGAGCAGCGGGTATGGGCTCCTCATCTCTCATGAGGACCATAACTTGACTCGAGGCCGCTGTTCGTGCATCCCAATCGATGTTGCACTTGTTATGGCCCATCTTATCCCGTCTATAAGAGGAATTCCCACCATATTTGGAATTCAATCGTTTAAATGAAAAAAGTGGAATTCTTGTCATATTAGGATTAATGGATACTTTTATGTAATTTTTAAGAGAAATTTTAGTTAAATTTATTTTATGCATGAATAGATTTAAATGATAAAAGAGGAATTCCCATCATATTTGAAATTCAATCATTTAAATGGAAAAAGAAGAATTCTGGGTATATTTGAAATATTGAATATTTTTATTTAATTTAAAGAGAGGAGGTATTTCAAGTTTATTCAAAAAAATAGATATTGGTATTAAGTTAAAAGAAGAATTTTTATGATATTTAAGAAAAGAAGGATTTGAATTAATTTTTAGTGTCAAAAGATGAATTTCCACCATAATTCTACCTAGGGAATTAAGGTTGAGAAATTAAATGGTAGAAAGAATATCTTTAGATATTTTATATGTGGTTAAATCACTAAATTGGTATTTACCCAAAACTAGATGTTTATCTGAAGGAATCCTTGTTAGAACTAAACCGAATGAAATTGGTTAGACTATGAGAGGGATGGACAGTAAACCTACTTGTCCATCTCTCGATCTGAATCAAGCAAAAACTTCGTGACCAATTCCAGTTCCTAAATACAAAGAATAGACTACCGTTGAACTAAACTAGTTTTTCTTTGACCAAACTCACCAAGAATCTAGTTGGACAATCAGTCAAATGATGGGTAGATTACCCTGATGAGAGATCAAGGATCCTCATTATGAAACTGGGAATTGTGGAAAAAGGGGTTTTGTGGAACCAATCTCAAACTGGAAATTTTACTTGCATTGGAACCTCTGTTTTCATTTAAAGGACTTTTTTATGCTAGAATTCTGGAGAAAGCATTTGGCATGTGTTTTACTAAGAGGAGGTTCGTTGCGTCGAGGGACGTTGCTCGCGGCAAAGCTTGCCGAGGTCTTGATGACCAGCCTCGGTATGGTTAAAATGGTGCGCTTCTGGTACGATGGGCGAGGACCGACGAAGCGGTCCCTGAGTAAAGTGCTAGGACACCTAAGAAGGATCCTAGAGGGTTCTGACCAGGCAATGCATGGGCTCGCGGTTGCTAGGACACCCGTGCGTGCGTCGAGGAAGATTCGGATGGACTAAAAGGAAAGATTTTTGTGAATCAAATTTTGATACTGGATCTCGTTGGTTGGCCGGTCTTCAACGAAGAGTCCAGAGGACACATTTTGTAATATAATGGACTCAGAATTTTGGAGGATGATGATCAATAATATTATGATTTTTATTGAAGGATTGTTTTAAAGCTAGCCAAATCTATTATAAATGGTAATTTCATATTGGGTGTGTACGTAACGTGGTATGCCTACCTTAATTTTTGCATGAATCGCCGGGTGGCTAGGGGGCCTGGGAACTCTTTTCCTCGGTACCCAGGCAAAACACAATCAAATCTTTATAAAGGAATCCCACCAATACAGTGGTGGTCGGCGGGTGGTTGGCTAACCCATGGGCCCCGGTGCTGGATCTAAGGATTCCTGCGAAACAATTAAGATGTGATTAGTTACGTTAGTTAGATTAAGTCATGAGAAGACCTTGTTCTGTGGGAGGGGATTAGCGAGGTTGTGCCTCGTTAAAGGAGGAAAAAAGCGGTGATTCCATGGACCAAGTGCAAGTACCTTCTTGATCTGACCATGTGACTTCAGGTTTGGTCAGATCAGTTTAACTTGTTAAGACTTTGACTCGTAGAGTAATTCCCTCGTTAGAAGATTTTCCCATGGCGGAATCGCCCGTGCCTTCCGGGCGAGGGGAGTTTTTTCGGGCTCGGTGTTCGGAGGAACCGCCAAGCTAGTCTCTCGTCCGGACATGCGCGGGTGAGGCTCTGAGTGTGGATCCCCTCTCGGCGTGGGAGGCCAACGCTGCTTCCGTCGTCGCCGACGCCCCTGAAGGGGGATCTCACAACTGGTATCAGAGCTTTGTTGAAAGCTAATAAGGACAAATGAATTCTTATCATAAATTTGTATAATAAAAACTCAAAAAGAGCATTTACATATTGTATTTTCATTCCGTAAGCCTCATTAATGAACCCTCTCTCTGAAGAAGAAGAGCTTGACCCCGACGTTCATAAGGCTCTTCACAGAACTCAGCCAGGACCCTTCAAAAGAGAAGGGGAGAACCTAGGCAAGGCTGTGGAGAAATGGGTGGAAGCTATGGAAGAGTATTTTGATATCACATGCTATAATGAGTGGAGCAAAATGGCTCTTACCAAGCTGAAAATAGTGGAAACAGCCACGCTGGCATGGAGGAACCATTGTGACACCAACCATCTGGACAGGAATACCCAGTCTTGGAACGATCTTAAAACCTATTTGAGGAAGAGATTTTGTCCCCCCGGGTTTTTAGAAACCAAAATGAATGAATTCTTAGAGCTAAACCAAGGGAGCAAAACCATCGAAGAATATCAGGAGGCATTTGCTCTTCTACTCAAGTATTGACCACCTTCTCTAGACGAAGAGAAACTCATGGTCAGGTTCATTCGGGGAACGAACGAACCCTTAGACACACTGGTCAAGAATGCCAAGCCAGTGTCCATGATAACAGAAGCTGTCATAATGGCAAAGGATTTCGCCAAAGCTTTCATCATAAAAGTCCCACCAAAGCCAGCTCCCTCATCCTTCAAAAGATTCCAGACACCGGGAAGTTCTTCCAACCTTCCGCCTCCAAAGAGACACCAGAATCCCAACCAGAATAAGGAGAGGGGAAGCTTCAAGAATGAAGGAAGATCTTTCCCTCGAAGTACTTTCTCAGGAACTCCGGCTCTCTCAAGAATGCAAAGGGAAGAGCTTCGAAGTGAGAACATGTGCTTCGGATGTCAGGGGTTTGGGCACCAGCTCAAGGATTCCCCATCTCCTTCTGTGGGCCAAGGAAGCCTATGCAAGTGGAATTGGCCAGTGGAAAGTTTCTTTTTACACACCTTGAGACAGACCTTATTCAGTTTAGCCTAGATGGGAACGTAACAGAGTGCCAGTTTTCAGAGTCCTACCCTTGGGTCTATGATGGAATCCTTGGAATGGATTTCAAGCTGATATTCATTATCACAAAGGAACCATCTCTTTCCTTGACCTTCACGCGAATAAAGTCCAAGGAACTGGAATTTTTGGATCCCCAATGCTACAATTAGTCAAGGCTTCTAAATTATTAAAAGGGCTCAGAAAGAGGCAAGCTGTTAATGTCGTTATGATGAATCCAGTAGACATAAAATGCAAGGCTAAAGAACTAGAGTGGTTAAGTGAGTATACAGATGTGTTCCCTGAAGAGCTGACTGAGATGCCTCCGTCTCGCGAAGTATATCATGAGCCAGTGGCTTAACGTGCATACAAAATGCCAGTCCCTGAAGCCATAGAACTTAAGGAGCAGTTAAGACAACTATTAGAGCAGGGATTCGTCAGATCTAGTGTCTCACCTTGGGGTGCGCCCATTCTCTTTCAAAAAAGAAGAAAGATGGAACGCTAAGACTCTGTATTGACTACAGAGGATTGAATTAATGAACAATTAAGAATAAGTATCCTATTCATAGGATTGAACAACTTCTGGATCAGTTAAGTGGGACCCAAATGTTCACAAAGATAGATCTCAAATCCGGGTACTACCTACCAGATCAGAATCAAGGAACAGGACATCCCAAAAGACAGAATTCAATACTTGCTATGGGCATTATGAGTTCACAGTCATGTTGTTTGGATTGACTAATGCCCCGGCGACATTTAATCGTCTTATGCAGGATATTCTCAGAGAATACTTGGATGATTTTGTTCTTGTCTTCTTTGATGATATCTTGGTATACTCAAAGAATGCTGCAGATCATGAAGATCATGTGCGCATAGGATCTTTATACCTAGGTATGCTCAGATAGCATCCCCTTTAACTAACCTTCTCAAGAAGAGTACCCTTTTTCAGTGGACTACAATGTGTCAGAGTTCCTTTGATAAGCTGAAGACAGCCTTAGTAACCAACCCTGTCCTTAAATTTCCAGATTTTACCAAACCCTTGAGGTAGTTATTACTGATGCCAGTGGGTTTGCCTTAGGTGGTGCTCTTATGCAGGAAGGTCATGCAGTGGCCTATGAATCTAGAAAACTCAGAACATGTGAGAGAAATTATGTCCATGACTTGGAGTTACTCTCAGTAGTTTATGCTCTGAAGCTGTGGAGACATTATCTCATGTTCACACATTGGGTCCACTGGCTTTGGTCAAAAGGCTTTGTAATTTTTTATTTTCACCCACAGCGTATGATTGTACACCCGAGCCTGCGTGCTCAAAACGAGGAATGATTGATTCACCCATGGTATGAGGGTTCTCTGCCCGAGCCCACCTAGAGTCTCAAAAGTGATTTGTATGCATGTGTGATTCTCGATGGATTTCGAGATGGTTGTGAGAGTAGTTGGCTTTCACAAGTGGTGGTGTGCATGGGTTGGTGCCTTTCTCGAACACTATAATGGTTCAAAAAGGATGAGGGTGGATTCGTCCGATCAAGTGGTGCTCAAACGAACTTGGTGTCTATGTTGGGTAGATACGGCACACACACATTGACACATGTGAGTGGGTCTACATGCATCTAGCCACATGATAACACTCCAATTTATCATTGAGTGGGAGTGTTGAGAGATGTGTTGCATGAGGGCAATTCTAAATTGTATGGGTGGTGATAAGTGAGTGAGATACACCTCGCTTAAGAGGGGGTGTTGAAATATGTAAGCTCGGTTTATGCGTGTGTGGGAAAGTACTCTAAAAGTGCTAAATATTGTGTGGTGTGAGTTGTGGCCACTCATGTGGAAAAGAGAGTGACACATGTAAAGTGAGATGAGGGCTATCTATATTAGAAGCCTCATCGGTATGGCTCATTGTGATATGCAATAGAGATGTTGTGTTGAGTGTGCTACTCTCCCTCTCTCTAGTCATGGAGTTTTTGGCGTGGTTTAACCCACCTTAGTTGTGCTTAATCTATGTTACTAATCACCATGATCAATCCTATATTAGGGTTTTTAACATCGGTGTGGTCTACATGGCCTTGGATGGTCCATATGGTACGTACATGTGTGGAATGGGCTTCTCTTGGTGTGCTATGCATGGTCCATGTGATTTGTACATGGAATCTCCAAATGCTTGTTCTTCTCCCAATGTGCTCTATATGGTCCATGTGATCCATAATGGTCAGAATGGGCTCTATGCCATTTCTATTTGCATGGGCTTCTCAAACTATGCTCTGCCTTGTGCTTTGTGACCTATACATGGTCCCAATGGGCTACCCAAGACCTTTACATGCTTGGTGTCATCTTGGTGTGGTCTATATGGGCCATGCATCACCCCATACATGGTTAGAATGGGCTCTATACAATCTCTAGATGCTTGAGCATCTCACGGTGTGCTTTGCATGATGGTGGTCCATGTGATCTGTACATGGTCAGAATGGACTGCCATTCTCGATCATCTCACGGTGTGCTTTGCATGGTGGTGCATGGGATCTGTACAAGGTCAGAATGGACTGCTCAAGATCTTTATATCTGCGGTGTCATCTTGGTATGGTATGTGCAATCCATGTGATCTACATATGATTGAAAAAAGCCACCTGAGATTTTTACATGCCTGGCCTTGCCCTGGTGTGGCTTGTATGGTCCATATAGTGCCAACTCAAGCACATACTAGGTTGGAATAGGCTAGCCAAAGTCTTTAAATGCTTAGTATCATCTTGACGTGGCCTGTATGGTTAGAATGGGATGCATGTGGTGATTATGTGGTCGGTATATCCTCTATGTAGTGTCTATGGTTCGTGTGTGTAGTAGCTGTATATGGGATTTGTATCTCGTCAGTGTACATGTTGAGAATGGGATTTTTGAGTGGTTTGTATGATCCACATGGTTCTTGTATGGTTGGAATGGACTACATGTTGAGAATGGGATTTTTGAGTGGTTTGTATGATCCACATGGTTCTTGTATGGTTGGAATGGACTACATGTGGTCTTTACGTGGGAGTATTGTTCATATCTCTACATCGTACGGTCCATTTGATTTGTATATTATCAAAGTGGGCTCCATGTGATATTTACATGCTTAATATAGTCTTTGTGTGGTAGCGTTGTTCCTATTTCTACTTCATACGGTCTATTTAATACATATATTATCAGAATGGGCTCCATGTGATCTTTACATGCTTAATATAGTGTTTGTGTGGTCTATGGTCTATATGGTCCACATCAGTTCAAAATTGATCAGAGCTGATCTTTATATGGTTGGTATTGTCCTCTTGGGAGGTCCAAACTATATGCGTATCCTTTGAAAGGCCACATGTGATCTTTATGTGTTCAATATAGCCCTTGTATAGTATGTATGGTCTATATGGTCTATTGGTGTGGAAATGGACTACATGTGATCTTTATGGGTTCAATATAGTATGTACAAGGTTTGTGTGAATTGTATAGTATGTACATAAGGTGACAATGGGCTAAATACATGGCCTATATGGTCCATGTAGCATGTTTTTAATTGGGATGGCCTCTAAGTAATCTATATATGTTCAATATAGCCCATGTTTGGTCCGCATGGTCTTTGTGGCCTATATACTATGGTAATGGAATTTATGCGACATTGACATGGTTGACACATGGTCAGAATGGGCTAACCGAGATCTTTACATGCTCGGTGTTATCTAGGTGTGGTTTGTACGGTCCATAATTTATGTACATGGTCGAAATAAATCTCTTGAGATATTTACATAGTCAGTTATCATCTCGATGTATGGTTTATATAACATGTGTACATAATCGGAATGGGATGTCTAAGATCTGTGTTATCGTCCCAGTGTGGCATGCATGGTTAGAATGGGATCCATGGTGGTTTATATAACATGTGTACATAATCGGAATGGGATGTCTAAGATCTGTGTTATCGTCCCAGTGTGGCATGCGTGGTTAGAATGGGATCCATGTGATCTTTTTTGTGGAATTTGTAATCATTGTGGGGTGTATGGTCCGTCCGTATGTGTGGCAATATACATGCCTACCTTGTTGCTAACTATTTTGACCTGCATGTACAAACCCTTCAAAACTTGATTGCTCATGTATACATGCTAGATTTACTCATCCCAGTATCCAAACCCATGTGGATGTCATTTATAACATCAAAATCATAAAAAACAAGGCTGTTGTAAACTGCAACTTTCATGCCACCTAGACCATGGCTATAAATGGGTCCACAACCACCTTGGTTTTGCCTAGGTTTTGCCTAGGTTTTGACCTAATAATAGTCCAATATATCTACTAGACTCTGGTTATGTTAGCTTTCCACTAGCACTTACGGTTTGGTTATGCAGACCTAGTGAAATTGACAACTTTGCTTATTGTGCACTACTTCTACCTTGTCCTACTGCTTAATGTTTTGCCATGTCCTAGGGGACCCACATAAAACTTGATGGCTCACCTATATACACATTGGTGTACTCATCCTAATATCAAAACCCATGTGGATGTGATCTGTAACATCAAAATCAGCAAAAATAGGGTTGTATTATAAATTACAGTTTGCATGCCTCTACTGCCACCTAGACCATGGTTGTAGATGGATCCAAAAACCTTGGTTTTGTTGACTTGGTGATAGTCCAATATATTTACTAGACCCTCGTGATGTCAGCTTGCCAATAGTACTCCTATTATGGTTGTGCGGACCCCAACTTTGCTTGTTGTGCTCTACTTATAGCTTACCTTGTTGCTCATTGTTTTGACCTATCCTAGTGCGACCCACATGTCCAAACTCTTCAAAACTTGATGGCTCTCCTGTATACACATTAGGTATACTCATCCCAATATCAAAACCCATGTGGATGTCATATGTAACATTAAAATCATAAAAAACATGGCTATTGTAAACTACAACCTGCATGCCTCTACTGCCACCTAGACTAGTCCTCCAGACACCTTGGTTTTGCCTAGGTTTAATGCTCTCTCTCTCTCTCTCTCTCTCTCTCTCTCTCTCTCTCAATTTAATATTTTATCTCTCTCTAAAGCCAAAAGAAGGGGCCTTTTTTTGGCTTTAGGTATACTCATCCCAATATCAAAACCCATGTGGATGTCATATGTAACATTTGAAAAGATGCAGGGGGGAAGAGAGCTTGAGCTCTTGCAAGCACACACACACACTCACAAAACCCTAATAGAGAACACACAAGGTGAGAGGTTGAAATCTTCTTCTTCTCTACTCAACACTCAACACACCATATACAAGAATAAGAGTACACACAATATGAAAGGTACTCAACCAATACATACACGGGTTCTCTATAGTGTGAACCCGACTAAATGAGCTGGCGCTATAACTATGCCAGTCTCTAGAATTGCTGTCACACAGCCTATCATCCCACTGGCCGCATATCACCCAAGATCTCACCAACCATGCCAGTGGTGTAAGTGTGGGGCCTATCCCCCAGGCGGGTCATCAGTGTCCACCGCCTCACTAGACGAGCTCGATATCTCAACACTCCCCCTCGAGCTCGATATCTCAACACTCCCCCTCGAGCTCAACTCCATCTCATGTACACCAAGCGAAGCCCTGAATCTGCGGAGCTTCTCTGTACCTAATGCTTTGGTGAAGATGTCAGCTACCTGATCCTCTGTGCTGACATAAACAAGGTCAAGGTCTCCTGCCAAGACCTTCTCTCTGACGAAGTGGTAGTGGACCTCTATGTGCTTCGTACGAGCATGAAAGACTGGGTTCCTGGCCAACTGTATACTGCTAATGTTGTCACAGAAAATGACAACTTGTCTATCCACTGATAGACCCAAATCTGCAAGTAGCTTTCTCAACTAAGCTACCTCACATGCTGCCATAGCAGCTCCTCTGTACTCGGCCTCTGTACTCGATAGAGCAACCGTAGGCTGCTTCTTGCTGCTCCAAGTCACAGCAGCACTCCTCAAAGAAAACATGAATCCATTGGTAGATCTTCTACCAGCCCAATCAGCATCTGTGTACCCATGTACACATATCTCTGTCCCAGTCTCATAGAATAGTCCACAATGCAAAGTAGACTTCACATACCTCAGTATGCGTCTCACTGCATCCAAATGCGGTTTCCGTGGAACCTGCATAAACTGACTCACCAACCCAACATCATAGCTCAAATCTGGTCTGGTGATCGTCATGTAGATCAAACTTCCTACTATGCGTCTATACATAGTAGGATCCTCCAAGATCTCTCCTGAATCTGCACTCAACTTGCCATTCTGATCCAATGGCACAGAAATAGGCTTACAGCCTGTCATACCATACTTGGACAACATGTCCAAGCCATACTGTCTCTGCAGTAATCCAATACCATGTGGTGACCTAATCACCTCAATGCCCAAGAAATATCTGAGCTCCCCCAGATCCTTCATCTCGAACTTCTGTCTAAGCAGGATCTTTACATCAAAGATCTGTGCATCATGGTCCCCCGTAATGATCAAGTCATCTACATAGATGACAACAAGCACAACTCCTCTATCACCATGTCTCACATACAACGAGAAATCTGCATTGGCTACATGAAAGCCAATAGTGACAAGGCTTTCTTCAACCTGCAAACATGCTCGGGGTGACCCACATCCTCATAACCAGGTGGCTGCAACATATACACCTCTTCTTGCAAATCCCCATGCAAGAATGCATTCTTTACATCCATCTGATGTAAAGACCATTGCTTTGACGCAGCCACTGCTATCACAACTCTCACCGTTGCCATCTTGGCAACTGGGCTGAAAGTTTCCTCATAATCAATCCCATATGTCTGCGCATATCCTTTGGCTACCAATCTAGCCTTGTACCTGTTTATGCTCCCATCACTGTTATGTTTAACTTTGTACACCCACTTGCATCCAATGGCTTTCTTGCCTTCAGGCAATTGCACTAAGTCCCAAGTTTCATTTCCATATAGTGCATCCATCTCCTCATCCATAGCTTTCTCCCAACACACATTTCCAACAGCCTCATCAATGCATGTGGGCTCTACAACCTGCACAACCTTTGCCATATATGCATAGTGATGTGCCACATAACCATCATATGTAAATCTCTGCACAGGGTTCTTCACTCTCCCTGATCTTCGCAACTTTTCATTCATGGCTTCCATAGCCTTCTTTACACTAGGTGTTCTCATAGCTGGGATCCCAAGCTCTTCATCAAGGCTCATATCTGAGCCATTAGTCTCTCCATCAACATGAGAATGCCCTGCAGAAATGTCAGGCATACCAAGGGGCTCAACCACTTTCTCTTTTCCTTTACGTGATGTAGTAATCACATTTGCAGGACTGGTATTATGACGCAGCCTGCCACTCCATGGTCTATCAACAGACCCACTAGATGAGGACTCTCCTGGTCCACTCAAAGACTGTGATTGCTGACCTGCATTCTGTGCAACCACACTTCCACTCACATCAGCCCCAACAGCTTCTTTTTCAGCAGCATACCAGCTGCTCATCTCATCAAAGACAACATCCCTGCTTACCCTCAACTCACGTGTAGCAGGGTTATAACACCTATATCCCTTTTGCTCAAGGGAGTATCCAATAAACACACATTTTTCAGCTTTTGGATCCAGCTTAGTTCTCAGCTCATCTGGCACATGCCCATATGCAATGCATCCAAAGACTTTCAGATGAGACAAATCTGGTTTTCTGCCAGTAAACCTCTCCTCTGGAGTTACATCATGTATGGCTGCAGTTGGAGTCCTGTTCATGATGTATACTGCTGTAGAAACAGCCTCAGCCCAATAGCAATGCGGCATATTCTTCTCTTCCATCAATGCTCGCGCAATCTCAGCAATGTGCCTGTTTTTCCGCTCAGCAACTCCATTTTGCTGCGGAGTGTATCTGCATGTATACTGTCTCCGAATACCATTCTTCTTCAAATATTCAGAGAACTTATTGGAGAAGTACTCTCCCCCTCCATCTGACCTTAGGCACTTTACATATTTCCCTGTTTGCTTTTCAACCAAAACTCTGAAATTCTGAAAGTGAGTGAACACCTCACTCTTCTCTTTCATGAAATATACCCACACTTTCCTTGTGTGGTCATCAATGAAAGTCACATAATACCTGCAGCCTCCCATAGATATGGTCTTCGTAGGACCCCATACATCTGAATGCACAACATCTAGTGCATTTCTGCTCACATATCTGTTACGTGGAAACACATGCTTTGTTTGCTTCCCAAATTGGCATGCTTCACAGATTTTATGCATACCTTCCACTTTAAATTTTGGCAGCCCTGTCACAATTCCTTTTGTCTGCATAGACTTCAATCTCTGCACATTCACATGTCCAATTCTTTTATGCCATATGTCTGTGTCTGCAACAATTCCTGAACCATTTGCAAACATCGCAGCACTCATTTCAGGCATGTCTACATTCAACGTAAACATTCTGCCCACTCTGTTGCCTTTTGCAACCAACCTACACTTGTCTTTGAAATCTTCAACATAACACCCATCAGGGTTAAACCGAACCTGCAAACCCTGCTCAATCATCTGGCCAACTGAAACCAGATTCTTTGTTATGTTCGGTACATGAAGTACATCTGCAAGGTACTTCACTTTGCCATCCTGCATAGACAATGGCACATCTCCAACGTGGGCAATTGGATGAGCAGTGTCATCCCCTGTTTCCACAAAACCTGGTCTTTTCGGATTTTTCATCTCCTTGAACCACTCCCCATGACTTGTCATGTGGTTCGAAGCGCCTGAATCCACATACCATACATTATCTTTTTGTGCTGCATCAACATTTTCAGACATGGCATTCACAACATGCTGCATAACAAACAACCTTTCATTGTCCTCATTATTTCTGCTTGAGGATGCATAGTTGTTTTGCTGCACTTTCCCATTTTGCATGTTAGCCTGCTTCTTATAACATTCTGACTGCACATGTCCAGGCTTACCACAATAATAGCATTCACGTGCATCATTATATTGCCTTTGCCAATTTCCACGGCCTCTTTGACTCCCCCTGCCTCTAAATTTGCCTCTTCCACCTGCGTGTTGTTGTTGTTGTTGTTGACTCTGGGACTGTTGTTGTTGCTGCTGTTGCTGACCATAATTCTGATTACCTGTTCGGCCACCTCCTTGACCGCGTCCACGGCCTCCTCTACCTCGTCCTCTTCCTGAACTCGTGTAGAAGGCTTGTTGCTCTGAACTGTTTTTGCTTTGTGAAGACTGTTGGTCTTCACCCAAGCTCTTCTCTTCGATAATCAGCATAGACACCAAATCTGTAAAGTTGGAAATGTTTTCCCGAGCTGAATGGACGTCTTAAACGCCTTGTATTGTGGCCCGAGACCACGTAGACAGACCTCCACCTTGTCATCATCATCTACTGACACACCAATAGATGCAAGGGATTCCACAATACCCTTTATCTTCAACGCATAGTCATTCACAGACATGCTCTTTTTTTCCACAGTATGAAGTTCATTCTTCAACTGTATCTTACGTGCCTTGGTATTTGTTTCATAAAGCTTTACCAAGGTGTCCCACGCCTCCTTGGGGGACTTGGCATCCTGAATGTGCCCAATCATGGTGTCCTGTATACTAATGGATAGCCAATACATAACCTTCCTGGCTCCTTGGTTCCAGTCTTTAAACTCTTTCACATCTGCAGCAGTCGGATTTATATCCCGGTATCTCCGGTGCCTCTTCATGCTCACCTTCTATGTAGTCCCAATAGCCTTTTCCCATCAGGAAATTCGTTAACCTAAACCTCCAAGCATGGAAGTTATTCTTATCCAGCTTCTCAGCCACAATTTGAGTTATCCCATCATTTGACATCTTGCCAAACACACAATTTTACCAGAACCTGCACTGGTTTTTCTACACAAACTATTGTATTTTCTGCACAATGGTACTGTAGTACTCTCAAATGTCACAACCAGTGACTTCAATGTGCATACATACACCCAATGGCAGCTGTAGACCTCTTTGCAGCACCCACAGTGTCTGCACAGTCAATCTGTCTTCCTGCAGTTCTTAAAACAGAGTTCTGCAGAGAATTGATGACTTAACCGCAGTGCTCAAAATCGCCTGCTTTCTGAAAAACGGAGGCCCAGACGCGCCCGAAACGCGTTTTCGGCCCAGAAATTGTAGTCCGAAGGACTGTATAGTTCTTTACTCCCGCGAAGAAATCTTCTCAATCAGAGATCGTTTGCCGGTGCCTCCCGTAGAGCTCCCGACAAGGGTGTAGTCACCAACACAATAGGGAAGAGTAGTTGAAGCTCTTACCCTCGTACCGCTTCATGTGGTTCTCTTGCTTGTAGCTCAGCCCTTAGCACGAACCAGGCTCTGATACCATGAAAAGATGCAGGGGGAAGAGAGCTTGAGCTCTTGCAAGCGCACACACACACTCACAAAACCCTAATAGAGAACACACAAGGTGAGAGGTTGAAATCTTCTTCTTCTCTACTCAACACTCAACACACCATATACAAGAATAAGAGTACACACAATATGAAAGGTACTCAACCAATACATACACGGGTTCTCTATAGTGTGAACCCGACTAAATGAGCTGGCGCTATAACTATGCCAGTCTCTAGAATGGCTGTCACATAGCTTGTCATCCCACTGGTCGCATATCACCCAAGATCTCACCAACCATGCCAGTGGTGTAAGTGCGGGGCCTATCCCCCAGGCGGGTCATCAGTGTCCACCGCCTCACTAGACGAGCTCGATATCTCAACAACATTAAAATCATAAAAAAACATGGCTGTTGTAAACTACAACCTGCATGCCTCTATTGCCACCTAGACTAGTCCTCCAGACACCTTGGTTTTGCCTAGGTTTAATGCTCTCTCTCTCTCTCTCTCTCGATTTAATATTTTATCTCTCTCTAAAGCCAAAAGAAGGGGCTTCTTTTGGCTTTAGAGAGAGATAAAATATTAAATTGAGAGAGAGAAAGAGAGAGAGAGAGAGAAGGCATTAAACCTAAGCAAAAAGAGGGTGGGAGAGCTATAGCACCGGGCTGTCCCACCCTTTTTTTGCTTAGGTTTAATGCCTTTTGAGAGAGAGAGAGAGAGAGAGAGAGAGAGAGAGACAGAGAGAGACAGAGAGAAGGGGCCTTTTTTGGCTTTAGAGAGAGAGAGACAGAGACTGAGAGAAGGCATTAAACCTAAGCAAAAAAGGGGGGAGGGAATCTTTACAGAGAGAGAAAAGGCATTTAATTGAGAGAGAGAGAGAGAGAGAGAGAGAGAGAGAGAGAGAGAGAGAGAGAGAGAGAGAGAGAAGGCATTAAACCTAAGCAAAAAAAAAGAGGAAGGGCTGTAGCGCCCTTCGCGTACAGCCCTCCCCCCTTTTTCTTCTTCTTAGTTTTAATACTCTCTCTCTCTCTAAGCCTTTCTCTCTCCTCTCAATATATATATATATATATATATCTTTTTTTAAATACCTCTCTTATGCAATTTAATACTTTATATATATATATATATATATATATATATATATATATAAACATGTAATAAGCCTTCTCTCCCTCTCTCTCTCTCTCAATATATATATATATATATATATATATATATATATATACTTTTCTTTTATTTTTTAATATCTCTCTTATGCAGTTTAATACTTTATATATATATATATATATATATATATATATATATATACTTTTCTTTTATTTTTTAATATCTCTCTTATGCAGTTTAATACTTTATATATATTTTGCATTTTAAGACCACGCCAATTGCATTTCTCCACTCCTATAGAGCCATAGGGGGCATGTTAAGAAGTCATAAAACAGAACCATAGGTTCCTGCCCTGCACATGCTAGAGCAAGATTTCCACAAGACATTTTGGGCCATTCAACAAAAAAAACTAAAAAGCAAGGTGAAGTGTCTGGGATGGGTTGCAGGTGAGGGGAAATGTGGTCAACTACTCACAAATTGCAACAAAGGTGTGCTAGCCCCATGCTTTTGGTCACAATATTCCCATCCCCAAGGGAAGACATCAGAGTGGGTGTGGTTTTGTAATAGTGATGTCACTCACATGTGGCAAGTTGATTGCAACATCTCCCCTATGCCGCCTGCAGGTTTTGAGCTTGTGAAGTTGCAGGTATTGACCTCGATAGTTTTTTATTTTAATTGATTTTATGGGTCAGCTAGGTCATGACTTGTGAGCAACAACTTCTTGTGCACTTATTTCTCACATCCAGAGGGGCGATAAGAGCATTGTTATATTGTCATTGATGCGCTCATAAGTCTCCATGCAAAGGTGGGTATTGATTCTTGAATTTGTTGCTCAAATGTTGTCGAGGTAGTAGGTAAGACTGCTGATAGTTTGCTTGAACACACAAGCTCTTGTGTTGGTGCTAAATGCACGAGCGTGGTTGAGTGATTTGCTTGTTGTTTCTTGGGCCTCCATTCTTGTTGAACTTTAGGTGAAGTTGTTGGGGTTGAAGTCGGTGGTGAGGTTTTCTTCACATTTTTCGATTTTGGCAACCATATGATGGAATTACCATCATAGTATCCTTGTTGTTGAAGCACATGCATAGGCACCCATCTTTGATAAACATTATAAACTGGTGGCCGATGTGCTTGGTGCTAAGGCTTCCTTCTTTGTGCGAGCTTAGGGGACTTTGTGATACGCTTGGGGACCCAAGCTTTGGTATTTCTTTGGTAGTACCCTTGTGCTTGCAGCAGTGTTTTTTGGTACCCACCCTTGATGACTTGGTGAAGTTTTTTGAGGAACTCGCATAGGCTTTTGTGGACTATGTTGTGGAGTACTTTTCTTTTTCCTTGGCCTCAGAGTGCTGCGTTGAGGAAGAGGCTTTGACTGTCGAGGCATCCAAATTTGATTGGCACCTTCATAGTAGCCTTGAGCTACAAGTAGCTGCTTCTCCACCCACATCTTGATACTATTAAGATACCTTGATTGTGGTGGAGTTTTCTTTTGGGTTGATGTGGAAGGTTTGGGCCCTCCTTGACTTTGGTTGCGCTGAGGCTATAAGTTTGAGACTCATGGGCATTGTTGACAATGATGAGGCTAGAGTCTCTTGTGGAGTGGCTGTCGACGATGACGAGGCCTTTGACCATGTGGTTGTCTACTTTGGTGAGGTTTGTCAATGAAGATGCATAGACTCCGGGGTCTTCGCTTTGAGTTCCTTATTAGAGATAAATGGTTGGGATATGGGAACTTCTTTAGGAATAGTCATTGTTTGCGAGGTTTTGGCATCAAACTTTGTAGGTGAGGATGGGTTTGAAGGAGTAGATGCTCTAATGGAGTCGGTTGTTGATGCAGATGGTAGGTCATTGTGTAGAGGGGCTTTTGTGGAAGAGGCTTGTATCCTTTTGTGTTCAGCATCATAGAAATCCATTAAAGTTGGATCCTCTTCCTTGCAATATGGCATTGTCAACTTTTTGTCGTTGACCATCATGATGACTCTATCGCTCTAGCAAAGCACAGTGGTGCTAGATGTCAGCCCCATTGGGTTCAGTCCTTGTGTGATCCCCGGCAATCCCTCCATCGTGGCCATGTCACAGTGCCTAAATGCTCCTTAATGAGCAAACACGTTTTTTTTTTGCTTTTTATATTTTCTCATAGCCCGTTACAATCTCAAGAGGCCTGGCGTTCTCTTCGTTGGGTCAAACGGGTGTCTGTTATTAGCCCTAAATAGCTTAGGTGGCACTATACGCACACGTGAACGACCTGAGATAATTTTTTGGAAAAAGCGTATGCTAGTAACTTCCCAGACGGAGAAGGAGGTTCTAAAACCTATTTTCCATCACTGTCTCAAGACGAAAAAAATTCAAGAATCTTTTCCCTGTTTTGCAGCATGTTTTTGAGGGTGTTCCAAAAGGAATTTTGAAAAACTCTATATGAGGGAGTTGTAGTATTTTTGGAGTACTACAACTTTGTTTTCCTGATTAGTCCATGATTCTGTCATTTAGACCTTCAAAACGTAGCCCGAATATGGCTCGTCGTCTTTGCGTTGTTTTTTTTAATTTTTCATGGTTTTTGGGCTGTTTTTTGTCTCGATTTTCGGGGTCGAATTTTGAGGCTCTTGGTCGGAGGCCAAAGTGGTCGATTTTGACTTCGTACAGCCAAGTCCAAAGTCGAAGAGCTCGATATCAACTTTCTAATGAGCCATGGAGCGCCTTCATCGGATATATGGTTTAGGAGATACGGGCCTCCAAACAGGGGTGTTTTGTTTTTTTACCGACGGACCCCGTTTCATGTCGACGAACTTCACGGGTTTTATAAATTTTGAAATTTTTTTTTGTGCGGTTGCCGAAGATTGATCACCCTTAATGACAAAAACTAGTCCATTAAGAGAAATTAGTCAAATTCAAGGATTTTTTGATGGTTTTAAGAATTTTTTTGAAAGATTAAGCTACTCCTAATGCTTACTAACACTCTAATCCAAATAATTTCAACAACCACACAATTAAACTAAAATTAATGATCTTAGTTCTATGTTTAACACTAAAGAGAGCTAACATTCACTAAAAATTGCATTCTATTGCATTTTTGGATGCAATGGTTACAAACTAAGCCTAATACAAATTATGTGCAAGCCCTAAGAACATGAAAAACCACAATAACAACAACAAAAACAACAACAAAAACAACAAATAAGCTAAAAATTAAGCAAAAGGCATTCATTTCAAAAATAAAAAAGAGACCTACTCTACACCAAATCTCACACAAATCACCATCAAATCCACATATTTTTCATGGGAAACCATTAATCAAGATAATGGGCAATGTGTTATGTGTAGATTAGAGGAAAAACGATGGAAAAAACCAAGGGATGGCTCCCCGACAGTGGTGCCAAAAATGTTATGGCTCACCCTAACCCTCCTTGAAACACATCCAAGAAGAGATTACCTGGTGAACAGCAACTATCGTGAGGATTCTTCCAATGCCACCGCGCCTCCTCCCACCACGAGCATTGTCACACCACCGCATTGCAATAGGGGTACTCGTCTCTCCTCTCACCTCACTTCACTCTCACACACTCACTAGCATGCATTAGAGAGAGAGATTAGCAAGATCAAGACTCAATTGCATAATGGGAGTGTATGTTGTATTATGAGAGATATTCACTTATATACATGGCCATAAGTGTTCACACTCACTTAAACTGTGGCCGCCGACCGGGCACTTTAGGCTCATAAGAGGCCTAATGCTATTACAATGGGGCTACTCTCATAATATATCCATGAAGCCTAACTTGCTGCCATACGCTCTTGAAGCGGGAATCGCCATAAATACTCCATCACACCATTACGGGCGCCCGTCCAAGTTGTAGCTTTGGACACTATTGCTTCATATCTTGAATGTATGACCCTTTGGTGTATCTACTGCGAATCCTTGATGTAAGATAATGGTGGTATCTCTTTTAACCTTAGAATTGGGTTAATAGTGGGTAATTATTCGGGTCAAGTGAGTCCCCATCCTTATGGATTGGGACAATGGTATTTGTGGACCTTGTGGGTTGGAAGCCCTTTCTCCCCCCCCCTCCCCCCTTGTGGTTTGGTGGGTAATTACTCGGGTGAAGTGAGTCCCCGACCTTATCGATTAGGACAATGGTATTGGTGGACCTTGTGGGTCGGAAGCCCTTCCTCCCCCCCTTTTTTTGCTTTTAATAGTATTATTGTACTCAACATTGTCTTTGCATTCCTTGCTTATTCAACTAAAAGTTATTTCATACCACTAACATCGCATCATGAATTATTGGAATGCTCTTAGGGTGAAAAGGTATGCATGGTCCATTACCCACCCCCCATCTCTCTGCTCTACGTGCACACCTCTAATGCAACCTAGTTATGGCATGTTGGATCAAATCTTGTAGAGAGGGATGGGGCAACTCATCATGGAATATTGAATTGAGGCATGCAAAGAAGGACAAAGTAACTCAATCGTGTAGAAAGAGAATCAGGAAGATTTTGTAGAGAGAGAGAGGGATAGAGACATTTACGATGTGTAGAGAGAGAGAGAGAGAGAGAGAGAGAGAGAGAGAGAGAGAGAGAGAGAGAGAGAGAGAGAGAGAGAGAGAGAGAGAGAGAGAGAGAGAGAGAGAGAGAGAGAGAGAAGTTTATGCCACACCGAAAGTAATTATGTGCCTCTCTTGGCCACGCCAAGATCTATGCATTTGCCCATATTTTCCCTCCCTCATTTCCAACTCTTTGCCTATCCTTTGCAAGCCCCCTCCTCCCTTTGCAAATTTTCCCACAACGACAGAACCAAGCGAACATGATCCACTTCAACTGTGGCGCCGAACCCAAAGAGAGAGAGAGAGAGAGAGAGAGAGAGAGAGAGAGAGAGAGAGAGAGAGAGAGAGAGAGAGAGAGAGAGAGAGAGAGAGAGAGATCTTTAATCATGAACCCTTAGAAAAGGAGAGAACTCTGACCAGAAACCTTAAAGATAACCCGAGAGAGAGAGAGAGAGAGAGAGAGAGAGAGAGAGAGAGAGAGAGAGAGAGAGAGAGAGAGAGTCCTACAATGTAACAAGACTAGATGCCATGAAGTTGGACAAATGTCCAAATGTCCAAAACACTAAAAAAGAAAGAAGATTCTAGATTTGTTAACAAAAACAAGCATCAATAAACTAAACTACTATACCATGCAAACCTTAACCAATAAATAAGTAAAAATAAACAACTAATTAATCCACTCTAGTAAAAAAAAATGTGGGTCCCTATTTATGTGAATTTCCCTCTCCCTCTTATGTTTTTCCGATACTCTCTCTCTCTCTCTCTCTCTCTTCTCTCTCTCTCTCTCTCGTACTCTCATCTCTCTTTTTCTCTTGTACTCCCTTTGGCTTCCCCACCTCTTCGTCCTATCACTGCCCCCTCATACGTGTCCTTGGACAAGATGGAACCTTGGACTTGTATAAATAGAAGACCATTCCCAATTGGAGCCCCATTGGCAACTCATTCTTGGCATTAGCAAGCCTCCCCATTTAGTGAACATCCCCTGCCAGCATGGCCATACCTGTCTCTATTTTGGGAATAAGTGTTCTCCAAGTTAGATAACCCATTTTAAGACCAATCTAAGTGTTTTGTGGACATCCCATGGCAAACATATCCATACCTCTCCCTATGCAAGTGTCAATAAATGTTCTCCAAGTTGGAGAACCCATTTTGAGACCAATCTAAGCATGGACATATGATGCCGATCATGGACAACAAAGAGCCCATCCAGCTCAAAACAACCCATCCCATTGGCATACATCTCATCTTGCACATATACATCCCATCCCATGCACATATGTATTCCATCACGCTCACATGTAGCCCCTCTTACACACATACAACTTATACTGCTTATATGCAATCTATCCACCAGTGCCCAAACGACCCCTCCCACACAGCCCATCCCATGCACACATGCAACATCACCCTGCCATGCAACGCGTCGTGCACACATACAACTCATACTCGCCACATGCAACCTATACAGCGCGTATATAGTCCATCTCACACATGTACAGCCTATCCCCCATACACATACAACCCATCGCATGCCCATATATCCCCTCCCACACACATTTAGCCCTTTTAGCATCTCACAAACAACCCATGTCATGGCCATTCAACCCATCCTATGCACATATGGCCCAACCCATCTAGATTACAAACAACCCATCCCACATCCATACATCCCTTCACATACACATATAGCCTATTTGGTGCCCATACAAGACATCACGTATACAAACATCCCATCTCGTGCACATACAGCCCATCTAGAATCATAAACAACCCATCCCGTTGTCTACCATCTAGCTCATAAACCATCCCATCCAGGTCAAAAATAGTCCATCCCATTGGCATACATCCCATCTCGTGCACATATATATAGCCCATCCCATGCACACATGTAGTCCATCATGCTCACATGCAACCTGTCTTGCACACATACAACTTATACCACTCATATACAACCTATCTGGTGCCCATATAGCCCCTCTTGCACACATACAACCAATCCAAATATGTCCTATGGCCATCTCACACATATATAGCCCATCCCATGCACACATGTAGCATCACACTCACATATAGCCCCTCTTGCACACATACAACCAATCCAAATATGTCCTATGGCCATCTCACACATATATAGCCCATCCCATGCACACATGTAGCATCACACTCACATGTAGCCCGTCGTGCACACGTACAACTCATATTGGTCACACGTACCCTATAAAATGCCTATACAATCCATCTTGCACACATATAGAGTATCCCACACACATACAACCCATCTCGTGCTAATATATCCCCTCCCACACAAATTTAGCTCTTTTATCTCACAAAAGACCTATGTCATGGCCATTCAGCTATCCTGCGCACATACATCCCATCTAGATTACAAAAAACCCATCCCACATGCCATCATGCAATATACAGCCTATTTGGTGCCCATGCAGGCCCTCCCGTATACATACAACCCATCCATCTCACAAAAAATCCATCTCGTGTACATACAACCCATGTACCATCTAGATCACAAACAACCCATCTACCATCTAGATCACAAACAACACATCCCACATCCATACATCCCATCCCGCACACATAAAGCCTAATTGGTGCCTATATAGGCCCTCCTGTATACATACAACCCTTATAGCTCACAAAAAACCCATCTCATGGCCATATAACCCATTTAGAATCACAAACAACCCATCCCTCGCACATATAAACCATCTACCATCTAGATCACAAAGAACCCATCCCATACCCATACATCCCATCCCACACACATATAGCCTATTTGGTGCCTATACATGTCCTCATGCATACATACAAACCATCTACCATCTAGATCACAAAGAACCCATCCCATACCCATACATCCCATATATAGCCTATTTGGTGCCTATACATGTCCTCATGCATACATACATACAACCCATATAGCTCATGAACAGCCCATCTCATGTCCATACGGTCCATCTTGCACACATACAGTCCATCCATCTCACAAACAACCCATCCCATGGCCATTCAACCCATCCCACACATACAACATGCGTGGCATATTATGGGCATACATGATGGCATATGATGGCATGCATGACCATGATGTGCTAATGTTGTATGTATGCACATGTATAATCTCATGCTGACATGGACACACTCTTACCACCTCATCACCTTGGCGGGTCCATGTCAGCAAGACCTTGGCACCAAAAGCTCGCCAAAATGAAAAAAGCTCGCAACCAAATGCTTGCCAAAAATAGCCTCACATTTGGGCACAAATATGCAGGTGAAATACTCCAGGCATTTGGCATAACCAAATGTAAGGCAGTTTGGTACCCTAATGGAGGTTGATCTGAAGTCATCCACCATCAAAGATACTTCTTAGATCTTGTGGATGAGACTATATATAGGAAACTAGTTGGTAGTCTTATCTTCTTATGTAATACTAGACCAAACACATCAGTTTTGTTGTTTGGTGTTTTGAGAAGGTTCTCTAACAAGTCCTATGAGAATCATTAAAAGAAGGTATGCAAGTGGTGTGATACGTTAAGTTACTCAAGAGTACAACATCACCTACTACGATGTTGACAAGACCCTCATTGGAAAGCAAGACCCTCATTGGAAAGCAAGTATGTGGACGTTTGTGATACATTCAAGGTCCTCAAGAGTACGCGTGCTATGACAAGACCCTCATTGGAAAGCAAGTATGTAGGTGTTGTGATACATTCAAGGTCCTCAAGAGTACGCGTGCTATGACAAGACCCTCATTGGAAAGCAAGTATGTAGGTGTTGTGATACATTCAAGGTAATCAGGAGTACGACATCACTTGTTTTGTGGGCAAGGCCTTAGTGGATTTTTGGGACTCGATCAGGTAGCTAATTTGGACATCGAGTGTTTATTTTTCACTTGGTTTGGGATGCATTTTTTCAATCAATAAGAAATGGCCCACATACCCTCAACTAATTTTGTGACTTAGTTTGGGTGGGTGATTTGGACACAAGGCACTCAATAACAAGGTATTGTTTTTCTCTTGGTTTGGGACACGTTTCTTGATTAGTATGAAATGACCCACTCTTATCGACAAAGGCTGAGGACAAAGCTACATGCTTTGTATCTTGTGAGACATTGTGTGGTTGATGAGGATATGAGAGACAATGTGATAACTAGAGATTCTTGGCCACTATGATGAGGATTCTATAGGATATGGGAGCCCACAATGCTACAACACTATAGTGCTACAATGCTACAATGTGAAAACCAGAGTTGTATCAACATTGCTCAAAATCTTGTGTTTCTTCATGCGCATATGAAAAACATCAATGTTCATTATCACTTTGTCTATAAGCTCATCATGTTTAAGGAGGTCGAGATCCCCGATGATAGAGAATTGTGTAGATATCTTTACAAAATCTCTTAGCACGGACTAGATAGACAAAGTATTACATCTTCATCGTCTTGGCATTGGATCACAACGAAGACATTAAGGGGGGTGCTCAATATTATTGCTCCACCCTCCTATTGTACTATCTAGTCGGGGTGTTTAATATCAATGCTCCACCCTCATATTGTATTGTTCAAGCATTGATAGCTTATGTTTGTTTGCCCCCCATTATGAGGAGTAACCACCGTTGAGCAGTCGAGTGCTTGGTATCCCCATGTATTCACACACAGGAAGGTGGTCTAGGAGGCCAAAGAGTTTAGAGACATCTTAGATTATATTTGGCACACCTATATTTGGCATACTACTAAATATAGGCTACATGGTACATTGGATCGTTATCTCATAATAGTCTACACAACATGGAGTAGGTAGACTTTACTCTTGGACACCCTGTTGTGATATTGTGAAGCCTAAGATGAGCTTGGATGGTGGTGGAAGGATGGGGATGCATGCAAGTTCATCATATGTACACCCGTGTGGATTGTGGCAGCAGACAATGATCATGGACCTATGTGGTCATATCATGGCATACATGCCTACTATATAAGTATATGACCACAGCTAGCGACACCTCCACACAATTCATTACCCATCACTCTGAGTTTATTCCTTAGCTTCTACTAGAATACAACCTCTATCAGATAAGCCATCGAAGCTCCCTTCACAAGACCACATGGGTGTGGGGCTTTGCCATCTATTGTATATCACTTTAGTAGTAATCGAGAATTCTTCTCTATCTCTAATATTATGTATTTTGAGTATTTTTAAACAAATTTGTGCTATGAAAGATTCTACTTCTTGTGTGTTCTCTTGTATATATATCGCATGTTGTATCCTGTTATAGTTTCTTCTGATGGGTCTTTTCCTTTTGATAAAATAAAAGTAAAGTAGTTAGATTTATATTAAGATAAGAGAAGTACAAAAAATGTTTTTTGGTCAAAGAAGCATAACTTCTATCAGAGGGCTAAATCAAAGATGAAACAATTCCTTGATGTAGTGACCACGGTTGTCTCCTGCTTAGTGAGCTCTATCTCTTCTTGTTTTGTGAGCTCTATCTATTCATCCATAACTCTCAGGTCTTCCTCGACTATCTCTTCTTGATCACCTCAGTTGTCTCATCACACTCCTCATCACAAGCTTTAGTGATTTGAAGCATCTCATCAAGATTGGTAATTGTCAGTCATCAAGATTTACAAGCTTTGAATGAGGCCTCCATGATCAGTTTCATCTACATATGAAAATTGTCTCTCAAAGTAGGAATCATAAATTTTTTAACATTGTTAAAAACCTTTTCATTTCTATTCAACCAGATTGCCCACATATATTCATCCCTGATGATGTTCCACATAGCTGAGGAGCACAAATCTTCATAGGATTTCTTTCCAAATGGTATAGCTACTGATGGTGACAGTTCCATGTTGGGGTGCCATGATGGTCTAGTAGCTAAGCTAAAACGAGACATGCCTTACCTCATTAGTGTGCATTGTATTCCCCATAGGGAAGCACTTGCTGTAGTGGATGCAGTAAAATGTTTTTCTTGCATTTCTTACATTGATAAGATTCCCAACAAGGTCTATTCATGGATTGATTTGTCGAGCTTGCGCAGCACAAAGTTTCAAAAATTTTTGCAAGAAATGAATTTGTAGGTCCTAGAGGTATTACAGATACATGATGTTAGATGGATAGCATGAGGTAATGTAATGGAGAGGTTGACGAGATTGATGCCTGCAATCTTGACTTTTTGGAAAGATGGTGCTCCTACATGGTATGAGAAACTGCATGTTTACAAAGTCCTATTTTGTGTGTACAGGCTTGTTGATGTATTACGAGATTTGAATGTACTAAGTAAGCAATTTCAAGAAGATGTTGTAGAGATATCTACCATTAGTACCTCCATAGAGGCAGCTCTTGTTTCTTTAAGAAGGAAGTTTTTGGAAAATGACAGGAACTCCCATAGAACATTGAGTTTCAACGGGTCTCTTGCTGTTAAGCTAAGTAAGAACTCCTTCTGTACCTTGATGAGCTATGTACACGAATTCAATGCGATCTTGCATTGATTAAAGGACCAAAGGCCTTTGAAAAAGGAACACATTTTCTTAAGAAGTTTACGGATGAGACATCAAGTGGTGTGCTATGTCATGTTAATGATGCTGGTCAAGAATATGTGCATGTATTACTGTTTCAAAGTATTCCGGGGACAAATAAGTCAGGTGTGCCTTTGGATATTGGAGGTGGTGATGTGCAGAGTTGTGTTGATCTTGCAAAGAGGTTTGTGCAAAAGATTGTGGATTGCATGAATGAGCATTTTCCATATGTTTATTTTTTCAATGCTGCAAAGTTGTTTAGTCTACAACATTATTGGTGTGTGGCAAAAAACTCTCGATTAAATGGAGAGGGAGAAAATATTGACACCATGGTTGGACAGATTGTTGGAGAAGTTTGGCAGACATCTTGTGAATGCACAAGGTTGCATAGATGAGTTACTATCATTTACAGATGTCTTATACTATGGTTGTGAGGGCATGGGAATGATGGATGCATGGCGTGTCTTTTCTTGTACTTAGAAGTGGCATGAGACATACTCCAACATGATGAAGCGATGGCAAATCCTTTTGGTGCTTCTAGTTTCATTAGTGTCATGCGAAGGAGGCCTTTCAAAACAGAATATGAACAAAAGTGATCAACATCAATGTTTGAAAGGAGACACTCTTGAAGCTTTAATAAGAGTTTCTCTTCTTGGTCCTAATGTGGAGAGCATAGATTGGGAGAATGTACACGAAGATTGAAAGCTTATGAAAACAAGGAGGGTTTGCAATTTGTAGGATGATGTATGTTTATGACCAGGTTCACCTGATTGTTGTATGCTTTTGGAATTCCTACATTGGCAACATGAGAGTCGAACATGGTAGTATTTGGGTTTTGGGATTTAGATTGAAGTATTCTAGATTGAATCAATACAAATCAGCCTTCTTTATGGTTTTTCTCATGTATATGTCCACTGCTAAATTGTTTTTGTCACAACTTTCTAGCTTAGTGTCCATTTTATACAAACAAGTACTTGAAACGAATAGCTCGATGTGCTCTTTGCCTTGAGCATAACTATGTTTAGGGTTGATTGATTATTAATTTTTTGTTTCACTTTTTCTAGCCTTGTGTATGAGCAGGGCGTCGCACTCGACAAGGTATATGAAGCCTGTTTTCTCATAGTTTTGAAACAAATAGCTTGATGTGCTTCTTGTCTAGAGCATAAAGATGTATAGGGATGATGTGATTATTAGTTTTGTGTTTCAATTTTACAGCAATGTGTACGAGCAAGGCATCACACTCGTCGGCAAGGTACATGAATTCAATTTTGTCATAATTTTGTCTACATAGTCATCATTTCTTGATAAAAAGCATTGTGAGACATCCTTAGGTCACAGGTGTAGAAATTAGAATTTTCAAAAGCAATTGAAGCCTGAGTTAGATGGGAAGGGTGTCATTTGAGGCCTTAGATTTGTGTGAAGAGTGTCACTATTTTTTTAATGAAGCCCAAGGTTAGGCTTCAAGTTTGAGGGCCTGATGACAAGGTTTGCTCGAACTTTGTCTTGCTTTTTCCCACCCGCTCGTTGTTGGTATGCCTTGCCCCCAAATATGTCTGAAGAAGTTGTGGGTAATCTTTGAAGTAGTCTTCATCAACCCATTTCCCAATGATAGGCAAGTAGTTCTACAACTTCATAAGGTATCGCTTGGAAAGCTTACCAGAGCTGGCAGCTTTCTCTCCTTATGAAACACAATCTGATCAAGTTGAAGAACTTCCTCTAGCTTTCTCTCCTTATGAAATATAATCTGATCAAGTTGCAGAACTTCCTCTAGCTCATCAATGCTATTCTGTGAGACATGCTCTTCTGGATTTAGCCCCACATGCTTCTGCAATAGACTCACATGAAAGGCATTGTGAATCCTCCAATGATCATGCAATGTAAGTCAGAAAGAAACCTCATTGATCTGCTTGATCACCTTAAAGGTCCATAATACTTGTTGGTAGAGAGCTTAGGGCATGCTTCCTCCCTTCCTGTTCACTTACAAAGTCTTGCTTCTAAACAGTTCTCAACTAAAAATCCCCCAAATATGCCTGAAGAAGCTGTGGGTAATCTTTGAAGTAGTCTTCATCAACCCATTTTGCATCGATAGGCAAATAGTTTTAGAACTTCACAAGGTATCGCCTGGAAAGCTTACCAGCTGTGGTAGCTTTCTCTCCTTATGAAACACAATCTGATCAAGTTGAAGAACTTCCTCTAGATTTCTCTCCTTATGAAACACAATCTAATTAAGTTGAAGAACTTCCTCTAGCTCATCAATGCTATTCTGTGAGACAAGCTCTTCTGGATTTGGCCCTACATACTTCTGCAAATAGACTCACATGAAAGGCATTGTGAATCCTCCAATGATCAGGTAATGCAAGTCAAAAAGAAACCTCATTGATATTCTTGATCACCTTAAAAGGTTCATAATACTTAGTAGAGAGCTTAGGGCATGCTCCCTCACTTCCTGGTCTCTTACAAAGTCTTGATTTCTCAAATTTTAGCAGTACCCAATCATTCTCTTTGGTGTCCACCTCGTTTCTATAATTGTTGATAGCCCTCTTATGCTTATCTTGTGATAGCCCTCTTATGCTTATCTTGTGAACAAGAAATGGTTGCCTGCACATGTGTAAAGGCAACATCAAGATCTATGACATACTCATATGCTGCAAAGATCTCATCCTTAGTGCATAAGATGGGTGAAAATATTATTTTTCCATATACAATCTCAATCGGGGCCTTTCTTGTTGAGGCATGCACTGTGTTGTTGTATGCAAACTCTACCAATGTTAGAAACTTCTCCTACGCTATTTTTAAATCTGCAACATAGCATTTGAGGAGATCCAACACAGTTGAATTTGCAAGCTCACTTTGCCCATCAATTTGGGAAAGTTAAGCTAACGAAAGGTCCAGATTACTGCCCATATTATTTGCTAAACGTGTCACAACGATGGTCCAAACTCCATCATTGCCTTGTTAAGTATGAGGCAAATCCATGATAAAGTCCATTGCAATACTTTCCCATGGTTGCGAGGGAATGACAATGGCTAAAGCAAACTTGGAGCCTTTTGCCTCTCAAACTTGACCTTTTGGCCATGTAATACATGCACTTGCATATGCCTCATTATCCTTACACATACCTGGCCAAAAGAAACAACGATCAATAATGTGTGTAGTAGGTATGAAACTCTATGTCCTACATACGGAGGAGCACGGCACTTATCCATGATATTTTGCCTCATGTTTGACACAACACATAGGCAGTTATCCTTCATGAGATACCCCTTTTTGATCACATAAGAGGCAAGTACATGTCCAACCACTAAATCAATCCTTATATGCTCAAAATCAACATCTGTATGGCATAGTTCATGCATGGAAGATAAGTCCTCATGTGAGGCAATCGACACTGTAGCCATATATGGCTTTTTGGACAATGTATCTACCACCACATTCTTCTTTCTTGGAGTTTGCATAATTTGAAAATGAAATAGAGACAAGAAGTTTGCATTCTCATATGCTTCTCCCCAAAATATTTGCTTGAGTGATAGCCCCAATGCAACTTCTTGATGCATCACACTTTGCACAGAAAGGTTTCTCTGCAAGTCTAGAATGACCAATGTGAGCCCACTCATAATGGCATCCTTGAGGCAAAAGAAAGCCTCTTTCTCATCAACTTTACATTTGTAGAATGCCTTGTTAGTGAGTTCATGTAAACGCTTATAATATGAGCATTAACCCAAAAAGCTTCGTACTTCATATACGGAAAGATAGCTCAGGCCAATTCTGAATGGCTTATATCTTTGTAGGATCCATCCTGATGCCATCATTATATAATGTGCCCCAAATAGTGAATCTCTGAGAGGAAAATTTTACTCTTCTTCGTATTGATGAAAGCTTGTGCTTGTAAAGCTCTTCAAACACTATAGACAAAAATGTTGGTAGTGTTCCTCCACATTCTTGGAGAATACCAAGGTATCATCGAAAAACACACATGAATTTTTGATGTTCATGAAAAATGTTATCCATCATTTTGTTAAACATGGCCAGGGTGTCCAAATGGAAAAACCAAAAAGTCATACAAAGAAAATGATGTCCTAAATACCGTTTTGTCTACACCTTGTGGTGCCACACGCACTTGGTGATTTCTACTCTCGATATTAATATGATTGAAACATGTAGACCCATCAAGTTTATCAAGGAATCAAGGATGTGTGGGATTAGAAACCAGTCCTTAATGGTAAGCTTGTTTAAAGCCTAGTAATCCATACACATACGAAAGGAACCATCCCTCTTCTGCACTAGCAAAACAGGTGAATAGTATGGCAAAGAGCTTGGCTGAACCAAACTCTAGTCCAATAATTTGGTCACCTATTTCATGATCTATTCTTGCTATGCTCCACTTACCCTACATGTGAGTCTATTTGGCAAGGAGCTACTCGGCACCAAATCAATGCAGTGGTCCTCGGGTCTCTCAGGAGGTAACTCTCTTTGCAATGCATCTGCAAAACAATCCTTGTATGCATCTAAAAATTTCAGCCTATTACTCCAAAGAGTGTCTACATTTGCTTCATCACATTTAACAATGTCACATACAAAAACCAAGTACGTAGAAACACTCGTCTTCATTGCTTTATTAATATGGACATGAGATACAACTGAGATGGAGTTTCCCTATTATATCTAGCATCAAGAACATGCATGTATCCCTTACGTAGAAAAGTAATCCTATTTGTTTTATAGTCCTTGCGTGGCACAATGCGGTGATGCCATGACTTTTCCCAGAAATACATCACATCCATGCAATGGTATAACCAAGAAATTCTCATGATCAAGGTACCCTGGATATGTATGCACAACTTCCCAATGATAAGGGTCACTTGCACTTGCATTCCCAAAAAAACAACCTCCGCCTCAATATGGGGTCACATGTCCCCTACATCTATGTTCAATGTGGATGCCATCTCCACAGAAATGAAGTTATATGTGGCACAATCATTAAACATAAAGAGTGCATGCTGATCCTTGAGCTGTCTACAAGCTTTGTAAACCATCCTCTCTTTGTCATCGTTTCTTGTATTCCCTTGTGCATCAGGAATGGCATGCACATTTACCTTTTGTTACTTCTCATTGTCCTTATTCTTGCATTTAGGACACTCACAAAACATGTGCTCTTGGCTGCCACATGAGAAGCGTTTACCCTCATATCATCCTACATCCATTCTCATCATTCCTACATTCATTCACATCCATTCTCATCATTTCTCAATTCATTCACATCCATTCAAATCCACATCACATCACATCCATTTAACTCAGGTTGAAAGTACATTTACTCTACTTTTGATACCGACAGAACTTTTCTAAGTCTCCACCAATTACTTGGCTTAAATAAAGGTAACTTTTTCTTAATTCCATTAAATCTAAATTTTTGTTCACTTTTTTTTTAAATCCTTGATCCTCTCAGGGATTCCAGATTCCTTTTCTAGGGAAACTAGGAATAAATCAGTTATACGTTCATTCAACTAAGCATGTTTTTTGTCTTTTTTTGGGAAGTCCTTTTTCCTGTTCAGAAAGTACTCCAAGATTCTATCTTCCAAGAATCTAGACGTATACTTCAAATTTCCAAAGGTTAAAAGAATTCAAAATTCCTTTTCTGATTAAGAATTATCCAAGTTTTCTCGATGAATATTTTCACATTCTTTCTCAAATTTCTCAAAATAAGATATACTCCATATTCTTCTTTTTGAATAAAAGATTCATGGGATTTACAAAATCAATTATACGCATATTTCTTCTTCAAGTATAAATACTAATCAAATTATTTAAATGAATCATTTCCATAATTCTCATAAATTGAATAATTCTAGAAAATTTGTGCATACCCTTCCTTTTTTTTTTGACAATTGAATGATGCTCAAAACTCCTCTTTTTACATAAAATTTATTTTGTATAAATTTATTCTCATAAAAATGATAATACTCAGAATTTCACTCTTGATAAATAAATAAAAATACTCATTTTTTTGAAATATACCAAAAATTTCTTTTTTAACATTTAAATGTTTGAATCTAGATTATCATGGGAATTCCTCTTTTTACATCTAAATTCTATGCATGAAAAATAAATTTATCAAAAATTCATCTTTTCTCTTAATTAAATAAATATGCATAAATTCTATAAAATTATTTTCCATAAAAATGACAAAAATCATTCTTTTAGCATAAGAATATCTATATCTAGAATATGATAGGAATTCCTCTTTTTGTATTATTTAAAATTATGCATAAAAATAAGAATTATCTCTTTTTTGGAAAATTTTGCCAGAGCTTCGCTAGCAATTACTAGAAATGTTCAATTTTCTAAATTGAATTGAAAACTTATAATGAAAATATGATAGAAACTCCTCTTTTAAACTAAAACTGAATTATGCATACATAGCATAATTATAATCATAATTATGATTAATTCTCTAGATTAAACTAAAATAACCATTCCTTCTTTCTAAAAAGGTTAGCATAACTCTTTTCCAATTGAGGATGAGTTAATACGATTTTTCCATATCCTAAACAAGTTTAAAAGAATTAATCATCCTTTTTTCTAGATTAAAAATCATGAAAATAACTAATCTCTTTCTCTAGCTTGTCAAGCTTAGAGTTTGGCTTAAGATAAAGAGATTATGAATAAGAATCATCCTTCTACCAAGGATCTAGCCATAAGAATGACTAATCTTTTCAAAGAGAGATTTTCTTAAAGAAAATATTAAGATTAAGTATAAAAATTAACATTAATCTAAATAGACATTATGAATCTATGGAAAGCTTGATTTGAAGAAAAGCCATTGATTGGAAAGCTTCCCAAGCTTTAGAGGGGTTGGGAAGAAGAAAACCATTGAGAAAATTGAAAGAAAACCATTAAAATAGGTTTACCTTTGATTTGGGCTTGTTTCTTTGGCTAGAAGTGAAGCCCCCAAAGTAAGTCTTTGGCCACCAAGAGAGGGAGAGTAATCTCCAAGAGAGGATGGAGGAGAGAGAAGCTCCAAAGCTCTCAAGAGAAGAGCCAAATTAGAGGGATAATAGAAATATGCTAATTTAGAGATAATATTGGCATGGTATTGCTCCCATATGAAAATACAAAGGAATGATGGTCTATTTATAGGTGAGGGAGGCCACTAACCAAGTCCAACTGGGTTCTCGAGCCTTCCAACTTCAGTTTGACCCAATTCGGACAAGATTTGGATCAGTTTGGCTCCCTTTTTTATCCAGTTTGCACCAGGAGAGAGAAGAAATGAAATATCTTGATTTTTTGAATTAAAAAATCCAAACAATGATGATGAAGAAGGCGCCTAGATCAAGTGGGTTTCCCACCTTACTGAGGTATCAAAAATGCATCATTTCACCTAAATATCTCATTTTTTTACTAATATACCTTAGTTTTTAACTAATAAACCTTGTACTCAGTCCACTCTTCATCTTATGTGAGCATTTTGCTCATTTTTGGGCTATTTTCTTTTATTCATTGTATTTATCTCATCCCAACACTTGGATTCATCCTATTGGCCCTCTGGAATCTTATTTGGACCTTAATCCAAAAATTTCTGAAAATGTGGACCCTTAGGCTAAGGTCCCTTATACACATATTCAATTAATTCCTAATGCACATTGGAAAGTTCATTTTGAACTTATGTTTCAGGGAAATTCATCTTAGACATTAGGAGAATTTTTGTATCCAAAAATATCTCAATTTTGAATTATCTCTCTCTAGGCCAAAACAGGGTAAAACAAGATCTTTTTCCATTTCTGAGGGGGGAATGATTACAAGAGATAGAAAGGGAGGTTCTTACACCTTTACATCTCAAAATATGGAGGGATGAATCTCACATAAATAATACTCAAAATGCATCTTAAAATAATAATAATAAATAATAGGCACACAACTTAAAATAATACTAAGGATATAATCATGAATCTTCGCACGAACAAACTTCGAAGATGAAAAGATAGTGGTAGTTAATGATAGACAATCTCTAAGTTTTTCCCAAATCTAGCTCTAAGTTTCCCCCCAAATCTAGCTCTAATCTTCTTCATCTCCAAGATAGTGGTACTTTTTTTCCCTAAGTTTTTCCCAAATTTAGCTCTCATCTTCTTCGTCTCTGTCTCTTCTGCTGCACGAAATGGAAACCTCTAGGAAGCCTTGTACTAGCATTTCAGTTGTTACTTAATTGGGAGCTGGGTACTTTTACAGAGGAAGAGGAGAAATGCTAATGAATTTGTGGAGCCAGATAAGGGAAGGGTTAAAGAGTTCAAGGTCTGTGAATCTAGCAAGTGTGTGATAGAGGTACTAATATAACATGTTTTTCAGCATGTAAACTTGAGGGTGAAAAAAAAATCATCTGTTCTTCCATGATATCATCCCAACTGTGAGTAATATCTCACTCAGAGCTTCTTTACGTTATTTCTTTAATTGTTGTTTTAAAAGTGTAATATTTTGGTATTATGCACATATTTACTCTATTCAATAGGATAGACTGGCAACTAGTGGAGAGTATAAGTGGGATTTTTTATGCTTTCCATGCATATATAGGAGAATAAATTTACAAAGGAAGAACTCATAGAGATCTTGTAGAACATGGCATATTTTTCTATGATATGCAATACTTTGAATCGAACATGTTTTATGGATGGGGTCGTTTAACTCCATTACCTCTCCCATCATTTGAAAGCAAAGATTAGCCATTGCCAACTGTGCAAACTAGTGAAAGTTACAGGATCAGGTTGTATCAAGATATACAAAAGTCTCTTAAGACATCTATTGCAACAAAGAATGTCAGGCTGACTATTTTTATGCCTATTGGAGTATTTGTTGGCTTTTTCTTTGATTTCAACAATGTTTATTTGTTGCTAGTAAAATAAGGCATTAGACTTTTTGGGTGATGATCGGAACATGAGAAAAACAGAAGGCATCTAATCTGTTTTGGAGAAGAAGTCAATAATTTGCAAGTACATTATTAGCTCTCAAAACTTCATTACAACTTTTCACTACACCAGATATCATCATGTTAATGGCAACCTTGTTCCATTACATCAAGATTTGGAGTTTAATCCCAAGAATGCGCCATTAGTAATGGAGATATATTTGGAAGGGAAATTGCTTACAATGCTGAACACAGTATCTAAAACATCTCTTTCTCAAATTAGAGAAGACCTTACATATGAGGAAATTTAACAATTGCCAAAAGATTATGTGTTTACAATGGATAATATGAAGTTAAACCATTTAACATTTACATTCACGATTTAGTATGTTGTACACAACATTTTGTAAGATACCACTAATACCATTCTTTTACAGGTGCCAAGACGACAAGAGAAAATGACTTTTTGCAAAGACTCTGTCTCTCATACTATTCACTTGATTAGTCATTGAATGATGACAATCAAAGCATTGTAACTCCAAAAGAAATTTGATATATGAAAGATTTTCTTCTTACAAAATAGTGTTGAGTCTCTTACAAAATTAATGTTCATGTTACAACTGTAATAAAGTATTTAAGGTTGCGATGGATGCTGTTGTGATGATGAGGATGTGGCATTACGTGGTGGATGGTGAGATACTTGATGATGGCGAGAAGATGATTGTGAGGAATGGCAACGAAGTGTAGATTGTGTCTGTGAGATTGAAAACGTGAATGTGACTGGGGTGGCCTTTGATGAAGGCTCTCTTGTGCTCTTTCCATGTCTGCCCACAATCTTTCATGTACTTCCCTCTGGGCCTCTATCTCGACCTCTCTCCTAGATGCTACCTATTCCTCCACCTCTCGTGTTAACTTGTCATATTCTTTGATAGCTTGTTGGTGTTGTTCAACTTCCCTTTGGTACTGCAGCTCTAGCTGATGCTCTTGCTCTTTGGCTTCCCTTGCAAATTCATCTGCCCGTCTGATCTCTTCTTCTACACGATCATGGACAGCAACAATGATTTTTTGTATAGCTGTAGTCCTAAATTGTTTTACGTCCAACATATTATAATTATGCAAATGAAGTTCCTGTACACAAAGGGAAATGTTTTGTCTGAAACCTCATAACTACGTTAGATGATGGAGATGTATGTTATAAAAATCACTTGCATTAGGAATATGAAAAATCCTTTTTAACAAAAGAAATGCATTAAAGCTCGTCCTTCATCCACAACTAACATCACCAGGCTAAACTGGCACCCTTATCGTTTGATTTTTCATGTTTTGAACAAGATTTGGCTCCAACAGTAGATGTTTTAATACACTTGCAAACTTTCGAGAACATTTGAGAGGTCAAAAAACCAAGCATTAGTTTATCCTACTTAAATCTATATACTCCTGGAAGAGGCAAATGTCAATAGAATTTTCTCTCTAATGCAACCATGATATCCTTGAAAACAGAGTTTGCAAAATAACATGTATTTTGGCTAATATCATAAAGAAGCCAACTCCAATGGTTGCTGAAAAAAGAAACACGACATGTGTTATAAAAAAAAACACATACAAATTACATAATATATGTCAATCTATAACTTAACATGAGAGTCAGTCTTCGTGTGATAAGCCATGATAATTATTCTTGCCAAATCATGGTTGACAGTTTGGAAATAGCCCATGAGATCCAAAAATGATGTCTGGTTATTTTGCAAGGGGGCCGATATGAGGGGATTAATGACATAGGTACAATTTTGTACCTCTTCTGTAAAAGTGATAAAACATACCTAAAGGCAACAATGAATAAAAAATAAAATTAGAATTTGTGAAAAATTAGTCCATTGGTACTTACAACACAATCATGCATCATACCATAGTGTCGTTGTTGATGAGTAGAACTTTGTATGTAACTTCCATGGACCCACAACACCGCATAACACACAAATCCTCTAAATCGATGCTGGTAACAACTTGTGTGTGTCCCAAATTTTAAACGCCACTCTCATTGGCGTAGCTCTCTATAGATCATTTAATTCTCTGGAGTTCTCTGCTTCATGGCGTTAATTTCAATCCGTCTCTTATAAGCTTCTCGGGTTGCATCAAAATCTGTAAGATCTTCATTAACATTTTCACCTTCACTGGCATCTCCCTCCGGTTGTGGTGGCTATGCGGCATCTACCTTTGGTTATGGTTGTGGTTGTGCGGCATCTTGTTGGGCGGGTGTTATCCTTATGCTCTTCTCCTTGTCTGAGATCAAGTGTCCCTGTCATGAGCAACTTTGGTGTTCTCAACTGGCCTTGCACGAGGATGGAGAGGCAGGGTTGTCAAGATCTCCCACATATGATGATTGCCTAACAAAAACAAGTACTAATATCCGATCAAATATGTACCTCAATGTTTGGACTGTGTTAAAATCCCTCCGCATTATTGTAAGCCTGTGGACATAGGTAGGGAGGAAGTATGAATCTTCAAAAAATTCAATCAACTAGTCTTTAGTAATTTCTTGGAGACATAAAATTGCAGATGCTTGTCATTCAGCGCATGCCAATACTCCACTGTTCACAAATATCACGAACAAGCCTCAAATGGGAGCTTGGCTATTGCAGGCTGCATATGACGCTTTATGTGTTGTAGCTCTTGCAAAACTTTAGTGTGGGCTTGATAACTTCTCCTCCTAGCTTGCACTTGTGCAACGACTCCATAGTTTGATCACTTGTACCTTGCCTTTGAGCAGTTTTCTTGGTACATGCCATGTTTTAGCTTAACTCAGTTAGAATGACAATGGAAAACGTTGCTCATAGTCAGTACCAAGCGATAACGGACTAGCCAGATGTCCCCAAGCAACGTATTGCTAGGGACTGACCCCCGCTAACAAGATCTTATTGGGGGTCCGCGTATACATGACCCTAAGGGGGTCAATTCTAAGCGATATGGGGCCAGCAAGATGCCAACGAGCCTCTTATCGCTTGGTAATGACCCCGTGAGCAACATGACCCTAAGGGGGGCAGTACCAAGCAATATGGGGCCAACAAGATGCCAACGAGCCTCTTATCGCTTGGTACTGACCCGATGAGCAACATGACGCTAAGGGGGGTCAGTACCAAGCGATATGGGGGCAGCAAGATTGGCTAACAAAAACAAGTACTAATGTCCGATCAAATCTGTACCTTAATGTTTGGATTGTGTTAAAATCTCTCCGCATTATTGTAAGCCTATGGGCATGGGCAGGGAGGAAGTATGAATCTTCAAAAAATTCAATCAACTAGTCTTCATCAGTAATTTCCTGGAGACACAAAATTGCAGATGCTTGCTAGTGCATGCCAATACTCCACTGTTCACAAATATCACAATATGTTTGTGTGTCTAGTTTTTTGTGTAATTGAAAGAAAATCATAAATAATGTATTTATTTATCAACCTTATTGTATTTTGAGTATGTCTATTTTATGATCTAGCAGATTTGATGTCCATAATACATAGTCATGTTGAATTTTTCTACTTAAATTCAATAACAAAGAAATAATCTTAAGAATGACCTTTATCATGTCTAAACAAGAAAAAAAGATACCATGGCATGTGAAGGGCAAAGGGGGCTTTTAAAGTAGGTAGGTATTTAATAATGCATCCTCATTTATGAATCTCACACGTATCTTAAGTCTCATATTCAATGATTTTTTAAACACTCTGAGAGAGGACTTCATATTGTCTTTTGCATATGATAATGTTATAAAATATGTTGGGTGGTGGCAACTTTGATGCATCATTGTATATATTATTTTATTCAAATTATATTTGTAAATAGGTGATGTTCTTAAATTTTAAAAATCTTTCAAACCCAAGCTTAGATTGAAGTCCTCTATACTGTTATGTATAACTATAGCCTTAACTTTTGATTAATATTATTACAATTTTCCTTTCAGAAATCTTACCTAATTGAATCTAATATTTTTTTCTATAATATCTTTAAGTGTCTTATAAAACAAGTTTGGTATGTTTGTTACAAAAACATGGATTTTGTGAAGTGATGTTTATTTGTTGATAATGGAATTTGTTTACTAAAAACAAAGTTATACATTGTATCTTTCACTATGAAAATCTTCAAAGATATTTAAGGGGTTACTTTCCTCACAAGGTGCAACCATATTATATTGGATTTCCTAGTCTATTGCTTATTTTGAAGATGATATATTATGCAACAGTGTGTTAGTTTCTATTGGATCTTTTGTCACTATAAAGATGTAAAATCATGCAACAGTGTTGGATCTTTTATCACTTGAGTTTCGCTTTATAAAGATTTTAAATCCCAAAGCTTAGCACACTTGATGTGGTAGACTTGCCCATGGCTCTTATGCGAGCATGGTGATAGTGTGTGTATGCATGTGTGATAAAAAAGGTTATGTTTGTGCATGTAAAAAGAGAGAAAGGTTTGTTTTTTGTTGTTTCTTTTTCATTAAAAGGTGAAGGCCATTGGAAAATTTGGGAATAGTTTATCAATGGGTGTAGTTACATATATTAGGTTTATTTTTGTTGTTTATTTTACATTGAAAGGTTAAGACCATTGAAAACTTTGGGAATACCTTATCAATGGGTGTACTTACATATATTAGGATGAATTATTCCAATTCTATTTTTATTTTTTATTTTTTGTTCCATTGAAAAAAACTCTAAAGTCCATAAAAATTATGTTTAATACTTCCATTAGATTGTAAATTTGAGTGCATACATGCCAATCTATTTATTACAACCCAAAAACCTAGCTTGGAAACTCAATTTTGCATAAAAAATCACACAAATAAAAAAATTACGATTGTATGAGAAAAAGAAATAAATGTGTACGAATACCATTTCAACGGCACTGAATTAAATGGGCATACTTCCTAGGAAAATAAGATTTTTTTCACTAGAGCTCTTCTCTCCAAGTAACAAGCAACATCTTTTCAGAGCTCAATTATTGTCTTTTTTATTTGTAAGATTTCTAACATTTTGTATCAAGAAAAAATATGACTAGAGTATGATCTTTGTACAAGGTGGGCCAAGTAATGTGGAAGGTACATAAAGGCAAACATCATGTATTAGTACACATGCTTGATTTTTGATGGTTTGCCATGCTCATTTTTGGGCATTTCATTGGTAAAATACATCTAGATTTTTTTTTGGGTTGTTAAAAAACACACTAAATGATGAGAGAATATCCATAGTTGTCGACATCCCATCATTTTGACAGGCAGCCTTGCTTGTTAGAAATCAACCTTGGTAGTGAACTTTGAAATTGAGATAAATTTTTAAATATAAGATTCTATTATGGTTATACCATATTAGCATGCATGGCTCTTTAACCCATCATGTTTTCCATTAGCTTCTTTAAATATATTAATTATGAAAGTCAAATGTAAGCTAATGGATGTTGAAAGAAGACTTTGTAGGGCACTTTGTTCATTTATAGATTGGAATGGTAAAAATATAAAAAACAAAATAGTCTCCTCAGAAACCCTTTCCCCAAGGAATAGATAGTTGACATTTGAGGGTTTTAGTGGAGGAGCAAGGGCTATGTTATGGTTATACCATATTAACATGCATGGCTCTTTGACCGATCATGTTTTCCATTAGCTTCTTTGAATATATTGATTATGAAAGTCTAATGTGAGCGAAGCCAATGGATGATGAAAGAAGACTTTGTAGGGCACTTTGTTTATTTATAGATTAGAATGGTAAAAATGTAAAAAACAAAATATTCTCCTCAGAAACCCTTTCCCAAGGAATAGATGGTTGACATTGAGGGTTTTAGTGGAGGAGCAAGGGCTATGTTTTCCGCAACCACACACTCTTCGTGATTTGGTGCTTGTTGGGAGGACGGACCATCAAAAGTGAGGTTGATTTTTTAATGTTGGAGTAGTATCTATTATGCCTCAAATTGCCAAACACGTCACTGAGCCGTAAAAAAGGCCAAAACCGTAAAAATGTCAAGCTTGCCAAGAAAAACCGAAAACGAGACCAATTGAGAATGAAAATGCCGTCTTGCGATAATATTTACAAGTGATGGGTAAGACTCATAAGGATCAGTGGCTCAGGATATCTTGCTCACAAGCAAGCCCTATGTATCAAAACGTGATTTTGACGTGGAAGAGGTTGGGCAAGCCACATTACTCCCACACTCCAAGGGTCTCCCATATAGATGCATAATATTCGGTAGGGGGGATGGGATAGTTTTCCAAAGGCCTAGCTACTTCCCACAATATTCTTGAGAATCCACATATATTCTCTCGAGAATATAATGTTGAAAAGGTTTTTCGTGAAGTTGAACAAGTTCTAGGCTAAGGAGAACCGTGGGGCGGGGGTGACATCACACATGAGAGACAGGCTCATATGCAAAGAGACTCTCCAAAACAAAGTTTATGGGCTAATTTGGAGTCTTATGTTTGACCTTTGAACGTTCAAGAAGACTTTTTGGTGGTAGGGGTGTACACCATGGTGATGGCTATGGGTGGACGATTTCTGTGTTAGGGAGGGGTGTGCTGTTTGACTGGATGCTCACGAAACCTATTCAGAGGAGCAGGATGCTGCATCTGCTTCTCTTCATCAAGAAGAAGAAGAAGAAGAAGAAGAAGAAGAAGAGAAAGAGGAACACAACCTGTGAGAGAGAAGCACCCACCAGCTTCATTCACACGCTGTTTTTCTTCTTACCCTCCTCATTATCATGGTCTTCTTGGCCATCATTTTGATGATGGCTCCCATGGCTGCATGCTTGACCTGCCCATCATCATGTTCCCCTTCAATCTCTCCTGTGCCCTTCCCTTTCGGCGCTGCCCCTGGCTGTGGCGCTCCTGGCTTCCAGATCTCTAACTGCTCAATAAGCCCTCAATGGGACCTCCAATTGGCCGGCACCTCCTACATCTACTATATCAGAAGCATAAGTCCTAACCCTAATTCCAGCAGCCCTAGCCCTAACCCTAACTATGGCTATGGTGGCTCCATCATCCTCTCCCTCTCCCCTTCCCCTCCCCCCCCCTTCTGCCAAATCAACGACCCTGTGCACCCCTACAATGCCTTCTCCAGCCTCAACCTTTATGCTTTCCAAGCAGCAAACCTCTCCTTCTACCAAGACCGCTACCTCTTCTTCAACTGCACCTCCTCCACCCCATCCCCTTCCTCTGGTGTCTTGATCCCCTCCTCCCCCTCCTGCACCAAGTTTCTCAACCAATGCAACCTTCATACCTCTAGCTCCTGCTTGGAATACACCCCTGACAGAGAGCTCTATTTGGGCTCCCTCCTGACTGCCTACAATTGCACTTCCTTCAGAAGATTTATGATTGCCCAAGAGGATGACCCCACATCCACATGGGTCACTGGAACCCAATTTGTATGGGGCTTAGTCAATGATGCTGCCAGCTGCAGCAGTTGTGAGAGCTCAGGCGGCACCTGCGGCTACGACACCCAAGACAACAACTTTCTTTGCTACTGTGGCAACAAAACATCCCAGACTGATTGCAGCCAGAAATCAGGTAAGTTAATATCTTTGAAATGCAATTTTATATCTGGTCAGTCCTTATAATTATGGTGAGCCATATATGTGCTATAGAGTTTGAACATGTGTGATCCCATATGTTGCACTTGTGATCGCCTATAGTGAGCGGTGTGTGTCACTATAGCATTGAAACATGTGTAATCCCATAGATCAAACATGTGTCACTATAGCATTGACACATGTGTAATCCCATAGATCAAACATGTGACATGTATGATTCCATGATGTGAAAGATCAACCGTACAGTACAATCTATGAAGTTTGTTGCCTTGGTTGACTTGTATCTTTGCACACACAGGCAGGAATACATCCAATGGGATTGTGGCAGGTGCCGTGTCCGGTGCTGTGGCTCTTTTCCTGATCTTAGCAAGCATTGCATTCTACTACCGTCACAAATACTGTTACTGGAGGGTGTTCCGACATCACAAGCATCTCAAACTGGATGGCATAAATCAGGCTCCTATTGAATTCCCCTATAGTGCTTTGGCAGCTGCAACAAAGTCCTTCAGCACAAAAATTGGGCAGGGAGCTTTTGGGAAGGTTTATAAAGGCCTGCTTCCAGATGGCAATGAGGTTGCTGTGAAGGTCCTGGACCCTTCAATGTCCCATACTGATGAACAATTTTTAAATGAAGTGGCCACCATAGGTAACATTCATCACGTGAATGTGGCAAGGTTGTTCGGTTTCTGCTTCAGAAGGTCCAAGAGGATTTTGGTGTATGAGTATGTAAGCAATGGCTCACTGGACAAATATCTCTTCTCAACTGGGCAATCATCAGGCGTAGCCATTTTGAACTGGAAGCAACGATACAACATAGCTCTGGGTATAGCCCGAGGGTTATGTTACATGCACGAAGAGTGCCGAAATTGCATCATCCATTGTGATATTAAGCCACAAAACATCCTGCTGGATGTTGCATTCTGCCCCAAAATATCAGACTTTGGCTTGGCGAAGCTCTTGACAAGGGAAGAGAGCAGGATCTTGACACAAGCTAGGGGTACACCAGGTTACGTTGCCCCAGAGTTTTGGTCTTTAGGAAGTGGCCCCTTAACAGCAAAGTTTGACGTGTATAGTTATGGCATGGTACTGTTCGAGATTATCCGAGGAAGGAGAAGCTTTCACCAGCTTGACCCATTTTCTCAAGAAGAACCAGAGGAGGAAACAGATGAAGGGATCGCTGTGTCTGTTGATAAGAGGATAGTGCATGATGCTGATCTTGAGCAAGCACGGACTTGCACACTAGTGGCTCTTTGGTGCATCCAAGAGGACCCTTCTCTGAGACCAACAATGAGTAGAGTGGTGCAATTCCTTCAAGGGACAGCTCCGGTTCCCAACAATCCTCCAAGGCCTTTCAGAAAGATGGTAAGACATGAGGAATCCAGCCAGAACACTGGGGATTTTACAGAATCTCTTTTGAGGACATCAGGAGGATTTGTAAGTCTTAGCTTGTCTGAAGGTTGATTCAGCTTGTGAATATCTGCCTTTGTAGCTCCTTTATTTAGTTTTCTGTTTTTTGAAGAGAGTTTTGTAAATAATGGACATAGGACTTGTTCCGCACTGAACAGGAGCATAACACAAAGCTTCAGTTTAACTTTCCTTGGTTTAGCCCCCCCACTTTTGGCAACACATACACTAAAGAAAGCATGCTTGCCAAGATGCACGTTCCATCCGCTTCTTCAACCTCTTCAACACCCTCTTGGCAGAATTCCCTACTCGGCACCACTATCATGAAAGAGCCCAAGGCCTCGCCTTCAACATCAACAAAGGCCCCTCACTCACCATTGTAAAAAGAGGGCTCATGTATATAAGTGACTTATGAAATGACATAGTACTTGTTATTCATGAAATGGAAATTGAATTAATGCTTATCCAAAATATAAATTAACTTATAGAAATCGAATTAATGCTTATCCAAAATATAAATTAACTTCTATCTATTTATCATTTCAATGATATTTACATTATCCACATTGCTGTGTGAAATTAAAATTGCACTAGATAAAGTCAAGAACTAGGTTTTCTACAATGTATGTGAAATGTTCCAAGGTAAGCCTATGGTGAACCATCTGTTTGTTTAAAAAGGAAAGACCTAGGGAGCTTTCAAAACAGCTTTGCCTTGAGTCTCCTCCTCGTATTGCTAACGAAAGATAGGTGTCCCTCAAGCAATATGCTAGCCTAAGTAGTTGAGTGTGCCAACTAAAAAGAAACAAAGAGGAGAAAAATATACCTCAATCAGTGCAACTCAAATCCAAGTGTTGTAGAAGCCTTTTGGAATGTTTTCCGGCTCATGGGCCTAATCATGGATGTTTCACTGCCCCAACAAGACAATAACCACCTTTAGTCCATGACACAGTCAAATTTTGATGTCTCCACTTGCAATTTAAATTGCAAGTACAATGCAATGGCAAGGGGTCAACTAACTTCAGCTAGTCTCAGAAATCGGCACTTAGAGGGGAATAGCTTAGTGTAAAGAGTAGAATTTTCACATGTATGGATGTGCTTTAAATGAAGGTGGGTCACATCCACATCCACATCCACATCCTTACATAGCAAGAATCTCACTTCATTTCCAGGAAAGAGGATCAGGGCTCCTTCCTGAGGACATAAATTGCCGAGGGAATATATCTGCTGAAAAACTATTCTTGACAAAGGCAATGGCAAACTCGGTGGAAGGATGCTCCCCAGGATTAAGCAAGCGCTGTGAAGGTTTCTACAGGAGGGCTGCTGATGGAAGCAAGGGTAAATGGCCACCTACTTCTGTAGTACTAGGCTGTTGCTGGAACGACCACATTTTAGGTTTACTTGCAGGCCTGTAATCGCTGACCTTTTGAGGCTGCTTTCGGGAGGTTCCCTTGCTGGCCCATGCTGCTGCTTCATTAGATCAAGTGAGGTAGCCTATTGTGTGGTGGACAGCACGTGTGACTAAAAGCCTCACATAGAGACTGCCCAGGACGTGGTGGCCATTGACAACACGTGTGACTAAAAGCCTCTCATAAAGACTGACCAGGATGCAACACTTTTATTGCTCACGTGTGCGTGTGTGTGTGTGTGTGTGTGTGAGAGAGAGAGAGAGAGAGAGAGAGAGAGAGAGAGAGAGAGCATGCTCAAGCCATTGCTAGTGACAATGCTCTAATGAAATAGGATGCCTTGCCACCAGACCTGAAGACACTAAGGCTTGGTTCATAGCTTTTTTGGCAAAAGCTTGTTGACACGAACTCTGAGGGTGGCCGGCACAAGCCTTATCTAAACCCTACCTTATTAATTTCAGCAAATAGAACAGCCCAATTGTCAAGGTGTTTGCGCAGGAAGAAGCCTGAGGTGGCCGTTGTAATCATGCCAATGCATGGGATTTGCCACACAACCACGCCTTCGGACTGACCGACTTCTTTAGGTCCAGAGATGGGGAGATAGGTTGGGTTGATGCGGAGGTGGCATGGTGCCTTGTAGTATTCGGCCTAGATGTGAGGCTTGAGAAGGAAGGGACGTTGCCCGACAGACTGTTCGTCCATGAGATTGAATTTTCAGTTGAGGGATTAAGGGGAGCATCCACCTCATCCTTTTCCTGTGTGGGGGATTGGGAGAAATTTTGGCATCTTCCAGGGAGATGGGGGTAGATAGTTCGGAGGGTTAGGGTTCCTGGTGTGGAGGGGTTTTCGATGTAGAGGGTATGGTGCCGAGCGAGGCATCAAGGAGTGTAGGTGGGTGCGCTGACAAAGAAGGTTGGTCCTTGGGGAGCAACGGGCGGGTCCAATCCTAGATGGATGAAGGAAGGTGGCGAGGGTGGCGTTGGTGAAGAGGGAGGCAAGGGAACATGAGGCTGGGTGGTATGTGGTGAGGGAAATAGGGGAAGGGTGGCTGGGGAGGAGGTGGAAGGGGGGAAGCTGGTGCTGGAGAGGAGTTTGGCGTGGAGGGTAGGGGGTTCGAGAGGACGTTCGCGGGCACCAGTTGGAGGCGGGTGTGGTGGGGGTTAAGAGGGGGAACCTTTGTGGGTGTGGCAGCGAGGGTTGTGAGAAGGGTGTTGGGGGCGAGGTTGCGGGGTGGCAGAGTCTCCAGGTGTGGGGGGATCATTGTTGTCATCGTCATCGTCCTCCTCACTGTCATCGGCATGATCTCCCACAGGGGCTGCAACAGGTCATTTGGAGAAGAAGGCGACCTTAGCCTGTTGAGCCTCTTCGAGAGTGAAATCTTGGGAAAAAGCCAAATGTGAGTCCTCGAATTGGAGTATGGTGGTGGTGGTGATGATCTCCAATGGATGGTAGATCCTGCTATATAGTACAAGGAGGCCATGGGGGGTGCAGGGCTCGATAGCATGAAAAGAAGGGCTTTGTAGGCTGTGTAAACATCTGTCCAACCTTGTCGGTCCAGGTAGGCGAGGAAAGTAATAGATTTGGAAGAAGCATATGGGTACAGACAGGGGCTAGTGGGTACAGTGAGCTCGATGGAGGCATCGGTGTCGGTGGCTTGTCTGTACTCCAGGAGATGGGCCCAATTAGAGAGTTTGGCAGCAGTGAGATGATGGATGGGGAGGGTGAAGAGGATGGTGGGGGTGTCGAGAGAGATTTGTCTCTGGAGGAAGAAGGTGACAAGCAAGCTCATGGAGGGGGGAGGGTGAAGAGGATGGTGGGGGTGTCGAGAGAGATTTGTCTCTGGAGGAAGAAGGTGACAAGCAAGCTCATGGAGGGGGGAGGGATTTTGGTGATGAGGTAGGAGAGGGTAGAGGTGGTGAGAGGCTCGCCCAAAAAGATAGTGTACTGAAGTAGATTTAGTAGGCTTTGTGATGGCACGGTAGCACGGCTCACTGTAGTAGAGCAGCTTATGCTTCATGTTCATCATGAGGTTGTGAATGGCGTGGCCGTTGACCCGCTTCATGAGTGCCTCACCCGGATGAGATAGCTGGGTAGGGTGCTTGCCATATTTCTGAAAGCAATGGCCCGCGTGCAATCTCTTCTTCTAGGGAGTGTGGGCGACAACCTCGAGAGAGGATTCGGAGTGCTCGACAGTGGACATGTGATGGGAGAGGTGGCAAGGGCAAGGGGCTGCTAAAAAATAGAAGAAAAAAGGTCAAGAGTTTGCCTAGGGAGGAAGAAGAAAGGTAGGAAAAATGAAGTGTGGTGGGCCCTTGTATAGATTTTCAGGGGAGGAATGGCCGTGGCTTTACAGACGTATGGTCGTGGCTTGCAGAAGGTAAGGGAACAACCATGGCTAGTGTAGACGAATGGGCGTGGATACGAGAGGGAACGACCGTGGATAAACAAGAGTGAACGACTGTTCTTTCACCCTTATTATTATTTTTAAATTTTTTTAGGGACACCCTGTTGTTGACAGGTTTTCTACCCTTGGACTATGTGATCAGCACCCCATTGCGGGTTTCGTACTGACTCCTTCCCAATTTGCAATGGCGAAAAGTCATCCAATTGGGTTTGGACAAGGTTGGCAACTCTTGTTTGGGCCATGCTGCTACTTGGGAGGGGGTTGTTTGACTGTTAGGGGTTGGGGGGAAGAGAGACTGCGTAGGGGTGACGCTTGGGAGTCACGTGATGAGGACAGGTGGAGTTGCCAATCATTGATGAAATTAGTTGTTGTAGTAGGCATGTCCTTGGCTCCCTCTTTGACGTTCCCTTTGCCCGTATCTGGCAGAGTACTAGTGGTAACAACTGTACCCATCTTTAGTCGTCATTGGAAGTGTTGTGGTGCAGTGGTGGGCTTGTGGAACGGGACGTTACGCATTGGTAGCTTAGACAGCCATACGTGCCTATTGCCTTCATATAACTTTTGGACTGTGAAGAGATCCTGTCCTTGAGCTGGTTAGCAAATCATTGCTCGCGTCTTAGTTTTTCCACAATCATACCATACACATTCCTTAGACATGTTTCGTTGAGTTTCTCAAGCTCAAGAAGTCAGTCACTTAGAACATTGCTAGTGAGCCTTTCGTGAACCACGACCCGTAAGCTTGGTACCAAGAATTCCATAGGCATGACCGCTTTAGTTCCATATGTTAAGCTGAAGCCTTGTATGTTGTGTGATAAGCCTAGAGTGCAGTTGGTAACTTCTGTTCCTAATCGTTGTTGTAACTCGCCGCTATAGTCTTGGTTAAGATAGCACATAGAGTTTTGTTAGTGCTTTCTACTTGGCCATTAGCTTGGGGGTAGTAGGGTGAAGATTCACGGTGTGTGCAAAATGGAAGTGTATTCATTTTCTTGTTTGTATAGTTTCCCTAGGGGGAGGCCTTCTAAATAAGGCATCTTGCTCGATCCTTATTGATCGGCGTTTCGGTGGGTAGGCCATTAGCTAGGAAATGTGCAACTTCCTATTGGAACTGGGGAGCATTTGGTAAGTCATCATTCTCAGTTAGGAATGTGTGACATATGATGGGAACTTTGTGTACCATGACGGTAAAATCAAACTCTAGCAAAATTAGAAGCCATCTGGTGATCCTGCTCGTAGTGCAAGGTTTATTCACCAAATAAAGAAGAACTTGATGGTCTTCAAAGAAAATGAATTTGGTCGCCAAAAGATAATGACGAAACTTTTTAATTGTATAGACCATGGACAACTCTTCTCTTTCTGTGGTGGTGTAATTTCATTTTGCTTCATTCAATTGGACTAGCAAAGTTAACAGGAAAGTCCCTGTTGTGTTCTCTGGGTTGAGCCAGCACACAACCAATTGTGAAAGCCGAAACATCTATGTGGACATGAAATATGATTTCCCAATTGGGGGATCTCAAAATGGGAGCTCTTGCCAATGCTTTTTTGAGGGTATCGTACGCTTGTTGGCAGGAGCCCATAAAGAGGATGAGCTATGTCAGCATATATGAAGATGAAACGCCGGTAATAACCAACATGCCCCATAGATCACTAGACTCCCTTAAAGTTGGTAGGGGGTGGTAGCTCAAGAATGAGTCGCACCTTATTGGTCATCTATGGAAATGCCATGTTTTGAGACAATGTGTCCAAGATTACTCCATGTCGGACCCAAAACTGGCATTTTAGAGGGTTAAGAGAGATTTTGTAGGGTTGACATCTCTCTAGCACTTTTCTCAAACACCATAAATGTGCTTTCCATGTAGAATTGACACAGAAGTCATCCATAAAGACTTCAAGGAGTTTCCGTCAATACGCCTTATAGGCTATGCATATTAGGCATTGGAAGGCTCCTGGGGAATTGGTCAAACCGAACGGCATGACATGGTATGCATATGTGCCCCATTCAGTGGCAAAATCCATTTTATGTTGTCTATCAGCACTTGGTTTCAGTCGAAAAACCCGTCAAAGAAGTTGTAGACCTCCTTTCCTATGACATGCTCCAACACATGTTCTATGAAGAGCAACGGATAGTGGTCTCCTATCATGGCGGCATTAACCTTTTTGAGGTCCACACGCACTCTTTCTTTTCTGTTTTTATTGGGTACTATCACAATGGGTGAGACCGATTTGGTGTGATCCATTTCGTAGATAAATCCGGCATCTATGAGTTGATCGATTTCTTCACATACAATCTTGGAGTACTTGGGGTTTATAGGATACGCTCTTCGCTTTATTGGCCTTGCTCTTTCCACCGTGGAGATGATGTGTTTAACCCCTTCAAGAGGTATACCTTTCATACCAGTGTATTTCCAGGCGAAGCAATCTTGGAATTTAGTAAGGAGGTTAGTAAGGTCCCTCTCTTCTTTCGCGGAGAGGTCGTCCCCAATAAAGATGGGTCTCGGATCTTTCCCTGAACTTGCCAAGTTGATCTCCTTAACTTTGAAGTGGTCTCCCACCTTGTGGGCTTATAAGTGCCCAAGGACCTGTTTGGTCTCCTCAGCTTTAGCACTTTCCTGATCCATTCTTTTTTTGGCCTCTTGAGGCTTAAGCATAAAGCCTTTATGTAGAGTGACAATTTTTTGGGGTTCAGGTTGGGAGTTAAATGACTCTTCTTTTTTAGTGGTTGCCTCGGTAACCGGAATGGGGAACTCGTCGAGCTCCTTTTTGCCAGACCTGGTAGAAGTCATAGTGTGCACTAACAACCTCTACATACCTCAGCCAGTGTTCTTTCGATTCAATTGGGAAGATGTGAGCTTCCTTTCCTCTGTAGTAGTCGTTTGTTTTGAGGGTCTTATGGGTGGATTTTTCCCATGATGGCCTTACTTCTTTGGTTCTTACACATTCATTGTTCGTAGCATCGTGCATGCTCACGACGCTCAACATGTAGAGGGATGTGATGTCTTCCCCGTCTGACGTGGCAAATCTTGTACCTGTGTGTTTTGGAAGTAAATCCGCGGTAGCAAGAATGTGCATCTAGTTCTTAGAGTCTTCTGGATCTGGAAGAGGTGCAAATTCCATGCTATCCCTTTCATCTTCCAACAATTTGTGGGATGTTTGCCACAAGTGTATTGCTGTGGACCTAGCAGTAGTCATTGAATCTTTTGCTAAGGGTCCCTCGCTCATTGGATGGATCTTCCAAGTGCGTAGGCTCACCTTTAGCATTTGGTCTTTTTTCTGAATGTAGATGTGGTCCGTATTCCAATCATGGATCATCATGGTTTCTCTCATGAAGGGCCGTCATAGGATGCAATCATAGGAAACAGGCTGTTGGCCAAAGTCCATCACCACAAAGGTGTCACGAAATTTGGTTCCAAGAATCTTAGTCTTCAAATCCTACACAAGACCTATGGGCTTTGCGGGTGGCTCCATCAGCTAGTTTCACAATCAATATAATGTCATCCATAGGAGGTTTTTCCCATTTTTCCTAGCATTGCTTGTGGTAACAATGCTCACTCATGCCCCACCATCTAGGATGGTGGTGGCTTGAAGCTCATCAAAAGCTAGGGGTAGTGCTGCATTGAGTTCCTCTCCTTCAAAATACTACCCTACCTTGTTTACCTGGACCATAGGTATGCCTGTGATTCTATCTAGTTCTATGTATCCTTCTTCATCGGTCTCGTTGGAACTTCTCAGTTTCACCTGCTCCTCCATTCTAGCTCCAAGACTTTCTTCCATCCAATCCTTCAAAGCCTTCCATAGACTCGGGCTACCTTGAAGAAGTAAGGTGACAATGGGTATCTGGACTCCTTGAAGTAAGGTGACAATGGGTATCTGGACTTGTGAAGATAGAAAGGAAGAGAGACCAGCAATATCTCTTGGAATGGGTGTAGGTTGGTGAATCTAGTTATTCCAATTCATACGTAGGCTTCTCAAAGTGTAGGGTACACAGGGGTATGAACATCAATGCCCAATTTTCTTGGGCAGACGTCCCTCGGATTCTTAAGATAAGAAGTAACACAATCCACCAGATGCGGAATTGTTATGTCTTTTGATTTAACTTCTTGAGGGAGATTCTCCAAGAGTACTTGGTGGTTGAGGCCTCTATGAAGCTCCTGGATTCCATCGATTGGTTTTATGTTAGGCATCGAGGAACTTCCAACGGCCTAAACTACCTGAATTTCCTTCTCCAATCAAACTTGGCATTCCTTGGCTAGCTCCCGAGCGGCCTTGAGCCTATAGGCCTTTCTCTTCAATCGGGTTTGGATATTTAGCTAATTTCTTGGGCAGATGGTTGGGGTCTATTTTCTCCCTTGTTTGAGGGGCGAATGGCAGTATCGTTTCTTCATCAGATGAAAAAGATGACACATTTGTAGTTGTCCCCTCGTCGGATCCACTTTTTATAATAATAACACGGCTATATCCCTTGCCGATCTTTGTGGCCTTTTTATTTTGGGAGCACCTAGTTATTTATGCTTGCCCAAGAACTTCCTTAGAAGACAAGATCCTTATGTGTCTTGGGGTTTCCTTCTTTTCCGAAGTAGACGTTTCAGCAGGCAGCATGAGCTATGGCTCTCCTCTTGCTTTGCATTCGTGTGAGTGCATAAAGAGGCACTGTGTGGATGAAGACATCTTGTATGCTCAACAAGTTAGTGCTAGTACTTGGTTTAGCTTCATTTCCCTTCCCATTACACCCGTTCGTAATGGGAAATCCTTGTACATATGGTCTATCCCATAACCTGTACATAAAAGGGAGTTAAGGCAAGGGTACCCACAGGAGTACTCGCCATCCCCTTCTTGATAGAACATTTAACTATTCAATGAGGTCTAGCACAATGATAGCATTGCATAGGCGGTCATTTAGACATACTGTTTAGGTCTCATCCCCACAGTGTTACTACGGCTGCTAGATATACGGGGTACATGTGCTCACCTTCCATCACATAATGACTCGAGATTTGTGGGGGCAGGTTGCTTAGCTGAAGGGGATTGAACATGGTGTTGTTGGTCACCTCTCTCTCCTCACCTTCTTCAAAAATTTCCATCAAGGCCAACTATAGTGAACGAGGGTCACTCGAGGTAATAGAAGTTGTGGTGGAAGGACTAGAGGTGGCAAAGGTACTTTAGGTATCCTTAGTATTCCTCGTTGGGCCATTTGATGGCTAGGTTGAGGTGCATTGTGCTATGATGGTGCTGGCAAAGCCAGAGGTTACCTCGGATTAGGTGGCAAGGCTTGCGATAGAGGTCTGGCTTGAGCAGCTCTTTTGTGGTAGCAGTTCAATGTTTCATGAATTCCCCAGCTTTGGCAATAAGCGGCAGTAGAGAGTTGGTCTGGGTCTCAAATGTAGACATTACGTACTAGTGTGGTTTGCTTTACAAATCAGGAACCACGCTAGTTCTCTCTTGGAATAAAGATGAGGTTTCCCAACTTGGTCACAGCTTGACCTATTCTCCATTGTTGTATCATTTGTTGCATTAATGCAGCTACTAGCTGCTCCACCTGTTGTCTTGAAGAGGATTCCTTCCCTTTCCCTTTATATTTATGCGTGTGGTTTTGAAGGAAGAAGCTTGAAAAGTGCCCTCATGCGATTCTCTGGAATGAGTTCCCTTGAAATTGTCTTCGAAATCCATGGGGCTTCTGCAGCATTGCTCAAATGAGGTGTGTCTAAGAGCATATAGCAAATTATACAGGAGGGCTACATCTACAAATCTCTCTAGGAATCAACTGATTAGTCTTTCATTAGAGAACTTGTCGATATAGTTACAAAACAAGAGTGAAGATATCTCACTTGATTGATATAATCCTAGATGGATCCTCCCTCCTCCTACTTCACATTATGTAACTGTTTAACCGGGCTCCATCGAGTTCCCTATCTCAAATATCCTACTTTGAAAGCTTCTTTCAAGGCATCAAAGGTAGCCTTATCTTCTGTCTTTTGTGATTGAAACCAGTATCCCATTTTTCCATCAAGGGTGAGACCAAAGGCATTACCTGAACCTGATCTTCCATGTGGCCAAATACCTCATAGATGTGGTTAAACATCTCTAGATGAGGTATGGGATCTCTTGACCCATCAAACTTAGTAATAAGTTTGTATATATGGGTCGTTTTGTTCCTTTTACATCTCAGTCATTGCGTCGGCTATGTGGGCGCTGGTGGTACAATTTCTAAAGCTACCTCCCTCCCTATTTCCATGGCTATTCTCAACATTTCGGGCATTGATCCTGCCATAGCCGGAGCTGATGCAAGTGGAGTATGATAGGTGGGGAAGCGAAGCCTAGAGGATAGTATCCATCTGTGGACCATACCTTAGTGGTGGGGGTCGGTGTGCGCATCATAAGGATCCGTATGGTATCAAGGATACACCCTGCGAGGTGGGTAGTTACTATGCATGGGTGCCACGTGTTGACTAGAGAGCTCTAGGTGGACTCTTTTTCCCTTTGATATAGGAGGTTTCTAGACCTTGACGAGATAGCTCTCGACCTAGGTTTGGCCCTAGTCTAAGTTCTTGAAATGAATCTTCTGACAAAGTGGCTAGCATGGCTCCCCAGACAATTGAATTGATTTGAATTGGATTCTCTAGGCCTTACCCCACCTTCGGTCTCGGGACTATCATGGGTGTGATAGTTCTCTTAGGTTGATGATCCATGATTGTTTCCTTGGGATGCAGCTCTTCTAATTGTGTGTTTCCAAGGATAAAGTATTTTAATCTCGAGGCAAGACTCGTTTGTGAATGTGCAGGGGATCCTGGGGCTTGCTCTTGAGTCAATGGTCTATCCATACACTGGGTAACAAATCCTCCTGTCTCCAAGTTAGGGGTGGTTTGTCTCATTCTTGGGTCTTCTTTGCTTTCACTGGTGCTATCAAAGACCAATACTATTTGACTCCACACAACGTTGATCGAAGGGTCAGATCTAGCAAACAATTGTGCATTGGAGAGTTTAACATCGTCAAATAAGGGGTTATTTTACACCAATTTTCTTGAGCGTAGGTGCATAAATGTGTTGCAGAATCACACTCTTGAATAGGGAGATTTTTTGCTCTATGGAAGTTAGGAACGTCCGTTCATTCATAGAGGAATGAATGTTTGCCTATTGTGGGTATGTGCATGGCTCAACTGGGTGACCATTGGTTGTTACGAATGGCCGATCATTCATAGAGGAATGGGCGTTTGCCTACTCTGGGTACAGACGTGGCTCAACTGGAGTGGCGATCTTTTGGTTGTCTCATATACGATCATGGGCTAGAAGACGAGTGTTCCCTTGTGGAGAAACATGCGTTTGTGCATCAGAAAGGTGTGGCTGTGGCTAAATAGAATAACGGGCATTCTTCCACCCCCGCAAAGGAACGATCGTTCAATTTCAAGAAGGTGCGGCCATGGTTGGTGTTAGGAAAATGACATTCGCCAGTGGGGGGAAACGTCGTGGGCTTGTAAAGGTATGACCGTTCACTCTCAGGTAGGAATGAACATTCATCTATGAAGGTAGGGACATTCACTCACAAACTGGCAGAGGGCAGGTGTCTTATTTGCACCAAAACGGTGTATCTCTGACAGACGCCTCCAAATATTCTCCTAACAAAGTTAGCTGCACCACATCTATGCTCTCTTAATGCCCATTACTCTCATATATGAGATAGCTTTGGAGAGATTCTCCAACTGGAAGTGAACGGGCGTGGCTAGAGAAGGTACGGTCATACCTCTGTGAAGTGAATGGTTGTTTACTTCTCAGAGATGCAAAATGAGAATGAGTTGTGCCCAATTTTCTCTTGGGTTTTCCCTGATTTCTTCCCCTTAGTGATGATTTTTTGGGGTTTTCTTTTTATGTATAGAGCTTAGGATAGTCCTAAGCTACCTAATGATGCAAGGAATGCCTAGTTTAACCTAGTAGCCTAGCGCTGTATTCTACCTAAACCACATTGTAGAGATAGAATGCTTTGAGGTCTAGCTCTACCATGTGGTGGAGCTAGAATTGCATTTGAGGTCTAGCTCTACCATGTGGTGGAGCTAGAATCGTAGAGGTAGAAAGCTTTGAGGTCTAGCTCTACCATGTGGTAGAGCAAGAATGCATCGATCTAGCTGTCCATTGCTAAGTTTTGTAGATCTGTTGTCATCCTAGAGGATGACACTTTTCTCTTTCCAGCTCTCCCTATCTATAAAGTGATCTTCTTGATCAACAAGAAGTTCCGCAAAATTATCCTCTGGTATTAGTAATGTCTCTGTCCATAAACAAGGTTGACCAATGGCCATTTGATGATGCTTCCAACTACTTGAGACATTGTTCTTGCATCCATTGTGGCAAATGGAATGAGAAATGTGTCATCAAAGCTTTGTTGAACATGTATTGCTGCACATGTCTCACAAATGAATTGAAAACCACATGTTTGAGATGCATCAATGGAATGAATAACCCCGCGTGCCTTCCTTGCAGAACCATCAATGAGAAACACTGAAGCACCTTGTTTTAGACCCTGCAATCCCTGAGAAAATAAAAATCTCAATAAGAAAGACTGAAGCGATGTTTTTGCGGTAGTACACAAAACTATAAATGTAATTCAATCTCAACATGAGTTCAGGCTCCAACCAAAGTTTGAATCTCACCTATCAATGCTAATTTGCTAGGAGGCTAGGCTCCATAGGGCACCTACTTATAGCTTCCTCTTTGGTGTAGCCTCTGAAGCTCCTATTGCTCCCAATGCTCCATTGCAACTCCATTGTTCTAAAAAAAACAAAACACAAACCAAACAATCAACTCATACCAAACTCCTACAACTAGTGCATTTACATTTCATCCAGGAAAGATAAGTCTCTAGCTTAGGAAGAGATTGTGAAGGATCCTAAGGTAAGTGCTATCCCCGACAGCGGCGCCAAAGATGTTCATCTCAATGAGCATTTTCCTTGTATGAGAGAGGAAGAAAAGAAGAGAAGAGAGAAGATGCAGGGGTCGGTTTGGGAGCATACACTTAGCCAACCCTAAATGGGTTAAACTCCTCGATGTGAAGCAACTGGGGGCTCACTCCACCACCACTTATGCCACCCAAGTGGAGCTTTCCTTGATCTAGGTAGGGAGCAATGATACAATGAGCTATTGAAAGCCCAACTCCTATCTCAATGCCTTCATGTGTGTGTGTGTGTGTGTGTGAGAGAGAGAGAGAGAGAGAGAGAGAGATAGAGACAGAGAGAGACAGAGAGAGAAGAAGAAGAAGAAGAAGAAGAAGAAGAAGAAGAAGAAGGAGAAGAGGGAAGGAAGGAAGAACCACCTACAAGCACACATTCACAATCAAGCAAGCAAGCATGCATCAACACACAAGGCTACCACCATAGCTACAAGAGAGCAAGAGGGGAGAAGAAGAAGAGTGTTGTGATAATGGGATTGTGTATCCTTTTCATATTTCAAAAGTCACTTTTGTACATGAGCTCTCTTTTTACAATGGTCGGCCACCCATTAACAATTGGGGGCCCAAAATTGGTTCTCTAGCTCTATGTACACCTAGGCTTTGTTGCTCAACATTACACATGTAAGCTTGATCATCCCATATCTTTTTACATGAAGCACTTAGTGCGATTTTGCATAAAGCTAAATTTCATAAAGTCTAACAGCTTTGAGTAATGCTAACTATCGCGATTAACACATATGTTACCTCTTTCCACCCCCATAGCTACACAAGTGCATAGTTTTATGAGCTCTTACCTCCTTTTTAATCGTATGTTGTCTATTCCTTGTCATTGACCACGACCACTTGATGTACCCAAGCTCAACCACTTTGGTGCCCTCTTTCACCCCGATGCCACCACCCCTATCTCACTAGCTCCATTACCCCTCGAATTTTTGGCTCTACCACTCGGCGCGCCAATGCCCCTACCCACCCTCTTGGCCCACCATCGCAGCCATGCTCTCTAATGATTTGCTACCACTCATTGCCACAATTGCAGAGATACTAGTAGATATTATCTTTGCCATTCATTATCCTAGACATGACCCTCCCGCACCATCACCCTCCTTGGTGGTTTTCATCATGCACACATTAGAGCCAAGCTCGATGGTGGGTGGTTGTCCTCAAGTGTTTTAGAAAGCGCTGTAGTAGCATATGTCTGCAAGCCTAGAGCCTTGGCTCCCTTATGTAGCTACATTTTTTGATAGCCCACGTTTTTTGAGCGGTGTTGTGTTGGTTGAGAAGAGGATAAGGTTTGGTATGGCATTAGTGTTTACACATGTCTCTCATTAAGGGGTTATGATTATGTGCCAATTAAGGAGCATTTGGTATGGCTAGTAGGGCTAGTGGTGGTTGCCTTGGCACACTGAGAGCAACGGTTGTGGTGCTAAAGTCTGCCCTACTAGGTTTCCTTGGTACCAACAAATGAGTTGTGTCGAGATGAGATATCGATCTTATGTAGATATTCGTGAGCTCGGCACATATGCCACTGACATGATTGGTGAAATTACGAGAGATATGCCCCCACCCCAGTGGTTTTTATAGGCTATGTGATAGCCAATTGTCCACTCATGTGTGTGTGTGTGTGTGTGTGTGTGTGTGTTTACTTGCAAGGAGATGAAGTTGTCCCTCTCCCCTATATTCTTCTCATGGTATCAAAGTGCATATTCACGTGAAGAGTTCAAGATGAAAGCAATGGAAGCAATATGTGAGTAAGGGTAACACTATCTCTTGCCCTTTGATTTGGAAGAAAATCTTTGTAGGTAGCTACCAGTCAAGAGTAGGAGGCACAAAAGTAAGGTGCACTATCACATCTTGAGACACCCTTTGTGGTGAAGCAAAGGGGCATTATGTTATGTGGGCAAGGTCCACATGACGACCCAATGCTTTCAAAATTTAGATTCAAGTCCATTTCAAGCCATGTTTTAGCTTTGTAAGTTTCTTGCAAAAACACTATATGGAAGTGTCAGTTTTGATTATGAATGCTTGATTTTTAGTTTGGTACAAAGTTGCAACAAAAGTTTGTTGCAAGATATTCTGTGTAGAGAATATGAGATATAGATTGTTAACAGATGTATGTTTATATGTTTGGTTCACATGCAACATTATAATAGTTTTACAATACCGTAGTAGTAGGTGACTATGTTAGAGATTAAAGGTTTATTGTACAACATTATAGCAATTTTACAATACCGCAAATAGTAGGTGACTATGTTAGAGATTGAAGCTTTAATGTAAGTGTAGCAATTTTTGCAAGCACTATTTGCTAAGTTGCACATGTAATCATGTGTGACAGTCTATCCCATATTGTAAATAAGAAGCTGGACAAGAACTTCCAAGCCAGAATGAGAAACTTCCTCGAACCTTCCTCATCATGGGCAAAGGACATTGGGAGTTTGTTTCAGGTGATGATGAGGAGTTGGAGCTTCCAAAAGAAAATTTCACCCCTCAATTGGCTTACTGTTTTAAGGCTTGGCATGAGAAATCCAATAAAAAGATGGGATACCTTGGTTAAGTTGTATAGCACAGTTACTAAGGTAAGAAAGATGTAATTAAAGAAAGAGCTTCATAATATATAGAGGAAGAAGATGAATGTGAGTGATTACTCACTGAAAGAGAAAGAGCTTGCAGATGATTCCACCTATTGGAGCTCGAGTTGACGACGACGATGACTTGGTGTTGGTCACGTTGAAAGGACTTGGCATAGACTATAATCAATTTTAGACATCTATCCAAACTCGAGAAAACATCCCAAACTTTGAACACCTTATAGCCCTTTTATTAAATATGTACATGTACCACATGAGGTTAAAAGCAATTGGATGCCAAGGTAAAAAAATGTACCACATGAGGTTAGAAGCAATTGGATGCCAAGGTAAAAAATGTATCTTTCTTGGATATTCCCTTGAGTAAAAAGTTTATAGATGTTATAACCCCACTACGCACAATTGGATGCCAAGGTAAAAAAATGTACCACATGAGGTTAGAAGCAATTGGATGCCAAGGTAAAAAAATGTATCTTTCTTGGATATTCCCTTGAGTAAAAAGTTTATAGATGTTATAACCCCACTACGCATGAAATTCAAGTGAGACATTTTTCAAGAAGGTCGAGGTAGAATGCAACACATCATTTGGTGGTACTATAGCTACTGAAAATTCACATGTATCACATTAGGGAGAAGTAGCCTTTCTTTCATAATGCCTGAGGTTTTAGTAGTTCATTCATTTGTTGATGGGGATAGTGGCTCAGAATACATCCACCTATTGTTACACCAGGAGTGCAAAGAGCCAAAGCAATGTTGAGAACACCTAGCAATGATCCATGTGTACGTAAATCTATGAGGGTCAGATATCCAATGGACAGGTTAAGATATGAAGGTACACAACCCATCATTATACTTATATGGTCAAAGAAATATAGAAAATAGATCCCACATATTTTGAGGATGCAATTGGAAATAAACATTGGAAGGATGCTATGGGATGAAGAGATGGCTGCATTGGATGTAAATGAGACAAGGGAGTTGGTGTCTTTGCCCAAGGAGAAAAAGAAAATTGGATACAAGTGGCTCTATAAAGTAAAGTAGAATTCAAATGGGTCTATGGTACAAGGAAAAATTGGTAGTGAAGGATATGCACAGACCTATGGAATTAATTATGAAGAGACCTTCGGTCCAGTTATATTACTAGGATGGCAACCGTGAGAGCAGTCATTGCTATGGATGTAGCTAAGAAATGGTCTTTACATCACATGGATGTTATGTTTACATGGCAATTTATAGGAGGAGGTCTACATGGTGCAACCACCAGGATATAAGAACCATGCACATTTAGATTATGTTTACAGGCTTCGCAAAGCCTTGTATGGCTTAAAACATGCATTTAGTGCATGGTCAGCAGACAAGATAGGAGAGTATCTTGTCATTATTAGATTTTCTTTATTGATAGGGATAGTGGCTTAGAATAGAGCCTCATTATGAGTTTAGGATTCCACTGTTGTTACCAAAGCTATGTTGAGAACACCTAGTATAGTGATCTAGGTGTACACAAGTCTACAAGGGTCAGATATCAGGTGGAAAGGTTGATTGTGCTTGTATGGTAAAAGCAATACAAGAGATAGAAGCAATATGAGTGATAGAGACCACATGTTTTGAGGAGGCCCTTGGATATAAGAATTGGGAAGATTCCATGGATGAAGAGATACCTGCATTTAGATGCAAATTCGACATGGGAGTTGGTGTCTTTGCCTAAGGAGAATAAGATAATTGGATGCAAGTGGGTCTACAAAGTAAAGTAAAATTTAGATGGTTCTGTGAGTAGATATAAGGAAACATTGGTAGACAAGGGATATGCACATACCTATGGGATTGACTATGAGAGGAGAGTTTCAATTCGTTTGCTAGGATGAAAACCGTGAGATCAATCATTGCTAACATTGTAGGTAAAGGATGGTCTTTACATCAAATGGATGTAAAGAATGCTTTTTTGCATGGTGCAACCACCATGATATGACCATGCACACCTAGAGTTTATTTTCAAGTTGTGAAAAGCCTTATATGGCCTGGAAGAGGCACCTAGAGCATGATCAGACAAGATAGGAGAGCATATTTTCACTATTAGATTTCATATATCTAGCAGATTACATATACCTACAATAGATTTTTCACTATAGATTATATATATCTACATTAGATTTTTTGAGTGTATGTGAAAAAGATTGACAGGAGGATTGTTCTAGTAGTCAAGTCATCTATGTTAATGACTTGACTCACAAGGCAGTGGTATTGACATCTATAAGGTGAAGATGCTCCTTAAGAAAATGTTTAAAGTGAAGGATTTGGGTATAGAGGTGATTAGATCATGTGATGGGATAATGCTCTAGGATTACTCAAGTACCAATTCCCAAGAGGGTAGTTACATGGTGAAAAACCCTTCCCATCAAGAAGGTAAAAAGTGCCCATGTACAAGAGTCCATTCACACCAGAACAGCCACGAGGTAGTCGTCATCTATGTTAATGACTTGACTCACAATGTAAGATTCCTCCCCAGCCTCTCAAAATGTCCAGCATCTTCCCCTGTAATCAATCCCTCTTCAGAAATATAAAAGACTTGTTTCTAACTATTTTAACCTAGAGAGAGAAAATATTCTAGAGAGAGAATATTCAAATTTTTAATATTTTTGGATAGAAAATTATCTCATCTTATTAAAATAAGTTCCCCTGAAACAGAAATTCAAAAAGAACTTTCCAATGTGCAATTGGAATTAATTGGAAATGGGTATAAAGGACCTTACCCTAAGGGTCTAGATTTTCAGAAATTTTTGGATTATGGTCCAATTAAGGTTCCTATGGGCCAATAGCATCAATCCATGTGTAGGGAGGAGATAAATCCAATTTGTAAAAGAAGATACCAAAAAATGAGTAAATGCTCACATAAGATGAAGAGTTGAAAATGTACAAGGTTTATTAGTAAAAAAAAACTATGAGCAATATTAAAAATATGAGATATTTTGGGTATCCAAAAACGAGTAAATGCTCACATAAGATGAAGAGTTGAAAATGTACAAGGTTTATTAGTAAAAAACTATGAGCAATATTAAAATGATTCCATTATGACACATATGTAAGGAAGGGGAGTTCTTTAAAGGAGGTGCATATTTCACATAAGATGAAGAGTTGAAAATGTACAAGGTTTATTAGTAAAAAACTATGAGCAATATTAAAATGATTCCATTATGACACATATGTAAGGAAGGGGAGTTCTTTAAAGGAGGTGCATAATTCACATAAGATGAAGAGTTGAAAATGTACAAGGTTTATTAGTAAAAAACTATGAGCAATATTAAAATGATTCCATTATGACACATATGTAAGGAAAGAGAGTTCTTTAAAGGAGGTGCATATTTCACATGCTTGAATGAGTTTTAAACTCATAAAAATTGAGATATTTCATCTCTCCTCTCTCCTCATTTAAGTCTAGTTCCAAAAAGTTAGCTTAACTGACCTAAAAATGGTCAAATATTGACCAAGCTGATTTAGAAAATTCTAGAATCAGTTTGTTTGGTTAGGAGCTCAATTTTTCCTATAAATAGAAGCCTCCCCCTTGTTGAAAAATATATAGTGTTTATGCATCGTTACTCTACTCCACCTAAGCCAAGAACTGTGAATTCATTTAATAATTCACTAGTTTTTGGAGCTTCCCTCTTTCTTCAATCCCCATTAGTGGCTCCATCAACATACTTAACCAATTGATTGGTTGGGGGCCTCTACCGTGAACAAAGAATCAAGCAAGTTGTAAGGTAATTAGTGAATATTGATCTTTCTATAATTTCTCAATGTTTCTCTCTTCTCAACCCCTCTCAAGCTTGAGAAGTTTAATTGGTATGGTTTTTTTTTTATGCTATTGAAGTTTGAATAGTAGTGAAGAGTTACATAATGCTATTGAAGTTAATTTTCATTTATGTTTAAATTCTAATGATTTTTATGTAAATTCTCTCTCTCACTCAAGAAATGGTCATACTCATGACCCGTTCTCAATCCAAATCAAGCTTTTCATAAAGCTTTTCCTTAACCCAAGATTAAGCTATGCTTGAGGCCAAATTAATGGCTTTTTTCTATGCTTTTAGTTTATGTATATTAATGATTCAATCCATTATGGATTAATAATCCAATTAGAGATTATTTTAATTATTTCCTTAATGATAAGCATTATCCCTTAGAAAAATTAAGATTTATCAGTCATAGCAGCGGAGCTATGGCAAAATTTTTATAAAAATTATGCATAAAATAATCTCATTCAAAGCATAAAAAGAGGACTTCCTACCATATTCTAGGAATTATCATCCTAGATTAATTGAAAGAATTTCATTACAATCATGGAGAAATTGAATTTTAATATCATGCATAAAGGATAAGTTTTTATATCAAAAGTGTTATTTTTACCATTTTTATTTCATGCATAGAAGTATGCATAATGGATAAATTTTTATATCAAAAGTGTTATTTTTACCATTTTTATTTCATGCATAGAAGTATGCATAATGGATAAATTTTTATATCAAAAGTGTTATTTTTACCATTTTTATTTCATGCATAGAAGTATGCATAATGGATAAATTTTTATATCAAAAGTGTTATTTTTATCATTTTTAATTTTCATGCATAGAAGTATGCATAAAGGAAAATTTTTATATCAAAAGTGTTACTTTTATCATTTTTAATTTTCATGCATAGAAGTATGCATAAAGGAAAAAATTTTATATCAAAAGTGTTACTTTTATCATTTTTAATTTTCATGCATAGAAGTATGCATAAAAGAAATTTTTTTATATCAAAAGTGTTACTTTTATCATTTTTAATTTTCATGCATAGAAGTATGCATAAAAGTTGATTATTTTATTATAAAAGTGTGACTTTTATCATAATTGAATTTCATGCATAGAGGTATGCATAAAAGTTGATTATTTTATTGTAAGAGTGTTACTTTTATCATATTGGATTTCATGCATATAGGTATGCATAAAAGATATTCTTTTTATACTAAAAGTGTGATTTTCCTCATAAATGGATTTTATGCTTAACTTAGATGCATAAGAGAAATTCTTTTATTCTTAAAGTGTAATTTCCTACCAAACTGAATTTATGCATAAGAAGATGCATAAAAGATTGATTTTAATTTCGAAAGTGTTAGTCTCCTTAAATGGAATTTATGTATAAATAAATGTGTAGAGAAATCTTATATCAAATATAAGAATTCTCTTTTTAAAAAAAAGATATGAAATGTGATAAGATGTGATAAGAGGTGTATGAGATGTGATAAGAATTGATAAGATGCGTATGGAAAGTGATAGGATGTGATAAGAGGTGTATGAGATGTGATAAGAATTGATAAGATGCGTATGGAAAGTGATAGGATGTGATAAGAGGTGTATGAGATGTGATAAGAATTGATAAGATGCGTATGGAAAGTGATAGGATGTGATAAGAGGTGTATGAGATGTGATAAGAATTGATAAGATGCGTATGGAAAGTGATAGGATGTGATAAGAGGTGTATGAGATGTGATAAGATTTGATAAGATGCGTATGGAAAGTGATAGGATGTGATAAGAGGTGTATGAGATGTAAAAAGATGTGATAAGATGTGTATGAGATGTGATAGAATGTGTTAAGATGAGTTAGGATGTGTTAAGATGTATATGGGATGTGTTAGAAAGAGAATGGATGTAATATGGTTGTATGAATGTGATGTGGATGTATACATGTAGATGTATATGTATGAATGTGAATGTCAATGTGGATGTATGTATGTATGTGGATGTGGATGTATGAATGAGGACGTGATAATGGATGTATGCATGTAGATGTGGATATATGGATGTGAATATGAATGTGGATGTGGATGTGGATGTATGGATGTGGATATGGATGTGTATGTATGAATGTAGATATGGGATGTGGATGTATAAATGAGGATGTGAAAATGGAGGTATGCATGTAGATGTGGATGTATGGATGTGAATGTGGATGTGGATGTGGATGTATGGATGTGGATATGGATGTGTATGTATGAATGTGGATATGGGATGTGGATGTATAAATGAGGATGTGAAAATGGATGTATGCATGTAAATGTGGATGTATGGATGTGAATGTGAATGTGAATGTGTATGTGAATTAATGTGTCGTCGATATGAGAAAATGGATGAGAATGAGTACACATTGAATGGAATGTGGAATAAGTAATGTGGACTAAGGAGGGATAATGTGGAAAGACGAGAGTTCAATTTAGAAACTGTATTTTGTGACTGTTTGTAAATGACTGTTTTATGTCAAGAATGCTGGGGAAGCATTTTGACCGTCTTATGGATTAAGGTCATGAAGACCTAACTGTTAAAGTTGCAACTGCTGACGGAGAGTCAATGGAGGACGTCTCGCGTAGCAAGGTCGACCGAGGTCTTGACCAGCCTCGGTTCAATTTAAATGGTGAGCTTCCGGTACGGTGGATGAGGGACCAAGGAAGCGGCCTATGAGTGAAGCGCTAGGTCACCTGCGAAGGATCCTAGAGGGTGCTGACCATACGGTGCTCGGGCTCTGGGTCGCCGAAGATACCCACACGTGCGTCGTGGAAGATATTGGAACAAGGAGTAAGAGTTGTTTTGTGAAACCGGGCATGGATCTAGTTGATTGACCTTGCTGGTCTTCAATGGATGAGTCCATGGCTCTTTATATGGATCTATTGGTTGATCTTGCTGATCTTCCACGAGAGTCCATCTTGATTTTTATAAGTGATTATGTTACCGAGTATTATGGGCTAGGAACTATTGAAAAGGCCCCTATGTGGACAGGTGGTGAGCGTTCTAGTTGCCAATGATGCCATAGATACTCTGATGAAGGAATGATGGGAAATTATGAATCAACCAGATAAATTGGAAGATTGTGATCAGTGGTACTATGGTTTCATTAAAGGATTGTTTTAAAGTTAGCTGAAGCTAAGAAAAAGGCAATTTCATATTGGGTGTGTAAGTGGTGTGGCTAGTTTTATGTTTGCATGAACTTCCGGCTAGGGGGCCTTGGAACTCTTTTCCTTGGTACCCGGGACAAAACCTAACCAAATTCCAAATTGGATCCCATCACTACAGTGGTTGGGCAGTTGGCTAACCCATGGGATCGGATGGGGTTAGGCTGGACTGATGGATCCGTAAATCGAGATTTAATTTCTATTATTACGATAGATGAAGTAAATCCCGGATAGAAATTGTTCTATGGATAGGAATCAACGGCTGTGCCTCTTGATGGGGAAAAAAGCGTTGATCCCAATGATCCAAGTGCAACTTCTTCCTTGATTTGACCAAGTACCGTTAAAGGTGCAGTCAGATCAGTTTGATCAGTAATGATCTTGACTACGTTAGAGGAAAGATTTATCCTGGTGGAATCGCCGTGCTTTTCGGGTAAAGGAAGTTTTTCCGGTTTCGATTTTGGACAAACCGACGGATTAGTCTCTTGTCCGGATATCCGTGGGCGAGGCCCCGAGTGTGGGACCCCTGTCCCGCGCGAGAAGTGCTACTTCCGCTGCTAGTACCCCGAATCCGTTGCTCGGTGGGAATAGGGATCTTACAGTTGGTATCAGAGCCAGGTTTCGATCCTGGGACCTGTTCTAAAAGTGTAATTTCCTACCAAACTGAATTTATGCATAAAAGATTGATTTTAATTTCGAAAGTGTTAGTCTCCTTAAATGGAATTTATGTATAAATAAATGTGTAGAGAAATCTTATATCAAATATAAGAATTCTCTTTTTAAAAAAAAGATATGAAATGTGATAAGATGTGATAAGAGGTGTATGAGATGTGATAAGAATTGATAAGATGCGTATGGAAAGTGATAGGATGTGATAAGAGGTGTATGAGATGTGATAAGAATTGATAAGATGCGTATGGAAAGTGATAGGATGTGATAAGAGGTGTATGAGATGTGATAAGAATTGATAAGATGCATATGGAAAGTGATAGGATGTGATAAGAGGTGTATGAGATGTGATAAGAATTGATAAGATGCGTATGAAAAGTGATAGGATGTGATAAGAGGTGTATGAGATGTGATAAGATTTGATAAGATGCGTATGGAAAGTGATAGGATGTGATAAGAGGTGTATGAGATGTAAAAAGATGTGATAAGATGTGTATGAGATGTGATAGAATGTGTTAAGATGAGTTAGGATGTGTTAAGATGTATATGGGATGTGTTAGAAAGAGAATGGATGTAATATGGTTGTATGAATGTGATGTGGATGTATACATGTAGATGTATATGTATGAATGTGAATGTCAATGTGGATGTATGTATGTATGTGGATGTGGATGTATGAATGAGGACGTGATAATGGATGTATGCATGTAGATGTGGATATATGGATGTGAATATGAATGTGGATGTGGATGTGGATGTATGGATGTGGATATGGATGTGTATGTATGAATGTAGATATGGGATGTGGATGTATAAATGAGGATGTGAAAATGGAGGTATGCATGTAGATGTGGATGTATGGATGTGAATGTGGATGTGGATGTGTATGTATGGATGTGGATATGGATGTGTATGTATGAATGTGGATATGGGATGTGGATGTATAAATGAGGATGTGAAAATGGATGTATGCATGTAAATGTGGATGTATGGATGTGAATGTGAATGTGTATGTGAATTAATGTGTCGTCGATATGAGAAAATGGATGAGAATGAGTACACATTGAATGGAATGTGGAATAAGTAATGTGGACTAAGGAGGGATAATGTGGAAAGATGAGAGTTCAATTTAGAAACTGTATTTTGTGACTATTTGTAAATGACTGTTTTATGTCAAGAATGCTGGGGAAGCATTTTGACCGTCTTATGGATTAAGGTCATGAAGACCTAACTGTTAAAGTTGCAACTGCTGACGGAGAGTCAATGGAGGACGTCTCGCGTAGCAAGGTCGACCGAGGTCTTGACCAGCCTCGGTTCGATTTAAATGGTGAGCTTCCGGTACGGTGGATGAGGGACCAAGGAAGCGGCCTATGAGTGAAGCGCTAGGTCACCTGCGAAGGATCCTAGAGGGTGCTGACCATACGGTGCTCGGGCTCTGGGTCGCCGAAGATACCCACACGTGCGTCGTGGAAGATATTGGAACAAGGAGTAAGAGTTGTTTTGTGAAACCGGGCATGGATCTAGTTGATTGACCTTGCTGGTCTTCAATGGATGAGTCCATGGCTCTTTATATGGATCTGTTGGTTGATCTTGCTGATCTTCCACGAGAGTCCATCTTGATTTTTATAAGTGATTATATTACCGAGTATTATGGGCTAGGAACTATTAAAAAGGCCCCTGTGTGGACAGGTGGTGAGCGTTCTAGTTGCCAATGATGCCATAGATACTCTGATGAAGGAATGATAGGAAATTATGAATCAACCAGATAAATTGGAAGATTGTGATCAGTGGTACTATGGTTTCATTAAAGGATTGTTTTAAAGTTAGCTGAAGCTAAGAAAAAGGCAATTTCATATTGGGTGTGTAAGTGGTGTGGCTAGTTTTATGTTTGCATGAACGGAATTCCGGCTAGGGGGCCTTGGAACTCTTTTCCTTGGTACCCGGGACAAAACCTAACCAAATTCCAAATTGGATCCCATCACTACAGTGGTTGGGCAGTTGGCTAACCCATGGGATCGGATGGGGTTAGGCTGGACTGATGGATCCGTAAATCGAGATTTAATTTCTATTATTACGATAGATGAAGTAAATCCCGGATAGAAATTGTTCTATGGATAGGAATCAACGGCTGTGCCTCTTGATGGGGAAAAAAGCGTTGATCCCAATGATCCAAGTGCAACTTCTTCCTTGATTTGACCAAGTACCGTTAAAGGTGCAGTCAGATCAGTTTGATCAGTAATGATCTTGACTACGTTAAAGTAAAGAGTTATCCTGGTGGAATCGCCGTGCTTTTCGGGTAAAGGAAGTTTTTCCGGTTTCGGTTTTGGACAAACCGACGGATTAGTCTCTTGTCCGGATATCCGTGGGCGAGGCCCCGAGTGTGGGACCCCTGTCCCGCGCGAGAAGTGCTACTTCCGCTGCTATTACCCCGAATCCGTTGCTCGGTGGGAATAGGGATCTTACAGTTGGTATCAGAGCGAGGTTTTGAAAGCTAATAAAGATAATTAAATTCTTATTTGAAATTGGTAATAAGAATTCAGAAACAGCATTTTCATAATGTATTTTCATTCCGTAAGCTTCTTTAATGAAGAAATTTTAATCAAAGAAATTGTTTTTATAGATGGAAGTTCCCCATTTATCTGGTATTCCCGACCTCACCCAGTCTCAAGATATGATTGCATTTGCCTTCGAGCATCTCATCTCTTCCGCTTCAACACGAACAAGCCGAGCAAGACTCGCACGCCATTTCGAGGAATTATATTTTCCTAACCCAGTGGAGAGACAACAGCATAAGTGGGTTACAGGGCTATATATCCACGCCTCTTATAACCGACGTGCAATGCTGAGGCAGAACCTCTCATTGGCCATGATTTTGATAAAGCTGAAAATGACGCGTGGTGTCATTCTATATCTTTCAACGCCTCAAAATTTCAGACGTGCTTGCCGAGTTTATAGACTCCTTAGTCGATTTATCCCTAAGGAGAAAATAATAGCTCCCTTCGCAGTTAGAGAACTTATGTAACAGGGCATGACTATGGCCCAGTACCGTCGTCTTATACGTCTCTCGAAGAGATTTTGAATTTTGGAGCCGAGCCACTCTATGTAATTATTGCAACTTGTATATAAATATACAAATGTTTTTTTTTACGGACGATCGGATAAAGAAAAATCTATTTATCAGACTTAAGTCATAGATCTCCAATAAGATCAACTGAGGAGCAAATTATGTCAAAAGTTTATCAAGACGCACAAAAAGGTTGTAATTGTTTGATATAATTCATACAAATTGTTAATTCAAATTGAAATTCGTAAATTAGTAATTGGGTCTTCAATTGGAAGTACCGCGGAAGTACCGCAATTGTATGGAACCCTGACTTGCTTGAGACCTAGACATGATGGTATTTACCTTATAGTTTCGAGTATCATGACTATCCGTATATACCGAGGGTATAACTGCAGCTCTTTACCGACAGTATATACGAGTAGATCTAAGACTTGAAATTATAAGCGTTAATGCTATCCAGATGATGATTTTGAATGTGGTTGATATGATTTTTAATTCTGTTTGGGAACTGATGAATTGATTTGGATTCTGATTGAAAAATGATGATCCTTGAAAATGGGTTGAAATGTAATAAGCTGAGCGAAACCACAATGTGGATGATTGGGACGAGTCCCTGTAATGATAAATGATGAAAATGATTCAGCAAATCACTATGAGATTAGTGGATTATGTTGTCAAATTGCTACTGTTAATACTTGAGACGGTAGATCAAGTTAATAAGGGATGACAAATTGAGAACTTACTTAACTTAAATTCCGTGGAGGAATGTTCTGAAGGAAATTTTCGGTCTAATGGACCATTATCGTGTTAAAGATATGAATGATATGATTTGAATGAATTGTTATTTAATGATGAATTCTATATAAGGGATATTTATCCCCATATTCTGTTGGGTTGACCGGAATATAAGGAACCCCAGAATAAATTGGATCTTAAGCAAAAAAGTTGTCCTCTACTTGCGAGATGAGGACATCTTATACCTTTTAAGTGGGGTAGAATGTAAGATTCCTCCCCCAACCTTAGAGGTATACAGGAGTAAGAATCTCCCTTTCTGATCTTCTAATTATTCTCTCTCTAAAATAAAAGAAAGATTCTGTTTAAAAAAGGAAGAACCTTTTTCCTGAATACTTCTCAAGAGTCCCACCTGTTTTAAGGATTCAGAACAACGAGTTCAGAAGTGAGAATCGATGTTTTGGATATCAAGGTTTTGGTCTCGAGTACGGCCCAAAAGAAGTTCTTTATCTCTTGGGAAGTATAAGAAGTTATCTCCCAGATATTGTGGACCAAAGAAAGTAGGTGATTTAGCTTACGAACTTCTTTTATCTCCTCATCTCAAAGTTCTGAATACCTTCTATAGAAAAATGTGCCAAACCCAAATCATGGAAAGACGGTAAAACTTCAGTGGCAAGTTACTGTTGGCTTCTAAGTTACGCTAGCTCCTTCCTTTATATAAGTCGTAACTTTTACTTGTCGTTCACAGTAATCTTATTTCCATCGATCTTCTTTCTTTCTTAATCTCCTTCATGGCTTGGCAACAAGAATTAGTTTTATCCATGATGATTTCTCACCTTCAAGACGCAAGGAAGTCTGTGAAGAAAGATTTTATAGAGCAGTATGAGCGCTCACTTTTCCCTCACTTGGGAACTTCTGTAGCGCAGACAAAATGGCGGACCTATCAAGACATAACTAGGGTAACACCCTGGGGTCAGCAGCACTTTCGTAACAATGTCCGCTTGGCCATGGTTATTGAAGCTTTGGGTTTGGGTCCCCGATACTACTGCGTCATGAGATCAAGGCATCCTGGGTTTTCTGAGCGGGTCTTCTTACTGGCGTGTTTTCTTCCTCATGAGAAGATATGCCTTTACCCCGTTTTTGGCTTGCCTCTCAGAGGTCCTTTTGTTAGATCACCTCATACCACTGAGATAGGTGCGGCAATAACCAACAGAATTATTCCCATAGATGAGTTACCTTATACTTGTGCAGCTTGTGAGTGCTGCTTTTGTGATCATATGATGGACGGGCTTATGGAAGTGTAAAGAGTTCTTCTATCTTTACTGTATAAGTTCCGAGAATGAATAAAGTTTAAATCTTGTTCTTATCTTGAATCTTGCTCTCTTGAGACTTTTTTTTTAATTGGTGGTTAATCTTAATTAAAAAAAATTTCTCTCAGTCTCATACTTGTGCATCTTGCGAAATTACCCCCAGTTTGCGAGATGAGGGCATCTCGCGTTTTTCAAGTGGGAGAGAATGTAAGATTCCTCCCCAGCCTCTCAAAATGTCCAGCATCTTCCCCTGTAATCAATCCCTCTTCAGAAATATAAAAGACTTGTTTCTAACTATTTTAACCTAGAGAGAGAAAATATTCTAGAGAGAGAATATTCAAATTTTTAATATTTTTGGATAGAAAATTATCTCATCTTATTAAAATAAGTTCCCCTGAAACAGAAATTCAAAAAGAACTTTCCAATGTGCAATTGGAATTAATTGGAAATGGGTATAAAGGACCTTACCCTAAGGGTCTAGATTTTCAGAAATTTTTGGATTATGGTCCAATTAAGGTTCCTATGGGCCAATAGCATCAATCCATGTGTAGGGAGGAGATAAATCCAATTTGTAAAAGAAGATACCCAAAAATGAGTAAATGCTCACATAAGATGAAGAGTTGAAAATGTACAAGGTTTATTAGTTAAAAAAAACTATGAGCAATATTAAAAATATGAGATATTTTGGGTATCCAAAAATGAGTAAATGCTCACATAAGATGAAGAGTTGAAAATGTACAAGGTTTATTAGTAAAAAACTATGAGCAATATTAAAATGATTCCATTATGACACATATGTAAGGAAGGGGAGTTCTTTAAAGGAGGTGCATATTTCACATAAGATGAAGAGTTGAAAATGTACAAGGTTTATTAGTAAAAAACTATGAGCAATATTAAAATGATTCCATTATGACACATATGTAAGGAAGGGGAGTTCTTTAAAGGAGGTGCATAATTCACATAAGATGAAGAGTTGAAAATGTACAAGGTTTATTAGTAAAAAACTATGAGCAATATTAAAATGATTCCATTATGACACATATGTAAGGAAAGAGAGTTCTTTAAAGGAGGTGCATATTTCACATGCTTGAATGAGTTTTAAACTCATAAAAATTGAGATATTTCATCTCTCCTCTCTCCTCATTTAAGTCTAGTTCCAAAAAGTTAGCTTAACTGACCTAAAAATGGTCAAATATTGACCAAACTGATTTAGATATTGACCAAACTGATTTAGAAAATTCTAGAATCAGTTTGTTTGGTTAGGAGCTCAATTTTTCCTATAAATAGAAGCCTCCCCCTTGTTGAAAAATATATAGTGTTTATGCATCGTTACTCTACTCCACCTAAGCCAAGAACTGTGAATTCATTTAATAATTCACTAGTTTTTGGAGCTTCCCTCTTTCTTCAATCCCCATTAGTGGCTCCATCAACATACTTAACCAATTGATTGGTTGGGGGCCTCTACCGTGAACAAAGAATCAAGCAAGTTGTAAGGTAATTAGTGAATATTGATCTTTCTATAATTTCTCAATGTTTCTCTCTTCTCAACCCCTCTCAAGCTTGAGAAGTTTAATTGGTATGGTTTTTTTTTTAATGCTATTGAAGTTTGAATAGTAGTGAAGAGTTACATAATGCTATTGAAGTTAATTTTCATTTATGTTTAAATTCTAATGATTTTTATGTAAATTCTCTCTCTCACTCAAGAAATGGTCATACTCATGACCCGTTCTCAATCCAAATCAAGCTTTTCATAAAGCTTTTCCTTAACCCAAGATTAAGCTATGCTTGAGGCCAAATTAATGGCTTTTTTCTATGCTTTTAGTTTATGTATATTAATGATTCAATCCATTATGGATTAATAATCCAATTAGAGATTATTTTAATTATTTTCTTAATGATAAGCATTATCCCTTAGAAAAATTGAGATTTATCAGTCATAGCAGCGGAGCTATGGCAAAATTTTTATAAAAATTATGCATAAAATAATCTCATTCAAAGCATAAAAAGAGGACTTCCTACCATATTCTAGGAATTATCATCCTAGATTAATTGAAAGAATTTCATTACAATCATGGAGAAATTGAATTTTAATATCATGCATAAAGGATAAGTTTTTATATCAAAAGTGTTATTTTTACCATTTTTATTTCATGCATAGAAGTATGCATAATGGATAAATTTTTATATCAAAAGTGTTATTTTTACCATTTTTATTTCATGCATAGAAGTATGCATAATGGATAAATTTTATATCAAAAGTGTTATTTTTACCATTTTTATTTCATGCATAGAAGTATGCATAATGGATAAATTTTTATATCAAAAGTGTTATTTTTATCATTTTTAATTTTCATGCATAGAAGTATGCATAAAGGAAAATTTTTATATCAAAAGTGTTACTTTTATCATTTTTAATTTTCATGCATAGAAGTATGCATAAAGGAAAAAAATTTATATCAAAAGTGTTACTTTTATCATTTTTAATTTTCATGCATAGAAGTATGCATAAAAGAAATTTTTTTATATCAAAAGTGTTACTTTTATCATTTTTAATTTTCATGCATAGAAGTATGCATAAAAGTTGATTATTTTATTATAAAAGTGTGACTTTTTTCATAATTGAATTTCATGCATAGAGGTATGCATAAAAGTTGATTATTTTATTGTAAGAGTGTTACTTTTATCATATTGGATTTCATGCATATAGGTATGCATAAAAGATATTCTTTTTATACTAAAAGTGTGATTTTCCTCATAAATGGATTTTATGCTTAACTTAGATGCATAAGAGAAATTCTTTTATTCTAAAAGTGTAATTTCCTACCAAACTGAATTTATGCATAAGAAGATGCATAAAAGATTGATTTTAATTTCGAAAGTGTTAGTCTCCTTAAATGGAATTTATGTATAAATAAATGTGTAGAGAAATCTTATATCAAATATAAGAATTCTCTTTTTAAAAAAAAGATATGAAATGTGATAAGATGTGATAAGAGGTGTATGAGATGTGATAAGAATTGATAAGATGCGTATGGAAAGTGATAGGATGTGATAAGAGGTGTATGAGATGTGATAAGAATTGATAAGATGCGTATGGAAAGTGATAGGATGTGATAAGAGGTGTATGAGATGTGGTAAGAATTGATAAGATGCATATGGAAAGTGATAGGATGTGATAAGAGGTGTATGAGATGTGATAAGAATTGATAAGATGCGTATGGAAAGTGATAGGATGTGATAAGAGGTGTATGAGATGTGATAAGATTTGATAAGATGCGTATGGAAAGTGATAGGATGTGATAAGAGGTGTATGAGATGTAAAAAGATATGATAAGATGTGTATGAGATGTGATAGAATGTGTTAAGATGAGTTAGGATGTGTTAAGATGTATATGGGATGTGTTAGAAAGAGAATGGATGTAATATGGTTGTATGAATGTGATGTGGATGTATACATGTAGATGTATATGTATGAATGTGAATGTCAATGTGGATGTATGTATGTATGTGGATGTGGATGTATGAATGAGGACATGATAATGGATGTATGCATGTAGATGTGGATATATGGATGTGAATATGAATGTGGATGTGGATGTGGATGTATGGATGTGGATATGGATGTGTATGTATGAATGTAGATATGGGATGTGGATGTATAAATGAGGATGTGAAAATGGAGGCATGCATGTAGATGTGGATGTATGGATGTGAATGTGGATGTGGATGTGGATGTATGGATGTGGATATGGATGTGTATGTATGAATGTGGATATGGGATGTGGATGTATAAATGAGGATGTGAAAATGGATGTATGCATGTAAATGTGGATGTATGGATGTGAATGTGAATGTGTATGTGAATTAATGTGTCGTCGATATGAGAAAATGGATGAGAATGAGTACACATTGAATGGAATGTGGAATAAGTAATGTGGACTAAGGAGGGATAATGTGGAAAGACGAGAGTTCAATTTAGAAACTGTATTTTGTGACTGTTTGTAAATGACTGTTTTATGTCAAGAATGCTGGGGAAGCATTTTGACCGTCTTATGGATTAAGGTTATGAAGACCTAACTATAAAAGTTGCAACTGCTGACGGAGAGTCAATGGAGGACGTCTCGCGTAGCAAGGTCGACCGAGGTCTTGACCAGCCTCGGTTCGATTTAAATGGTGAGCTTCCGGTACGGTGGATGAGGGACCAAGGAAGCGGCCTATGAGTGAAGCGCTAGGTCACCTGCGAAGGATCCTAGAGGGTGCTGACCATACGGTGCTCGGGCTCTGGGTCGCCGAAGATACCCACACGTGCGTCGTGGAAGATATTGGAACAAGGAGTAAGAGTTGTTTTGTGAAACCGGGCATGGATCTAGTTGATTGACCTTGCTGGTCTTCAATGGATGAGTCCATGGCTCTTTATATGGATCTGTTGGTTGATCTTGCTGATCTTCCACGAGAGTCCATCTTGATTTTTATAAGTGATTATATTACCGAGTATTATGGGCTAGGAACTATTGAAAAGGCCCCTGTGTGGACAGGTGGTGAGCGTTCTAGTTGCCAATGATGCCATAGATACTCTGATGAAGGAATGATGGGAAATTATGAATCAACCAGATAAATTGGAAGATTGTGATCAGTGGTACTATGGTTTCATTAAAGGATTGTTTTAAAGTTAGCTGAAGCTAAGAAAAAGGCAATTTCATATTGGGTGTGTAAGTGGTGTGGCTAGTTTTATGTTTGCATGAACTTCCGGCTAGGGGGCCTTGGAACTCTTTTCCTTGGTACCCGGGACAAAACCTAACCAAATTCCAAATTGGATCCCATCACTACAGTGGTTGGGCGGTTGGCTAACCCATGGGATCGGATGGGGTTAGGCTGGACTGATGGATCCGTAAATCGAGATTTAATTTCTATTATTACGATAGATGAAGTAAATCCCGGATAGAAATTGTTCTATGGATAGGAATCAACGGCTGTGCCTCTTGATGGGGAAAAAAGCGTTGATCCCAATGATCCAAGTGCAACTTCTTCCTTGATTTGACCAAGTACCGTTAAAGGTGCAGTCAGATCAGTTTGATCAGTAATGATCTTGACTACGTTAGAGTAAAGAGTTATCCTGGTGGAATCGCCGTGCTTTTCGGGTAAAGGAAGTTTTTCCGGTTTCGGTTTTGGACAAACCGACGGATTAGTCTCTTGTCCGGATATCCGTGGGCGAGGCCCCGAGTGTGGGACCCCTGTCCCGCGCGAGAAGTGCTACTTCCGCTGCTAGTACCCCGAATCCGTTGCTCGGTGGGAATAGGGATCTTACACACAAGGCAGTGGTATTGACATTTATGAGGTGAAGATGCTCCTTAAGAAAATGTTTAAAGTGAAGGATTTGGGTATAGAGGTGATTAGATCATGTGATGGGATAATGCTCTAGGATTACTCAAGTACCAATTCCCAAGAGGGTAGTTACATGGTGAAAAACCCTTCCCATCAAGAAGGTAAAAAGTGCCCATGTACAAGAGTCCATTCACACCAGAACAGCCACGAGGTATACACAACACGTGTAACAAACCCCCTAAAGTGAATGATGTGAATGTATAAAAGAAATAGCAAATCAATCCCCAAATCCACCATCATAGCTGAAATTCGGCTTGGTGATAGTCATTTGGTGATAGTCATATAAATCAAACTCCCTACAATGCACCTATAAATAGTAGTGTCCACCAGTATTTGTAGGCAATTGAATGTGTACGGATCAGATGCTTATTGGGAGATCTACTTTGCAGATCTACGTGGGGGACATGAGTCCTCCACTCTACATTGACAGTCAGAGTGCAATCAAAGTTGTGTTACACAAAGCACATTGAGGTGCATTATCATTATGTCAAGGAAAGGATCCATCCTAGAGATATCAACCTAGTGTATGTGTATACACAAGGCATTGTGTATACACAAGGCAATGTGGTAGATATGTTTACAAAAGCTCTTCCTCCAAGAGAAAGTTTGAAGTCTAAGCATCTACTAAAGACCCAATGGGACTATGAGAGAGAGAGAGAGAGAGAGAGAGAGAGAGAGAGAAGATGTGAGGCACTTTTGTTCACTAGAGTTATGGCACAATTATAGCACCAGCTCATGTAGTCGGGTTTCATATGGACCGAACTTTGGCATATTTTAGTAGGAGAGTAATTTTCCTTATAGTATGTAATCTCATCTTTATGTTATGGTAATAGATAAGGACATAATTGTTGCTGTATCTAGGTCTCAACAATAATGAACACTTCATTCTTGTATAGTTGTGATGGAAAATTATACACTAAACCATATCTCTCGATGGAAATAATTATGGGTGTCTAGGTTAAGGAACTGGTAGGGGTTGGCCTAAAGGCCAGCGCACCTAGGGGCACCTAGGGGTGATTGGTTCATCCCACCCAAATGGTGGCAAGCTATATTGGCCAAACAATGTTTGATTTGTATCCTCCTCTCAAACAAGAAGTTTGAGAGGAGGATACAAACAATGTTTGATTTGTATCCTCCTCTCAAACAAGAAGTTTTCTTGGATGATAGAGCTATTCTTACTCTTGTAGCTTGATGTATGATTTGATTATAGAGTTTTCTTAGATGATAAAGCTACCCTCACTCTTGTAGCTTGCTTGGTATGTTTCATACAAAGGTGATATGGTGGGACTGATTTGTGTGTTAGTAAAGATAATGGAAGCCTTTAATCTGTATTTTAATTGATGATTGAAGGAGATTGATCTTATTCAAAGGGGAGGTAAAAACACAGTTATGTCTCAATGTATCACCTAAACCTTCCAATTCAACCAAATCAAACCTCCCCTTCCTTGTCTGTGAATCTTATTGTTAGTCAAAATGCATTGTCTTTCTTTTTGGTGCCGAGAGATTGTGAGAAATCTTACAATCACCTCAGTCTCTTATTCTTCCTATCCTTGAGTATGAGATAACTTGGGATGCACATGTATTAATATTGTTATAATGTGTGATATTTCTTAAAGAAAGCACTGAAATGTGTTGTTGTCTCCATTGTATAAATACTCTCATTTTCCCAAGATGTTTAGGGACACTTTTTTTTTGAGAGAAGTGAGAATATTTTCATAAGTCTTGGATTATCCATAGTGTTTACCCTATGTGTCAAGTTTATTTATAAGTAAGGGGTGTCATGTGTCTTGGACTTTTTCCCACACTAATGGCTATAACGAACCACAACCAAGTACCAATGCACTTGATGTGGTGGTATATCATCTCACAAGAAGGATGGACCAGTTTTACACGCTTGAACTTCTATAAGCTTTGAAGAAGACCTTGGTCCCCTACTAATATTTCTCACAATACATGCTATGGGTGCCAACAAAATGTACACTATCAACATGATTGTCCTAAATGAGATTCTTCTTCCTCCAATCTTGTAAATTAAATAGATGCCTGTCAGGATCTTTAAGACCCTTGGAGAAGGAATTCTAATTTCTCAACATAAAAATTAGAGCATAACATATATTTGCGCAAATTAAGAGTATAAACTTAATAAACCAAATTAAATACACAAGAGAGAGAGATGGAGAATAGAGTAGAGGTCACTATTGACACAAGAGTGGGTTGAATCTTTGAGTGTGGCCCTTGTACCACTCACCCATATTTATATGTATTAGAAAAAGCGCTTGCTTTTTAAAAAGATAATTCTAAAAATAAATCACAAGTGGTTTTGAGTTTATGAGCATGCAAGATCTATACAAAATATAGCAAGCATTAATATAAAGTCTTGGGCCTATCAAAAGTATGAAATATTATTTGGTAGGTACAAAGGTATGAGGCCTCAGCTTTACAAAAATATTGATGCCAAAATATGAAACCATAAAAGGTGTCACATGTCTTCCAAAATATCTCATAGTGGTTCAATACATATTTCACGATTAACACATAATCCACTACTCAATCATTACCTTTATCCAAAATAATATTAGTCAGTGTATATAGCTAATTAAACACATTAATCTTGGTAGACATCATAATAGTTCACATCGCTTGATTAAACACATTAATCCTCTATATATTGATTAATCCTCAATAGATGATAATAAAAGTTACATCCAAAATAAAATATCTCAAAATAATATAATGGGCATTCCCATAGAGGTTACATTCCCTCTTTCTCTTGGGTTGCAATTGACCTTAATTGTATGGATGGTATGAGTGGATGAGATTTTGGTAATAATAGAAAAAATTTTCTAGCATGCATTTGGCATCTTCAATAGGATGATTCAAGATATTTGACATAAGTGTTGACAGTGCGTGTAGTGTTGGTCTCATGTGGTCGATGATATACTTAGTCATAATATGTTCTTCTTGTTTGAAATGTCTGTAAAATTTAAGAGCTAATTTTATTATATGTTATTTTGTTATCCTTAATTTGTCCTTTCATTTATGTATTTATTTATTTTTAAGGAGTATAAAAGGTGAAACTTTATTTTCAATAGGTTTAAGCATACTTGGATCATTAGAAATATCTTCATATGAGGTGAAACTTTATTTTCAATAGGTTTAGGATTACTTGGATCATCAGAAATACCTTCATATGCAAAATTACCCTCTTGCGAGAGGTCATTGTCCTCATGGTTGACTTGTGAAATATAACAACCCTTGATAAAAAGAAAATATTGACAAAACCTTTGAATTTCTTCTCTTGGTTGATGCTCAATTTCCTAAAGGCCTTGCTCTTTGTTTGTTCCCTTTGGAAGCTTTTGAGAAAGAAGTATCGAAGAAGCCTAAAATATGAAATTTCTTAATGCCCAGTGTCCTTGAACCCTTGATTTAATTTTATTCCTGCTCAATGAAAAATAAATTTTGTTCTCGCTTTATGTCGATAAGAAATAAGAATTTTGAAGCTGAGTGCAATCGAGAAAGAAAATTGAAAAATAACTCCTTGATGTTGGATTAAACTGATTTGTAAATCACTAATTAGCAAGAAATTTGAGTGATTCAGAATTCACTGAAGCCCAAAGGTAGCTATACACAACCAAGAAATATGTCAAAGTGCTTGAGATTTGTCACAAAATTCTACTTGAAAGATCTTGGTAGCTGTAAACAACCAAGAAATACGTGAAGATGTCTGAGATTTGCCACAAAATTCTACTTGAAAGATTTTGTCCATGTCTTTCGTTTGTTAGTTGAAATTGTTGGTCTCATGGTTGAATAATTTTGGGATTGTTTTTCCTTGATAATGTATTGTCGTTTGAAATCCTTGATTTAATCTGCCAAAAGCAAATCTTGACAAAACTATGAGACATTGTTGATTTTATAGAGTTTTGATGTTAAGCCTTGGATAAAGCCTTGAAGATATTTTCTTGATTCTCACCCTCAATGTTTAATTTTGAAGAAGCAAGCCTTTTGAAATATTTGTAAAAACCAACCTTGGATAAAGTTTTTGAAATATGCAAAAAGCAATGCTAGAAAAATCTTAGAAATGTGCTCAACGTAGTAACCTTTGATGCTGAATTTGCTTCAAGTTCGTGCTTGAGTTGTACCCCCTTTTGGGATGCTTTGATTATAAATCTTATGATATTTATAGGGTTTTGCTAAAACTAAGGCTAAAACGATCGAAAAAGCTTGAACACTTTTATAGTTGTTGCTATGAAAAACTTTAGAGTATTAAGCTTTAAAGCTTTGTGAGAATGTAAGGGTTTGAACACTTTAATTATTGTCGCTATGGAAAACTTTAGAGTATTAAGCTTTAAAGCTTTGTGAGAATGTAAGGGTTTGAACACTTTGATAGCTTTCTCTTTTTTTTGTAAAATTTTAAAGCTTTTGTATTAAGGTGAGTTAGGGGTAAAAGCTTTAATACAAAAGCCAATTTCATCTGTAGTACCTGATTTTGGAGAGGGGAAGGGTATTGAAAGGTGGTTTTATGAGATAACTGGCGTTGAGAAGAGGTTTTAAAATTGAAATGTGGTTTTTGGTTAAGGTGGTGAAGATAAGGTTTAAAAAGGCTTGGTTTTGGATAAAATATAAAATGGTGTATGGACTCCCAAACCTTGTCCAAAGGTCCAAAGGTCTTGAAACTTTGGAAAGGGATGTGCACCATCTTGTTGCAAATCTCCATAGAGTATTTGATTTCTCGTGCAAAATCATTTTTTTTTTTGAAAACTTATGAAAGTCCACAAAATACCTTGCCTTGGTTTAAAGACTTGAAATTTTTATTTTTTTTAAAAGAAATTCTTCTTCTCCTTTTTGCTTCCCAAGTGTGCATACTTGTCCAAAGCTCTTATACCACTGTTAGGACCTTTAAGACCCTTAGAGAAGGAATTATAATTTCTCAACACAAAAATTAGAGCATAAAACATATTTGCATAAATTAAGAGCACAAACCTTTAATAAACTAAATTAAATAAACAAGACGGATGGAGAATAGAGTAGAGGTCACTGTCTAAACACAAGAGTGGGTTGAATCTCCTCTGGGATGAGTGTGGCCCTTGTATGACACCCATATTTATATGTATTAGAAAAAGCACTTGCTTTTCAAAAAGCAAATGACAAGTGCTTTTGAGTTTATGAGTATGCAAGCTCTACAAAAAATATAGCAAGCGTTAATATAAAGGCACCTACCAAAAGTATGAAATAATATTTGGTATGCACAAAGGTATGAGGCCTTAGCCTTACAAAACTTACCAGTGCACACAACTGATTAAACACATTAATCCTGGTAGAAATCATACTAGCGTCCGCACATAGCTTGATTAAACATATTAATCCTGGTAGATGATAATAAAAGGTGCATCCAAAATAAAATATCCCAAAATAATATAATGGGCATCCCCATAGAGGTTACAATGCTACTAAGGAAGAGCAACCACTAAGAAATAATTTGTTGTTGAAGATAAAGTTAAATGTATTGTTTTGATGTGTGTCCTTAAGAGAAGAGGTCCAGGAAGAACAAGGATGTAAAAGAGGAAAAGCCTCTTTGAAAGAAAAAAATGAAGAAAAAGTGTGAAAGCAACAATTTTGAAGAAGAAGAAGAAGGCACTTGGGATTTGGCACACCTGTGAATTATAGGATCTTAATGAGACTTACTCACATTGGGGTGAAACAAGATAAGTTGGCCTTATTTTATACTCTGAGGACAGATCTCCTAGGGGAGATGCAATACTAAAATTTTCTTTTACTAAGACTTATTTTTTACAATGTATGCTATATACGTGTGAATGCTTATGTGAATACTTATGATATTGATGGAAACTTGTGAATCTTGTATGAGAAGCTGGCAACTTGTTTGGTGGCCCATGTTCAATGGATTCATGATGATTTCTCGGCTCTAAGTTTTTCAATGTAAATATTATTATGTGTGAGAATAAGTGGAACCATGTGTATGATTTATAAATACATTTGCATGGGTTATAGTGTATAGAATTGGTGATGAGTCATAAAATATGAGTAGACCTTATGTCTACATAATAGCATGGTAATTATAGTAAAATAAGATACATAACACATGCCAAGATTGTGGAGGCATGTGGAGGAGTGTGGAAGTATGCATAATAGAGAATAATTCCTCTGTAAACTAATGAGACTTTTGATATGTAGAGAGCACGTGGAGTATGGAAGTATGCATAATAGACAGTAATTCTTATGTAAACTTTAATGTGTGCACTTGAGGGGAATTTGTGTGGGCTCAAGGTGGGGTTGAGCCTACCTTCCAAGTCAACAAATCTTTGAATTAAGAAATCAAGAAAACACATGTCAAAACTAGCCCCAAGAAGGACATGTGTGATAACGGTATCCATGCTTAGGTAATCTAAAGTTTGAATGATTCTTCTATCTCTTAATGTAATTATTGAGAAGAGGGTGATAAATCTCCTATACAAGCAGCCCTCTTGCTCACTTGTATTTTATATTAGCATACTAAGCTATAGAGTGGCTTCTATCAGCTCTTGTGGCCCTTTGTCTTGTTTGCTGGAATCTGCTTGTGGACCCAAAGTGAACAATGTTTCATTTGGCTCCTCTCTTGTGACAATGTTTTATTTGGCTCCTCTCTTGAGATAAGAAGTAGTTCCTAAGGGGTGGTTAGCTCATCTCATTCAATGGTGGAAAACTATAATGGCCCTCTGTCTTTCTTGATGAAAGATGCTTCTTGATTTTTCACCCAAATTAAACAATGTTTGATTTGGATCCTCTCCTAAGATAAGGAGGCGGCTCCTAAGAAGTGGTTGTTGTGGTTATATACCCTAAATCTAGTGGTGGAAAAGCACTAGTGGTATGTACACTCTCACCAATATAAATGCTATGCTAGTACGGCTCCTGATTTATGAACTTGTTGGGTGCACAATTGTCAAAGTAAAATAAGAAGTGAGAAACAACACTCAATTAGACACATGCTAGGAGTTAGAGGTAATGTGTAGATAATAAGAGAGAATATTAACACAAGCACTAGTCATATTATATGATATATACAAGCATAAGTTCAATTAAAACATCACCACCACCAAGACCCAAGGAAACTAGGCTTCCATGACTAAATAATCAAGTAGGAAAGCAATAACGGCACCCTAGGGAGTGAAAGACGACTGCATCGTCCAAGAAGACTTTTGGAAGGGATTTCGCACACCAGCAAGAACGACAAAATTAGGAACCTCTAATAAATCAAGAGGGAGAGCACCAGGAAGATCAAAACAGGAGGCAGGAAGATCAAGAGGGAGAGCACCAGGAGCTTCACACCTCGATACTGCCACTTGAGCCGTTCCAGAAATGGGGTTTGGACTTCGTTGGCTCATTTAAGCCAGCAACTCAGAGAATAGGGAATAGATACATACTTGTGGCTATACAAATTACTACATGAAATGGTAGAAGATAAGGCTCTGAAAGACTGTAAGGCTTCGTCTCATTAGCAAAGTTTCTACACAAAACTATCATGACAAGATTCGGATACTTGATAGAGATAGCCAATGAGATCAAGGAAACCACTTCCTCAATGAAGTGATTTAGAAGCTAATAGAGCAACATATGATCATACATAAGAAATCAACAGTCTACTACCTACATGTAAATGGTTAGGCAAAATCCACCAACAAAATCTTGAAAGGAATAGTCAAGACAGTAAATGAAAACAGGACCGACTGGGACACGAAGCTACATTCAGCATTATGGGCATTCAGAATAGCGTACAAGAATGCAATGGGACTTACACCATTCAACATGGTGTACTGGAAGTAGTAGTGCCCATGGAGTTCCTTACACAAAGCCTCAGGATAGGCGTGACAGAAAGACTCTCTAAAAGAGTCAGAAGTGCACATAATTGAGCAACTTCTTCAACTAGATGAAAGAAGACTGCATAGTGGGTGGACAGCCAAGATTATGCAGAAGAGGAGAAAGCTCTAGGTGAATATAAACACAAAGTTCAATATTTTTAAAAAAGGAGACGCAATCCTACTCGTCAAGAATGGGACCTCACCCAGGAAAGCTAAAAATGAGATGGACATGCCCATTCAGAATTGTCAAGGAAAATGGGAATGGGAATGGGAATGGGAACCTTTGAACTAGCAAGCTTAGATAGTGCAAGGCTAAAGAAACTAGTGAACAGATATAGGTTAAAGCCTTATCATGGAAGGATGCTAGAACAAGAATGGACCCCAGAAGGAAAAGCAAAATTCGAGTCCGTCAGGATCGAGACTCGGAAGTGGGACAAGATTTTGGAGAGAATGAAAATGGAAACGAACAAAATCTAAAAATCGGAATTGTCTATGTAAATATGATCTCAATGTGCACAAAGAATGAGGAGCCAACTGGCAATAGCATGGAGGTGGCAGGAAAATCGATTATTGCCGTCCCGAAAAAGGATGCATGGATGGAAAGGGAGAGGCACACATCACATCACTTCCGCCCCACCTCAACTTGTTAATGACCTCGCGGCTCATGTAGTAGACACTCATAGATATAATTTAAAAAGGATTAGGGAGAATCATGGAGATATTAGGCAATTATGGCCGTACTAAGGGGAGGCATGCGCCACGACAACGGCTGGAAATTGTGGCACTTTCTCTATCGAACACCTACAATACATCATCAAAGAGAAGGATGATACCCTACAAAATGTGATGAGCCATAAGGAACCCCTGCAGGAGGAGCTGTACAGCAGGAGAAGGACAAAAGCAGGTTGACTGGACGACATGTAGTGGCAGATCAAGGAGCTCCAGCAAGCCAATAAAGAAATGAAGAAGGAGATGGAGGAAATGAAGAAGAAGATGACCAAGAAGATCCAGGAAACGATGCATATGCAAGAGGAGATGGATCATGCCATAAAAAAGCAAGCCATGAGGGAGGGACAAGTCACCCTGATCCGCAAGAGGAGTACATCAAAATCATAAGAGACATCCAGGAGAGGGCTAACAAAGATAAAGTGGAGCTAGTGAAGGCAAAAGCGAGATTGGCAGTTTTAGATGCATAGGAATTCCTAGAAGTTTAAGCTGGATACAGAAAGAATGGAGCAGTGGGAGGGTTATGCAATGGATGACCTTAAGGAAGTGTGGAGAGCTTATTTGGAAAAGCTAACATTAGTAATGCAAGCACCCACACCTTCCTGGCAAACAAGTAGCTCACCACCATTCAAGAGACGAAAATCTAAATGGAGGGGCCGAACATCCAGGCCTTTGAAGCACCATCCCACTAGCGGAGTGGGCAAAGAAGTTGGTAGCACCAGCGGAGCAAGCGCTAGTAGAGAAGAGGATCTACACAAGGAAAACGAGCAGTTGTGGTGGTGGCAAGAAATAGAAACCTAGAAAAAGAGGTTCTCTATCTTGAAAGGAGAACAGAAAAAGCCAGCTGCGCAACCAAATAGAATAGGGAACGAGATTGTTTTATGAATTGGATCAACAATGGATCTCATCCCTGAAAACGAGCTAAAGGAGCATGCATGGGCAGCCACACGAAGAAGCTGGAAGAGAAAACTAATGATGATTTTTCTATGAGGAATTGCATAATGACTTTTGGTCAAAAATCCCATGGAAAGAAATCTCAACGAATGCTTCTCATGAAAAGAATACAAGTGAAAATCTTGGTTCAAAGGATCTTAAAGAGACCACTATTGTGGCGTTGCATACAATAAGTCAAAAGAGGCAAGCATCGAGGGAAGGAGAGACGGCCACGTGGCATTGAGAAAAGACCCATCTTAGTCTACCCAAGCGTTAAGCAAAGGAATCACAGACGACTCTGAGGGTCACTCAGCGCAAGCAACGCGCCATCCAAAAAGCAAGGAAGCAAGAAGGTGGTTGTAGACTCGTGGAGGCAACGCCCTGGCGAGTTGGCGGCCTAAGCAAGAAGGCGGTCCTGATTGGCTCAAGCAAGGTTGTGGCATGGCTCAAGCAAGGCAAAAAGCTGGCTCAAGAAGAAGAAGAGGGAGGAAGCATTGTCGGCTCAATCAGCAACAAGCACAGAGGAGGCGATGGTTGTGTGACAAGGCTTAGCAAGGCGGCACTCAGTGTCCTGGGAGAGTTGGTTGGAGCAGTGCCGGAAAGAATCAAGAGAAGGCCCTGACATGGCACAACGGGCAAGAAGGGAGGCGGAGCCAAGCACAGAGCGGAGGCCGGCTGTCGTAGAGCAGTGCAAGCAAGGGAAGCTGAGGCGGCTTAGCAGCAAGCAGGAAGGCGCTGTTGCAGCACGCAGAGAAGGAGAGGAGGCGTCGTGGCTTCACACTGCAGCAAGGCGAGGGCGAAGACAATCGTGTGGTGGCAAGCTGAGAAGGTTGCGGGACTCAGGAGCAGGAGGTAGAAGCGGTTGTCGGAGCAAGCATGGAGAAGGTGGAGGCGGCTTTGCTGCTTCGATGAGGCGGGTGTTCGGGGCGACGATGTGCAAAGGACGTGACCCGCCATATCCGTGCTGTTCTTTCTTTTTTTTAAATTATCATTTTAATTAAAATCTCCTCCCCCCAACGTTCAAACGAGTATGCCCAAAAATATATTTCTTTACCTTAGGCCAAGAATTACATGCTGAGATTAATTAATGCTATTTGATCAAGACTCCTTTCATAGCGACTTCCAAGAGAAGCGTTTCTGATTTGAATGTTTTTTTTAAGAGGATAACTCGTGCACATTGACAATGATTACAACTCTACATTAATCAACAAGCGTGAAACAATAACATACGAGACTCGTCGCATCATCGACTCAGTATTGTAGGCTGACAAAGGCATTCCTATTTTTCTCTCGTTTATATTTGAACAAACTAATGGATACTTTCAACACTAAAGATATGTTTACCTTGGGTGTAAGATCCCTGTTCCCACCGAGCAACAGATTCGGGATACTAGCAGCGGAAGTAGCACTTCTCGCGCGGGACAGGGGTCCCACACTCGGGGCCTCACCCACGGATATCCGGATAAGAGATTAATCCGTCGGTTGTTCCAAAACCGAACCCGGAAAAACTTTCTTTACCGAAAAACACGGGCGATTCCACCACGATAACTTTTTACTCTAACGTAGTCAAGATCATTTCTGATCGAGCTGATCCAATTACATCTATAAGATACTTGGTCAGATCAAGGAAGAAACTTGCACTTGGATCATTGGGATCAACGCTTTTTTTCCTATTCAAGAGGCACAGCCGTTGATTCCTATCCATAGAACAGTTACTGTCCGGGATTTATTTTATCTATCGTAAAAATAAAAGTTTGAGTCTCGATTTACGGATCCATCAGTCCAGCCTAACCCCATCCAGTCCCATGGGTTAGCCAACTGCCCAACCACTGTAGTGATGGGATCCAATTAAGAATTTGGTTAGGTTTTGTCCCGGGTACCAAGGAAAAGAGTTCCAAGGTCCCCTAGCCATCCTGTTCATGCAAAAATAAAACTAGTCACACCACTCACACACCCAATATGAAATTGCCTTTTCACAGATTCAACCAGTTGAAAACAATCCTTTAACACTAGTTCTGTAATTGGACACTTAAGTGTCCTGAGACACTAAAGTGTCCTGAAAAGTTTTTGAATTTTTGTGGGCAATCTATTAAGAGTTTTGAAATGCTTAACATCCACAGATGTTCCTCAAGACCCAAAAAATCCTTGAGATTTTTTAAATTGCACTTTTCTTAGCTTTTGCAAGGCAATATTTTAATTTTCTTAGACACATGCTGATAAAATGCATGATTTTTGCTGTTTTCAAAATAGTAGTAATTTGGACATAACTTTTAGAAGGGACATAGTTTGATCATGAAACTTGGCTTGATGGAAAGCCCATGATGTAAACTAAATCTTGGAATCATCAAACGACAATTATTGGATAAATTTTTGACTCGCTAATATTGAAATGATGTTTTTTATACAGGTGGAGCATGAATTTTTCTCCTTCCATATGCAAGCTAATAATGTAAAACTTGAGGTGCACCCATGGTATATAGGGTAAATACTACTTTGTTTTGAATTTTCCAAAACTTTAGAGCCACTTTTTAGGCCTCTTCTCATACATGGCCTTTTGCGCAACCTGTTTTTAATACATGAAATGTCTAATTATGAGCCTAAGCATTATTTGTTGTAACTATAGGTGTAGACTACTTGTGCAAGCATAGTTATGATTAGTTTTTGATAAAAAGATGATCAAATTTTGTATTTTTATTTTTTACAGTTTTTTTAGAACTAGGCGATAAGAACCTACTTAAGTAGAGACTAAGTTAGTGTCATACACATCAAATTATGGCTTATTTATCTCATCTCAAGCATGAAAACCAATAATCAACATTCTCATTGATAGGGCTATATTATTTTTTAGTGGCGTGATTGAGTTTTGATAATACGCGTTACTTTTGCTGATTTTATGCAACTTTTTTGGAAAAAATTCTAGGAAAGGAAAATGATTTTTTTGGTGAACTTCTACCCCTTGGACTGATGTATGCTATCAAAATATCTTGCAAAAAATGCTATTGATATCATTGGATTTTTTTTTTTGAGAGAATGATGTTTGCATATTTGGAAAAATCCTGAAAAATGTTCATTTTCAAGACATATGCTACTTTGTTGCTTATGTAATTCCAAATAAAAAGGCATTTTATATGTTTAGCATTTTTTACATAAGCATAGGGTTATGTTCTACATGCCCAATGAAGCATTTTGGTTTTTAAAGCCTACATTAGGAGTTTGATTTTTTTTCGCAACCCCCAAAAAAGGACACTTAAGTGTCCTGTTTTGGTACCAAACTAGTGTTAATAAAACCATAGTATCACTGATCACCATTTTCCAATTTATCCAGTTGATTCTTAATTTTCCCATCATTCCTTCATCAGAGTATCTATGGCATCATTGGCAACTAGGACACTCACCACCTGTCCACTCAGGAGCCGTTTCCTAATTCCTAGTCCATAATACTCGGCAATATAATCACTTATCAAGATGGACTCTCGTTGAAGATCAGCAAGATCAACCAACAGATCCATATAAAGAGCCATGGACTCATCCATTGAAGACCAGCAAGGTCAATCAACCAGATCCATGCCCGATTTCAGAAAACAACTCCTACTCTTATTCCAATATCTTCCTCGACGCACGCGTGGGTATCCTAGGCGACCCAGAGCCCGAGCACCATATGGTCAGCACCCTCTAGGATCCTTCGCAGCAGCAGGTGACCTAGCGCTTTACTCATAGGCCGCTTCCTTGGCCCCTCATCCACCATACCGGAAGCTCACCATTTTAATCGCACCGAGGCTGGTCAAGACCTCGATCGACCTTGCTACGCGAGACGTCCTTCATTGACTCTCCGTCAGCAGTTGCAACTTTATCATCACGACCTTAATCACAAGACGACCAAAATGCTTCCCCAGCATTCTTGACATAAAACAATCATTTACAAACAGCATTTACAAACAGTTTACAAATACAGTTTCTATATTAACTCTCATTTTTTTACATTATCCCTCATTAACCCACATTACTTATTCCACATTCCATTTATATGTGTACTCATCCTCTCACATCATTTTCCATCTCATCACTTCAGATTCCTTCACATCACATATCATATAATCACATCCATACATATATCCAAATCCACTCCACATTCACATCCATACATCCACATCTACATGCATACATTCATATCTATATGCATACATCCACAACTCCATGCATACATCCACATCCACATTCACATTCACATCCATACATCTACATCTACATGCATACATCCACCTCCACATTCACATCCACATCTATACATCTACATCTACATGCATACATCCACAACTCCATTCACATCCATACATATACATCTACATCCATACATCCACATCTCCATTCACATCCCCATCTATACATCTACATATACATGCATACATCCACATCTCCATTCACATCCACATCTATACATCTACATGCATACATCCACATCTCCATTCACATCCACATCTATACATCTACATCTACATGCATACATCCACATCCATACCTATACATCTACATCCATACATCCACATCTCCATTCATATCCCCATCTATATATCTACATATACATGCATACATCCACATCTCCATTCACATCCACATCTCCATTCACCTCCACATCTATACATCTACATGCATACATCCACATCTCCATTCACATCCCCATCTATACATCTACATGCATATATCCACATCTCCATTCACATCCCCATCTATACATCTACATCTACATGCATACATCCACATCTCCATTCACCTCCACATCTATACATCTACATGCATACATCCACATCTCCATTCACATCCCCATCTATACATCTACATCTACATGCATACCTCCACACCTCCACGATTACAATAAAATTCTTTTAATTAATCTAGGATGATAATTCCTAGAATATGGTAGGAAGTCTTCTTTTCATGCTTTGAATGAAATTATTTTATGTGTAAATTTTTATAAAATTTTGCCATAGCTTCGCTACTATAACTGATAAATCTCAATCATTTTAAAGATAAGGCTTATCTTTAAGGAAATGATTAGAATGATCCCTAATTGGATCATTAACCCTTAATGGATTAAATAAAAATAATCATAACTAAAAGCATAGATAAAAAAACTATTAATTTATTCTCAAGTATAGATTAATCTTGGATTAAGAAAAAGCTTTATGAAAAGCTTCATTTGGATTGAGAATGGCTCATGAGTATGACCATTTCTTAAGTGAGAGAAAGAGAAAAACCATTAGAATTAAACATAAATAAAAATTTATGTAATTATTTACTATCATTAATTAATTAACTTCAATAGCATTTCAAAAACCATACCAATTAAGCTTCTCAAGCTTGAGAGGGGTTGAGAAGAGAGAATCATTGAGGAATTATAGAAAAGATCAAAATTCACTATACTTATCTTATAATTTGCTTGATTCTTTGTTCACGGTAGAGGCCCCCAACCAATCAATTGGTTTAGTATGTTGATGGAGCCACCAATGGGGATTTTAGAAAGAGAGAAGTGTCAAAAACTAGTGAATTATTAAAGAATTCACAGTTCTTGGCTTAGGTGGAGTAGAGTAACAATGCATAAGACACTATATTTTTTTCAACAAGGGAAGGCTTCTATTTATAGTAAAAATTGAGCTCCTAACCAAACAAACTGATTCTAGAATTTTTCAAGTCAGTTTGGTTGAATTTAGACTAGATTTGGACCTAGTTTGGTTATTTTTTGATTCGGTTTGGTTCCATTTTGATTTGGTTTGGTTCAAGAGAGATGAGAGATAAAAATATCACATTATTTTTGAGTTTAAAACTCATTCAAGCATGTGAAATATGTACCTCCTTTAAAGAACTCCCCTTCCTTACATATGTGTCAAAATTTTATTGCTCATAGTTTTTTTTTTACTAATAAACCTTGTACATTTTCAACTCTTCATCTTATGTGAAATATGCACCTTCTTTAAAGAACTCCCCTTCCTTACATATGTGTCAAAATTTTATTGCTCATAGTTTTTTACTAATAAACCTTGTACATTTTCAACTCTTCATCTTATGTGAGCATTTACTCATTTTTGGGTATCTTCTTTTACAAATTGGATTTATCTCCTCCCTACACATGGATTGATGCTATTGGTCCATAGGAACCTTAATTGGACCATAATCCAAAAATTTCTGAAAATCTAGACCCTTAGACTAAGGTTCTTTATACCTATTTCCAATTAATTCCAATTGCACATTGGAAAATTCTTTCTGAATTTCTGTTTTAGGGGGATTCATTTTAATAAGGTGAGATATTTTTCTATCCAAAAATATTCAAAATCTGAATATTCTCTCTCTAGGTTAAACAGCCACAAACAAGATCTCTTATATTTCAGAAAAGGAATTGATTACAGGGGAATATGCTAGACATCAAAAAGGGTTTGGGGGAGGAATCTTACATTCTACCCCACTTAAAAAATGCGAGATGTCCTCATCTCGCAAACTGGGATAATTTCGCAAGATGTACGAATATGAGACTTAGAGAAAAATTTTAATCAAGATTAACCACCAAGAAAAGTCTTAAAGAAAGCAAGATAAGAACAAGATTTAAACTTTATTCATTCTCGGAACTTATACAGTAAAGATAGAAGAACTCTTTACACTTCCATAAGTCCGTCCATCATATGGTCACAAAAGCAGCACTCACAAGCTGCACAAGTATAGGGTAACTCATCTATGGGAATGATTCTGCTGGTTATTGCCGCACCTATCTCAGTGGTATGAGGTGATCTAACAAAAGGACCTCTGAGAGACAAGCCAAAAACGGGATAAAGGCATATCTTCTCATAAGGAAGAAAACACGCCAGTAAGAAGACCCGCTCAGAAAACCCAAGATGCCTTGATCTCATGACGCAGTAGTATCGGGGACCTAAACCCAAAGCGGACATTGTTACGAAAGTGCTGTTGACCCTAGGGTGTTACCCTAGTTATGTTTTGATAGGTTCGCCATTTGGTCTGAGCTACAGAAGTTCCTAGGTGAGGAAAAAGTGAGCGCTCATACTGTTCTATAAAGTCTTTCTTCACAGACTCTCTTGCATCTTGAAGGTGAGAAATCATCAGGGATAAAACTAATTCCTGTTGCCAAGCCATGAAGGAGATTAAGAAAGAAAGGAGATTGATGGGAGTAAGATTACTATGAGCGACAAGTAAAAGTTACGACTTATATAAAGGAAGGAGCTAGCGTAACCTAGAAGCCAACGGTAACTTGCCCCACTGAAGTTTTACCGTCTTTCCATGATTTGTGTTTGACACATTTTTCTATAGAAGGCATTAAGAATTTTGAGATGAGGAGATAAAAGAAGCTTGTAGGCTAAGTCACCTACTTTCATCGAATTGTTACCATATTATAGTAGTGATGTGTGTGAACACACTTAGGACCGCCGGGGCACTTTTTCCCTCACTAGGAGGTTTTTTCCCCCGTGCATTGTATATACGCCCATTATCTTCTAGGGCTTGTTATCTTTCATTTTTGGCACTCATAATACACTACTGTGTTGTGCTCAAGCTTCCTCATCTTCTTGAAGTTGTGTGTGCATTCCTGCAACCCTAATTCCAACAATTGGTATCAGAGCAGGCTTCCTCCTCCCGGGCAGCATCACCGGCACCTGCCGCTTCATCTCCTCCGATTGCAGGTTAGTATATGCCGTGGGACAGCCCGTAGGGCTAGGTCGTTTCAGAATTTTGATCTGAAGTCATTTCGCCCTCCGTTTTTGCATTCCAAGTACTGCGCAGGCAAAATCGTCCTACTGTGCAGATTTTCTGTCAAGATTAAAATCTGCAGGACAGGTGCCCATTCGTCTGTTTTGGGCTGTGCTACATAGCACAGGTCGATTTTATACAGGTTTACCTCTTACAGACAGCATTTACATCTAGTAGTACAGTCATTGGCCATGGCTGACAACAATGATGTATTCCGCATGTTGGCTGCTGAGGATAAGTTGGATGGCACCAACTATCCATTGTGGGCATATATGATGCGACATGTATTGGTAGCAAAGGGGTTATGGAACATTGTGCAGGGTATTGATGCACGTCCTATTGTGGCTGGGAATGCTGCAAACACATCAGAAACAGGTACTGTTGATGATGGTGCAGGCACAAGTGCTGTAGCAGCTGTTCGAGAACCACCACTTTCAGCAGAGCAGATTCGTTGGGATGGTAGAGATGCGCAGGCTCATGCCTTGATTGCGCTGTCTGTCAAACGTACCATTATCCCACATATTCGCTCCTGCAGGACTTCTAAGGATGCTTGGGATGTACTTGCCACATTGTATCAGGCAAGAAATGAGGCTCGTGTTGCTTACCTCCGAAAACAGTTGGAGAGTGAGCATATGAACGAAGGTGATTCTATGGATAGCTTTTTGACAAAGATCAAGGATTTCAAAGAGAAGCTCATTTCTGCAGATGAAATCCTGTCAGACAGTTCACTTGTGCAGACTGTTTTGAATGGTCTACCAGATTCTTATCAGGGTTTTGCTTCCACTCTTCGCTTGATGATGAAAGGCAATCCCAATGCCTTATCATTTGAGGAGTTAGTTTCTGTTTTGCTGCAAGAAGACCAGCCAAGGCAAAACAGGAATATTATGCGTGTCGCAGATCAAGCTTTCGTTGCTAGTCAGAGAAGCGGGAAAGGTAAAGCTGGCTTTTCTTCTAGTAAGCAGAAATCTGCAAATGCTGCGCAACCAAAGAAGGAAGACAAAGATGAGAAGAAGGGTGACAAACAGAAGACATTTTGCAAGTACTGTAAGGGAAATGATCATGTCATCAAAGCGTGTCCTAAGCTAGCTGCGAAAGAGGCTAAGAAGAAAGAGGCTGGTATGGCTGTTGCAGATGCCTCTCCTTCTAACAATGAATCTGCTAATGTTGTGCTAGATACAGAATGGGCATTCAATGCGCAGTGCAGTTATGACCCATCTTTGCATGACACATGTATGTCTGCAGTAGATTCAGATGTATGGTACTTTGACAGTGGTGCCACTAAGCATATCACCTCGCAGCGCAGTTTATTCACTTTCCTTGAGTCTGCTCCCACAGGGAATACTGTCACTTGTGCCAATAACTCCTCTTATCCCGTTAAAGGAGTTGGACAGATTGTGCTGAATGTTGCAAATGGCAACACCTTTACACTTTTTGATGCATTGTATGTGCCAGGGATCAAAAAGAATCTGCTGTCAGTCTCCGCATTTGCCAAAACAGGTTTGGTTGTAAAATTTGTGGATGACAGATGTACTGTTCATGATCTCTCTTGTGGTGACATCATTGTAGCATCTGGTTCACTATGTCGAGGGCTGTATAAGCTCAATATGGATGGCAAATGTGTAGAGGATTCAGCATGTGCTATTATGGATACGCAGGCTATTTCAAATGCAAAACTGTGGCATGCACGTTTTGGTCATCTGAATTTTGCAAGTTTGCTGCGCCTGCAGAAATCTGAAATGGTGTCTTCTTTGCCTAAGCTTGAGGCACCTGTCAAGCATGTTTGTGAGGGCTGCATATTGGGTAAAATGCAGCGTGCTTCCTTTCCCAAAGATGGATCAATGAGAGCTGAACGCAGATTGCAGCTTGTTCACAGTGATGTTTGTGGTCCCATGCAAACTCCATCATTTGGAAACTACCTTTACTTCGTGACTTTCATTGATGATTTTACCAGGCATGCATGGGTATATCCTTTGAAGGCAAAGTCCGAAGTGTTTTTGTGCTTCAAACAGTTTTTGGTTATGGCTGAAAATGTGTCAGAAAGTAAGATGGGCACCCTCCGTTCAGATCGAGGGGGGGAGTATATGTCTTCAGAATTTAATGCATTTCTGGCTGAGCGTGGGATAAAACACCAATGTACAGTGCCGTATACACCACAGCAAAATGGTGTGGCTGAGAGAAAAAACAGGTCTCTCATGGAAATGGCAAGATGTATGGTTAAGAGTCAAAGTCTACCACATGGTTTTTGGCTTGAGGCTGTCATGTGTGCCACTTATGTACTAAACAGGTGTCCCACCAAAGCATTACAGGTTGTCACTCCATATGAGGCTTGGCATAGCCGCAAGCCATCTGTTGGCCATTTACGTGTTTTTGGTTGCCTGGCATATGCATTAGTGCCTGTGCAACATCGCAGAAAATTGGATGACAAAGCTGTCAAATGTATTTTTGTTGGATATAGTGCTGAGAGCAAAGGCTATCGTTTGTATCATCCACAGACAAAGCGCATTTTGGTTAGCCGTGATGTTGTATTTGTGGAAGATGCAGTTCAGCCCTTGGTTTCATGTACTAAGGAGACAGATATCAGCTCACGTGATGTCTATGATACATTGTTGCCTCTTTTCAGTGGTGCATAGTCAAGTGCAATACCTCATGAGGCAGTTTTTCAGCCTATGCGGGTTTTAAATGATGGCACAGATCAGCCTATATCTGATGCAGATGTGCATGATGCACTTGAGGATGAGAGACAAGAGATTGAGGGCTCTAGGAATATGCCTAGATGGCTGGTGCAGACTTTGCGTGACAGCAAGTTGGATGCCCCTTTGTCTAGTCGCACTCGTTCTGGCTCTCATGGTGCCTCTTATGCGTCAGATTGTTATGCATTAGCTGTTTCTAGTATGTGCGATGAAAGTGAGCCTGTTTCATTTGATGAGGCACAAAGTTCAGAAGATTGGATGGCTGCTATGCAAGCAGAATACGATGCTATTATGAAGAATGGTACATGGTCTTTATGTGACTTGCCCCCTGGCAAGAAGGCCATTGGCACTAAGTGGGTATACAAATTGAAGCGTAAGCCTGATGGCACAGTGGATCGCCATAAGGCTAGGCTTGTTGCAAAAGGTTATGCTCAAGAGAAGGGCATTGATTTTGATGAGACTTTTGCTCCCACATGTCGTATGACCACTGTTCGTAGCATCTGTGCATTAGCAGCTCATAATGGTTGGAATGTACATCAGCTGGACATAAAGACTGCGTTCTTAAATGGAGATTTGCATGAGGAGGTGTATGTATCGCAGCCTCGTGGTTTTGTTCAAAGAGGGCAGGAAAACAAAGTGTGCAGGTTAAAAAAGGCTTTATATGGTTTAAAGCAAGCTCCACGAGCTTGGTATGAAAAAATACATGCATATTTGACTGCACATGGGTTTCAGAATAGTCCAACAGAAAGCACTTTGTATGCTAAACGTGTGGATGGTGTACATCTAATCATTGCTCTCTATGTCGATGACATGCTGCTCACAGGACCAAATGAGAGTCATATTGCTGATTTTAAGGCTGATTTGAATGCCTCTTTTGAGATGTCAGATTTGGGACATTTGCATCATTATTTGGGGATACAATTTAAGCAGTGTGATGGAGGTATTGCTTTGTGTCAGACAAAGTATATTGAAACATTGTTGCGGAGATTTGGCCTTGAAGACTGCAAGCCTATTGCTACTCCAATGGAGACAGGTTTGAAGTTGAGTCTTCATGATGCTGGAGATCACTTTGATGTCACACTCTATCAGACAGCTGTTGGTTGCCTCATTTATGTATGCATTACGAGGCCAGACATTCAGTTTGCAGTCTCACAGGTGAGCAGATTTATGCATAGCCCAGGCATTAAGCATTGGCAGGTAGTGAAGCGTATCTTTCGCTATTTGAGTGGTACTCGGCATCTTGGGTTGTTTTATCCCAAGGGGGGATCATTGCCGCCAGATTTACATGCTTTTTCAGATTCTGACTGGGCTGGTTGTTATGACACACGCGTGTCCACGAGTGGTTTTTGCTTCATGCTTGGAAGCTCATGCATATCATGGTTGAGCAAGAAGCAGCCTACTGTGGCCACTTCTAGTTGTGAAGCTGAGTACAGGGCAGCTTTCACAGCTACGGTTGAGTGTGTGTGGCTCAGACGCCTTATGGCTGATTTGGGTGTTGGGCAGCCATCTGCCACCACCATCTTCACTGACAGTCAGAGCGCATTGGCAGTTGCGCGGAACCCAGTGTTCCATGCTCGTACGAAGCACATTGAGGTGCACTACCATTATGTCAGGGAGAGACTCTCTGCAGGAGAGATCAGTTTGGCTTATGTGCCAACACAGGATAACCTTGCAGACCTTTTCACAAAGGCTCTGCCTCGTGAGAAGTTCGAAGCTTTTCGCAAAGCTTTGGGCTTACTCCCTTTTGTGGATTCGTCCACATAGCTAGACACTTCCCTATACATGAGTGCTAGCTCTTGTTCACCGCATCACTCCAGGGGGGATTTGTTACCATATTATAGTAGTGATGTGTGTGAACACACTTAGGACCGCCGGGGCACTTTTTCCCTCACTAGGAGGTTTTTTCCCCCGTGCATTGTATATACGCCCATTATCTTCTAGGGCTTGTTATCTTTCATTTTTGGCACTCATAATACACTACTGTGTTGTGCTCAAGCTTCCTCATCTTCTTGAAGTTGTGTGTGCATTCCTGCAACCCTAATTCCAACATGAATTTAGATATAAGGGTCACAATATCTGGGGATAACTTCTTATACTCCCCAAGAGATAAAGAACTTCTTTTGGGCCGTACTCGAATGAAAACCAAAACCTTGGTATCCAAAACACAGATTCTCACTTCTGAACTCATTGTTCTAAATCCTTAAAATAGGTGGGACTCCTGAGAAGTATTCTAGGGAAAGGGTCTTTCTTTTTTTAAACGGAAACTTTCTTTTATTTTAGAGAGGGAATAATTATAAGATCAGAAAGGGAGATTCTTACTCCTGTATACCTCGAAGGCTGGGGAGGAATCTTACATTCTACCCCACTTAAAAAGTGCGAGATGTCCTCATCTCGCAAGGTAGAGGACAGCTCTTTTTCTTAAGATCCAATTTTATTCTGGGGTTCCTTATATTCTGGTCAACCCAACAGAACACTGGGATAAATATCCCTTATATAGAACTCATCATTAAATAACAATTCATTCAGATCATATCATTCATATCTTTAACATGATAATGGTCCATTAGACCAAAAAGTTTCTTTCGGAACATTCCTCCACGGAAATTTCAGTCAAGCAAGTTCTCAATTTGTCATCCCTTAACTTGATCTACTGGTCAAGTATTAACAGTAGCAATCTGACAGCACAACCCACTAATCTCATAGTGATTTGCTGAATTCCTTATCATCATTCTAGTTATGAATATCATCACAGGGACTCGTCCCATTCCCCCTCATTGTGGTTTCATTATATTTCAACTAATTTTTAAAAATCATCATTTTTCAATCAGAATCCAAATCAATTCATCAATTCTCAAACAGAATTAAAAATCATATCAATCACATTCGAAATCATCATCTGGATAGCATTAACGCTTATAATTTCAAGTCTTAGATTTACTCGTATATACTGTCAATAAAGAGCTGCAGTAATACTCTCGGTATATACGGTAGTCACGGCCCTTGGAATTATAAGGTAAATACCATCATGTCTAGGCCTCAAGCAAGTCAGGGATTCTATATAATTGCGGTACTTCCATTTGAAGACCCAATTACCAAATTACGAGTTTCAGTTTGAATATCAAATTGTATGAATTATATTACACAATTATAACCTTTTTGTCTTTCTAGATAAATTTTTGACATATTTGTCTTCTCAGTTGATCTTTATTAACCAAATGCTCTGATACCAACTGTAAGATCTCTGTTCCCACCGAGCAACAGATTCGGGATACTAGCAGCGGAAGTAGCACTTCTCGCGCGGGACAGGGGTCCCACACTCGGGGCCTCACCCACCACACGGATATCCGGATAAGAGATTAATCCGTCGGTTGTTCCAAAACCGAACCCGGAAAAACTTCCTTTACCGAAAAAAATGGGCGATTCCACGAGGATAACTTTTTACTCTAACGTAGTCAAGATCATTTCTGATCGAGCTGATCCAATTACATCTATAAGATACTTGGTCAGATCAAGGAAGAAACTTGCACTTGGATCATTGGGATCAACGCTTTTTTCCCCATTCAAGAGGCACAGCCGTTGATTCCTATCCATAGAACAGTTACTGTCCGAGATTTATTTTATCTATCGTAAAAACAAAAGTTTGAGTCTCGATTTACGGATCCATCAGTCCAGCCTAACCCCATCCAGTCCCATGGGTTAGCCAACTGCCCAACCACTGTAGTGATGGGATCCAATTAAGAATTTGGTTAGGTTTTGTCCCGGGTACCAAGGAAAAGAGTTCCAAGGCTCCCTAGCTGGATGTTCATGCAAAAATAAAACTAGTCACACCACTCACACACCCAATATGAAATTGTCTTTTCACAGATTCAACCAGTTTAAAACAATCCTTTAATAAAACCATAGTATCACTGATCACCATCTTCCAATTTATCCAGTTGATTCTTAATTTTCCCATCATTCCTTCATCAGAGTATCTATGGCATCATTGGCAACTAGGACGCTCACCACCTGTCCACTCAGGGGCCGTTTCCTAATTCCTAGTCCATAATACTCGGCAATATAATCACTTATCAAGATGGACTCTCGTTGAAGTTCAGCAAGATCAACCAACAGATCCATATAAAGAGCCATGGACTCATCCATTGAAGACCAGCAAGGTCAATCAACCAGATCCATGCCCGATTTCAGAAAACAACTCCTACTCTTATTCCAATATCTTCCTCGACGCACGCGTGGGTATCCTAGGCGACCCAGAGCCCGAGCACCGTATGGTCAGCACCCTCTAGGATCCTTCGCAGCAGCAGGTGACCTAGCGCTTCACTCATAGGCCGCTTCCTTGGCCCCTCATCCACCGTACCGGAAGCTCACCATTTTAATCGCACCGAGGCTGGTCAAGACCTCAGCCGACCTTGCTACGCGAGACGTCCTTCCTTGACTCTCCATCAGCAGTTGCAACTTTATCATCACGACCTTAATCACAAGACGGCCAAAATGCTTCTTGACATAAAACAATCGTTTACAAACAGCATTTACAAATACAGTTTCTATATTAACTCTCATTTTTTCACATTATCCCTCATCAACCCACATTACTTATTCCACATTCCATTTATATGTGTACTCATCCTCTCACATCATTTTCCATCTCATCACTTCAGATTCCTTCACATCACACATCATATAATCACATCCATACATATATCCACATCCACATCCACATTCACATCCATACATCCACATCTACATGCATACATTCATATCTATATGTCCTCATCTCGCAAGGTAGAGGACAGCTCTTTTTCTTAAGATCCAATTTTATTCTGGGGTTCCTTATATTCTAGTCAACCCAACAGAACACTGGGATAAATATCCCTTATATAGAACTCATCATTAAATAACAATTCATTCAGATCATATCATTCATATCTTTAACATGATAATGGTCCATTAGACCGAAAAGTTTCCTTCGGAACATTCCTCCACGGAAATTTCAGTCAAGCAAGTTCTCAATTTGTCATCCCTTAACTTGATCTACCGGTCAAGTATTAACAGTAGCAATCTAACAGCACAACCCACTAATCTCATAGTGATTTGCTGAATTCCTTATCATCATTCTAGTTATGAATATCATCACAGGGACTCGTCCCATTCCCCCTCATTGTGGTTTCATTATATTTCAACTAATTTTTAAAAATCATCATTTCTCAATCAGAATCCAAATCAATTCATCAATTCTCAAACAGAATTAAAAATCATATCAATCACATTCGAAATCATCATCTGGATAGCATTAACACTTATAATTTCAAGTCTTAGATTTACTCGTATACACTGTCAGTAAAGAGCTGCAGTTATACTCTCGGTATATACGGTAGTCACGGCCCTTGGAATTATAAGGTAAATACCATCATGTCTAGGCCTCAAGCAAGTCAGGGATTCTATATAATTGCGGTACTTCCATTTGAAGACCCAATTACCAAATTACGAGTTTCAGTTTGAATATCAAATTGTATGAATTATATCACACAATTATAACCTTTTTGTCTTTCTAGATAAATTTTTGACATATTTGTCTTCTCAGTTGATCTTTATTAACCAAATGCTCTGATACCAACTGTAAGATCTCTGTTCCCACCGAGCAACAGATTCGGGATACTAGCAGCGGAAGTAGCACTTCTCGCGCGGGACAGGGGTCCCACACTCGGGGCCTCACCCACGGATATCCGGATAAGAGATTAATCCGTCGGTTGTTCCAAAACCGAACCCGGAAAAACTTCCTTTACCGGAAAAAATGGGCGATTCCACGAGGATAACTTTTTACTCTAACGTAGTCAAGATCATTTCTGATCGAGCTGATCCAATTACATCTATAAGATACTTGGTCAGATCAAGGAAGAAACTTGCACTTGGATCATTGGGATCAACGCTTTTTTCCCCATTCAAGAGGCACAGCCGTTGATTCCTATCCATAGAACAGTTACTGTCCGAGATTTATTTTATCTATCGTAAAAACAAAAGTTTGAGTCTCGATTTACGGATCCATCAGTCCAGCCTAACCCCATCCAGTCCCATGGGTTAGCCAACTGCCCAACCACTGTAGTGATGGGATCCAATTAAGAATTTGGTTAGGTTTTGTCCCGGGTACCAAGGAAAAGAGTTCCAAGGCTCCCTAGCCGGATGTTCATGCAAAAATAAAACTAGTCACACCACTCACACACCCAATATGAAATTGCCTTTTCACAGATTCAACTAGTTTAAAACAATCCTTTAATAAAACCATAGTATCACTGATCACCATCTTCCAATTTATCCAGTTGATTCTTAATTTTCCCATCATTCCTTCATCAGAGTATCTATGGCATCATTGGCAACTAGGACGCTCACCACCTGTCCACTCAGGGGCCGTTTCCTAATTGCTAGTCCATAATACTCGGCAATATAATCACTTATCAAGATGGACTCTCATTGAAGATCAGTAAGATCAACCAACAGATCCATATAAAGAGCCATGGACTCATCCATTGAAGACCAGCAAGGTCAATCAACCAGATCCATGCCCGATTTCAGAAAACAACTCCTACTCTTGTTCCAATATCTTCCTCGACGCACGCGTGGGTATCCTAGGCGACCTAGAGCCCGAGCACCGTATGGTCAGCACCCTCTAGGATCCTTCGTAGGTGACCTAGCGCTTCACTGATAGGCCGCTTCCTTGGCCCCTCATCCACCGTACCGGAAGCTCACCATTTTAATCGCACCGAGGCTGGTCAAGACCTCGGCCGACCTTGCTACGCGAGACGTCCTTCATTGACTCTCCGTCAGGCAGTTGCAACTTTATCATCACGACCTTAATCACAAGACGGCCAAAATGCTTCCCCAGCATTCTTGACATAAAACAATCATTTACAAACAGCATTTACAAACAGTTTATAAATACTGTTTCTATATTAACTCTCATTTTTCCACATTATCCCTCATCAACCCACATTACTTATTCCACATTCCATTTATATGTGTACTCATCCTCTCACATCATTTTCCATCTCATCACTTCAGATTCCTTCATATCACATATCATATAATCACATCCATACATATATCCACATCCACATCCACAACTCCATACATACATCCACATCTACATGCATACATTCATATCTATATGCATACATCCACAACTCCATGCATACATCCACATCCACATTCACATTCACATCCATACATCTACATCTACATGCATACATCCACCTCCACATTCACATCCACATCTATACATCTACATCTACATGCATACATCCACAACTCCATTCACATCCACATACATCCATACATCCACATCTCCATTCACATCCCCATCTATACAACTACATATACATGCATATATCCACATCTCCATTCACATCCACATCTATACATCTACATGCATACATCCACATCTCCATTCACATCCACATCTATACATCTACATCTACATGCATACATCCACATCTCCATTCACCTCCACATCTATACATCTACATGCATACATCCACATCTCCATTCACATCTCCATTCACATCCCCATCTATACATCTACATGCATACATCCACATCTCCATTCACATCCCCATCTATACATCGACATCTACATGCATACATCCACATCTCCATTCACCTCCACATCTATACATCTACATGCATACATCCACATCTCCATTCACATCCCCATCTATACATCTACATCTACATGCATACCTCCACACCTCCATGATTACAATAAAATTCTTTTAATTAATCTAGGATGATAATTCCTAGAATATGGTAGGAAGTCCTCTTTTCATGCTTTGAATGAAATTATTTTGTGTAAATTTTTATAAAATTTTGCCATAGCTTCGCTACTATAACTGATAAATCTCAATTATTTTAAAGATAAGGCTTATCTTTAAGGGAATGATTAGAATGATCCCTAATTGAATCATTAACCCTTAATGGATTAAATAAAAATAATCATAACTAAAAGCATAGATAAAAAAAACTATTAATTTATTCTCAAGCATAGATTAATCTTGGATTAAGAAAAAGCTTTATGAAAAGCTTCATTTGGATTGAGAATGGGTCATGAGTATGACCATTTCTTAAGTGAGTGAGAGAGAAAAACCATTAGAATTAAACATAAATGAAAATTTATGTAATTCTTTACTATCATTAATTAATTAACTTCAATAGCATTTCAAAAACCATACCAATTAAGCTTCTCAAGCTTGAGAGGGATTGAGAAGAGAGAATCATTGAGGAATTATAGAAAAGATCAAAATTCACTATACTTATCTTATAATTTGCTTGATTCTTTGTTCACAGTAGAGGCCCCCAACCAATCAATTGGTTTAGTATGTTGATGGAGCCACCAATGGGGATTTTAGAAAGAGAGAAGTGTCAAAAACTAGTGAATTATTAAAGAATTCACAGTTCTTGGCTTAGGTGGAGTAGAGTAACAATGCATAAGACACTATATTTTTTTCAACAAGGGAAGGCTTCTATTTATAGTAAAAATTGAGCTCCTAACCAAACAAACTGATTCTAAAATTTTTCAAGTCAGTTTGGTTGAATTTGGACTAGATTTGGACCTAGTTTGGTTACTTTTTGATTCGGTTTGGTTCCATTTTGATTTGGTTTGGTTCAAGAGAGATGGGAGATAAAAATATCACATTATTTTTGAGTTTAAAACTCATTCAAGCATGTGAAATATGTACCTCCTTTAAAGAACTCCCCTTCCTTACATATGCGTCAAAATTTTATTGCTCATAGTTTTTTTTACTAATAAACCTTGTACATTTTCAACTCTTCATCTTATGTGAAATATGCACCTTCTTTAAAGAACTCCCCTTCCTTACATATGTGTCAAAATTTTATTGCTCATAGTTTTTTACTAATAAACCTTGTACATTTTCAACTCTTCATCTTATGTGAAATATGCACCTTCTTTAAAGAACTCCCCTTCCTTACATATGTGTCAAAATTTTATTGCTCATAGTTTTTTTACTAATAAACCTTGTACATTTTCAACTCTTCATCTTATGTGAAATATGCACCTTCTTTAAAGAACTCCCCTTCCTTACATATGTGTCAAAATTTTATTGCTCATAGTTTTTTACTAATAAACCTTGTACATTTCCAACTCTTCATCTTATGTGAGCATTTACTCATTTTTGGGTATCTTCTTTTACAAATTGGATTTATCTCCTCCCTACACATGGATTGATGCTATTGGCCCATAGGAACCTTAATTGGACCATAATCCAAAAATTTCTGAAAATCTAGACCCTTAGACTAAGGTTCTTTATACCTATTTCCAATTAATTTCAATTGCACATTGGAAAATTCTTTCTGAATTTCTGTTTTAGGGGGATTCATTTTAATAAGGTGAGATATTTTTCTATCCAAAAATATTCAAAATCTGAATATTCTCTCTCTAGAATATTTTCTCTCTCTAGGTTAAAACAGCCACAAACAAGATCTCTTATATTTCAGAAAAGGAATTGATTACAAGGGAATATGCTAGACATCAAAAAGGGGTTGGGGGAGGAATCTTACATTGGGTAACCTGAGATGCTTGCACAAAAGCAAGCATCTAGAGAAGACCATGTGGATTTTGAAAAAAGCACACTTAATAAAGCTACACACACTTAATAAACCCCAAGGTAAACACAATGCCCTGCACTTTGCCCTACGCTTCTCCCTCTCCTACGTGCCTGGCATGTGCCCGCCCGCAAACACGACCCCTTCTACTACCTGGTAAACACGACGCCCTACACCTTGCCTTGCTGCGCTTCTCCCCCTGGTGCACTCCATGCTCTAAAGCTTGCAAAACAAGATTACTTTTTTTTTACTTTTTGCGCTTCTCTCCCTGGTGCACTCCATGCTCTGAAGCTTGCAAAACAAGATTATTTTTTTTACTTTCTTTTATCGTGTTTTGTGTGAGTAGTTGGGTAGCACACTTTGTGTAGTGTAGAGCATATTTGAAATGCTCGAATGAACATGAAGAAAGCATACTTAGAAGTAATGCTAGATTGACATCCGCAATTAATGAACTTGAAGCCTACTCTTATGTTCAATAAAGATTCAAAAGTTCCTCACAAATTAAAAAATTATAAATTTATCATTGCATTTGAAAATGAGTTTTATATCATGAATCAATACATATGACTAATGGCCACCTTCAACACTGAAGGTATTTTGGTCCAATTTCGAAATCAAAAGTGCTCTTTGGGAAATGAGAAAGACACGTTATCCTATGTTTATTAAATTTTGGAAAAAATTATGCCAAGTCCTATGTACGGTTTTTTTTTTTAAACTTCACTCACACAAACAAGCACGACAATCCTATGACTTGATGAAACATTTAACTCAAATTCAAATGTGGTAATGAATTTGAAATTATTTACCTTGCGATATAATCTATCGATGCCCATTAATTCCTCGCATCTAATATAATCATAGGCTTGATGTTCATGCTCGTTCAAGCTCTAAAAGCTGTTCATATAAACTTGAGAAAGACACATATACAAAGAAGACGTGCTACAGAAACCGTATGGGTTGCAACGTCCATCTTCATTCAAGCGCTTCAAGATATTTATACATAAACAAAAAGACACACAAAGTATGTTAACAATGAATAGGTGCAAGCAATCCAGAGACTAAGGAATACCCAAGCATTCTAGTTGAATTTTATGGCGTTGTATGTCAAAAATTGGCATGCCTCCATTAGCTCTCTTTTTAAGGATTGATGTTTTTTATTTTACCTTTTAACAAATTGAGCAACTTTCATTTACTAGAAAAGTAATAAGCTAAATGTAGTAACATAATAATGATAATAGATAACATTAAAGAATTTGTATATTAAATTAGATTTTCAATGTTCCATGTTCCTTTGACCAAATTGTTTGAAAGTCTAAGATTCAAAGTTGCCCGAGGTTAAGTAAAGTAGGTTTTCTATAATGTGTGTGAAAAGGACCAAGGCCTAACCATTCATTTAGTTAAACAATGTATCCTGATGAAAATAAGCTGGGGGTACTTTTCAAAAGAGGTTTAGGGCCTTCGGGGGTGTAACTCAGATCCAAGTATCGTAGAAGCAAGTGTCTTTTTGGGAACGTTTAGCAGATCATGGCTCTCTGGCCATGGACATTGTGGGTTGAAGGTGGCAGTTTTCATGGCCCAGCAAGACAAACAGACTCCTCCACAAATTTTATTTACAATATCCTTTTCAAGAATGGCAAACCAAAAGAATGGAACTATAAAGGTGGACCCTCATGCCAATGAGGTGATAGCTCAAGTGGTGAAGGTGTTTGCCTAGGACCAAGAAGTCCTCAGTTCACGACTCCCCTTGGTGCTTCCTCAACGGCCTATGTGCAGATAATTAAGCGCCTACACGAATCAGTAACTAAGGGAGGATATTGGGCCTAAGGCCAGCCGAAAAAAAACAAAGATGGACCCTCACATGCTGAATCGAATTCCTGAAAAACTAAGACTTACGAATTTTCCAGACATCTTCAAGGAAGATTCTGAAGAATTCTCATTCTTCTGGCTAGCTTCCTCATGCTTCACCATCGTCTTTCTAAAAGGCCTTGGAGAATTGCTAGGTTCCGAAGCCTTACCTTGAAGGAATTGCACCACTCTACTCATTGTTGGTCTCAAAGAAGGCTCCTCTTGAAGGCACCATAGAGCCACTAGGCTCAAGATCGACATTATGCATTATCCTCTTATCAATAGACACAGAGATCCCTTCATCTGTTTCCTCCTCTTGAGAAAGCGGGTCAAGCCAAATGTTAATGTACACAAAGATGATTTTTTTCTTGTTAGACCAAGTGATGATATTTGTCCAATATAGTTGGGTGTTGCATTGTGTAATGTTAAACTTGAGTCCCAATCTAGTACTTTTAACAAATCAAGGTGCAATAATGGGCTCACGTTGCAAGAGGACGATGTAATGATACAACTAGATATAAAGGTTGTTAGCATAAGTATTGGCGATGTAATAAATGTGATCATTTAGATACAATTGTATGTAGTGGTGGACAACTATAAAGCCACCAACAAGCAAGAAAAAGAGGTAAAGATTCCAATGGTAGCATAAGAGAAGGCACATATGAATCTCAAGAGAGCAATGATTTTGTTGAAAATAAAATTTGTAGATCAAGAACTATTAAATTGGCTTAAGATGAGTGCTTTTTTAGGTGATAAAAAAATTTGAGATTCAATTATTTTCTTAGTACATCACCTAGTATTAAATGCATTTGGTGAAAAAGTGTACCATGATTTTACAAATTTATGCTAACTATCTACCCATGAATTAGATGCATTGATTCCAAGGTTTCCCTCGACATGTCTAGTCTTCCACTTTCCATTATCCTTTTTATGCCTTATGGCAATAACATAAAAAGAAATTATATAAAAAAGGCATAATAATTTTTCTATAATAGCACTAAGTTTTGTTTTATCTTTTGATTGAAATTTTTGGTGTAAAAGTGGCATGTCTTCATTAGCTCTCTTTGTAGGATTGACCTTTTTTTGTGGTTTATCTTTTGATTACCTTTGGTAGGCTATGGTGCTTGCACAAAAGCGAACAGATGAAAGCTTCTCTTACCTCCAACAAGCTCCAGCAGTACCATGCCATAGCTATACACGTCAAACTTTGCTGTTAAGGGGCCACTTCCTAAAGACCAAAACTCCGGGGGGCAATGTAACCTGGTGTACCCCTCGCTTGTGTCAAGATCCTGCGCTCCTCTCTTGTCAAGAGCTTTGCCAAGCCAAAGTCTGATATTTTGGGACAAAATGCAGCATCCAGCAGGATGTTCTGTGGCTTAATATCACAATGGATGATGCAGTTTTGGCACTCTTCATGCATGTAACATAGCCCTCAGGCTATGCCCAGAGCTATGTTGTACCGTTGATTCCAGTTCAAAATGGCCACACCTGATGATTGCCCAGTTGAGAAGAGATACTTGTCCAGGGAGCCATTGCTAATATACTCATAAACCAGAATCCTCTTGGACCTTATGAAGTAGAAACCAAACAACCTTGCCACATTCATGTGATGGATGTTACTTCTGGTAGCCACTTCATTCAGAAATTGTTCATTGCCATGGGACGCTGAAGAGTCCAGGGTGGAAATTCCATTGAGGGCTGATTGAGCAGTTGGAGATTTGGAAGCCTGGGACGCCATAGCCAGGGGTAGCGCCGAAGGGGTAGGGAGGAGATTGAAGGGGAACATGATGATGGGCATGGCAAGCATGTGACTAAGGGCGAGGAACATGGAGGTATTATGCCAAATTTATAGTTTGGATAAGGAACATACAAATCAAACTAAGAAATTAGAAAAGTTATAATGTTTATCTAGTCTTCCACTGGGAGATGTAACATTGGAAAAGCACAATATTGCGGGTTGTCAGTGACAATAAGTCCCACTTGAGAAGCAACTAGCTTTGGTTTGCAAAAGCTTGGATGAGGGGTTTTCCATCATCAAAATCACTCCAATTCCAAGCTGTACATACCACTTAAACTTTAGCAAGGTGACACAGTTTTGCTTCAAATTTGTTGGGGTAAGAAAGGGATAAGGTCATATGTGTATCCTTCAATTTCCTGTATTATTTAACTTGTCCACTGTGCTGGCTCGGTGCAAAGGTCAAGACTACATGATATTGTTTAATTTGTCCACTTCACTGGCTCAGTGCAGAGGGATTGCATGATTGTCATTTAATGCAAAAACAAAGTATTGTCAAATATTTTTACTCGCAAAGACGAAGAAGGATAACTGTCACACTAGTCCCTTCTTAGGGAATTCCTCGAAATGAGAGAAACTCTACTCAAAAGAGCTATACCTACTCATAGCAAAATGTTATCATGTCATCCAACTGCAAGACATGGGAGGCCAATACCACCTATGTGGCATCTCTCCATTTCCTCAATAGTATAATAGATGCTATTGGTAAGGCCTGATGTCTTTGGAAAATAGAAATACACTCATCAATAAACACACCATACTAAAGTGAATAATTTGAAGCCCTTTATCCTCAATACTTAGAAAGTTTCTAAGTACTCTCTCTCTCTCTCTCTCTCTCTCTCTCTCTCTCTCTATATATATATATATATATATATATATATATATATATATATACAAAACTCCCATCTCTCTTTTGGAAGATATATATATGTGAGGGAAAGCTAGTAGCTCCCATCTCTCTCTCTCTCTCTCTCGCTCTCTCTCTCCCCCCACTATTAAAAACCTACCCCATTTCTTGTATTCAACCACCTGAACAAATCCCCCATTCAACCACTTGAACAAATCCCCCATACAACACAAAGAAGTGTTTTTGTGAATTTCATGCACAAATAAGTGCCTACTGGTGATGTGGCAAAAGTGCACTTTGTGTGAGGAGGCAAGTTCTAGATTCCTGAGTCCTCCCCTTGTTTTCTTGTTATTTGTTGGGCACTTATAGTACCAAAAAAATTTGTGTTACTAGCATATGCGACCCTAATGTTTCTTGTGTGTGTGTTCATGCTCCTGATTGGTGTGTGTGACTCTCATGATGCTTGTGTACATGTTTATGGTGGTGGTTAGTTGAGAGAGAGAGAGAGAGAGAGAGAGAGAGAGAGAGAGAGAGAGAGGGGGGGGGTCTTTTAACGACATAGCCAAGCCAATCGATCACATGGTGGCAATGAAAGTCTAGGGAAGAGGAATTGAATCTCGAATCCCTTGATTAGAGGTCTTTTAATGACATAGCCAAGACAATCGATCACATGGTGGCGGTGAAAGTCTAGGGAAGAGGAATTGAACCTCAAATCTCTTGATTAGGAGTTGGAGAGAGAAGAAGAAGAAGATTCTTTTAATGTCTCGAGAATAATCCCAACCAATTGCGTTTCGAACGAGAGAGAGAGAGAGAGAGAGAGAGAGAGAGAGAGAGAGAGAGAGAGAGAGAGAGAGAGAGAGAGAGAGGGTCTTCTAACGACATAGCCAAGCCAATCGATCACGTGGTGGCAATGAAAGTCTAGGGAAGAGGAATTGAATCCCAAATCCCTTGATTAGAGGTCTTTTAATGACATAGCCAAGCCAATCGATCACATGGTTGTACTGAAAGTCTAGGGAAGAGGAATTGAATCTCGAATCTCTTGATTAGGAGTTGGAGAGAGAAGAAGAAGAAGACTCTTTTAATGTCTCGAGAATAATCCCAACCAATTGCGTTTCGAACTCAAGCGCGCACGAGAGAGAGAGAGAGAGAGAGAGAGAGAGAGAGAGAGAGAGAGAGAGAGAGAGAGAGAGAGAGAGAGAGAGAGAGAGAGATCTTTTAACGACATAGCCAATCGATCACATGGTGGCAATGAAAGTCTAGTGAAGAGGAATTGAATCTCGAATGCCTTGATTAGAGGTCTCTTAACGACATAGTCAAGCCAATCGATCACATGGTGGCAATGAAAGTCTAGGGAAGAGGAATTGAATAACGAATCTCTTGATTAGGACTTGGAGAGAGAAGAAGAAGAAGAAGATTCTTTTAATGTCTCTAGAATAATCCCAACCAATTGCGTTTCTAACTCAAGCGAGAGAGAGAGAGAGAGAGAGAGAGAGAGAGAGAGAGAGAGAGAGAGAGAAGAAGAAGAAGAAGAAGAAGAAGAAGAAGTGTTTTATAGTCATAGGAGAATACCCTTGGAGGATAAAGGCCCTCGAAGGATTATTCGGACGGAAGAGGGGGCGCGAGCACGAGAGAAGAAGACGAAGGTGCGTAGGAAATTTTGTTTTTTGTTATTTGAACCGGGGTTAGAAGCAAGCAAGCTCGTTCTGAGACTAGCCGGGGTCAGAAGTGAGCAAGCTTGTTTTGAGACGATGCATAGGAAACTACTCCAAGGAGGGTTATATGAGGAAAAATGAGAACATGAGAGGAACAGAAGGGGAGAGCCTTAGGGAGAGCCTAGAGGCCTTATCCACGCGTCACCAAGCACGGTCCTACCCTTACCCCAGCCACAACAACAACGCGTTTGTAGCTGTGCAGTCTATAAAGGCTATCTCATCACAGAAGCAGAGGGCCCTGCCTTCTTCCTTGGGGGCCAAGTGGCTTTTCCTCTTTTGACTCCCTTTTTGGTTCAGTGTTGCGAATCCCCCTTGTACCTTCTACCTCTCCTCGCCTGCTGCCATCTGGGAGCTCCATAGCTGCTCTCAGTCATCATTAAAATCAAGCCAGGTGAGCCGCCTTCTTCTGAACATAAGTCCATTTCGCGTTTCTATCCGAAGCTCCATTGATCGTTTCTACTTTTAGGGTCTTGATTATTTCCTAACCCTAACCCTAACCCGCCCCCAAACCTAACCCTAATCCTAAAATTTCTGAGCTTTTTGCCCTAATCGTAACTTTCTTCCTTTTCTGCGGCCCTTACCGTGAATCCTCTGATGCATTTTTCCGTCTTTTTTGCTCCATCTACACTAACTATTTTGATTAACTCTAACCCTTTCCCCTAACGCTAATCCTGACAGGAGCTTTTAATATTCTGATTAACCCTCACCCTCATCCCAGTCCAAACCTACCCTAATGTATCCGAATCTGTTGCTTTCAGGTTTCCCCTGAAGCTTCCCGAGGAGGGTCTTCTTTCCGAGCATAAGATGGCCTACCGACATGGCAGCCCCGAGAGTGGGCATCAATCTGATGAGGAATCAGGCGGCCACTATGGGGGCAGTGATTCGGTGAAAGAACAAGACAGGCTCCTGCCCATAGCCAACGTGAGCAGGATCATGAAGAGGGCACTGCCTGCAAACGCCAAAATTTCCAAGGATGCTAAGGAAACACTGCAGGAGTGTGTTTCTGAGTTCATTAGCTTCATCACAGGAGAGGCCTCAGACAAGTGTCAGAGAGAGAAGAGAAAGACTGTGAATGGGGATGATCTGTTGTGGGCTATGGGTACTTTAGGGTTTGAGGACTATATTGAGCCATTGAAGCTGTATCTGCAGAAGTACAGAGAGCTTGAAGGGGAGAAAGCTACCATGGCCAAGCAAGGAGAACCAGGTGCGGGCAAGGAAGGTGGAGGGGTTACTAATGGTGTTCTAAATGGTGTCGCTGTGCCTGGAAACTATATGTATGCCCCCCCACAGCATCAGTATGTTCAGTCCCCCCAATACCAGATGCCCATGCAAAGTGCAGGTCAGTGCTTACAAAAACCCCCTCAAAAAAGATCTTACATGTAGGCTAAATAGCTTCTGCTTTTTTGGCAAATTATGTAAATCCTGTGTGCATTTACGGGTGTGTGTGTGTGTGTGTGAGAGAGAGAGAGAGAGAGAGAGAGAGAGAGAGAGAGTCGCATCAACCTCTCAGAAGGTCAAAATGACCCTATGAGACCAAATACATAAATGAGGACCATGGAGGCTCATGCCAAATCACCTCTCTCAGAAGGTCAAAATGACCCTATGAGACCAAATATGCCGAATCTGTGATCCAGAAATGGAAAAGAAAACCTTAAAACTTCTATTGTTCATCTACTATACCACTAGGAGCTGCAACATTTACAATGGTAAGAGATTGGGAGTTGTCGGATGTTGGTGAGGCTATGCTGACAACAGCTACCACTTGATTTTGACATCATTGGGAAGCTGGACCTACTCATAATGCTTTCCAGTCTTGAAAGTGGGACTCTTTCAATCTTTCAAAGATCATTGTATATGTTTATGGTCGAAGTAATGTCTGCTAAGAGCTTTGGCTTCCACCCACTTTGTTCCATAATCTGTGGCAGTGATGATATACTGATACCTTGTGTATTTGCTCTTGACATGCTCTCGAGCAATCTTGAGCATTTCTTTTCGACTACTCAAGAAATCAGCTACCCTCTGTAGCTTGATATCTTTTGGCAGAACTCAGACAGGAGTTCTATGCTCAAGGCCATAAATCAGCATAATTGGACTTTAAACAGTAGTCATATGCTTACCACTATCTTAAGCAGACTCGATCAGAGGTATCTCTCTCTCTCTCTCTCTCTCTCTCTCTCTCTCTCTCTCTCTCACACACACACACACACACACACACACACACAAATACAAAACGGGGGGGAAAAAATCTTTGAAACTTTAGCGCGAATTGAATTTTTGTTGAACTTGGAAACATGCAGGTACTAGCCGTGGCACTAATGGGCAACTAAGGGGAGGTTGAGTGTGTTTGATGAATCGTTTTTGCTCTAAGAGCAACAGGTACTTGTGAAATTGCAGTCAATCACCTCTTTCTTACTCTCCTATCCTTTCTTTTAATTGTACTTGGAAAACATTGTGATTTAGCATTTCATAAATGTAATATAGTCGCAGAAATAGTAAACTTTTGTAGATTTGTGCTTGAATACGATAGAAACATTTCTTGGTAGAGTTTGTGTTTCAAAAGTAGCTATCATTGATCATCATGATTATCTCTGACCATATAAGCGTCTTTTTTTTGAAAAGAAAATACTAAAATGTAGATCTATTGAATACATAATACCATAATAATTAGAGGTTGGAGCCGATGTAGCTTCTTTCGTATACCCTTAACAAGCCATGGATGTTTTGCATACATGCTCTTTTTATGGGTAGTTAGAGGAGTTTTGTTTTTTTTTTGTTTTTTTGTTTTTGTTTTTGTTTTTTTTTGGGGGGGGGGAAGAGAGAGAGAGAGAGAGAGATACTTGTGTTTAGGTATAGTACATCCAGTGGGGGCATGTATCCTGGCAGGTATTGAGCCCAGGTCCTTATCCTGGTTTGCAAAATTTTTCACCACCAGGCTACATGCTCTTAGTTGGAGAATTCTCCAATGCGTGCCAATGTGTGCCCTGTTTTAGAGCCATTCATGATGATGATGTACTTCGATTCTCCAAGTGTACTCATGTTTTATGTACTGTTCATGATTATTTACAAACCTGCAGGGTTTAATGCCTTGATGAGTCTGTGTGTGTGTGTGTGTGTGTGTGTGTGTGTGTGTCTCTGACTGAGTGCATTGCAAAACAGGTTTGTATGGTAAGTACTTCTGTGCCAACCCTGTCTTCTGCTCATTTGTGAGCTGCAATGCAGAGTGTCGCATCGTCCTTGCATTGGGGTAGTCTTTGTGATCAGGCCAGCAGGGTCATGCTGGTCAAAGTGAGTGTGGCTTTGGGTACATCAACAATAGATATTTTTCTCTTTCCAAACTCAAGTAAGTGTAATGATATACAATATGTAAATGCTTGCTGATTGGGTGTTTCGTTTTCTGCATAATGACAATGCATTTGATGTCAATGACACATAAAGCATTAGGACGTTAATGGAGCTGTATGGACATTAGTTTGTTGCTAGTTTCAAGGCTTGTGTAAGGTATTGCTCTAAAATCTCTTCTAATACGTGAGGCAGTTTCAAGTGCCATCATATTATGATTTTATCTGACCATGTCTAGGTTCTATAGCATATGGATCCTTAGAATCAAACATGTTGTACATTTGGAGAATTGGCTCTGTTTAACAATGATATAAGTTTCAACCACAGTTTGATGGTGTCGTTAGGAGGCGAGTCCTCGGTTTTTGAGATGCTGGTCAGCAAAGTTTGTGCATGGTTCTGTGTTTCAAAGTGGGCTTGGGTTTGTGATCACACCTCCTCTACTTCCCTACTATTTGACGAGCTGCATAGTTGGGAGTAATTACCTACTCTTTGAGGCGTCATAAGTTGCAGAGTTGGGAGTAATTACCTACTCTTTGAGGCATCATATATAGTTGGGAGTAATTATACCAATACCATTTGTTGGGGGATACCATTTTTGTTCAAATATTTTGATCTATAAGCAAAGTAGCAAACAGTTGTTTTTTTAAAATTCGAGGGTACTGGATCACATGCCACAAGGGTTGGCCCTTACCTCTCTATGCGGCAATTGCTTTTTTTTTTTAATTTTATAAAAAGGTCAGCACTAGAGGAAGGTGGGGTAGTGGAGGTGGGTGACAAGGAGGGGTAGGGAGCAGTGGGATGATTAGTGGTGTTCCACATGTGGACGTAATGTGGCTAGTGTTTAGAGGTCGGCCAAATAGTTCTTATGGTAGTGTGAACTGGTTATAGTGGTTATATAGTTGGTATTGTGGCTCATTCGCGTAGGAGCTCTTGCAGGATTGGGGCATCCCAAGGGTCCTAGCTAGTGGTAAGCCCATTGGTGGGCAGTGCCATTGATAGTTGTGATGGTTGGGGTGCATGGTATGGGATGCCCATGCCTTGTGAGCATGGGTTTGCAAGGGTTGTGTTGTTGTCTAGCTCGGTGGGTGGCTTACGATTGCGTGTAGTTTGGAGCCTATGGTTGGGTGGTGAGTAGTAGCCATATCCTTTTATGTTCCCTTTGGTTATTGAGACTATAGTGTACCGTGTGTGGTATTGCAGTGCTGTAGAGTTCCGGACTATCAAATGTGAGTGTCAACAATGGGTGAACACACAAATAGGTGGACTCTCACTTATGTGTGTTTCATCTGATAGCAAAGCATTGATTTTTTAATTAAATTAATGCTTGTGATAGCTTGTTTATGGTTTATGTTAAATATAGAGGTTTAGGGTAAGTTGGTTGTGCATATTCTTATGTAGATTTTATGACTATACATTCGCATTTGAATGTGTTATAAATCAACCAATAAAATTGGGTTTTGTATGGTTTAGAAGGGTGGAAAATAATGCTATGTTTATTAAGATTTAGATAAAGCTTTCTATGCACAAATTCTTGTGTAGCCACATTTTGGGCAACTATTATTTAAGTCCAAATTGGTTGGAAATGGTTGAATTAATTGGTTTATAATCCCAATTGTGTGTAGGGTGTTGAAAACCATTATTTATGGGTAAAATACACATATTGTAAGAAATTGCAAAGAGAAGTGGGCTTGGAAGAATTTTTTTTTTGAGGGAGGAGTACAAACATGTACAACCATGGGAAATTGTAATTGAGTGTAAAAGTGCCATAGTTTATGACCATTGGGTAATGGGGAGCTCTTGATTTGTATATTTACGTTTAAGATCCTTAATGAAAGCTTGGAATTTTTAAAAATGGTCGCTCTGTACTACAAGGCATGAAAAACATTTGAATTTGGGAGAGAGAAAGAAGGCTTCCTTATGTATTGATATGTGGCAGTGATGCCCCACACATAGGACATGTGTGGTACACATGTCCTATGTGTAAGAGAGTATACCACTTGTTTTCCTATGAATCTCCATGAGGTCTACATGCTTGAAGGAGGTTTCTGTGTAAAAATCAACAAAACCTTCTAATTTTTAGGTTTGTTGTATTTATCAGAGGCAATTTTATGACATTTCTAATTTTCTTTTTTGGTCCCTTACATAATAGTAGGCAAAGTTTAAGTATCTTATTTCTCATTTCCACACTTCTTCTTTTCCCAAAAGTCAACCTTATACTATCCATTAGTATAACAAAGCATTAATTTTGTAGCCTACTTTGGTTATAATTATTTCTCTAAGCTTTGTTGTAAAGGTTTGTGACTCTTCAAATCTAAAATTAAAATTCAAAACTAAAGCTCTTAAAATTTTAAGAGCCTCCGTACATCAAACTGGAGTGCAAGCTTGAAATAGAACCTCTTTGTCAACCTAAAAGCCTCAATACCAAGCCTTTAAAAATTCAAATAAGTAATTATTTGTTGGAATTTTCTTCTTACTTTATGTTGAAATACATAATTCACTCTTGTGTGATGGGGATGGGAGTATGTATTTGCTTACATGATTATTGATTTAATTAATGAATTTTGTGATGAAGGTTGGGTGTTTCAACATTGTCACATGTAAATACATTATATTTTAAAGTTTTGTGGATTATGTGATGTTATATGTATGTGAATATGCAACAATGTTTAATGCCTTTGTGCTTACATGAAATTTGATAAGCTTTGGGTTTTTTTTTGTGCAAGATGGAGTGGGAGAATTTTGTATTTTTTTTTTCCAAAAGCCTATGCATAACTTTGAAACATAAGAGAAGGAGTTAAACTTTATTCTTATGTCTAATCTTGGGTTTAATGAGGTTGCATAAACATGAACCAAATCTAAATTTGTCTTGTGAATTGACCAAAAACTAGAATCATGTGCGGGTGACTAGTTTGGTCCTAAATCTATTGCTACAAGACAAAGACGCTAGTGGTCTTATCCCCATAGACCCGTAGACCCTAGTGGGTGTGGCGGGCAGGCCTTAAATTTGATGCCTAATGTAAGGCTTCATGGAAAAAAAAATGAAGCTTTGGAGTCCACAAATGGGCTTCAAATTGCAACCTTATACAAAATTTTGGGATTCATAATCTCTCTCTCTCTCTCTCTATATATATATATACTCTATAGTATTATATATATATACTATATAGTATATATATTATAATTTATATACTATATTTTTTTGAAGCCTTGGTGATTTAGGAGGGCTTCAATTTGAAGCCTTGCATGAAAAATTGGGCTTCATGGTTGAAGCCTTTAGAATATTGTAGGGCTTCATTTGAAGCCCTGCACAGCCATTGAAGCCCAAAACGGGCTTCAAATTTAAGCACTGGTGGCGGGTGTGCTACTTAGAGGCGGCCAACCATAGATGGACCTACATGATCCAAATGACTTGAGAAATTTATTATAGCAAGTCCAAGATTTATAGGCTCTAGTTGCTTAGTTATGGATTTCCCTGTATAGGTGGGCCCCATGGAGTGTCATCTAGACTTTGTGCGAGCTTGGGTGACTTGGCGAGAAATACATTTTGCTATGGTTTGATGCCCCATGGAGCGTAAAGTATGGCAGTGGAAATATTTTTGTGTGGTCGTGCCTTTGTGTGGTGGTAAGACCTCAAGAGAAACCCCACGACACCTAGGCTGTCGAGACTGTCGAGAGCCTGTCGAGACTGTAAACTTTCGTTGACTGTAGGTTATTCAGTTCGTTGGGAGGTCATTCGAGGCTTTTATCCAAGAGTTTTGAGAGCTTATAGCTAAGTTCTCAGATCCTTCGGATTGTTGTATTCACATGTTCTTTCTTCTTAGGCATTATCACTTCGTGACTATCAGAATGAAGTAGTTAGGTCCTTTGAGGATGTGTTGCATTTTGCCGTATTTATGATGATACGATGATAGTTGTAAGGAAGGATATTACACATTCCTTTGATGAGAAAGGTGCAATGAAAAAGAGAAAAGTGCAATGAAAAAGAGGAGGAAAGGGAAAAAAAACTGCTGGGCAGTAGTAGCAGTGAGCAACCCAAGGGCCTAGCGGATAGCTTAGTGGGCATGCCTCTTCTCAAGAGCAATCAAGGTCAAAGTCTTTTGGCAAAAGACCTCGACAAGATTCTAGTATGGCTTGCAAGGGGTCATGTTTTAAATCCATAGACAATGCCACTATGCTTTTAGTCGCCCAACAAGAAACCTTTAGGTGGTGGTGGAGTTGGTGGAGAATCCATGCAACCACTAGCGTAATTGGTGTTCTAGGTAATCCAATCATCTCTTCTATTGATGTTTATTCTTTCAATATAAGTTGTGAAAATTATTGTTTGAATATGGGAGTGTTTGGTCCTCATGACTTCATTCGGACGACACATGAAGCTATGGGATTCCTAAAGCATGTTTTATTTGGTGATGGTAGCATTCACAACTTTATTATTGCTTCTCTTGTCCAGAGATCATATATCTGAGTGGTGTTGAGTGACCATCGCTACATGGTCAGATTGGCTCAAGGCATTGTGAAATGTTGGCAAAAGAAGGTTTCTTAAGTTAGAGTGAAGATACAACATTATGAAGAAGACCTTTCTTGTGCCTTGACAGTGCTGATGTATTAATGGACCTAGAGTGTTTTTTCCATAAGAGCCCCATTGTAACTATGTACCTCATGTTCAATATAATGAGAAGAAGTTTACTTTGTTAGGTGATGTATTTTGTCCAATGAACAAGATTTCTTCTTGTATTGATGTATTGAATGTGGGTAATGATGATAGTCATGTCTTTCACAATGAGAGAATCGAGTCTCAATAATGAACGCGACATTCTTTGTTGTGCTTTTAAAAATGAAGTTCAATGTAAGGATAGTGTATGCATATCTCTGCTTAAGAATTATAAATTTAAAGTGTTTCTAGATTCTGAGAGTTCTATATATGCTAGTTGTTTTCCTCAACATCGACTGATGCTAGTCATGCATCAACTATTAGGGCTTTGAGTTTTTCTCTAATGAATGGAGGGAAGAGTCATTCCGCTCTTCCTGATAGGTTGGTTGTGGGAGATGAGTAGGCTAGTTTGAGCTTAGGTGTCATTAATATGACATGCTTGAAGTTGTTGGAGCACCTATGGAATAGAGGTAGAATTTGCAACATCAAAGCATACACACAACGATGGACATGATAGAGAGTAACTAAACGTTGATTGCATGGTTGGGAAATGTGCACAAGTACAAAGATATACACCTCATGAGTGGATAAGAGGGTGTATGCAAGAATAGGGGAAAAAACCTCCTAGTGAGGGAAATAGGGGCCCGACCAACTAAGTGTGTTCACACACATCACTGCTTGTGACATAAATGCCTACAAACCTCCCTTGGAGTGATGATGTGAATATGTATAGGGATATGGTTGATCAATTCCCAAAAGGCAACAAGCCCAAGCTTTGCGAAAAGCTTCAAACTTCTCATGAGGAAGAGCGTTCGTGAATAAATCTGCCATGTTGTCATATATAGAACAAGTTGATTTCTCTTGTAGAGAGCCTCTCCTTGACATAATGATAGTGCACCTCAGTGTGCTTAGTGTGAATAACAACGAGAACAAAATCTTGGTCGACCACCTTCAAGAATGATGACTCTACTAATGACTGGTTGGAATCATGTAGAGGGAAGAAAAATGTACCGACTCTTTCTATAACTTTTATCAACTTAATTTGGTAATTAATCATCTCTTAGATCCCATGCATATATTAAAAAATGTAGGAAGTGCTCTTTGGGAGGATTGATTGTTAGTGGGTGAGATAGTAAGGGTGCACAAGATGATTTGAGAGAAGCTGAGAAGATGGAAGGACTATGGCCACAATCTATGGATGGAAAAGTATTCCTACTATGTGCACCTTGGATTTTATCCAAGAGAGAGGAAACAAGAATAAAGAAGGTGATTTCAAACCTTTCGCACCACAACAGGTCATATTTGTTACCTCAAGGGTATTCCTCCACAAAAAATAATAAGTTGAGTGGCTTGAATTCTCATGATTTGGCACAAGTTCTTACAAGTATATAGACTTTTAAGCTCTTTTATTTGAGACTTCCTCAATCATCACTGAAAGTGCCTTAACTCTCTAATGTATGTTTGTGGATGGTGTTACTACTTTGTAGTTTGTGCTTCCTATTGTAGATATGTAGTAGTACTACACTATGAGGTCATGTAGTCATGCCATGGGCATTTTTGTCCCATTGGGGTTTTTCCCATGGCCATCTAGGTGTGAACGGGGGCACCATAGGATTAGCTAGTATATAAGAAATCTCATCCTCAGTTTAGGGTTGCTATTCATTTTGTACTTTATTTTACCTTAGCTCTTGCTCCTAGTAAACTAGCCTTCTACACTCTCTCTCTCCCTTTAATCTGTGGACATTGAGTGAGTGAGTGTTTATAGATTTTTTCATCAAAGCTAATAGTTATATTAGAGATAACCTCTCCATTGCTTGGTTCTCTTGTGTTTATGTTTCACATTTTTGTTCAAGTTCAACAAGCTTTCCATAGGCTTCTATTCTGTAATAACGAAACAGTGTGGGCTCCAATTGTTTAAAGCTTTCATAGTTGGTTACTTTGTTCAATAGAGTTTCCATTGAAGCTTTTTGCTTAACAGAGTTTCCATTGAAGTTTTTTTTTGATAAAGTACGAAGACCATTGTAGTCTGCAGGCGGGAAAGCTTTTCAAGGACTATAATCCAATCAAACATATAGTTGGGACCAGTCGTGTGTAGGTGGCGACCTTTTTACAGGCTGAAACTATACAAAAAGTTAGGTGCAACCATAATAATAGTGTAATCGTACTAACATCGATATTTCTGTCAAATAATTAATGCCTATCCATCGGTTTTCATCATTAGATCCATTTGTTCTCTATCAAAATTGCACTGTCATGTCCTATTAATGCATGGCAAGTTATCTACCATGTGGTAGATAAATTTTCTAATCACCTAACTAAGCGTTAGTTTGAGAAATTGTTTGCTTCTTCAATCACATGAGCATAGTTTGAGAAATTGTTCGCTTCTTCAATCACATGATCAATATTTGATTATCTAGTTCTCCAATCCTCTGGACCTCCGATCTCGGATAGTGTAATAATCTGGTTTTTACAATCACATGATTCTACATTTTTCTAGTTTTTTCCAATCACCTTGATTGGTGGTGCAATCACATTTTTTTTCAATTGTCTGATCGATGATTTTCCAATCATTAGATTGGTCAGCTCCAATCGTTCGATTGATGGCATTCAATCATCCGATCACTTGTCTCCAAGCATCTAATCGGTGTTTTCCAATCGGTCAATCGTACCTCTTCAATTGTACATTTCTACAATCATCCGATTTCACTTTCTCTAATCGTACGATTCCTTATATATGGATGGTGATTGGTCTCATCTCCAATTGTTCGGCATTCAATTCTCCGATCGATCATCTCTAAGTGTCCAATCGATGTTTTCCAATTGGTTGATCATATCTCTTTGGATCGTATATTTCTACAATCGTCCTATTTCACCTTCTCCAATCGTCGATGATTCCTTATGGAGTTTAAGGTGATTTCTTCAAGAGTCCAATAATCGATGATCGTTCTTTTTCGATTGCCACGATTGAAGCCTCCAATTGTCTGATCGGAGACTCCAATCGACAATTCCTTTAATAATTTTTACTAGTAGCTTTCTAGAGAGCTCACTCAATAGAGCAGCTGTTGTTGACATCAATTCAACGTTTCTTTCTAAAATTCTCGAGCAGTTAGGTATGGCCAACAACTCTACAAATGATTTGTTTGGTTTTCTTTCCAAAGAGGATAAATAAATGGGTCAAATAAATCCCTATAGAGTTTTATGGTCAGAAATATCCTTCAAAGGACTTATGGGATCATGTTAATATGATGACCTCTACCCTCGCACAATTCAGGGTCAATAGACCCAACGTTACATTTCTAAATTTCTACTATCCAAGAAAGATGGTATTCACATAATTCTCCAACTTTAGCATTGATTGCCTTGTCAGTTAAAAGGTCTATTATTCTACACATTCGCTCTTGTAAAACCTCCATGCTTATTTGCAACACTCTAGAAATCATGTATCAGGCTAAAAATAATGTCAGGATTGCCTTTCTTAGAAGCTAACTTGATAATAAATATATTCAAGAAAAGGGGTCAATGAACATTTAACCAAATTATAGGACTTGAGAGAATAACTTCTTAATATTGATGGAATCATTGTTAACGAAAATGAACATGCTTCCTTGCACAAAAGAGAGGGTGGGGAGAAGAGAAAGGAGACTATGCAAGGGTCAATTCGAGAATTAGCAATTAGCCAACCCTAATGAGGGTTAACTCCTCTATGGGAGGCCGCTAGGGGCTCACTCTACCACCACTTGTGTCACTCAAGTGATGTTTCCGTAGGCTAGGTGAGGAGAGAAGAGAGAAGGAACTATGGTGAGCTCAACTCCTACTCAATGCCTTCATGTGTGCAAAAGAGAGAGAGAGAGAGAGAGAGAGAGAGAGAGAGAGAAGAGGTAAGCAATGAGAATCTTGCCTTCGTGCATACGCCATAGTCTAGCAAGAAAGCATAAACATACACAAGCTTACCACCTTAGCCACGAGAGAGAGAGAGAGAGAGAGAGAGAGAGAGAGAGAGAGAGAGAGAGAGAGAGACTCTTAATTGTGATAATGGGATTTTCCCTTTTCATATTTCATAAGTCACTTATATACATGAGCGCCCATTTAATAATTGGGGGCCCAAAACTAATTCTCTAGCTCTATGTACACCTAGGCTTATTCTTGTGGTTGGAATTACACAAGTCGTAAGCTCGGTCATCCCATATATCTTTTAGATGAAGCGCTTAGCACGGTTTACATAAAAATAAGGTACATGAAGCATAACTGTGCTTGAGGATAAATGTTAACCAGTTGTGGTTAACATACCCCCTCCCTAATTTAGATCTGTCCTCGACGATGGCAAGTAAAATCAGTAGTAGATGGAATATGTTCTGATGAAGTCGTACCACGATTTGGGATATGGGGGGATCAGTGAAAGGCCTCATAGTTGGTCTAGAAGGTTGTCTCCATCATATTTGTGAAGGTTTGGAGTTGCTAGGTGGGCATCCATTGGATGCGCTCATAGTAGCCAAACAATTATTTCAAATTAGGGCCTTTGTTGAGGTCGAAAGGCGAGGCCTTGAATGCCCTCATGGTAGTGGTCCAACTCTGGAAATGCTTCTAGGAATATGATGATGAGGTTGAAAAATCTAATTGTGGCCACTATGGTGGGTTTTGAAACTTGATCATATTTGCTAATGAACACGTGCATCTTCGCTAGCATGCTGACCTCTATGCATGGGCTCTGGGACATATTTGAGCGAACCTAGGGAAGTTAAATTACAATTTGAGGTTCACTGATTGTTCTTTTCAGAATAAGTCCGAGGCCCAGTGTTTGCGGATGGGTAAGTATGCGAGATTGATTCGTGGAGTGCCTTGTAATATTCCACCCAGACATAGGGTTTCAACAGGAATGGTCAATGGTAGATGGGTTGATCGCCCACCATAAGCAGTGTGGACGTTGGCATTTCCATGTTTCGTGTTTAGCGTCGAGGTAAGGCCAGAGGACATTTATGTCCAGGCAACCTATAAGCTTGGTCATGGGCACTTCTTGGAGTTGTCGGCTAGTAGGATATTGATGGCCTGCTCGAACTTCGTGCGATCCAAGGGGTTGCGCCAATTAAGTGGGTTTAGGGGCGGATCCACCTCTTCATATTCTTGCGGGGGTGGCAGGGGAATCTTACCTTCCTCCAAGGGTCTGGAGGAGGAAGGGAGGTTACCGGGGAATTGTGACGGAGGCGGAGGAGCAGTTGAAGTATGGGTAGCAGTTGGTGGCGAGGGTGGTGTCAAGGAAAGGGGGTGGCCTTGCCGATGTTAAGGGTATATCTTTGATGTGTTGGGGGGTGGCCCAGGTCGATATGGAGGGATGGAGGAGGTGACAGAAGTGTGGGTGAGGGAGACGGAAAGGGAATTGGAGGTGGTGTGATGGATGGTGAGGTGAAAATTGGTAGGGTGGTGATGGTTGAAGAGGTGGGGGGTGTGGAGGAGCCGTTGTGCGTACCAGTGTTGTGGGGTGGCCGAGGTGGAGGTTGAGAGCTACGTCCTATTTGGGATTGGTGGTGCGGCAGGGGTGGAGGGTGATGTGGAGGAGATTGGGAGGCGGGGGGATTGTCTCTTGTGGGGGGCATGTTGATGTCGTGCCCGCCATCATCATTGTCATCGTCTGAGTCACGCGACTGGGGTGTTTCCGGGCTTCTTCTGCCTTGTTGAGGGATATGTCAAAAGAATATGCCACATGAGAATCATCATTACATAATACCAATGGTGGCGACGAGGACTTTCCAGCTGAAGATAGCACCTTTGGTAAAGGAATAAAAGCCCATAGGGAGAATAAGGTGGGAGCTCCAAAACGACGAAGAGATTTGTAAGCCCAGTAGATGGTTTGCCAATCGAGGTCCTCTAGGAAGTTGAGGGCTACTGTAGATTTGGAGGCTACATAAGGGTATGGGAAGAGGCCATGTGGAATGGAAAGGTCAATTGTGGTATGTCCATCTGCCGTGGCATGCCCATACTTCAGAAGGTTTGCCTAGTTGACAAGGTTTGTGGGTGGCAAGGGGGTGAATGGGGAGTGTGAAGAGCTAAGTAGGGTTAGAGAAGGAGATTTGATTCTCGAAGAAAAGAGTGACTAGAACGATTATGGAGTGGGAGGGGAGTTTGTTGAGGAGATAGGAGAGCATGGTGGAGGAGATGGGGTCATTTAGGGAGATGTTGTGTTGGAGCATGTTGAGGCGGAGGCCCGATGAGGTATTGGAGGTCATGGAGTTGGTGTGGGTTTTAGGGGGGGTGGTGAGGGTTGGCAACTTGATGGCGAGTCCATGACTGCATTGACCTTATTCTCTTAGTACCGGCCCGGAGGGTGGGGATGGAGGCTAGATAGCGTGGGCTTCCACGAGCTCCAGAGCGGCGTCCTTCTGGATTAATTTTGTTTCTACCACCTATAGGTATTAGTCGAAGGAAAGTCGAAGGCGGTTGCAGTTATCTTCTGCATTTTTGGCTTTGTGCCGCCGGAGCTCTTGGGTTTCGTTGTGGGTGAGAGAAAGGGCATGTTTGGCATTGCGGGTGTCCTCTTGAGCTGCTTGGAGTTGAATTTGGAGCTCTATGATTGTGGCAAGTGTGTTGGTGAGGGTTTCTTCTCTATCCTCCAGGGCTGCATGATGCAAGTAATCGTTGGTGAGGGTGGCTTCTTGGAGGTTTTCTTGGGTTTCCTGCTGCTGGTCCGCTTTGGCCAGGAGCATTGCTGCTAGGTGGCTGTCTCACCTATTCTTGCTGGCATTACATATAATCTATCATTGAGGTGACTAGTTTTCATGTGTAAGGTTGGAAAATCCTTGTACAAAATCTAGAATGGTGCCATGGATTGATTTGATGGCCTCAGTGAGGATCCTTGGCTTTAAAATGCACTTTTATCCCAGGTATTCAAAAGAATTTACTTTTTGTGCCCACTCTATCAAGGGGGGGGGGTCTTAATGTTGAATTTATAGATGATAAATACATTATCCATGATAGAGAACATGATAAACATATTGTGCTTACTTGATCTTTAACCACCAGTGGTTTGTATAAATTAGACATGTATAACAGGTGTGATGTTACTTGTCTCTATCATAGACACTTCTAATGCAATGAAAGTTGTGGCATGCTAGGTTTGGTCAAAATTCTATTGGTGGTTTGATTCTTTTATAGTAATATGGGATCTTCCTCAACTTGATCCACTACCAAGATATGTTTGTGAAGGGATGCATCCTTAGTAAACTTGCTCACCAACTTGCAACAACAGATAGAGATGATCACAAATTGTAGCTCATACAGAGTGATGTGTGCACTCCAATGAGACTACTTTGGGAGGAAACTTATATTTTGTTATATTATGATTACAACAAGTACGACTGGTCTTACCCTATGAAGGAAAAATCAGAGGTATTTTCTCATTTTCAATACTTTGTTGCTATGAATGACGCCATAACCTCTGCCATATCATAAGAGGGTAAGGAGCTCTACTCACTACATAGCCATAGAGGGGAGTATGGATAACTCCACACTCCTGGGCACTTAAAGAGGCATGTCTAGCCATAAGCCTACCCGACCACCCAAGGGCTCTGACTTGGGCACCCTCACCCCTAGACCTCGGATGCACTCGACCATTTGGTGTTTAGGCTCCACATCTGATCGAGCTCCCAAGCACCATTACAGGGTACGTGACATTATCCCACCATTAAGAATAGTTTTTATCTACAAAAACAAACCGGGGAAAGCTTTTGGTAGGCGTATTTAATTGTTCTAATGTTCAGGCCTCCTTTGACATATCCTTCTAGTTAACAAGTGCCTATAGTACATAGTATGCCTCATGTTTCAATATCTAAACACATGAATATTGTCTAGTTCAAATGTAAGTGATCATAACTGTAAGGATATAACTAGAACTTCAAGGCAAACTATGTTGCCCAGGTGATCCACTGTTTTTGCATGCCACTGACATGAAAAACTAAATGTACTTGAGAGGTCTCTTGAAACTCAAGTTTGTAGATTATGCTACTAACCTACGCTACCGTGTTGAATCTTCTCCTTATATAGCCCTACAACCATAGGAGATCTAGACTAGAATTAATGCATCAACCTGAGAACGGAGTAAATCTAATTGGTGAATGTTTATCTCAATTGGATTGCTTTCTACTCATATATGCAAAAGCATATGCTCTATAACTTGGTCGACTTTTTGATCTGACTATCAAACTCCAGATGGTTGGGCATACTCATACTTAGAATAATATCCAACTTGTTGAAGATTTTCCATCAAAAGTAACTATCAAACTTTTTATCTTTACCCAACACTATATTTATAGGATGGCCATATAGTTTGTAGAGATGTTTGATAAAGAGCCTAGAAATCTCAGATGTTTTCACATCCTTTTAAGTCGGAATAAACTTGGCCATCTTAGTCAACCTATTTATTATTCCCTTCAAGAAGAGTTTTTGTCTCCAAAACGGTCAAGAAAGCTAGTAACAAATGTTTGTGCAAACTGTACGATCATCTATGCCTGTAACTTTCCTAAGTACTATGACAAGGAAAACAAGACACATGTCATGTACCTTCCTTAAGTACTATGACCAAGGTGCTAGTGTTTCATTCGGAAACACTTAACCATGCACATAGTCTAGGGATAGCCGATAGCTACACTTTCCCTCTCAAAAAAGTTGTTGCATTCTTCAAGAACAATTTTGAGTCCTTTGTTCTTCCTAGAACAATTCACACATCTTACAACAAGAAGATGATGTCCACATAGACAACATTTATGTGTTCTATAGTGTCTATGCACTACTAGAAATAAAAAATAATGTGTGCTAGCAATTAGAGTTATACAGACCCCGATCCCATGAGTAGATACATACCTATCTACATGTCTACTCTGGCAACCACTCTCGACACTATGACCATGTGACTCAATAGCCTGCTATGTCTTTATGGACTTTGTCTTTGGGTTACCATGCTGACATCTAAACATTAGCAGCACCGTCCAGACACAACTCTACAAATGTGGGCTCACTGGACACCTCTACTAAGTCAAAGAATACACAAACAACTTTCAACCACAGATAATGGCTTACTATAAAGCAAGAATTGAGAATTCCTTTCTTTTTTAATCAGTTTATATATACATATTCTTTAATATATGTTTTAGGTATACCTCCAACATACCTTGCATAGATAGGCAAACAATCTCAATCTTAATACTTTGAGATTTCTATGAAATGAACACCATTTATCCAATTGTGTTTAGCACAAGTTTGACATATAACATTGACTTATTGCCTCCACATTATAGTGGCAATGTAATACCTACCCATGTGGGTAGAAATATATTACTCAACTGTAACCGATGACAAACAAGGAATGCCGCGTCCTTGATGAACTTCATAACCATATTACAAAACACAAATTTGTACAAGTATATCTCTTTGTGAGCATGCATTTGTTTGGTAAAGTTGAGCTTTGCCACTTTACCCCGTCTATCTATACTACCAAATCTCTTCAATTTGGCTGAGTAACTCTATACTCCTCCAGGAGTAACTCCATACTCCTGGAAATACTCTACCCAAGTTAGAATATCCACAGAGCCATCTTTTACAAGATGCTTGAGCCACTTACCACCATGAAGTGCTTATCTAGATTGATTCAAGAGCTTTGGCACTATAGCATAAAGTGTGGGGCATTTGAGCATCGAATCATTGTTGATCTACAGACATTTACTCAACAATTATGTCAATCTCTAAACTCTACGGTTTAGGATCTAACAATGAGTCCTGCTAGGCCATGATAGTAGCCTTTAACTCAATTTTTTGTGTGAATAGAAATAGCAAAGTCCTTCAAGAACTTGCCCAAATACTTTGTGGATCATCTCATGGCTACTTGCCATGTTTGAGCATAGTGTGAAACACTTTCACACCTACCCAACTACACACTGAACACTCTTGGAAATTTGGCCACCAAATTGACAACTTTAGGGCTTTACCTAGAATATCAAACACTATTAAGGTTTGTGACTTTCCATAAAATTTGAGCTCGTTGGAAGCCAATACCCAATATTGTTTAAATTAAACTACCACTTTTTGCTATGATAAATTTATCACCCCCATTTGACACAAGGTTAACTAGACATGAAGGGTCCACCCTGAGTGCTCTATCATCTCAATACATGGCTAAGCAATTGGTGCATAACTTGGCTAAGCAAAAAACAACCAACTGTGGCAACGTTATCCTATGAAGATAGTTGAACATGTATGGTTGAGAAGATTAATGGAGGATCTTTGTGTCCCTTTGACACCTCTACTCCTATTCTCATTGACAATTAGAGTGCAATGGTAATTACAAAGAATCTAGTCTTTCATGCCACAGGACTAAGCACATTAAAGTGAATTATCACTATGTGTGAAAGAGAGGCTCCATGATGCAAGAGAGTGATCAATTTGATCTATTGTAGCATACATGACAATGTGGCATATCTTTTCATTAAAGCCTTATCACATGAAAAGTTTGAGGCCTTCTTTAAAGATTTAGGCCTCTTCACTTTTAGAGATTGATCTACAATCTTCAACCTCACATTTATACTACATGGGGGTTTGTAGATATGTAGTAGTACTACACTATGAGGTCATGTACTCATGCATGGGCAGTTTTGTCCCACCATTAGGTTTTTGCCCATGGCTATCCACGTGTGAACAGGAGGGCACCTTAGGGTTAGCTACTAGTATATTAGAAACCTCATCGCTTTAGAGTTTACTGTTCATTTTGTACTTTATTGTACCTTGAGCTCTTGCTCCTAGTGAACTAGGAGCAAGAGATCCTAGTTCACTTTAGACTTTACTGTTCAATTTGTACTTCATTATACCTTGAGCTCCTACTCCTAGTGAACTAGGCTTCTATACTCTCTCTCCCTTGTGTTCTCTTTAATATATGGACATTGTAGCTTTGATTTTATCAAATCTAACACCTATTGTAATCAAAGACTACATAATTGAAGATATGAGATTGCCATTTATAAGATCAGTGGATTAGTAAGATGGATTTCTTCAAAGGGAGGAGTGTTGAAATATACAAGTGAATAGGGTGTGTGTGGGAACAAGCTCTTGGATAGAGGCTGTAAAAGAGAAGATGTAATTGTGAAAGAACCTATGAAAAGGTGAGAAGAATCTACTGGGAGAGAATAATGGGTAGCATGAGGGAATTTAGGAGTGTGGAGATATTCTGGGAGATATTCAGGGAAAAGAGAAGAGGTGGAGAGAATCAGGCAAAAGGTGGAGATATTCTGGGAGTAAATCATGGAGAAATCAATGGGATTTGATTCTTGATGTAAACTCTATAAATTGAGGCATAGCCCTAATGAGAATTTGCTGGTTTTTGAGTATCCATGCCTACATTAATCTATGTGCTAATTATTCACTAATTACGTCTTAATCACTTGCTAATCACTTTGTTAATTATGCTGATTCTAGTGTTTGATCCACCATAGCTCATCATTTAGCTCAAATTTCAACATGGTATCAGAGCCATGCCTAGAATCAACCAGATTTATGAGCCCATTAGTGAATTAATCAAGATTAGTAAGATAATTAGCAAAAATCAAATTTTTAGTGAGTTTTCACTCTTCCCCTTCACCCCCAGCCAGTGGAGGACTCTATTCTCCATGCACACTCACTATTAGGCTATGCCCTTCTAGCTTAAGCTAGCCAACACTCCTAGCTACAAGCACATCAAACGGCGCAGCAAAACGCGAAGGCGTTTAGGAGAAATCGCTGATTTTGCAGGCGCCTTTTTTCTCTGCAGTTTCTGCCATTACTACTTGCTCAAGTCAAATTGATTCAATTCCTCTTATCCCCGGGGGTTTTCAAGCATGCTCTACAAGCTGGTGAAGACAGAAATCAATTTCATCAAGTCTACAGAGAGATCAAAGCTCTTCATCAAATCTGCAGGTGACTTTGGTAAAACAGAGATTAAGCTTTCATTATTTGCTCAAATCTTGTGTTTCTTGGCTTAATCCTCTACTAGACTCATTGCTATTGATGCCTTTGAAAGCATTTGAGCTCATTTGAAGTGGAAGGCATCAGATCTGGGCTCCCCGCATACTCTGTTTTCTGCACACAAACCAGAGCATTAATTTGCTAATCAGTGATTAATCAGTGCTAATCACTGTACTTTGGTGCAATTGAGGGTTCAAATTAACCATTAGGTATCTGATACAGATCCCTATAACTTCAGATTTCAAATCGGAGTTGGTTTGATACTCCAACCATCCCGTACAAATTGGTTACCCTTAATTTAGTGTAATTTCTGGAAAATTGTGCTGATAAAATTTGTGAAAATCAACATTTTGCATTTAACCCTTGGTTAATGCCTGTAAATCTCATTCAAATACAAGATTATTCATAGCCAGAGTTGCATTTGGAATGTGCATGAGAATGAATGCTATACGCATTATGTATTGGGCACATTTTATCAGTGTAAAAATGGGAACAGACACTGCCCTTGTCCAGATTAAGGCAAGAGGTAAGACCTCCCGCATAAATTTGGGTTTGCATTGCATAATGACAAAAGATAAACATAAAAATCCCAAAGGAACTGTCAGCAAAACATTGAAACATGTTGCTCACATGGAGCAAAAAGACCTGACGGACGAGCTCATGGCCCCAGCCATGAAAGAAGAAGAATATCTCTTCCCAAGAAGAGGATCCACACCGAGAAGAAGACCTGAAGGAAGACATGGACACGAGAAGAGAAGCTGCCACAAGAAGAGAAGCTGCCCCGAGAAGATTGGAAGAAGAGACGAACACGTGGAGAGATGCTGCCACGAGAAGAAGACTGAAGAAAAGAGAAGATGTGAGGCTCCAAAGAGTGAGGAGCCATGTGAAAATCTCTGAGAGAGAGAGAGAGAGAGAGAGAGAGCCCACAACCCAATGTAACCTGCCCCAATAAAGTAAAACCACCTCTGAGCCACCGATGATGTAGGCCACGTGGTAGATGTATGTGTGAGCACTTTAGTCAAGGTCGCGGGCACTTATAGTAGCCTTGGACACATAGAGAGAGAGAGTGTCAAGGACTATGGAGTTTAGGGACTTGAGGCACTGGTCGCGGACTGTCAAGTAAGAGAGAAACTTGATACAGGGTCCAGGTGTGCTGAGATAACTTGAGGGGAGGAGTAGACACTGGTCGCGGACTACCAAGTAAGGGGAGGCAAACTTGGTATAGGGTCTAGGTGTACTAGGATTATTCACTTGAGGGGAGGTGTTGAAATATACAAGTGAATAGGGTGTGTGTGGGAACAAGCTCTTGGATAGAGGCTGTAAAAGAGAAGATGTAATTGTGAAAGAACCTATGAAAAGGTGAGAAGAATCTACTGGGAGAGAATAATGGGTAGCATGAGGGAATTTAGGAGTGTGGAGATATTCTGGGAGATATTCAGGGAAAAGAGAAGAGGTGGAGAGAATCAGGCAAAAGGTGGAGATATTCTGGGAGTAAATCATGGAGAAATCAATGGGATTTGATTCTTGATGTAAACTCTATAAATTGAGGCATAGCCCTAATGAGAATTTGCTGGTTTTTGAGTATCCATGCCTACATTAATCTATGTGCTAATTATTCACTAATTACGTCTTAATCACTTGCTAATTACGTCTTAATCACTAATTATGTCTTAATCACTTGCTAATCACTTTGTTAATTATGCTGATTCTAGTGTTTGATCCACCATAGCTCATCATTTAGCTCAAATTTCAACAAGGAGATCAACTTACGATCTATTGAGCAAGCAAGAATCAACTCGATAGAAGAAGTGTGCTTAATTGAGAATATTTTCCAACATCTTTTCTCACTATCCAAATGCTCTTGTTATTAGTACACATAGAAGATGAGGTTGCAATAGTAGGTATTATCCGTAGTCAATGGATGTTCTTTTTGGAAAGGTTTATGAAGACATTAAAGAGTTTTGTGAGACAAAGGGCAAGGATTTAAGGAAGCATGGAAGAAAGTTGGCTAGTTCAAAATTGGACTTCTGTGTGCAAAAGATGGCCTCCGGAAGCTCTCAGACTAGTTAGGATTCTTGAGCCAAAGTGGCTATCACACAATCTGTTATCCACTATGGTGGCATATCAACTATAATCTCACCAACCATGCCAGTACCAAGTGAGTCATCAATGTCCATCGTAGCACTGGTTGAGCTCAATATCTCAACATTTCCTCTCGATCTCAACTCCACACACTGCACTCCAAGTAAGTCCCTAAACCTATAGAGCTTCTTTGTGCCCAAGGCCTTCATGAAGATGTTAGCCACCTGATTCTCTCTGTTGACATATACCAAAACTGCATCACCTACCTAGAACCTTCTCCCCCTCACAAAGTGGTAGTGCACCTCGATGTGCTTCTAGCATGGTGTATTGGGTTACCAACCAACTTTATGCTACTCATGTTTTCACAATAAATGACAACTACCCTATCCACATGCCCATATCACCAAGTAGCTTCTAAAACCAAGCTACCTCACACAAGCTGCCATAGTAGCATCCTTGTACTTTACCTCTGTACTCCACTAGGCAACTGTTGGCTGCTTCTTACTGCTCCAGCTCACAGCAGCAACACTCCCAAATGAAAACATAAAACCACTAGGAGATCTCTTGTCTGTAACACTACTAGCCCAAAGGCAACATCTCCATGTAGCTATATCTCTGTACTAGCCTCATAGAAAAGTCCATAATCAACTTTGGACTTTATGTACCTGAAAATCTGTCTAGCTGCATTCAAGTGTGGCTTCCTAGGGCTTGCATAAGATGACTCACAAGTCCAACATCATAGCTCAGGTCTAGCCTAGTAATGGTCATGTAGATTAAGCTACCCACTAAACAGTTGTACGTAGTGGGGTCCTCCAAAAGCTCACCTATATCTACAAAAAGTTCTACTCCAATGGAACTGAAAATAGGCTTACAGCATGTCATACCACACTTGAACAACATGTCCAAGCCATACTGCCTTTGCAATAACAAAATGCCATGAGGTGATCTCACCACCTCTATGACCAAGAAATATTGCAACTCATCAAAATCCTTCATCTCAAAATTTTACTTCAAAAGCCTCCTGACATCATGTATGTTAGCATCACTATCACCAGTGATAATCAAGTCATCCACATAGAAGACTAATAGCATGATCCATCTATACATCTTTTTTACATAAAGTGAAAAAATTTACGTTGGATATCTGAAATCCAATGGTAACAAGATACTCCTTGACCTTATTTGACCATGCTTTGAGTGCTTGCTTCAAGCCGTACAAGGCTTTGCGTAACCTACACAAAATCTGGGTGTGCATCACTCTTATAAACTAGTGGTTGCATCATGTACACTTCTTCTTGCAAATCACCATGCACGAAGGCATTCTTTACATCCATTTTATGTAAAGACCAACCCTTTGCTATAGCCATAGAAATGAAAGCTCTCACGGGTTGCCATTCTTGCAAACTGGGTTAAATGTCTCCTCATAGTTATTGCCACAAGTCTGCACATAGCCCTTGGCAACTAATCTTGCCTTATACTTGCTCATTGAACCATCATCATTATGCGTGACTTTATACACCCACTTACATCCAATAGCCTTCTTTTCCTTACGCAAAGGAACTAACTTCCATGTTGCATTTGCATCCAATGCTGCCATCTCCTCATTCATTGCATCTTGCCATTTCTTATTTCCAAGTGCCCACTCAAAACAAGTGGGATCCAAATCCTGTATTGCTTTAACCATGTAAGCATAATGATGGGCTTTATATCCATCATATCTCCACCTGTCAATAGGGAACCTAACCTTCGTAGACCTGTGTATACCTGGATCATTGTGAGGTGTCCTCAAAATAGTCCTGGTTCTCCTTACACCAGGAGTGACCACAGATGGAATGCCAAGCTCCTCATTAAGGCTCTACGTAGAGCCACTAAAATCACCATCCACATATGAGTTACCTACTGATACATCAAGAAAAAAAACATGATATACCTTTTCCTTCCCTTTGCGCATGATACATGTGTGCCTACATCTATACACAACCTGCCTAACCATGGACTAACATTGGATCTAGTGTTAGAGGACTCTTGAGGTCCACTAAACAGCTTCTCTACATTGGATCTAGTGTTAGAGGACTCTTGAGGTCCACTAAGCAGCTTCTCTACATGTGGTGAAGCATCAACACTTCTTACAGCTACATCTTCTATTGCCTTCACTACTGGTGCATACCAACTACTCATCTTGAAGACAACATCTCAGCTTACATCTCACAAGTGATAGGGTTATAATTCGACACTGATTTTTGAAGTCTTCTACAACATCCTTAAGGATTAAACCTCACTTGCAGACCTTGCTCAACCATCTATCCAAACAAAAACTAGATTCTTTGTAATATTTTGAACATGAAGTAAATCTGCCAAGTACTTCATGTTGTCATCCTGCATAGACAATGACACTTTACTAACATGCATAATGGTATGCAGCACGGTATCATCACCTATTTCTACATAACCTGGTTTTTTCATTTTTTCATGTCTCTAAATTACTCACCGTGATGACTAGTCATGTGGTTAGAGGTGCCAGAATCCACATACCATATATCTTGATATCTTGACATATCTCTTGTTGTGAAGCTGAGCATGTACTGCATCATAAATAGTGCTTACTTCTATCATCACCACCATGTTTACTAGATGATGCATAGTTGTCTGACTGCAACTTTCCACTTTTCATGTCATTGTGTTTTTTATAGGTCCTTTGCCATGTGCCTTGGTTTGCTACAATAATAGCATTCTATGCTATTTGCACTTTGATTTCTTTGCCAATCACCTTGACCTCTTTGGCTCTCCCTACCACTAGATTGGCCTCTTCCACCTGTGTATGATTCTTGTTGCTCTGTGAATCATTGGACTGTTGTTGTCTAGAATTCTAGTTTCTTTGTTGGCCATCACCACCTTGGCCTAGACCACGACCTCTACCTTTACTGCTAACTGAATTAGAGTAGAAGGCCTGTTCTAATATGTTCTTGCTTTGCGAAGAAGAGTTCTCATGCAGAGACTTTTCTTCTATGATCAACATAGACACCAAGTCCCGAAAGTTGGGAACATTCTCTCTAATTGTAATGGAGGTCTTGAATGGCTTGTATAGGTCTCCATGCAAAATCTTCATTGACTTCATGTGACATTGATGGGGGCATTTTTTCCTCATATCGAGCATGCAAACTCGCCCCACTTCTATAGGGAGGTCTCTAAAGCCTCTACATAGTTATCCACTCGTCACACTGTAATGAGTCATAGACTTTCTCATTCTATGACAAAGACCATATTAGGAAGTTTGGGAAAATCCTAAAATCCTAAATCCCATTTTGCAAGATATAAAAAATGAGGGCACGGTGAATCCTTTTAAGCTTTTAGTAGCAAAACTAGCTCATTTAACATATCGTTGGAAAGCTCTTGAAGAGCAAGTTCTAAATCCATATTCTCTGACAACTTTGGATTTAGTATATTGATGATACACCAAAAAGTATATTGAAAAAAAAGTTCCCAAAGTAATGGGGTTTTTTGAAACTCCCTAATGTGGCCTTGATGTGTCTACTCCTTGTACTCATCCTAAAAAACAAGGACTACCTTATGAATACCTAAATCACATGTATAAGAACAAGCGATAGTGAATATATATACTCACCTAAGAATTTGGACACCATATATCTTCAAATCTACTGTAACCTTACACATGCTTTATTGTTGTGATTCGTTATAAACGCATGATTTCTCCCTTGCATCTTGCACATGGACATGGAATCTTTTGACACAACCACTCTAGTCGACTTCTCATGGGTGGCATGCCATCCTCGGAAGAATAAGACAACGACAATTGTCTATGCATGGTAGGTGCCTGTAAACCAACATCCAGAATGCAAATGTGCATCAATAATCCATTCCCTGAGCAAAAAACTACTCTTTGAAAGGTGTAAAAATAGAAGACCCTTGTTTTCACCAATATGCGGCTATGGGTGCGGTTATACCCACACTGGAAGTTGCATTGAGCGGTTATACCCACACTGGAAGTTGCATTGATAGCCGTCGACGTGGCTATGGGCGTAACCATAGTTGTGCCCATAGCCACGTGTATAGCCACATATTGTGAAACAATAGGATACAACCTTCTCATGTGGTGCACTGCTTGTTATCCATCATAACAAGAGAAGGGGAGCATAGCTATGCAGGATAGCCATGTGAAGAGAGGAGAGAGATTAGTGAGAGGGGAATCGACACAACTGCACACAGGATGCACAGTTCTAGTGTGCCACTATACATGTGGTTATAGCTGCTTGCGTAGTCGTGTGTACAGCCACGTACTATGAAAAAAATTCCAAAATTCTAGAGAGCATTCAAGAGAGCTCACAATATCCCCCTTAAGAGCAAAGGATTGGGTTTTTTTTGTAATACAATATGAAAAAAAAGCATAAAATATAGTATAATCAAATATGGACTTAATTAAGACCAAAAAATTAAGAAATCGATTAATGCATGAGTCCGATGCATATGATCTCAAATATGGACTTATAATCAAATATGGACTGAATTAAGACCAAAAAATTAAGAAATCGCGATTAATGCATGAGTTTGATGCATATGATCTCATGCCATTAGCCTAATGCATAAACTTTTATGCATATAGGCAAGCACTAGTGTCATGCATTATGCATGACTCATGCACAAGTCTTATGCCTAATGCATGAGCCTAATGCATAAGCCTCATGCATGAGGCTTATGCATAGGTATTATGCGTAGGCTTATGCCCCTAATGTGTTGTATGTTTACTAATAAGTAGGGCATATGTAAGTCAATGTTTTATCTCACCTAGTATTTGAAATTTTACATTTTTATAGAATATTTTCATATAAAGTGAGCAACCCTCTCCTCCACATAAGGTGAGCAACCCTCTCTATCATTTTTTTATAGTAAGCTTTATGTTTATGGTTTATGGTTCGTGTGTTTGTAGGTCTTTTTTTTTTTTGGGTCTAGCACCTTGCCCTTCCTATATATTTAGGTAACCCTAAACCCTTTCTATTAATTGTACACTATCAGGTGCTAAAGAGGCATCTATGCATAAAGAGGCCTCTATGCATAAAGAGGCCTCTATGCATAGAGATATTATGTATAAGAGGTCCATATACATGCATATTAGAGCATACACATAGATCTAATATGCATGTATGGATATGTATGCTCTATGCATGAGAATAATAGAGCATGATGCAAAAATCTCTAATATACATGCATAAGTATGATTTATGTATGCTCTATGTAGATTATGCATAGTAGGAGTTTTAAGTATTTATGTTTATGCATAGATAGATGACTTGCAGTGTGACGTTACACGTGAAGTAGATATCACAATAGTCTTTGTAAGTATATTGCCTTGAACTATATCTTATATTTTAAGAAAAAAAGGTTACCTTATAACAACATCAAATCAATTGTTTGTATGTCTATAGCTTGAAGTAGTGTACCACCTCTCTATGTAGGATGAAGATGATATTGCATTATAACGGGGTTTGGAAGCTCTCTTTGAAAGGGTGTAAGATGAAGGATGTATTGTTATTTCTAGAGGCCATGCTTGACAATCATGGCAAGTAAGTACGTTCCTAAAATTATTACCTCTTGTTTTTTCAAAATTGAGTTTCACTTGTGTTAGTTTTATTGTGTTTTATGATCATGTTACTAGAAACCGTGCTACTACAAATGGTGCCCATGTGCAAGTGAAAAGTAATGGAAATGTGAGAGAAGAGGGTGAAGCTGCAAGGGACAATAATAATTGGAATGCGTGAGATGAGGACCTCGATGTAGCCCCTAACTCTATAGATTTTCATTATGCTTTATTTTGTATATAATCTTTTTAGACCCAATCAACTTATATAATTTTTTGGAGACAAAGAACATGTAATATAATGACATTTGACAAGTATTATATGCTTGTGTATTAATTTTTTTTTTTGTATTTGTAATGTTTTATATATGTCAAAAAGGGGACAAAATGGGAGAGATGTGGGGACAAAATGGGAGAGATGTGGGGACAAATCTCTCCTATTTTGTCCCCTTTTTGTTTTGTTGCACATTGTGGTGCAATTAAAGGCATGGCTATGCACATGGCTATAGGTGCGTCTACTATAGTGCATACAACTATAGGCATGCCTATATATGCGGCTACTATAGGCATGACTATTGCATGGCTATAGTTACGTGTCCCTAGCCGCGTGTATATATAGCCGTGTGGGGGATTTTTTTCAACCTAGTTTATTTTATTTTGTTATAGTTTTGAATGCGGCTATTCTCCCTGTATGTTGTTATGCATCAAACATCTCCTCCTTGGAGCTCGAATCTTCCTTGCCAAACCCTAGCTATGACTTGTCCTTATACCTTGCCCTAATCTCCCTCTTGCCCTTTCTATCAAGCTCTTCTCACAAGCCCTCACCTCTTCTCCCTCATCTCCCTTTACAAGAAAACCCTCTTCTCCCTTCAAGCAAGAAAGGTCTTTATCCACACCCTAGCTATGGCATGCCCTTGAACCTTACCCTAATCTCCCTCTTGTCCTTGTTATCAAGCTCTTCTCACATTGAGCCCTCTTTCTCACATTGAGCCCTCTTTCTCCCAAGCCCTCACCTCCTCTCCCTCTTGTTATCAAGCTCTTCTCACATTGAGCCCTCTTTCTCCCAAGCCCTCACCTCCTCTCCCTCTTATCCATCATCTCCCTTCACAAGCAAAACCTCTTCTCTCTTCACAAGAAAGAAAGGTCTCTCTCCACCATAATCATCACAAGAATTAAGGTAATCTCAAGCTCTTGTCTTTTTGTTTTTGTTTTCATTAAGCGCTTTTAAATGAAAATAAACTAATTAATAACTTGTTGTGTGTAGGATTTTTTCCCCCTCTTCACCCTCTTCACTCTCTTCTCCCTCTTCTCCCTCTTCTCCCTTTCACAAACAAGCTCTCTTTTCCCTTCACAAGCAAGAAAACCCTCTCTCCATAAGCATCATAAGTAAGCTTAAGGTAATCTCAACAAAATAAAATGATTACAAGTTTTATTTAGGGTTTGAGAGTTACCTTAATGTGCTTTCTCTCTCTCTTTTCCTTAGGTTTCCCTCTTCTCTTTCTCTTGTATGCATGCCTTAATCATTCACTTAAATTATTAAATAGAAGCTTTCCTAGTCTTTTTATTTTTGTGGCTAGGTTAAGTTCAGGTAAGCGGCCCACATCTTTGGCAAGGAGGCTCGGATCTTAGGCTTCTCCAAACTCATGTTTCCCTCTTCTCTTTCTCTTGTATGTATGTCTTAATAGTGTTGAAATATACAAGTGAATGGGTGTGTGCGTGTAAGATTCCTCCCCAGCCTCTCAAGATGTCCAGCATCTTCCCGTGTAATTAAATCCCTCTTCTTTCAGAAATATAAAAGATATTGTTTCTAACTGTTTCAACCTAGAGAGAAAAAATATTCTAGAGAGAGAATATTCAGATTTTTAATATTTTTGGATAGAAAAATATCTCATCTTATTAAAATAAGTTTTCCTGAAATGAAAATTCAAAAAGATTTTCAGAAGGTGCATTAGAAATTAAGTATAATCTGTTCAAGAGGCATTATCCTAAGGGTGAATTTTTTTTTGAAATTTTAAATTAAGGTTCCTATGGACCAATAAGATTCATCCAAATGTCGGGAGGAGATAAATAAAGAAATAAAAGAAAAAGCCCCCAAAAATGAGTAAATACTCACATAAGATGAAGAGTTGACTAAGGACAAGGTTAATAGTTAAAAAGGGGAGATATTTAGAAGCAATGATGCATTTTTGACACCTCTGCATGGGGATTTCTCCCTCATGAATGAGGCGCCTACTTCACATGTGCAATTGAGTTTTAAATCTTCAAAAATTGTGATATTTTTATCTCTCCTCTCTCTTGAACCAAACTGAATCAAAAAGGAACCAAACCGAATAAAAAAGGAACCAAACTAGGTCCAAATCTAGTCCAAATCTAGTCCAAATTCAACCAAACTAAAATCTAGAAAATTCTAGAAATCAGTTGGTCTTGGTTAGAGCCTCCCTCTCCTATAAATAGAACATGAGTCCTTTGAAAAAAATAGGAGAATTTTACTATGAAATAATGCTAATTTTTACTATTCTCTAAAATTCTCTCCAAATTGAAGAAATTGGAGCTTCCCTCTTTCTTCAATCCCCATTGGTGGCTCCATCAACATACTAAACCAATTGATTGGTTGGGAGCCTCTACCATGAACAAAGAATCAAGCAATTTGTAAGGTAAATAGTGAATTTTGAACTTTTCTATAATTTCTCAAAGTTTCTCTCTTCTCAACCCCTCTCAAGCTTGAGAAGCTTAATTGGAATGGTTTTTGAATGCTATTGAAGTTAATTGATGAATGGTAGTAGAGAATTACATCAATTGATGAATGCTATTGAAATTAATTGATGAATGATAGTAAATAACAACATAAATTTCCATTTATGCTTAATTCGAATGGTTTTTATGTAAATTCTCTCTCTCTCACTCAAGAAATGGTCATACTCATGACCTATTCTCAATCCAAATGAAGCTTTTTATAAAGCTTTTCCTTAATCCAAGATTAATCTATGCTTGAGGCCAAATTAATGCCTTTTTTTTCTATGCTTTTAGTTTATGTATTTCATGAATATTGATGATTCAATCCATTATGGGTTAATGATCCAATTAGGGATCATTCTAATCATTTCCTTAATGATAAGCTTTATCCTTTAAAATAATTGAGATTTATCAGTCATAGCAGCGGAGCTATGGCAAAATTTTTGTAAAAATTACACATAAAATAATCTCATTCAAAGTATGAAAAGAGGATTTCCTACCATATTCTAGGAATTATCATCCTAGATTAATTGAAAGAATTTTATTGTAATCATGGAGAAATTGATTTTTATGTTATGCATAATTGATGAATTAAGAAAAAGAGGATTTCTAGTAATTAAATTTTATGTTAAAAAGAGTAATCCCCATCGTATGAGTATTCTTAAAGGGTTAATTTTCATTCTACGCATAGAAAAATGTATTCAAGAAATACTTTATTATAAAAGTGAAATTTTTATCTCATAAATGATTTTATGCATAAATTAGATGCATTAAAGAAATTCTTTTATATTGAAAGAATGATTTTCATCATAAATGAATTGTATGCATAAACCTATTAATAAAAGATAATATAATTTTTATATTAAAAGTGTGATTTTCATCATAAATGGATTTTATGCATAAATAAGATGCATAAGAGAAATTCTTTTATTCTAAAAGTGTAATTCCTACTAAATTGGATTTATGCATGGATAGATGCATAAAGAATTTAAATTAATCCAAAAAGTGTTATTTTTATTAATTCTTATTTTATGCATAGAAAGGTACATAAAGAATTTTATTTTTAATTCAAAAGAGTGATTTTTTATCATAAATAATTTTATGCATAAATTAGATACATAAGAGAAATTCTTTTATTCTAAAAGTGTAGTTTCTACTAAATTAGAATTATGCATAAAAGATTTATTTTTAATTCAAAAGTGTCATTCTCATTTAAAATGAATTTATGCATAGGAAGATGCATAAAAGATTGATTTTTAATTCAAAAGTGTCATTCTCATTTAAATTGAATTTATGCATAGGAAGATGCATAAAAGATTGATTTTTATTTTGAAAGTGTTATTCTCCTATAAAATTTAAGAAAATTTTGCCATAACCTCCTTTGTATGGCTAACCATTTTTCATTTTTTTTCATTCTCAAGTTACTTAGAAATTATCCCAAATGGTTTAAAGCATTCTAAACTAATCAAATTCCACTTTTTAAAGAGAAACAATATGAAAAGTTTAATTCTAACAATTTGATTACACATCTAGAATAAAGAAAGGCTGAATTCAAGAATGAAGAGAGGGGAAAAGCCTTTCCAACAAGGCATAGCACCATTTTTTCATTTTAAAAAAAATAAAAATTAGAAAATCATTAAATGGAATAAAGAAAAAGTAGGATTTCTAGCTTACATGAATTTTTATGAGCTTTCCTTTGGTTTGATGGTTTGAGGGATCTACTCTTGTTTGGCCACCAATTCTTTTGAAGAGGAAATGGTCAAAAACTAATGAATTATCAATAAATTCACTGTTTTTGGCTTTGGGGAGGAGTAGAGTAACAGTGCATAAAACACTATTAACCATTTATAAAGGGGGAGGCTTCATTTATAGGAAAAATTGAGCCTCTAACCAAGCAAACTGATTCTAGAATTTTCCAGATCAGTTTGGTCAATTTTTAACCATTTTTAGGTCAGTTTAGCTTACTTTTTGGATCTAGTTGAAGCAAGAGAGAGGAGAGATGAAAATATCTCATTATTTGTGAGTTTAAAACTCAACCACACATGTGAAATAGGTGCCTCCTTCATGAGGGGAATTCCCCCACAACTAAGGTTTCAAAAATGCATCATTTCTTCTAAATATCTCTTCTTTTTTAACTAATAACCTTGTCCTTAGTCAACTCTTCATCTTATGTGAGTATTTACTCATTTTTCGGGGGATTTTCTTTTATTCTTCAATTTATCTCCTCCCTACATTTGGATTAATCTAATTGGTCCATAGGAATCTTAATTCAAAAATTTTAGAAAATCTGGACCCTTTTTTCTACCTGATTTCAATTTATTCCAATTGCACATTGAAAATTTCTTTTTGAATATTTGTTTCAGGGGAAACCAAACCATTTTAGGGGATTTTTACATCAAATAATATCTCAATTTTGAATTATCTCCCTCTAGATATTTTCTCTCTCTAGGTCAAAACAGGGAAAAACAGGATCTTTCTTTTATTTCAGAGAGGGGAATAATTATAAGATCAGAAGGGGAGGTTTTTACATTTGCACACCTCAAAAGCCGGAGGGAGGAATCTTACATCCTACCTCACTTAAAAAATGCGAGATGTCCTCATCTCGCAAAATTAGAGGAGAACTTTTTTCCTTAAGATCCAACTGATTCTGGGGTTCCTTATAGTTTGGTGAATCCAACAGAATCCTGGGATAAAGATCCCTTATATAAAACTCATCATCAGATAATAATTCACTCAAGTGGGGTAGGATGTAAGATTCCTTTCTCCAGCTTTTGAGGTATAAAGGTGTAAGAACCTTCCCTTCTGTTCTTGTAATTATTCCCCTCTCTGAAATAGAAGAAAGATCTTGTTTTACCCTGTTTTGGCCTAGAGAGAAAAATATCTAGAGAGAGATAATCCAAAATTGAGATATCTTTTGATATAAAAATCCTCCTAGTGTCTAAATTGGATTCCCCTAAAACAGAAGTTCAAAATGAACTTTCCAATGTGCATTAGGAATTAATTGAAAAGGTATAAGGGACCTTAGCCTAAGGGTCTACATTTTCAGAAATTTTTAGATTATGGTTCAATTAAGGTTCTAATGGGCCAATTGGATTAATCCAAGTGTTGGGATGAGATAAATCCAAATAATAAAATAAAATACCTAAAAATGAGTAAATGCTCGCATGAGTACAAGGTTTATTAGTTAAAAATTATGAGATATTACTAAAACAATGAGAGATTTTGGAATAATGATGCATTTTTTACACCTTGGTAAGGAAAGGGAGACTCTTGAGGTAGGTGCCTCTTTCACATGTGTGGAAGGGTTTTTAATTCAAAAAAATTGTGATATTTTTATGCAACCGGAATCTTATTCTAGGAATTGATTGTAGAGAGTAGAGAATTTACAAGAATTGATTCAACCATAAAAACCATTGCTTTGCAAGCTTCAACTAAATCAAATCAATTGAAATTTAAACACTTAACAAAATTAAAATACTTAGCTCAATAGACCATATTGGGTGCAATCTTCCCCCCCTCTTGTGCGTGGCCTCTCCCCACACAAGAGTATTTCTTTATTAGCTTTCTTTCCACCAAAATTAGGCCATAGCCCCCAAAATATACAAGAAGTGCTTTTTAGAGAGCACGGCACTCTTCTTTTACAAGAATAGAGTGTCAAATATTGGGACTAGGGTAAAGCCATAGGCTTTAATAAATTCCACATAATAAATTCTCTCTCTAAAGGAATAGCCATCTTTATGGCTAAATTCCTTGGAAAAGGATGCTTCTCAGTGATAGTCTCTGAATTCAAAGCTAAACTCTAGGCTTGATAAGCTAGAGATTAAGAAAATGATATTTTCATGATTTTGTGCTATTAAAATAATGATAAATTCTTTTAGATTGTTTATGAGTAGTTGAAAACTACTCCAATTCATCCTAAATGAGAAATGGATTATCCTAACAATTTGGGAAAAGAGGAATGTTGAAATTAGCTTAATTTAGTAGGATAATCATAGTTATATTTAATTTTAAAATTATGATTTAAATTCATAGTTTGATTTTAAGCATAAAAAAGGAACTAGTATCATTTTTTCATTACAGGATTTTATTCTTTTAGAAAAAATTGAGAATTATCAATAATAGCAGTGACGCTATGGTAAAATTTTCAAAAAATAATACATATCTTATTTTTTTGCATAATGCTAAAAGAGGACTTCCTACCATATTCTAGGATTGGACATCCTATGCAAAAAGAATGATTTTCATCATATTTATGAGAAATAATTTTTTGCTATTATGCATAATTAATTGGTTATGGTAAAAGAGAAATTTTTGGTAAATTTTTTTATACAAAAAGAGGAATTCCCATGATATTTGAGATTCAAATTATTAAATGGTAAAAGAGAAATTTTTGGCATAATTCAAATTATGAGTATTTATCAAAAGTAAAATTTTGAGCATTATTAATTTTATTGAGAAATATGGATAGAATTGATTTTTGTAAATCCCATGAATCTTTTCCTCGAAAAGAAGAATATTGAATATATTTTACTTGAGAAATTTGAGAACAAATATGAAAATATCCATCAAGAAAACTTCGACAATTCTTATTTAGAAAAGAGAATCTGGAATCTCTGGGAGGATCAAGGATCTAATGCGTAAACGGAAGTTTAGAATTAATTCTCATTAATGAAGCTTAAGGAATGAAAATATAATACTTAGCTCTTTCTAAAATTTTACTATTCAATTTTTAGAAGGTTTATTTTCCCTTTTTAAAGCTTCAACAACACTCTGATACGTAGATTCAATGAGATCGAGAAAAAGTACCTTTAACTAGGCCAAGCAATTGGCAAAAACTTAGAAAAGTCCTATCAATATCGAAAGTAGAAAACGGTACTAAAAGTGGATGTGATAAGATGTGATGTGGATCTGAATGAATGTAAATGAATGTGATGGGATGTAAATAGATGCAATGTGATTAGATGAGATGTGAATGCGATAAGAGGAGATATGAATGTGATGTGATAAGATGTGAGTGGATGTGGATGAGATATGAATGTGATGTGATAAGATGTGAGTGGATGTGGATGAGATGTGATGTGATATAAATGGATGTGGATGTGGATGTGGATGTGGATGTGGATGTGAATGTGAGGAGATGTGATGTGATGTAAATGGATGTGGATGTGATGTGATGTAAATGGATGTGGATGTGAATGTGAGGAGATGTGGATGAGATGTAAATGGATGTGGATGTGGATGTGAATGTGAGGAGATGTGGATGAGATATAAATGGATGTGGATGTGATGATATGTGAAAGGATGTGATGTAATGAAAATGGATGAGAATGAGATATAATGTGATAAATGTGCATGTGAATGAATGAATGGATGTGGATGAATGTGATGAGTTGTGAATGGATGTGGTGTGATATGGATAGATGTGGATATGATGTAATGAGATGTAAACGGATGTGATGCGATGTGGATCTGGTTAGATATGAATGGATGAGATATCATGTGGATAGATGAGATGTGATGTGATGTGGACTTGGGTAGATGTGAATGGATGTGAAGTGATGTGAATAGATGTGAACGTGATGTGATGATATGTGGATCTGAATGAATGTAGATGGATGTGATGTGATATGAATGGATGAGATGTGATGTGGATATATTGTGACGTGATGTGATGAGGATAGATGTGATGAGATGTAATATGATGTGATTGGATGAGAATGGATGAAGACGATGGGAATACATATGACTGGATGTGGAATAAGCAATGTGAATTGATGTAGAAGAATGTGGAATAACGAGAAATGATGTGGAACAATGTGGAAAGATGAGAGTTCGTTAGAAACTGTATTTATATGAAACTTGTTTTTAAATGACTTTTATGTCAAGAATGCTGGGGAAGCATTTTGACCATCTTGTGAATGAGGTCGTGTAGACCTAAGTGATAATCGGCCAAGGTCTTGACCAGCCTCGGTTCGATTTAAATGGTGAGCTTCCGGTATATGGTGGATGAGGGACCAAGGAAGCGGCCTACGAGTGAAGCGCTAGCGCTGACCTACGAAGGAGCCTAGAGGGTGCTGACCATACGGTGCTGAGGCTCTGGGCCACCGAAGATACCCACACGTGTGTCGAGGAAGAAAATGGAATAAGGAGTTAGAGTTGTTTTCTGAAATTGGGTGTGGATCTGGTTGACTGGCCTTGCTGGTCCTCAACAGATGAGTCCATGGCTCTTTTATATTCAACGGAGAGTCCACCTGGATTTTTCTTATGTGATTATATTTCCTGGTACTATGAGCTAGGAACTATTGAAAAGACCCCTGAGTGAATAGGTGGTGAGCATTCTGGTTACCAATGATGCCATAGGTACAGCGATGAAGGAATGATTGGAAATTAGAATTCAAGCTAGATATTTTGGAGGATTCTGATCAGTGATACTACGGTTTCATTAAAAGATTGTTTTAAAGATAACTGAATCTGTGAAACAGGCAATTTCATATTGGGTGTGTAAGTGGTGTGACTTTCTTGAAGTTTGCTTGAAGCGCCGACTAGGGGACCTGGAAACTCTTTTCCTTGGTACCCGGGGCAAAACATAACCAAATTTCTAAATGGATCCTATCATGATAGTGGTTGGGTGGTTGGCTAACCCATGGGATTGGTGGATGGGGTTAGGCGCTGGACTAACGGGATCCCTAAAATTAGACTCAATAGTTGAAGTAAATCTCGGATAAGTTACCCTTGTTCTATGGAAAAGAATCAACGGCTGTGCCTCTTGATGAGGAAAAAAGCATTGGACTCTATGATCCAAGTGAAAGTCTCTTCCTTGATCTGACCATGTGACTTACAGGTTTAGTCAGATCCGTTTGGTTAGTTAATTTGTCATGCATTTGAAATTTTTGATCATGTAACAAAGGTCCATCTCTTTAGACTTAGCATTGAAGTCAAGGTGACTACGAAAGAATAAATTTTGTGGAGGAATCGCCCGTGCTTTCTGGGAGAGGGAAGTTTTTTCTAGGTTTGGTTTTGGAAGAACCGAGGGATTAGTCTCTTGTGCGGATTCCATGGGTGAGGTCCCAAGTGAGAGGCTCTGCCCTGTGCAAGAAGTGCTACTTTCGCTACTAGCACCCCCGAATTCGTTGCGTGGAGGGGGGCAAGGATCTTTTAGAAGCCACCATCTATGACGCCTGTCTAGGTCCTCGTAGAAGTTTCTATAATGAAGGCCAGTCATATGGTGGCGGCACTAAAGATTCTTAAAATAAAGGGAGAAGCCGAGGATATACAAAAAGAGAACTGCCTTCTTTGCAACACTGGAGATCAAAGAATGGGTTTCAAAAGCTCACTCTTGGTGGCTATGCCAATACTTAGCATGAGAATCATAGCTCTGATGACAAAGATACTCTGGTGGTGGGAGAGGACAAAGAACCTAGCATTTTGGAAGATGGAGATACAACAACAATGACACCAGAAGACCTTTTAGAAGAAGGCAGTCTAGTTCTAAAGTTACTAACAACAGTAGTAACATGAAGGAACATGCAAACACAAGGGCTCATATTCAAGGATCATGGGAAACTCCTCTACCTCCCATCCATGTGCTCCTATCTGATATAGTTGGGATATCACTAGCAGAGGCCGAGCCATCCTCACCTCAGAGCATCACTTTGTGCTAAGAAGTAAGTGGTGAAGTTAGGAAAGCGGCAAAAGTAACGCAAGTGGAGATACCCCCACAAAACCTGCCAGCACTAAATCCACAGACACCTATTAGTATAGGAAGGCTGCAGCTATTGGAAGTGATGAAGGATTATTCTACTCCTCTCCAAAAGAACTACGACTAGTTGCTACTAACACCCGACAAAGACCAATTGCAAAAACTGATAACCATGGCACCATTGAGATCCTCACTCACATCAAGGAACTCAAGGCAAGTACGTTGGAAAGAAGCCAGTACTATCTCAAAATTTTTCTTCTGGAAGTCTACTTCTGGGAAGCAATCCCCGGAATTCATCTCGTGGACGGTGTTTGTCATCCTCCTCCTTCCACATCCACTCTTCCAAGATGTGCCTGCTACCACAGCACTTAAGATCCGATCTCTATAAGCACCAAATGAGAGGTCATCATCATCACTGACACCTTCATTAGATGTGATCAGAACTTGCCTAGAAGCTAAAAGGCATCTAATAGTCTAGAAGATGACAACCTTGTGGGTTGAAGTCATCGGATTGGGAATCTGACCCACCGAGTATGCTAAGTGTTTGCCGTAGGCTAATCTGTGAGCTGTGGGTCAGTGCTACAGTAGCACCAAACTGTTTCATGTCAGCACCATACAACTATCAGGGCTTGCTTACCTTATTGCAGGAAATGGTGGTTCCTTAAACACTCAGCCTGTCTATGTATTTGAGTTCTATTTCATACGTTATAATCGTTAAAGTTATCTGTTAAGGTATCTTGTCTTTACACTATTTATTAAGCAGTCAGCCTGGAAGTGTTGAGTGATCTGTGTGATGTGTTTGTTTTGCGTTAGATCTGTATTTGTTTGGTGTATGTTGCGTGGATAACCAATGAATCTCAGTAGGTTGCTGCGGGAATAAGTAGTCATATTCCCCCGCCAACACTTAGTTTCTTTCTTTTTTGTTCATTCTATTTGTTTGGTCTCTTTCTCTCCTCTTCCAATCTCCTTTCGAACTCCTCTTTTTTATATGGCACCTTCTCAACTTGAATTAGGGACACAAGTGTTCTTAATGTTCAATGGCACCAAAGTAGCTACTGGAACCATTTTGCACATAAACCCTACTATGGATACCATCCATGGAATTCCTTTTCCTGTTAGTAATGTTGGTGTGTCGATTGAGAATATCGAATTCGAAAAAGCACCTATTTCTTTTCCTCTAAAAAACGGTGATATTAGCACATTAAATCAAACCATAGGCTACATCATTGTATGGCCAGCAAAAAGCAATTGTGTAAGTGTTGTTATATCTCTCTCGTTTTTACAATTATGATTTTTTGTGGTGATTCTACAAACTATTTGTAGAAAATTATTATGTTTGCGGTTTTATATCTCTCTCCCACATTTACAATTATGCTCTTTTTTGGTGGTTTTGTTGTTGAGAGTAATTTGGAATAATTTATCTTCTATATGTCGATGTGTTTAGATTGATCCAAACACATCAAAGGAAAACCCACATCAAAAATGTACACAAAGAGCACACCTGCCAACATAGAACAATTACTATCCGGGATTTACTTTATCTATCGTAAACAGATATTGAGTCTCGATTTACGGATCCATCAGTCCAGCCTAACCCCATCCGATCCCATGGGTTAACCAACCGCCCAACCACTGTAGTGATGGGATCCAATTTGGAATTTGGTTAGGTTTTGTCCCGGGTACCAAGGAAAAGAGTTCCAAGGCCCCCTAGCCGGAAATTCATGCAAACATAAAACTAGCCACACCACTTACACACCCAATATGAAATTGCCACTTACACACCCAATATGAAATTGCCTTTTTCTTAGCATCAGCTAACTTTAAAACAATCCTTTAATGAAACCATAGTACCACTGATCACAATCTTCCAATTTATCCGGTTGATTCATAATTTCCCATCATTCCTTCATCAGAGTATCTATGGCATCATTGGCAACTAGAACGCTCACCACCTGTACACACAGGGGCCTTTTCAATAGTTCCTAGCCCATAATACTCGGCAATATAATCACTTATAAAAATCAAGATGGACTCTCGTTGAAGATCAGCAAGATCAACCAACAGATCCATATAAAGAGCCATGGACTCATCCATTGAAGGCCAGCAAGGTCAATCAACCAGATCCATGCCCGGTTTCACAAAACAACTCTTACTCCTTGTTCCAATATCTTCCACGACGCACGTGTGGGTATCTTCGGCGACCCAGAGCCCGAGCACCGTATGGTCAGCACCCTCTAGGATCCTTCGCAGGTGACCTAGCGCTTCACTCATAGGCCGCTTCCTTGGTCCCTCATCCACCGTACCGGAAGCTCACCATTTAAATCGAACCGAGGCTGGTCAAGACCTCGGTCGACCTTGCTACGTGAGACGTCCTCCATTGACTCTCCGTCAGCAGTTGCAACTTTAACAGTTAGGTCTTCATGACCTTAATCCACAAGACGGTCAAAATGCTTCCCCAGCATTCTTGACATAAAACAGTCATTTACAAACAGTCACAAAATACAGTTTCTAAATCGAACTCTCATCTTTCCACATTATCTTTCCTTAGTCCACATTATCTTTCCTTAGTCCACATTCCATTCAATGTGTACTCATTCTCATCCATTTTCTCATATCGATGACACATTAATTCACATACACATTCACATTCACATCCATACATCCACATTTACATGCATACATCCATTTTCACATCCTCATTTATACATCCACATCCCATATCCTCATTCATACATACACATCCATATCCACATCCATACATCCACATCCACATCCACATTCACATCCATACATCCACATCTACATGCATACCTCCATTTTCACATCCTCATTTATACATCCACATCCCATATCTACATTCATACATACACATCCATATCCACATCCACATCCACATTCATATTCACATCCATATATCCACATCTACATGCATACATCCATTATCACGTCCTCATTCATACATCCACATCCACATACATACATACATCCACATCCACATTCCCATTCACATCTATACATCCACATCTACATCCACATACATACATACATCCACATCCACATTCCCATTCACATCTATACATCCATATCTACATCCACATCCACATTCCCATTCACATCTATACATCCACATCTACATCCACATACATACATACATCCACATCCACATTCCCATTCACATCTATACATCCACATCTACATCCACATTCACATACATCCACATCCACATTCCCATTCACATCTATACATCCACATCTACATCCACATTCACATACATCCACATCCACATTCCCATTCACATCTATACATCCACATCTACATCCACATACATACATACATCCATTTTCACATCCTCATTCATACATACACATCCACATACATACATACACATCCGTATCTACATCTATACATCCACATCCACACCAACATTCACATTCATACATATACATCTACATGTATACATCCACATCACATTCATACAACCATATTACATCCATTCTCGTCCTAACACATCCCATATACATCTTAACACATCCTAACTCATCTTACACATTCTATCACATCTCATACACATCTTATCACATCTCATACACCTCTTATCACATCCTATCACTTTCCATACGCATCTTATCAAATCTTATCACATCTCATACACCTCTTATCACATCTTATCACATTTCATATCTTTTTTAAGAGAATTCTTATATTTGATATAAGATTTCTCTACACATTTATTTATGCATAAATTCCATTTAAGGAGACTAACACTTTCGAAATTAAAATCAATCTTTTATGCATCTTCTTATGCATAAATTCAATTTGGTAGGAATTACACTTTTAGAATAAAAGAATTTCTCTTATGCATCTAAGTTATGCATAAAATCCATTTATGAGGAAAATCACACTTTTAGTATAAAAAGAATATCTTTTATGCATACCTCTATGCATGAAATCCAATATGATAAAAGTAACACTCTTACAATAAAATAATCAACTTTTATGCATACCTCTATGCATGAAATTCAATTATGATAAAAGTCACACTTTTATAATAAAATAATCAACCTTTATGCATACCTCTATGCATGAAATTCAATATAATAAAAGACACACTTTTATAATAAGATAATCAACTTTTATGCATACCTTTATGCATGAAATTCAAATATGATAAAAGCAACACTTTTGATATAAAAATTTATCCATTATGTATACTTCTATACATGAAATAAAAATGATAAAAGTAACACTTTTGATATAAAAATTTATCCTTTATGCCTACTTCTATGCATGAAAATAAAAATTGATAAAAATAACACTTTTGATATAAAAATTTATCCATTATGCATACTTCTATGCATGAAATAAAAATGGTAAAAATAACACTTTTGATATAAAATTTTTTCCTTTATGCATACTTCTATACATGAAAATTAAAAATGATAAAAGTAACACTTTTAATATAAAAAAATTATCTTTTATGCATACTTCTATGCATGAAAATCAATTATGCATAATATAAAAATCAATTTCTCTATGATTACAATGAATATCTTTCAATTAATCTAGGATGATAATTCCTAGAATATGGTAGGAAGTCCTCTTTTTATGCTTTGAATGAAATTATTTTATGCATAATTTTTATAAAAATTTTGCCATAGCTCCGCTACTATGACTGATAAATCTCAATTTTTCTAAGGGATAAAGCTTATCATTAAGAAAATAATTAAAATGATCTCTAATTGGATCATTCATCCATAATGGATTGAATCATCAATATACATAAACTAAAAGCATAGAAAAAAGCCATTAATTTGGCCTCAAGCATAGCTTAATCTTGGGTTAAGGAAAAGCTTTATGAAAAGCTTGATTTGGATTGAGAATGGGTCATGAGTATGACCATTTCTTGATTGAGAGAGAGAAATTACATAAAAACTATTAGAATTTAAACATAAATGGAAATTAACTTCAATAGCATTTATTAAATTATGTAACTCTTCACTAACATTATCAATTCACTTCAATAGCATTAAAAAAAAACCATACCAATTAAGCTTCTCAAGCTTGAGAGGGGTTGAGAAGAGAGAAACATTGAGAAATTATAAAAAAGATCAATATTCACTAATTACCTTACAAATTGCTTGATTCTTTGTTCACGGTAGAGGCCCCCAACCAATCAATTGGTTAAGTATGTTGATGGAGCCACTAATGGGGATTGAAGAAAGAGGGAAGCTCCAAAAACTAGTGAATTATTAAATGAATTCACAGTTCTTGGCTTAGGTGGAGTAGAGTAACGATGCATAAACACTATATTTTTTTCAACAAGGGGGAGGCTTCTATTTATAGGAAAAATTGAGCTCCTAACCAAACAAACTGATTCTAGAATTTTCTAAATCAGTTTGGTCAATATTTGACCATTTTTAGGTCAGTTAAGCTAACTTTTTGGAACTAGACTTGAATGAGGAGAGAGGAGAGATGAAATATCTCAATTTTTATGAGTTTAAAACTCATTCAAGCATGTGAAATATGCACCTCCTTTAAAGAACTCCCCTTCCTTACATATGTGTCATAATGGGATCATTTTAATATTGCTCATAGTTTTTTTACTAATAAACCTTGTACATTTTCAACTCTTCATCTTATGTGAAATATGCACCTCCTTTAAAGAACTCCCCTTCCTTACATATGTGTCATAATGGAATCATTTTAATATTGCTCATAGTTTTTTACTAATAAACCTTGTACATTTTCAACTCTTCATCTTATGTGAAATATGCACCTCCTTTAAAGAACTCCCCTTCCTTACATATGTGTCATAATGGAATCATTTTAATATTGCTCATAGTTTTTTACTAATAAACCTTGTACATTTTTAACTCTTCATCTTATGTGAGCATTTACTCATTTTTGGATACCCAAAATATCTCATATTTTTAATATTGCTCATAGTTTTTTACTAATAAACCTTGTACATTTTCAACTCTTCATCTTATGTGAGCATTTACTCATTTTTGGGTATCTTCTTTTACAAATTGGATTTATCTCCTCCCTACACATGGATTGATGCTATTGGCCCATAGGAACCTTAATTGGACCATAATCCAAAAATTTCTGAAAATCTAGACCCTTAGGCTAAGGTCCTTTATACCCATTTCCAATTAATTCCAATTGCACATTGGAAAGTTCTTTTTGAATTTCTGTTTCAGGGGAACTTATTTTAATAAGATGAGTTATTTTTCTATCCAAAAATATTCATAATCTGAATATTCTCTCTCTAGAATATTTTCTCTCTCTAGGTTAAAACAGTTAGAAACAAGGTCTTTATATTTCTGAAGAGGGATTGATTACAGGGGAAGATACTAGACATCAAAAGGGGGTTGGGGGAGGAATCTTACATTCTACCCCACTTAAAAAACGCGAGATGTCCTCATCTCGCAAACTGGGATAATTTCGCAAGATGCACGAATTATGAGACTTAGAGAAAAATTTAAATCAGGATTAACCACCAAGAAAAGTCTTAAAGAGGGCAAGATAAGAACAAGATTTAAACTTTATTCATTCTCGAAACTTATACAGTAAAGATAGAAGAACTCTTTACACTTCCATAAGCCCGTCCATCATATGATCACAAAAGCAGCACTCACAAGCTGCGCAAGTATAGGGTAACTCATCTATGGGAATGATTCTGCTGGTTATTGCCGCACCTATCTCAGTGGTATGAGGTGATCTAACAAAAGGACCTCTGAGAGGTAAGCCAAAAACGGGGTTAAGAAGACCCGCTCAGAAAACCCAAGATGTCTTGATCTCATGACATAGTAGTATCGGGGACCCAAACCCAAAGCTTTAATAACCATGGCCAAGCGGACATTGTTACGAAAGTGCTGCTGACCCCATGGTGTTACCCTAGTTATGTTTTGATAGGTCCGCCATTTGGTCTGAGCTACAGAAGTTCCCAAGTGAGGGAAAAGTGAGCTCTCATACTGTTCTATAAAATCTTTCTTCACAGACTCGCTTGCGTCTTGAAGGTGAGAAATCATCATGGATAAAACTAATTCCTGTTGCCAAGCCATGAAGGAGATTAAGAAGAAGGGAGATCGATGGAAGTAAGATTACTGTGAGCGACAAGTAAAAGTTACGACTTATATAAAGGAAGGAGCTAGCGTAACTTAGAAGCCAACGGTATCTTACCACTGAAGTTTTACAGTCTTTCCATGATTTGGGTTTGGCACATATTTCTATGAAATACATTAAGAACTTTGAGATGAGGAGATAAAAGAAGCTCGTAAGCTAAGTCACTTACTTTCTTTGAATTCAGATAAGGTTCACAATATCTGGGGGATAACTTCTTAAACTCCCCAATAGATAAAGAACTTCTTTTGGGCCGTACTCGAATGAAGACCAAAACCTTGGTATCCAAAACACCGATTTTTACTTTTGAACTCATTGTTCTGAATCCTTAAAATAGGTGGAACTCCTGAGAAGTATTCTAGGAAAAGGGTCTTTCTTTTTTTAAACAGAATCTTTCTTTTATTTTAGAGAGGGAATAATTATAAGATCAAAAAGGGAGATTCTTACTCCTGTATACCTCGAAGGTTGGGGAGGAATCTTACATTCTACCCCACTTAAAAAAGTGCGAGATGTCCTCATCTCGCAAGGTAGAGGATAACTCTTTTTCTTAAGATCCAATTTTATTCTGGGGTTCCTTATATTCTTGTCAACCCAACAGAATACTGGGATAAATATTTCTTAGAACTCATCAACAATTCATTCAGATCATATCATTCATATCTTTAACATGATAATGGTCCATTAGACCGAAAAATTTCCTTCTGAACATTCCTCCACGGGAATTTCAGTCAAGTAAGTTCTCAATTTGTCATCCCTTAACTTGATCTAACGGTCAAGTATTAATAGTCGCAATCTGACAGCACAATCCACATCTCATAGTGATTTGCTGAAATCATTATCATCATTCAGTTATGAATATCATCACAGGGACTCGTCCCATTCATCCTCATTGAGGTTTCGCTCAGCTTATTACATTTCAACCAAATTTCAAGGATCATCATTTTTCAATCAGAATCCAAATCAATTCATCAATTCTCAAACAGAATTAAAAATCATATCAACCACATTCGAAATCATCCTCTGGATAGCATTAACGCTTATAATTTCAAGTCTTAGATTTACTCGTATATACTGTCAGTAAAGAGCTGCAGTATACTCTCGTCGGTATATACGGGTAGTCACGGCCCTTGGAATTATAAGGTAAATACCATCATGTATAGGCCTCAAGCAAGTCAGGGATTCTATATAATTGTGGTACTTCCATCTGAAGACCCAATTACCAAATTACGAATTTTAGTTTGAATATCAAATTGTATGACTTATATCACACAATTATAACCTTTTTGTGTTTCTTGATAAATTTTTGACATATTTGTCTTCTCAGTTGATCTTTATTAACCAAATGCTCTGATACCAACTGTGAGATCCCTATCCCCACCATGCGACGGATTCGGGGTTCTAGCAACGGAAGTAGCACTTCATGCGCGGGGCAGGGACCCACACTCGGGGCCTCGTCCATGGATATCCGGACAAGAGACTAATCCGTCGGTTTTTCCAAAACCGAACCCAATAAAACTTGCCTTACCCGGAAAGCACGGGCGATTCCACCAAGATAACTTTTTACTCTAACGTAGTCAAGATCATTACTGATCACGCTGATCCGACTGCACCTATAAAGATACTCAGTCGGATCAAGGAAGAAACTTGCACTTGGATCATTGGGATCAACGCTTTTTTCCCCATCAAGAGACACAGCCGTTGATTCCTATCCATAGAACAATTACTATCCGGGATTTACTTTATCTATTGTAAACAGAAATTGAGTCTCGATTTACGGATCCATCAGTCCAGCCTAACCCCATCCGATCCCATGGGTTAGCCAACCGCCCAACCACTGTAGTGATGGGATCCAATTTGGAATTTGGTTAGGTTTTGTTCCGGGTACCAAGGAAAAGAGTTCCAAGGCCCCCTAGCCGGAAATTTATGCAAACATAAAACTAGCCACACCACTTACACACCCAATATGAAATTGCCTTTTTCTTAGCATCAGCTAACTTTAAAACAATCCTTTAATGAAACCATAGTACCACTGATCACAATCTTCCAATTTATTTGGTTGATTCATAATTTCCCATCATTCCTTCATCAGAGTATCGATGGCATCATTGGCAACTAGAACGCTCACCACCTGTCCACACAGGGGCCTTTTCAATAGTTCCTAGCCCATAATACTCGGCAATATAATCACTTATAAAAATCAAGATGGACTCTCGTTGAAGATCAGCAAGATCAACCAACAGATCCATATAAAGAGCCATGGACTCATCCATTGTGAAGGCCAGCAAGGTCAATCAACCAGATCCATGCCCGGTTTCACAAAACAACTCTTACTCCTTGTTCCAATATCTTCCACGACGCACGTGTGGGTATCTTCGGCGACCCAGAGCCCGAGCACCGTATGGTCAGCACCCTCTAGGATCCTTCGCAGGTGACCTAGCGCTTCACTCATAGGCCGCTTCCTTGGTCCCTCATCCACCGTACCGGAAGCTCACCATTTAAATCGAACCGAGGCTGGTCAAGACCTCGGTCGACCTTGCTATGTGAGACGTCCTCCATTGACTCTCCGTCAGCAATTGCAACTTTAATAGCTAGGTCTTCATGACCTTAATCCACAAGACGGTCAAAATGCTTCCCCAGCATTCTTGACATAAAACAGTCATTTACAAACAGTCACAAAATACAGTTTCTAAATCAAACTCTCGTCTTTCCACATTATCTTTCCTTAGTCCACATTCCATTCAATGTGTACTCATTCTCATCCATTTCCTCATATCGATGACACATTAATTCACATACACATTCACATTCACATCCATACATCCACATTTACATGCATACATCCATTTTCACATCCTCATTTATACATCCACATCCCATATCCTCATTCATACATACACATCCATATCCACATCCATACATCCACATCCACATCCACATTCACATCCATACATCCACATCTACATGCATACCTCCATTTTCACATCCATATCCACATCCACATCCACATTCATATTCACATCCATATATCCACATCTACATGCATACATCCATTATCACGTCCTCATTCATACATCCATATCCACATACATACATACATCCACATCCACATTCCCATTCACATCTATACATCCACATCTACATCCACATACATACATACATCCACATCCACATTCCCATTCACATCTATACATCCATATCTACATCCACATCCACATTCCCATTCACATCTATACATCCACATCTACATCCACATACATACATACATCCACATCCACATTCCCATTCACATCTATACATCCACATCTACATCCACATTCACATACATCCACATCCACATTCCCATTCACATCTATACATCCACATCTACATCCACATTCACATACATCCACATCCACATTCCCATTCACATCTATACATCCACATCCACATTCCCATTCACATCTATACATCCACATCTACATCCACATACATACATACATCCATTTTCACATCCTCATTCATACATACACATCCACATACATACATACACATCCGTATCTACATCTATACATCCACATCCACACCAACATTCACATTCATACATATACATCTACATGTATACATCCACATCACATTCATACAACCATATTACATCCATTCTCGTCCTAACACATCCCATATACATCTTAACACATCCTAACTCATCTTAACACATTCTATCAATCAACTTTTATGCATACCTCTATGCACGAAATTCAATTATGATAAAAGTCACACTTTTATAATAAAATAATCAACCTTTATGCATACCTCTATGCATGAAATTCAATATAATAAAAGATACACTTTTATAATAAGATAATCAACTTTTATGCATACCTTTATGCATGAAATTCAAATATGATAAAAGCAACACTTTTGATATAAAAATTTATCCATTATGTATACTTCTATGCATGAAATAAAAATGATAAAAGTAACACTTTTGATATAAAAATTTATCCTTTATGCCTACTTCTATGCATGAAAATAAAAATTGATAAAAATAACACTTTTGATATAAAAATTTATCCATTATGCATACTTCTATGCATGAAATAAAAATGGTAAAAATAACACTTTTGATATAAATTTTTTTCCTTTATGCATACTTCTATACATGAAAATTAAAAATGATAAAAGTAACACTTTTAATATAAAAAAATTATCTTTTATGCATACTTCTATGCATGAAAATCAATTATGCATAATATAAAAATCAATTTCTCTATGATTACAATGAATATCTTTCAATTAATCTAGGATGATAATTCCTAGAATATGGTAGGAAGTCCTCTTTTTATGCTTTGAATGAAATTATTTTATGCATAATTTTTATAAAAATTTTGCCATAGCTCCGCTGCTATTACTGATAAATCTCAATTTTTCTAAGGGATAAAGCTTATCATTAAGGAAATTAAAATGATCTCTAATTGGATCATTCATCCATAATGGATTGAATCATCAATATACATAAACTAAAAGCATAGAAAAAAGCCATTAATTTGGCCTCAAGCATAGCTTAATCTTGGGTTAAGGAAAAGCTTTATGAAAAGCTTGATTTGGATTGAGAATGGGTCATGAGTATGACCATTTCTTGATTGAGAGAGAGAAATTACATAAAAACTATTAGAATTTAAACATAAATGGAAATTAACGTCAATAGCATTTACTAAATTATGTAACTCTTCACTAACATTATCAATTCACTTCAATAGCATTAAAAAAAAACCCATACCAATTAAGCTTCTCAAGCTTGAGAGGGGTTGAGAAGAGAGAAACATTGAGAAATTATAGAAAAGATCAATATTCACTAATTACCTTACAAATTGCTTGATTCTTTGTTCACGGTAGAGGCCCCCAACCAATCAATTGGTTAAGTATGTTGATGGAGCCACTAATGGGGATTGAAGAAAGAGGGAAGCTCCAAAAACTAGTGAATTATTAAATGAATTCACAGTTCTTGGCTTAGGTGGAGTAGAGTAATGATGCATAAACACTATATTTTTTTCAACAAGGGGGAGGCTTCTATTTATAGGAAAAATTGAGCTCCTAACCAAACAAACTGATTCTAGAATTTTCTAAATCAGTTTGGTCAATATTTGACCATTTTTAGGTCAGTTAAGCTAACTTTTTGGAACTAGACTTGAATGAGGAGAGAGGAGAGATGAAATATCTCAATTTTTATGAGTTTAAAACTCATTCAAGCATGTGAAATATGCACCTCCTTTAAAGAACTCCCCTTCCTTACATATGTGTCATAATGGAATCATTTTAATATTGCTCATAGTTTTTTTACTAATAAACCTTGTACATTTTCAACTCTTCATCTTATGTGAAATATGCACCTCCTTTAAAGAACTCCCCTTCCTTACATATGTGTCATAATGGAATCATTTTAATATTGCTCATAGTTTTTTACTAATAAACCTTGTACATTTTCAACTCTTCATCTTATGTGAAATATGCACCTCCTTTAAAGAACTCCCCTTCCTTACATATGTGTCATAATGGAATCATTTTAATATTGCTCATAGTTTTTTACTAATAAACCTTGTACATTTTTAACTCTTCATCTTATGTGAGCATTTACTCATTTTTGGATACCCAAAATATCTCATATTTTTAATATTGCTCATAGTTTTTTACTAATAAACCTTGTACATTTTCAACTCTTCATCTTATGTGAGCATTTACTCATTTTTGGGTATCTTCTTTTACAAATTGGATTTATCTCCTCCCTACACATGGATTGATGCTATTGGCCCATAGGAACCTTAATTGGACCATAATCCAAAAATTTCTGAAAATCTAGACCCTTAGGCTAAGGTCCTTTATACCCATTTCCAATTAATTCCAATTGCACATTGGAAAGTTCTTTTTGAATTTCTGTTTCAGGGGAACTTATTTTAATAAGATGAGTTATTTTTCTATCCAAAAATATTCATAATCTGAATATTCTCTCTCTAGAATATTTTCTCTCTCTAGGTTAAAACAGTTAGAAACAAGGTCTTTATATTTCTGAAGAGGGATTGATTACAGGGGAAGATACTAGACATCAAAAGGGGGTTGGGGGAGGAATCTTACAGATACTAAGCATATGGGGTACATGTGCTCATCCTCCATCATCACATAATGACTCAAGATTGTGGAGGTTGTCTACTTGGTTCAGGGGACTCAAAGGCAGTGTTGCTATAGTCACCTCTCTCTCCTCACCTTCTTTGAAGATTTATATTAAGGTCAACTGATGAACGGGAGCCACTCGCGGTAATGGAGGTTGTGGCTGAAGGATTGAAGGTGGAAAGGGTACATCAAGTACTATGAGGATACCTTACTAGGCCACTTCATGGCCAGGTTAAGGTGCATTGTGCTATGTTGGTGCTGGAAAAACCAGCATTGCCTTGGATTAGGTGGTAAGGCCTATGGGTAGATGGGCCAAGTTTAAGTAACTCTTTAGTGGTAGCAGTTTTATGCTTTGTGATGTCCCCATCTCTAGCAGTTTTATGCTTTGTGATGTCCCCATCTCTAGCAGTAAGCACAGTAGAGAGTTGGGTCTAGGGCTCAAATTGGACACTCATAATAGTTCTCTCTTGGGATAAAGATGACGTTGACCGACCTTGTTACGGCATTAACCTGTTCTCCATTGTTGGGTTATTTGTTACATCATTGTAACTGCTAGATGCTCTACCTATTTTCCTAAAGAGGATTCCTTCCCTTTGCCTTTAGATTTTGTGCTTGTGGTTTTAAATCAAGCTTAGGAAGTGTCTTCATGCAATTCTTGAGAACAAGTTCCCTTAAAATTATCTTCAAAATCCATGGTGCTTTTACAATATTGTTCGGAGGTGCGTCCAAGAGCATATAGGGAATTATGCAAGGCTACATCTTCAAGTTCCTCTAGGAATCAACTAGTCAGTCTATTATTAGAAAACAATTCAATATCATTACAGCGAGAGTGAAGATATCTCACCCTCTCGATGGATTTTCCCTCCTCCTGCTTCACATTATGTGATTGTTTGACTGGACTCCATCAAGTTTCCTATCTCGAATACCCTACTTTGAAGGCCTCTTTCAAGGCATCAAAGGTAGCCTTGTCCTCTATTTTTAGTGATAGAAACCACTCTCACTTTTTCATGTTGGGGGTGAGGCCAAAGGAACTCACCTTAATCTCATCTTCCACATGGAAGAATGCTTCATAGTTCTGGTTAAACATCTCCAGATGGGGTATGGGATCCCCTGAGCCATCAAACGTAGTAATAAGTTTAGAGATATGCGCTTGTTTGTTCCTTTTTGGTCTTGGCCGCCATGGCATCGGTTGTGGTGTACTGGTGGTACAATTTGTAAAGCTACCCCCTCCCTATTTCCATGGCTAACCTTAGCATTTCACGTGTCAACCCTATAGCAACGAAAGTTGGTGCAAGTGGAGGTACGGTAGGTGGGAAAGCAAATCCTAGAGGAGGGTAATATCCTATCTATGGATCATGCCTCAATGGTGGTGGGTGAGTGTGCACTCCATAGGGATCTGCATGGTATCCAAGGTACACCCCTTGAGGTGGGTAGTTACTATACCTATGTGTCGTGTGTTGGTCTGAGGTGCTCTAGGTGGACACTCTCCCCTTGGTGGTAGAGCCATGTCCCACCTCCGGTCTTGGATCTATTGGGGGTGTGATAGTTCTCTTAGGTTGGCAATCCATGCTTTTTCCCCAAGGATGAGGCTCCTCTAATTTTGTGTTTCCTAGGATATATTTTCTAGTCTTGAGGCAAGACTACTCTATGAATGTCAAGGGTGTGACAATTTTCTTAGGTTGGAAATCCATGCCTTTTTCCCACGAATGAGGCTTCTCTAATTTCATGTTTCCCAAAATAAAGTTTCTTAGTCTTGAGGCAAGATTATGAATGTGCGGGGGGGGGGGGGGGGGGGGGTCTTAGGGCTTGCTCTTAAGACAACGGTATGTATCCTCCTACCTCTAAGTTTGAGGTGATTTTTCCTATGCTTAGGGCTCTTCACTTTCGCTGGTGCTATCGAAGACCAATAATGTTTGGCTCCGCACGGTGTTGTGTGACAAATGGGTTAGATCTAGCAAGTGATTACGCAAAGGAGGGTTTAGTATCATCAAATAATGGGTTTTTGGCACCAATTTCCCTAAGTGTACGTGCATGAAAGTGTTGAGTGAAGGTGCAAAATCTCACTCTAGAACATGGATATTTTTACCCTCTAGAAGTGAGGGAACAATCGTTCGTTCTCAAAGGAACATATATTTATGTCTGTGTGAGTATGGGTGTGGCGTAATTGGATCTACAACCATTATTCCTCACAATATACAAGTACGATCATGGACTAGAATCCAAAATGGACGTTCTCTTATGGAGGAACAGGCATTCTTAATTCTGGGTATAGTCATAGTAGGCAAATTAGGGGAATAGATGTTCCCTAGGAGAGGAATGGATGCTTGTTAATATGGAAGGGTTTGAACATGGGTAGATAGAGGAACATGTGTTCATCCACAGAGAAACATGCAATCAAATTTGAGAAAGTGTAGATGTGGTGGGTGTTAAGGGAAAGGACATTCGCTCGTGGGGGGGACAATCATGGGCTTTTCTAGGTACGACGATTCACTCGTGGAGGAATGGGCGTTTATCTATGAATGTATGGATGTTCACTCACATAGACAAGTTCTTTAATTGCACTGAAATGGCATATCTCTGACAACCGCCTCTAAATATTCTCTTAACAGAGTCAACTGCACAAAATTTATGCTCTTTTAATGCCCATTACTCTCATTTATAGATTAGATTTGAAGAAGAAGCGCAAAAAAAGGAAAAAAAGAAAATAAAATAAAAACGTATTAGAGACTAACCCTACCAGCCATGCTTCACTTACACCTCTAGGTCACATTGAAAGAACTTCATAAGTTACATGGATACAATGACTAGATGAAAAATAATATACGAGCATCAATAGAGCCAATCACATTAATGGGTAAGTTTATTATCTTACCATTATTTTTCAATTCAATAACTAATATAGGTGCTTCATGAGTAAACACAAATCCTAACCCACCACTGGTGGAAAATTACATGTTGAAGAAACCATTAGCCTCATCTCATCAATATCATTCTAGGTACATCTTTGGATGGGGGGCCATGGTGGGAAGTGGTCAATGGTATGACCCATCACCTAGATTTTCCTTAAAAGGTATGACCCATCACCTAGATTTTCCTTAAAAGGTGTAAGAAAAATAGGTTGCCACCCATTCAAACCTCCATAGCACAAATACCTTCAAGAAAAATCTCTTCACCATAGACTCCCACAAGTATCTCAAGAAAGTGAAGAACTTTTCTATTAACCTGGTAAGTCAAAATAATTCTTTCATGTCTATCTAATGAATTTGACTTCAACAATAGCTACATTAAGGGTTTACGTAACTCACTTTAATTTAATGTCCTTCATTTTATATTTATAAGAGAACTATACATGAAAAGATAAAAAAGCATATGGGATGAAGAATACATGGATAGTTCTACTTCAGTATCATTTGACAAAGTCCTAATAACAACAAGGAAAGTAACAAGTAAGAAGCTACATTTTCATCTATTCAATGTACTAAATGAGGCATTGAGATTCACTATCTCATTCTAAAGTTTATCAATGTTCTTCTAGATCTCCCATCTCTTCTACTCCATTGTTAACAAGCCTTAGAACCACTACTAGCTCCATTGTTAACAAGCCTTAGAACCACTACTAACTTGAAATGATCAATGTAAACCTTCTTATGTGTAATATTCCTCCCCAGCCTCTCAAGATGTCCAGCATCTTCCCCTGTAATCAAATCCCTCTTCAGAAATATAAAAGATCTTGTTTCTACTAGTTTTGGCCTAGAGAGAGAAAATATTCTAGAGAGAGAATATTTTGATTTTAAATATTTTTAGATGGAAAAATTTCTCATCTTATCAAAATAAGTTCCCCTGAAACAGAAGTTCAAAAAGGTTTTCAGAAGGTGCATTAGAAATTAAGTATAATCTGTTCAAGAGGCATTATCTTGGGGGTCAAGATTTTTTCGAAATTTTAAATTAAGGTTCCTTTGGACCAATAAGATTCATCCAAATGTAGGGAGGAGATAAATAGAAGAATAAAATGAAAACCCCCCAAAAATGAGTAAATACTCACATAAGATGAAGAGTTGACTAAGGACAAGGTTAATAGTTAAAAAAGAGAGATATTTAGGTGAAATGATGCATTTTTGACACCTCAGTATGGGAAAATTCCCCTCATGAAGGAGGCACCTAATTCACATGCTTGAATGAGTTTTAAACTCCCAAATAACGAGATATTTTTATCTCTCCTCTCTCCTGTTTCAACTAGATCCAAAAAAGTGGACTAAACTGACACAAAAATGGTCAAAAATTGACCAAACTGATCTAGAAAATTCTAGAATCAGTTGGCTTGGTTGGAAGCTCACTTTTTCCTATAAATAGAAGCCTTCCCCTTTGTTGAAACTCAATAGTGTTTTGCACTGTTACCCTGCCTCTCCCAAGTGCCAAAAACTGTGAATTTTACTCATAATTCATTAGTTTTTGACCTTCCCTCTTCTAAAAGATTGGTGGCCACTCTTGTTTCAAACAAGAGTAGAACCCTCAAACAATCAAGCCAAAGAAAAGCTCTCAAATTATCTATGTAAGTTGGAGATTCTTCTCTTTTCTATTTGTTTTATGGTTTTTTATGATTTTTGTCTTCTCTAAAATGAAATGATGTTATGCCTCATTGAAAAAAGGCATTCCCCTCTCTTCTTTAGTAAATCCATCCATTCTTTATCCTGGATGATTGATTATTAAAATAAAGTTTTTTATAATATTTCTCTTAAATAAGTAGAAAATGTTTACATTAGAATGATTTAAATACTCTTGGTAAACTTCTAATTAAATTTAGAGAGTTAAAAATTAAAAAATGGTCACCCATACAATGGAGGTTATGGCAAATTTTTTTAAAAATTTGTGAAATAAATTTCATCTTTTATTAGTCAAAAAGAGTAATCCCCATTGTTAGAGTATTCTAAAAGTGCCATTTTCATTCATGCATAGAAAGATGCATATTGATTAATTTTTATAAAAGAATGATTTTCAATAGAATTAAATTATATGTATAGAAAGATACATATTGATAATTTTTTTTTAATTATGAAAGTGTTACTTTCTTCACTATGGATTTTTATGCATAAAAGTATATTTTTTTATTATAAAGGCATTACTTTCATCATATTGATTTTTATGCATAAAAGAATATTTTTTTAATTATAAAAGTGTTACTTTTATCATTATTGATTCTATGCATAAAAGTATGCATAAAAGAATATTTTTTATTATAAAAGTGTTACTTTTATCATTATTGATTTTTATGCATAAAAGTATGCATAAGAGAATTTTTTATTATTATAAAAGTGTTACTTTTATCATTATTGATTTTTATGCATAAGAGAATATTTTTATTATTATAAAAGTGTTACTTTTATCATTATTGATTTTATGCATAAAAGTATGCATAAAAGAATATTTTTTTAATTATAAAAGTGTTACTTTTATCATTATTGATTCTGTGCATAAAAGTATGCACAAAAGAATATTTTTTATTATAAAAGTATTACTTGTATCATTATTGATTTTTATGCATGAAAGTATGCATAAGAGAATATTTTTATTATTATAAAAGTGTTATTTTTATCATTATTGGTTTTATGTATAAAATAATATTTTTTAATTATAAAAGTGTTACTTTTATCATTATTGATTCTATGCATAAAAGAATATTTTTTATTATAAAAGTGTTACTTTTATCATTATTGATTTCTATGCATAAAAGTATGCATAAAAGAATATTTTTTATTATAAAAGTGTTACTTTTATCATTATTGATTTCTATGCATAAAAGAATATTTTTTATTATTATAAAAGTGTTACTTTGATCATTATTGAATTCTATGCATAAAAGTATGCATAAAAGATATTTTTTATATTAAAAGTGTGATTTTCTTCATAAATGATTTTTATGCATAAACATATGCATAAAAGATTGAAAGAAAGTAACAGGGGTGGGTTAGTCCCTCACCAAGGGAGTGGCTCATGAAGGAGTCACCACTTAGCATCTCACGGGAGAAGCTCACCATTGATTCTTGGAACAAATAACATTATCATGAATGAGCCATAATCCCATTTACATTGGTATTTATACTCCACCCAAGAGTTCACACCTACTTACTAGTTGTCCATGGCCTTGGGCCCATAATGCGCTTTCTTACAAACCATCCCTTCCCCAATGGTTTCGTCCTCGAAACCTCAAATGAATACCCCAAATTCGGAGAAGAATGTTCCATGTGGCTGAATTTACACCAACCCATATTGCTCTATCAATGCTTCATATCCCTCCAATGCTGAAATAGGTTGCCATGAAGCTTCTTCCTTAGGTAAACCTTTCCATTGAACAAGATACTCCACCAAGGTACGAGTGCGAAGTACCTTTTTCCTTGTACCCAAGATAGCTTCTGGAATGTATTCAATCATTCCCTCTTCATTCATTGGAGGTAACTCATCAACCATTTGATCGATCATACCCACATATCCTTTCAAGTGAGAGACATGAAACACATCATGAATCTTTGTTGTAGATGGAAGTAAGAGTTGATATGCAACCTCCCCAACTCTTCGTATCACTTGATAAGGACCATAATAGCGATGAGCTAGCTTGGTGTTGGTGCTTCCCTTCAAAGACCCATATCTTGACTTTGGTATTCTCAAAAGAACCCAATCTCCCACTTTGAATTCCAATGGTCTTCGATGAACATTGGCATATTGTTTCATTTTCTCTTGTGCAACCTTCAAATTACTTTTGCATTGTTGCAACAAAGTTTGTATCCTTTCAGCTTCCTCCTTGGCATTATGGTTAGAAGTCTCATATGTATCCACCAACATAGGCAAATTGACCTTGTAACCATATAAAGCCTCAAAGGGTGACATGCCAATGCTCACATGATATGTTGAGTTGTAAGCAAACTCAGCCAAAGGTAACCAATCATCCCATGTGCTTTGAGTATCATGACAATAGTGGCATAGATATGTTTCCACCCATTTGTTTACTCTTTCTGTTTGACCATCGGTTTCGGGATGATAGGCGGTGCTTGGAGTAAGCTTGGTTCCCATATATTCAAACAATGTTCTCCAAAAAGTGCTCATGAATTTGACATCACGATCACGTCAAGTCTCATGAACCCGCCACTTTGAAGAAGGCAATGATGCTTGCAAAAATTCATGAAGAGAAGTACTTGACAAAGTGGGCTAGCAAAGGGAATATCAAAGGGGAAGTGATCACAAGGGCTGAAATGGGTTCTCATGCAAACACAAGACCTAATCTTCCAAGATTTCCTACCGTGTATGGTAGAGGGTCTAATAGACTTCCATTTAAACCACCATTTATGTCCAACAAAGCTACATACAATGAGTCCAAGCCAGCAAATGGGGGTTCAAAAAGCAAGGTTATCAAGGAGGACCGTTTGCATGAAATGAGGCTCAAAGGTCTATGTTTCAAATGTGGAGAAAAATGGAACAAGGATCACTTCAAAGTATGCAAATCCAAGGATATTTCCATAAGCTACATTATCACTAATCATGAGGAGGAGGAATTCCTTGAATGCAATGATGCCTTAGGATGGGGAGATCCTCATGAGGGTGGAGGTTCTCATGATGATGGTTTTGATGAGGAAAATCCCGAGTTTCCTTTTGATCCGGGTGGGAAACTAAAGTTTGCTCATGACAAAATGGATGATGGGATGCCTCTATGCGTGTGGGATGAAAACAATAGTGCACATACTACCTTGTGTACAATCTCTCATGATGCTTATGCGGGAAGTAAGGGTGCCAACACATTGAGATTGAAGACCAAGGTGAATGGAAGAACATCATATGCACTCATTGATACTGGAAGCACGCATAGTTTTGTCAATAAAAGGTCTTTGAACACTCTCAAAATGCAACCAACTTCTTTACCAAACAAGCACATGGTGCAAGTGGCCAATGGTGATTCAATGGGTTGCAATATGAAGTGTCAAAGTACAGAATTGGAGTTGTCCAAGAACTACTCTTGCAAAGTTGATCTTTTGGTGATTGAGTTGGGACCAATTGACATAGTACTTGGATGTGATTGGCTGTCCACTTTGAACTCTTTTACCATGAACTTACAGAAACGTTTCATGAGTTTTGTGCATCATGGAGGGGTTATTACATTGAATGGAATGCAAGGGTCCAAGCTCTTCATGATCAATGCTACTCAAATGAAGAAAGAGTTCAAGAAAGAGGGCTATGTTTATGTACTACAGCTTTGCAAAGAGGAAGATAATAGCAAAAAGGATTGCATCGAAAATGTGGACATGGTTAAGCTACTCAAGGATTATGAAGATGTGTTTACCATGCCAAAATCAATGCCGCCAAAGAGGAGTGTTGATCACGCTATTGATTTGAAACCAAATGCCAAACCAAGCAACAAGCCTCCCTATCGTTTGTCAAAGGTTGAAAAGGAAGAGGTGGAAAAGCAAGTCAAAGAACTCATTGACATGGGATGGGTTGAACCAAGTCAATCTCCTTTTGCTTCTCCGGTCCTACTTGTGAAGAAAAAGGATGGTACTTTCCGCATGTGCATTGATTACCGTGATTTGAATAAGATCACCATCAAAAATCGATTTCCAATACCAAGGGTGGATGATCTTTTGGATGAGTTGAAGGGTGCCACATGATTTTCAAAGATTGATTTGCGTTCCGGATACCATCAAATAAGGATGAAAAGTGGTGATGAGTTCAAAACAGCATTTCGTACGGAAAGGGGTCTTTACCAATTCATGGTTATGCCGTTTGGATTATGCAATGCACCGGCAACTTTTCAAGCATTGATGAACAAAGTGCTTCAACCTTTCCTCTACAAGTTTGTATTGGTCTTTTTCGACGACATACTTATCTATAGCAAAGATGAGGAAGTGCATTTGAAGCACGTGAAAGAGGTTTTGGAGGTCTTGAGGCAAAACAAGTTGTATGTTAAGGAGACAAAATGTACCTTCATGGCACATGAGGTGGAATATTTGGGTCACATTGTGAGCAAGGATGGCATTTGTGTGGATCCAAAGAAAGTGGAATGTATTAGGAATTGGCCGGTTCCTTCAAACACTACTCAATTGAGGGGATTTTTGGGGTTATCTTCATTCTATAGGCGCTTTATTGCCCACTATGCAGAAATTGCAGCCCCAATGACGGACAAATTGAAGAAGGAAACCTTCTTTTGGGATGCCATTGCCAACAAAAGCTTTGAAGATATGAAGAAGATGCTCATCAGCACCTATTTTGGTATGTCCAGACTTCACCAAACCTTTCACAATAAGGGCGGATGCAAGTGGAAGAGGGATTGGTGTGGTGCTTTACCAAGACCATGGAGTCATTGCTTATGAAAGTAGAAAGTTGAATGACAAAGAAAGAGAACTCCATGTATATGAGCAAGAGATGATTGCTATACTCCATGCTATCAAGAAATGGCACCATTACTTATATGGGAGTCATTTTTATGTGAGGAGTGATCATAGGGTGCTGAAGTATTTCCTCACACAACCCAATTTGTCTCCTAAGCAAAGAAGGTGGGTAGCAACACTACAAAACTATGATTTTGAAATCACATACACAAAGGGCAAAGAAAATGTGGTTGCCGATTCCTTGTCTCGTATGTGGGCCTGCTCATTGTATGCTATTTCTGAGGTGCATAAAGATTGGATCATGGAGATACAAGAAGAGTACTTGTTTGATGAAGAAACCTCACAAATAGTGCAGAAATTACAGCAAGGTGTATGTGAAGAGTTACCCCATTATGAGCTGAAAAATGGTCTCCTCTACTACAAAGGAAAAGTCTACTTGGTTCCTACTTCATCATTTATCAAGAAGATCATGGAAGAGATGCATTGTACTCCTATGGCTGGTCATTTGGGTGTCTACAAAACCTTTGATGCAATAAGGAAAAGTTTCTTTTGGAAGGGGATGTGGAAGAGCATTCATGCTTATGTAAGTGGGTGCCGGTCATGTCAATTGAACAAGGATCCTACACATAAACCGGGAGGTTTGCTTCAGCCATTGCCCATTCCCGAAGGCAAATGGAGTCATATATCAATGGATTTCATTACTAACCTTTCGCGCACAAAGAAAGGGTGGGACAGCTTGTATGTTGTGGTGGATAGATTGACCAAAGTGGCCCATTTCATTCCTTCCAAGGTCACATATTCAGCCCAAAATGTTGCCAAGCAATTTGTTGATGGGGTTTTCAAGTTGCATGGTATGCCATCACAAATTGTGACCGGGTAACGCGGTAAGGAAGAGGATTAGGTACTTGGTGGTAAAGAAATGGCCTCAACCTTCACCTTGGTGGATGTAAACTTAGTGAAGGGGTGAGAAGTGCTTGGGCATCGACGCGCTTCATCGACCACTTCATTCGACTTGAGCAAACAAGCAAATCCTCTACATCGACTTCTTATGCAAAAGGACAAAATTGATGCCATAAGGTCACATGCTCAGATGGAAAAATGATTGAGGGGATTGATTTGCTTACAGTGGTCAAATGCATAAGGATTTTAATACTTGATTGAGATGCTTTGATTTGATTGAGATTTGGTGCAAAAAGAGGGGAGACTATGGCAAAATTTTTGCAAAATTTGCCTACTTTTGTAGCCAAGACAAATCCTTGAATTTCTAGGGTTTTTCAAAAGCTTTTCAAATCTGTCCTGAAAGCCCTTCAATCTACCCGAAAACCTCTTTCAAACAAGCTAAAGATCACTCAAATCGGAGTAGTATTGAGCGGTCAAAGTCAAGAGTTGACTTTTAGCTAGAATAGCTGACTGGTCAAAGGCTATTGACTTTTTCAAATATGTTTTTGGGGATCCTTACTCGTCTCGTCAAGAGCTTCGCATCGATATAAAGATCACCCAAATCGGATAAGAATTGAGCGGTTAACATCAAGAGTTGACTTTCAGTCGATACAATTGACTGGTCAAAGGTTGTTGACTTTTTCACATCTATTTTTGGGGATTCTTATTCGTCTCGTCGAGAGCTTCGCGTCGATATAAAGATCACCCAAATCGGATACCGTTTGAATAGAGAAAAAAAAATCAAGTAAGTGGTCTTTGCAAGGAGGGATCAATTGCGCGCATGGAAATGACTAGAGGAGGTCAAAACAAGGGAGCCCGGAATGAAAATGATCAAAGACAACCGGAAGCAATGATGGCAACGAGTTCATCAACGAGGAATGAAGAAAGTTCAACCATAAAAGCACCATCTCTAGATGAATCTCAGCCAGTGGAAATGCCTCAATCTTTGGGAACTACTCCGCTAACAGTGGACATGATGTTAATGGCTATGGAGAGTATGTTTCAAAGGATCGAAAATAACCAAACAAATCGGCAACAACAATTTGGTGAACACCTCATGGAACGGTTTGACAAGCGACACCACTACCTGGATGATGTGATGCAAAGAGGGTTAAAAGACTTGGAGAAAGCCATTAGTGAATTGGCTCCTCTCAAGCTCAACCAAGAAGCCGATATGAATGCAATGGATGGTGTACATTATGATGCCAAACATGATGGAAAGCCTTCTATGCCAGAAGAGAACAAAGTAAGACAAATGATGCCACCTCAAATGATGCCACATTCTTCTTACATGGACAAGGGCAAGAGACCTATGGGTGATGCTTCTTATGAGAGATCCAATGCCAGTATTCCAAGAACTTCATCCTTTATGCAAGATGCAAGAAGAGGGTATGAACATAAGGGATTTAAAGATGCAGGTGATTGGCAATTGGAAGATGAGCAAATGCATAGACACTTGGGTGAAGGAAGAGGATTTGATGATCCAAGAGCACGGCAGAGGGGTTCAAGAATGCATGGTGATTTTGACAATGCTGTGAAGGACAAAATCATATTTAATAAGTTCAAAGGAGAATCAAATTCTATCGAAGACTTTGAAGAGTGGGCAAACAAGATGGATCTCTACTTCGAAATCAGCCCAAGGAGCGAGATTGCCAAAGTCTACTTCGCCTCACTTCATCTTGAAGGTTTTGCTCACACTTGGTGGAGGAGGAAGCAATCTCATGGTTATGTCATCACTACTTGGGAAGAATTCAAGAATGACATGGCAGAAGAGTTTACTTCTCGCATGCAAAGGGACAATCACATTGTGGAATGGGACAAGCTAGAGCAAATCACTACCGTGAAGGAATATTCTCACAAGTTTCTAAAGGTTCTATTATACTTGGACGACTTTGATGAGCATTATCTTGTTGTCAAGTATATAAGGGGCTTGAAAGCTCCTATTGGTGGTGCAAGGAAGATTCAAGACATTCTCCCCTTGGCCTCTCCTCCAAATGCCAAGGTACCCTTACTTCATTCTAGATTCTAGGAATAAAGTGGGGTACAATCGTGAGTGGAATGTGGTTACAAGCTCAAATGAATGAGTAGAGTTGACTTACAATTGATTTATAGCATGACTCATGCTCATTCATATCATAATACATGGTTCATAGTGCTTCCTTCATCACATCCACTCATGGCAATGTCGATACATTTCCACATACATCAACAACATCCAAGTGTCACGGAGCGGTGATCTCGGGTCGCGTTCTGGGCGCGAGTTCCCGCTTGGGACTAGAAAATCCAGTACAAAAGTGAAAACAGAGAGCACTTGCTGAATCCTGCACCTCAAGACCTATAGCTCGTCTCGAAGAGGACGACGAGCCGGTCGTTTTGAGTACTAGAACTCCAAAAACGGAGTTCGTATGAGAGAGTTATGACCAAAAACGTGCAACCGGCAATGGAAAACGGTGTCACCAAAAAGCAGGCTTCCAACCCAAAACATTTTATTCAATCCCCCAAATGTGCCCAAAGCTATGCTCACTTATGCCAATATGCAAGGCATAGCATTGAATGGCTATGTGTAGCATTCAAGCATTCATAATGCATAAAGAAGAGCATGAATGGCCATGATTAAAGTCCAATTTCTGAAAATGAGGGTTTTATGTGTAATAAAACCCTAATTCACTCCATAGCTTGAAAGAATGCTTCAAAATTGTAAGGAAGTGATGGAGCAACTCACCAATTTCACCCGGGAAGCCTTAATGCTTGAATTTGTTGAAGGAGATGAAGATTAGGGTCACTTTGGTGAAAAACGTGGGCAGCTTTGGTAGTGATTTTCAGCCACATTGGGAGCCCCATTGCTCATGGAAAATAGGTGAAATACTTCATAAAACATTGCTAGATACATGAGAGACTCAATGCCCTTTGCTCATGTTGAGATTCCATGGCTAGGGTTTGCAAGAAAGCTCCCAAACAGAAAAACGTTTTTGATTAACAACTGGTAATCAAGATTAGTGAATTTTCCCCAATTTGGTCCACTCATTCAAAAAAACAAAAGGTCCATGTGCTCAGATTTGAACCACAAACTCTACCTTAGCTATATCCCCTTTCCCCATGAATCAAATGAAGCAGAAATTTCACGAAATGAGAAGAAGAAAAGAAAATTAAAAATCATGGATCAAAAGCCATGCTCTGATACCAATGAAAGAAAGTAACAGGGGTGGGTTAGTCCCTCACCAAGGGAGTGGCTCATGAAGGAGTCACCACTTAGCATCTCACGGGAGAAGCTCACCATTGATTCTTGGAACAAATAACATTATCATGAATGAGCCATAATCCCATTTACATTGGTATTTATACTCCACCCAAGAGTTCACACCTACTTACTAGTTGTCCATGGCCTTGGGCCCATAATGCGCTTTCTTACAAAGATATTTTTTATATTAAAAGTGTGATTTTCATCATAAATGATTTTTATGCATAAACATATGCATAAAAGATATTTTTTTATATTAAAAGTTTAATTTTTACATAAATAATTTTTATGCATAAATGGGTGCATAAAAGATATATTTTTTATATTAAAAGTGTGATTTTTATCATAAATGATTTTTATGCATAAACATATGCATAAAAGATATATTTTTTATATTAAAAGTGTGATTTTCATCATAAATAATTTTTATGCATAAATGGGTGCATAAAAGATAATTTTTTATATTAAAAGTGTGATTTTCATCATAAATGATTTTTATGCATAAAGATATGCATAAAAGAAATTCTTTTATGTTAAAAAGAGTGATTTTCATCATAAATGATTTTGATGATGATAAAAGTGTGACTTTCTCTGTTTTCTAAAGCGAAAGTTAAGAAAGGCATTTCAATTATGGGTGGGTGAGTACTTGCTTGGATCTATCGATTCCAGTGGCACGGTGGTGGCTAACCCATGGGCCGGATGGGCTGGAATCAGTGGAGTTTTAATAATCAAACTGAAAAATCTTAGGATTATGCTAGGATTCGAGTAGCTAGTTAATTCCCTGATAAATTTCTCAATTGAGTGGATCAACGGGGCTGTGCCTGATCTTGATTAGGAAAAAAGCATTGAATTTACTCAGATGATGAAATTATATCAGTGATAGTTTCCTTCTATCTGGTTTATTCAGGTGAAGGATAGTTTAGAATTGATCTCGTTAGAATAATTTGTGTAAAAAAAAAATTCAAAAAGGTGGAATCGTCCCCGCTTTCCGGGCATGGGAACTTTTCATGGTTTCGGTTTTTAGAGACCACCAGCCTTGTCTCATGCCTGGGCATTCGTGGGCGAGGCCCCAAGTGAGAAACCCTGCCCCGCGCGGCATGAGGGGGCTGCTTTCGCTGCCAGTTACCGGGAGTCTGCCGGTGCACGGAGGGGGCAGAGGGACTCACAGTTGGTATCAGAGCGAAGTTGAAAGCTAATAAGGATAAACAAATTCTTATCAGAAATTGATAATAAAAACTCAGAAAAAAGCATTTTTCATAATGTATTTTCATTCCGTAAGCTTCTTTAATGAAGAATTTTTAATCAAAGAAATTGTTTTTATAGATGAAAGTTCCCTATTTATCTGGTATTCCCGACCTCACCCAGTCTCAAGATAAGACTGCGTTCACCTTCGAGCATCTCATTTCTTCCACTTCAACTCGAACAAGCCGAGCTAGACTCGCACGCCATTTCAAGGATTTATATTTTCCTAACCCAGTGGAGAAACTACAACATAAGTGGTTTGCAGAGCAGTATGTCCACGCCTCTTGCGACCGTCGTGCAATGCTGTGGTAGAACCTCTCATTGGCTATGATTTTGTTAAAACTAAAAATGGTGCGTGGTGTCATTCTATACCATTCGATGCCTCGGAATTTCAAACTTTCATGCCAAGTCTACAGACTCCTTAGTTGTTTTATTCCTAAGGAGAAAATAATAGCTCCCTTGTCAGTAAGTGAACGTTTGTATTAGGGCATGGCTATGGCCCAGTACCGTCGTCTTATGTACATATTGCAACTTTTATATAAATATAAAAATGTTTTCTGAAGAAAAATTTCCTGTTGTATAAGTGATTGTTTACGGAAGATCTGATAAAGAAAAATCTGTTATCGGACATATGTCATAGATCTCCAATAAGACCATTGTCTTGTTTAAGAAATTGTTTTCCGAACCTCTTAAGTCTCAAGATCTCGTGAATGATATCAAAATAAAAATTCAATAATATATAAATTTTTGGCAGAATCATGAGACGAGGAAACCGTGGCCGTCAACCAGACCCTCTCTCTGAAGATGATGAGCTTGACCCTGATGTTTGCAAGGCTCTTCATAGGACTCAACCAGAGCTCTTCAAAGGAGAAGGGGAGAACCTAGGCGAGGCTGTGGAGAAATGGGTGGAAGCCATGAAAGAATATTTTGACGTCACAGGCTACAATGAGCGGAGCAAAATGGCTCTTGCCTGGCTAAAAATAGTGGAAACAGCCAAGGTAGCATGGAGGAACCACTGTGACACCAACCGTCTAGACAGAAATACTCAGTCCTGGAATGACCTAAAAACCTATCTAAGAAAGAGATTTTATCCCCCTGGATTTTTGGAAATCAAAATGAACGAATTCTTAGAGCTAAAGCAGGAGAGCAAAACCATTGAGGAATATCACCAGGCCTTTGCTCTTCTACTAAAATATTCACCACCTCTAGAAGAACAACTCATGGCCAGGTTCATTCGGGGAATGAACGAACCCTTGGACACACTGTCAAAAATGCCAAGGCAGTGTCCATGGCTGAAGCAGTAAGAATGGCAAAGGATTTTGCCAATCCTTTGTAGTAAAGGTTCTGCCAAAGCCTGCACCCTCTAACTTTAAAAGATTCCAAGCCCAGGGAAGTACTTCAAACTTTCCACCCCCGAAGAGGCAGCAAGGCCCGAATCAGAATTAAGATGCAGGAAGATTCTGAAGTGAAGGAAGACCTTTCCCCCAGAATACTTTCTCAGGAGCCCCACCTCTTTCAAGAAATCAGAGGGATGAACTCAGAAGTGAAAATCGATGTTTTGGATGCCAAGGTTTTGGTCACCAGTTGAAAGACTACCTGACTCCTGCCATGTCAAGGGGACAAGGAAGTCAAGGACCCTGAGTTCAGAGATCAATCCCTTCATACCAGTCTAATCAAGGTCTGTCTCGCCCAAGCTAGGGTAACCCCAAAAGACCTCCAGCTCAGCCATCTGCCTCTGTCCAGAGTAACCTCAGAACTCCTTCCCAAAACTAGGGCAACCAAAGAGAAAGAGTCCCACCTCAGACTGCAGCAGCCAGAGCAGTCAGAATTTCAGATGTAGTAGAAGAGGAAAGAGGGCAGATCTTTGCTGCAATTGAAAACCAAGGACCTAACCGTCAGTTCTCAGTCACCCATACTCCAGTAGAATATCAGGGTAAGCCTTTTAAGATTTTGATTGATTCAGGCAGTTCTCATTCATTCATTTCCCCTGGATGCTTGCATAAGCTAGTCTTAGAACAGAAATTAGGGAAACCTATGCAAGTTGAATTGGCCAGTGGGAAGACTCTTTTCACTAACCATGAGACAGATCTTATCCAGTTCAATCTAGATGGTAATGTAACCGATTGTCAGTTCAAAGTCTTACCTCTGGGAGTTTTTTGACGGGATCCTTGGAATGGATTGGCTCCACAAAAATCAAGCTGACATACATTGTCACAATGGAACCATTTCCTTCCATGACCTTCACAGGAACAAAGTTCAAGGAACTAGAGTTTCCGGATCCCTAGACCTTCAGTTAGTAAAAGCTTCCAGGTTGCTGAAAGGACTTAGGAAGAAGCAGCAAATTTATGTTGTCAAAATGAACCCAGTAGACTCAAAGCTTAAGGCTAAAGAACCAAAATGCCGACCACGTTGAATACTTGGGATTTCTGGTATCTAAAGATGGAATTTCTCCAGATTTCGCAAAAGTCCAAGCAGTTATAGATTGGCCTGAACCAAAGACAGTGAAAAGAAGTCAGATGATTCTTAGGATTGACTGGTTGGTATAGAATTTTTATACCAAAGTATGCTCTCATAGCTTCCCCCTGACTAACCTTCTCAAAAAAATACCCCATTTCAGTGGTCTGCCAGGTGCCAGAGTGCTTTTGATAAGCTGAAGACCACCTTGGTAACCAGTCCCGTTCTGAAGCTGCCAGATTTCTCTCTACACTTTGAGGTAGTAACTGATGCAAGTGGTTTTGCCTTGGGAGGTGCACTCATGCAGAAAGGTCATGCAGTGGCTTATGAATCTCGAAAGCTCAGAATGCATGAGAGGAATTATGCTGTCCACGACCTGGAATTACTTTCAGTAGTCTATGCCTTAAAGTTTTGGAGACATTACCTACTACTGAGAAAAAGATTCACTTTGATGACAGATCATCAGAGCTTAAAGTGGATCTTTACTCACAGAAGGACCTCAACATGCGCCAAAGAAGGTGGATGCAGACCTTACAGGAGTCTGATTTTGAAATCAAGTACTGCCCAGGCAAAGAAAATGTGGTAGGAGATGCCCTCAGCAGAAAAGCCTCCTTGCTTGCAATTCCTGTAGTATCAAATCCTTTGATTATTGAAGCAAGAGAGAAGATCATGCATGATAGATTCTTTGGTCCTATTGCTACCCTACTTATGTAGGAAAATAAAACTCCACAGGAGTTGAACAGAGTTCAAGGGTACAGCCTGGATGATGGCATTATATATTATAATCGTAGGCTATGCATCCCTAATGATGAGGGAACCAAGGATCAAATTCTGAATGAAGCCCATGACAGCCTTATAGCAGGACATCCAGGTTTCATCAAAACCTACATGTCTGTAAAGAAAAGCTTCTTTTGGCCTGGTCCAAAAAAGGATGTACTGAATTATGTACGTCAATGTCTGACATGCCAGAAATTCAAAGTTGAAAGAGTAAAAATGCCTGGGAAGTTATATCCATTGGACATCCCCCAGATGAAGTGGGAATGTATCAGTATGGACTTTATTACTGGATTACCTTCAGTGCAATCAGGTTACAACTCCATTGTTGTGGTAGTTGACAGACTAACCAAAGTTGCCCATTTGATCCCAGTAAAAGAAACCTACACTGCAGTGGATGTGGCCAGAGTGTTCCTCAAAGAAATCTTCAGATTGCATGGCCTACCCAGGAGAATAGTAAGTGATCGAGATCCCAAATTTACTTCAAGGTTCTGGACTGCATTTTTCAAAGCAGTGCGAACTTTCTTGGATCTCAGCACAGCTTATCACCCTGAGACCGATGGTCAAACTGAAAGGGTAAACCAAGTAATTGAAGATATACTTCGGTCATGCTGTGGTAGGGAACCCAAGAAGTGGCTAAGCTATCTGCACCTAGTCGAGTTCGCCTACAATGCTTCTTATCACCAAAGTATCGGGATGAGCCCTTTTAAAGCTTTGTATGGACAAGATTGCTTAACTCCTTTAACTTGGTCCGACCCATTGATTAGGGTCGAGATGTCCAGACAGATGCTTGACGACATGGAGCAGCAGATGCAGTCAATTCGTAAAGATATTAAAGCCGCCGAGGATCGACAGAAGCAGTATGCAAATAAGAAGAGGACAGACAAAGAATTCAAAGAAGCAGATATGGTCTTCATTCGAGTACGGCCCAAAAGAAGTTCTTTATCTCTTGGGAAGTACAAGAAGTTATCCCCCAGATATTGTAAGCTGTATCTCTTGGGAAGTTATCCCCCAGATATTGTGGGCCATATCTGATTACAAAGAAAGTAGGTGACTTAGCCTATGAGCTTCTTCTGCCTCCTCATCTCAAAGTTCATAATGTATTTCATGTAAGCCTTCTAAAGAAATATGTGCCAAGCCCAAATCATGTGCTTGATGATGAAATCCTAACCTCTTTAACCCAAGGACAGATGGAACTCCAACCTGAAGAAATTCTTGATGTTCGAGAAAAGATTCTCAGGAACAAAATTCTCAGAGAATTATTGGTAAAATGAAACTTCTATCCTTTTGAAGATGCCACCTGGGAGAATCAAGCCGATCTGTTATTGCGGGATTACCCCCAGTTTGCGAGATGAGAGCATCTCACGTTTTTCAAGTGGGAGAGAATGTAAGATTCCTCCCTAGCCTCTCAAGATGTCCAACATCTTCCCCTGTAATCAAATCCCTCTTCAGAAATATAAAAGATCTTGTTTCTACCAGTTTTGGCCTAGAGAGAGAAAATATTCTAGAGAAAGAATATTCTGATTTTAAATACTTTTAGATGGAAAAATTTCTCATCTTATCAAAATAAGTTCCCCTGAAACAGAAGTTCAAAAAGGTTTTCAGAAGGTGCATTAGAAATTAAGTATAATCTATTCAAGAGGCATTATCTTGGGGGTCAAGATTTTTTCGAAATTTTAAATTAAGGTTCCTTTGGACCAATAAGATTCATCCAAATGTAGGGAGGAGATAAATAGAAGAATAAAATGAAAACCCCCCAAAAATGAGTAAATACTCACATAAGATGAAGAGTTGACTAAGGACAAGGTTAATAGTTAAAAAAGAGAGATATTTAGGTGAAATGATGCATTTTTGACACCTCAGTATGGGAAAATTCCCCTCATGAAGGAGGCACCTAATTCACATACTTGAATGAGTTTTAAACTCCCAAATAACGAGATATTTTTATCTCTTCTCTCTCCTATTTCAACTAGATCCAAAAAAGTGGACTAAACTGACACAAAAATGATCAAAAATTGACCAAACTGATCTAGAAAATTCTAGAATCAGTTGGCTTGGTTAGAAGCTCAGTTTTTCCTATAAATAGAAGCCTTCCCCTTTATTGAAACTCAATAGTGTTTTGCACTGTTACCTTGCCTCTCCCAAGTGCCAAAAACTGTGAGTTTTACTCATAATTCATTAGTTTTTGACCTTCCCTCTTCTAAAAGATTGGTGGCCACTCTTGTTTCAAACAAGAGTAGAACCCTCAAACCATCAAGCCAAAGGAAAGCTCTCAAATTATCTATGTAAGTTGGAGATTCTTCTCTTTTCTATTTTTGTCTTCTCTAAAATGAAATGATGTTATGCCTCATTGAAAAAAGGCATTTCCCTCTCTTCTTTAGTAAATCCAACCATTCTTTATCCTAGATGATTGTCTATTGGATAAAATCAAGTTTTTCATAATGTTTCTCTTAAATAAGTAGGAAATGTTTACATTAGAATGATTTAAAATACTCTTGGTAAACTTCTAATTAAATTTAGAGAGTAAAAAATTAAAAAATGGTTAGCCATACAAAGGAGGTTATGGCAAATTTTTTTGAAAGTTTATGAAATAAATTTTATCTTTTATTAATCAAAAAGATTAATCCCCATTGTTAGAGTATTCTAAAAGTGTCATTTTCATTCATGCATAGAAAGATGCATATTGATTAATTTTTATAAAAGAATGATTTTCAATAGAATTAAATTCTATGTATAGAAAGATACATATTGATAAATTTTTTTATTATTATGAAAGTGTTACTTTCTTCATTATGGATTTTTATGCATAAAAGTATTATTTTTTATTATAAAATAGTTACTTACATCATATTGATTTTTATGCATAAAGTATGCATAAAAGAATATTTTTTTAATTATAAAAGTGTTACTTTTATCATTATTGATTCTATGTATAAAAGTATGCATAAAAGAATATTTTTAATTATAAAAGTATTACTTTTATCATTATTGATTTTTATGCATAAAAGTATGCATAAGAGAATAATTTTTTTATTATAACAGTGTTACTTTTATCATTATTGATTTTTATGCATAAGAGAATATTTTTTTAATTATAAAAGTGTTACTTTTATCATTATTGATTTTATGCATAAAAGAATATTTTTTTATTATAAAAGTGTTACTTTTATCATTATTGATTCTATGCATAAAAGAATATTTTTTATTTTAAAAGTTTTACTTTTATCATTATTGATTTTTATGCATAAAAGTATGCATAAGAGAATACTTTTTTTATTATAAAAGTCTTACTTTTATCATTATTGATTTTATGCATAAAAGTATGCATAAAATAATATTTTTTATTATTATAAAAGTGTTACTTTTATCATTATTGATTCTATGCATAAAAGAATATTTTTTAATTATAAAAGTGTTACTTTTATCATTATTGATTTCTATGCATAAAAGTATGCATAAAAGAATATTTTTTTTAATTAAAAGTGTTACTTTAATCATTATTGAATTCTATGCTCATAAATGATTTTTATGCATAAACATATGCATAAAAGATATTTTTTATATATTAAAAGTGTGATTTTTATCATAAATGATTTTTATGCATAAACATATGCATAAAATTTATTTTTTTAATATTAAAAGTGTGATTTTCATCATAAATGATTTTTATGCATAAATGGGTGCATAAAAGATATTTTTTTAATATTAAAGGTGTGATTTTCATCATAAATAATTTTTATGCATAAACATATGCATAAAGGATATTTTTTTATATTAAAAGTGTGATTTTCATCATAAATGATTTTTATGCATAAATGGGTGCATAAAAGATAAATTTTTATATTAAAAGTGTGATTTTCATCATAAATGATTTTTATGCATAAACATATGCATAAAAGAAATTCTTTTATGTTAAAAGAGTGATTTTCATCATAAATGATTTTGATGATGATAGAAGTGTGACTTTCATCAGAATTGGATTTCATGCATAATTAGATGCATATAGAATCTTTATAATTAAATAAGGGTTCTCCTTAATCCTCTGTTAATTTTCGTAAAAAATGGAAAAATGAATAAGCAGATAATATGTGAGAGAAAATTCTACCGTTTCATATTCACTAAGATGGGAATGAGAAAATTCAAATAAACTATCGAAGTCGGAGATCGAGATAAATGATTATTTTATTCCTCATAAGAAATTCATGTTTTTAGAAATCTGTAAGCAAATATTCGTCGAACGAAATTTAGAAAAAGAGAAATTGAAATAGTACCTTTCGAGAAAGATAGTTTAGAAAGAACCTTTCCAGACCCAAACTCTGATTCAGACTATTGACCAAGACCTAATTCCTTCGTCAATGACGATGTGCTCAGTTCAGGAAAAATGTACTCAAAATCCCCCCGAATCTAAAACTAAGTTAAGACTTTTGATTTTGATCTGAGGATCAAGTTAACAGAATTTGAGGAATTATGTTTGGAATTCAGACCTGGATCTAGAAGTATTGAGATACGGATTTAAGATTATTCTTGGTTTCTAAACAAAATCAAAACTGAAAACTTGCATAGAAACCCTATTTTCTTAAAGGACTGTCTTACGCCAGAATGCTGGAGGGAGCATTTGGCATATATGTTTATCTAAGGAAAGTTTGGTTGCAACAGTTGGCGGGGAGTGTTCGAGGGACAGCTCATGCGGCAAAAACTTGCCCAGGTCTTGACCAGCCTGGGTATGGTGAAAAATGGCGTGCTTCCGGTACAATGGGCGAGGGATGACGAAGCGGTCCCTGAGTGAAGTACCAGGACACCTAAGGAGGATCCTGGAGGGTTCTGACCAGGCGATGCACGAGCTCGAGGTGCTTAGGACACCCATATGTATGTCGAGGAAGATATATATATGCATGTTGACGAAATGATTATTGTAATCTGTTAATGGATCTCGTTGCTGGTCCCAAACGGAGAGTCCAGAGTGGTACTGTTTTTGTGAAACAAGGGATTGAATGGAAATTTTGAATTATGAAAACTGTGATCATATCTGTTTTGTCAATGGATTATTTTTATATTAAAGTTTTTAAAGAGGAGTGTGTGCGTATCTGTTTTCTAAAGCTAAAGTTAAGAAAGTCATTTCAATTATGGGTGGGTGAGTACTTGCTTGGATCTACCGATTCCAGTGGCACGGTGGTGGCTAACCCATGGGCCGGATGGGCTGGAATCAGTGGAGTTTTAATAATCAAACTGAAAAATCTTAGGATTACGCTAGGATTCGAGTAGCTAGTTAATTCCCTGATAAATTTCTCAATTGAGTGGATCAATAGCTGTGCCTGATCTTGATTAGGGAAAAAGCGTTGAATTTACTCAGATGATGAAATTATATCAGTGATAGTTTCCTTCTATCTGGTTTATTCAGGTGAAAGATAGTTTAGAATTGATCTCGTTAGAAAAATTTGTTAAAAAAAAATTTAAAAAGTTGGAATTGTCTCCGCTTTCCAGGCATGGGAAATTTTCCCGATTTCGGTTTTTGGAGTGACCACCAGCCTAGTCTCGTGCCCGCACATTCGTGGGCGAGGCCTCGAGTGAGAAACCTTGCCCCACACATGAGGGGGCCGCTTCCACTGTCAGTTACTGGGAGTCCGGTGCGCGGAGGGGGCAGAGGGATCTCACATTATGAGATTGTAAAAAAAAAGAGTATATAAAATGCAATCACTCACACTACTCCCTACCCCATTTACTAACTAGCATTTCCTATTCCTTTTGGAGGAATAATGACCATTAAACATTCATGCAACATCATAATCATAAAATAAGTAGCTTCTCAATTCTTCCACAGCAAAGTCTTCTACTCATTTCATGAGGATGCGACATTAAGAAGGGGTCCTAAAGACCATATTAGGGAATTTAGGAAAATCCTGATTCCCATTTTGTAAGATAAAAAAAGGGGGGCATGGTGAACCCTTTTAAGATTTGTCTTTAAGATTTGTCAAAACCCCCTTATGTGACATATTGTTGGAAACATTAGGGAAAATTTGGACTCAAATTGGCCCTTTAAGGATTACTACACATTCTCTCTCTATAAGAATGGACTCATAGTGAAGTTTTTGCAAATCAACTTAGAAGTGAGCGGAGTTTGGACATTTGGAATCCACTCTTTGAGACATTTCCAATTATATATAGCATGATGGGAAATTTTACGTATTCAAGAGGTGGAACTTCTTGAATACGCAAAATTGCCCATCATGCTATATATCATTGGTGAAGAGTAGATTCCAACTGCCAAAAACTCTCCTAATTTCAGAGTTAATTTATAAAAATTTGACCATGAGCCCATTTTTGTAGGGAGGCAATGTGTAGTAGCAATCCTTAAAGGGACCAATTTGAGTCCAAATTTTTGCTAATGGCTCTTGAAGAGTAGGTACTAAATCCACATTCTCCGACAACTTTAGAATTTGTATCCTTAAGATATATCAAAAAGTAGATTGAGAAGAAAATTCCCAAAGTAATGGGATTTTCCCAAACTCCCAAACTTGGGAATGTTAACCTCTAACAAAGCTTGAAAAGGCCTCATGTAATTTGGTCCCAAGGCCCAAAGTTTTGGAGAATGGGAAAAGACCATGCCCATGGACACATTAAAGTGTAATGTGAAAAGAGGGTCTTATACATGGGTCAACCTAAGCCTAGTTTGGGAACTAACCATTTTGCTAATGAAAACTTACCATTGATCTTTTCCTAATCATAAACTAATCACCCTAATTTGCCATTAATCTAAAAACTTAGGAGGGTTCTTGATGATTCTTAATTGTGAATGAGGAGATAGTTGTGCAATTTGTGTTAAGGCTGATTGATTTGGGGGTACTGGTGATGATGGGAGCCTCAATTTGAAGGAGATGGACGAGAATTAAGGACGGGGCCTGAAATTGGGGAAGATTTGTTCATTTATTTTCAAGTATCCTTCTCTACATTTCTCTCTCGCGTGAGGTTTCCATGGCTATCTCCAGCCCTATCGGTGTGATTTCCCTTGAGAAAGAGGCAAAGATGACTAGTACAAGCTTATGACATAAAACATTGGTCTTCTTGTTGTAAGAGCCACACTCTATAGTATGTGACTACGTGATCTATAGGTGCATACTATGATCTATTTTACGGGTGTAACAAGTGAAGGGGAAGATAAATGTCGTCACCAATTGCTATGGAAAGTCAAGCATGGCAAGCACTTGATTACATATCCTCACATAGACACAAGAAAAACAACTTAAATCTTCATGAAGAAGATTCAACCTTCATCATTGCCAAACATTGGTGATTCCCGGGGACCATTGGTGAGTTGCTACTCCATATATTTGCAAGATTCAAGGCTTTCTTGGTTACAATGGGTAGGTATCAATTTTGAATTATGGAAATGGTCATTTCCCTCATGCCATTCATGCTCTATGGATGCCATTTCATACATTAATCATTGGTGGCCACATACAAGCACATGATTCCAATTAATGCAAAAGGAAAACCCTAGGCATCATATTTGGGGATTTTGGATTGCTTGCCATTGTGGATTTTCATAGCTCTTACCATGCTAATGGAGTCTCTATAATGTACTTTACCACATGCCATTTAAATTTCATAGGTGCCATACATAGCCATTACATTTCTATGGGATGTCATATGACATATGTGGGTATGCTATGAGCTGATAGGAGCTTACATTCATGGTCCATATGATATGTGGGAATACTTTAGATGTTTCTTGGTTGTTTTTGGATTTGGTGGAGTAACATGGATGGGGAGAATAACATGAGTACATGCTAAGTGGTAAAAGCAATGTATACAATAGCATGAGTACATGCTAAGCTCATTGTAAGTTACATTATCCATCCTTTTGGAAGCTTACATTCACAATCCCACACACAATAGTCCCTCACTTCAATTTACTAAAATCAAGTATGTGTGGGTACTTTGGGTGTTTGGAGGAGAGACATGGGGAGAGAATGGCCTAAACTCACCGTGTCATGAAAGAGGCATGATAAAGCAATATGATGGGAGATTAGGTACATGGAGGTGAAGACTTGCCCCTGTTACATTGGATCATAAACTTGAAAAGATGTAGGGAGGAAGTGAGCTTGAGCTCAATCACACATACACTCACACTCACACAAACCCTAGAAGAGAACACACAAGATGAGAGGCTGAAAATTGTTCTTCTTCTTCTTCAAAACAAAAGGGTTCTACCAAAAGATAAGGAAAATAAAACATAGTACTAAATTACAATGCGGTCCATAATGTGAACACGCTAAGTGAGTGACCTCGCAAGATAAGTATGCCATAACTCAGTGGTGGACTAGTAGTTGGTGTAGTCCATCTGTAGAATAACTGGTGAAGATCTATCATGTCAGCATCCTACCAAACATGGTAGTGATGTAAGTGACGAAAACAATCATCCACACATATCATGAGTGTTAGCTCGTGTTGAGCTTGACATCTCAACACTCCTCCTCAAGCTCAACTCCATCCCTAGGACTCCAAGCATAGTCCGGAATCAACAAAGCTTCTCTACTCCCAGGGCTTTCTTGAAAATGTCAACTACCTACTCCTTAGTGCTAACATACATGAGATCAATGTCCCCTGCTAAAACCCTCTCTCTGATGAAGTGATAATGGAAATCTATGTGTTTAGTCCATGCATGAAAAATCGAGTTCATTGCCAACTGTATACTACTAAGATTGTCACAATAGATGACAACCTGTCGGTTAACTTGCAGCCCCAAATCACAAGTAGCTTGCGCAACAAAGCTACCTCACATGCTGCCATTGTGGCACCCCTATACTTTGCCTCTGTACTTAACAAGGCAATTGTTGGGCTACTTCTTGCTGCTCCATGTCACAACACCAATCCCAAAGGAGAACATAAATCCATTGGGGTAAATCTCCTATGTGTAATACTACTAGCCCAATTTACATTGGTGTATCCAAACACCTGTAACTCTATACCAGCCTCATAAAAGAGACCATCTGAAAGATCCCTGCCCCCTTCGTGCAACGAATTCCGGGGTGCTGGCAGTGGAAGTAGCACTTTTTGCGCAGGGCAAAATCTCTCACTTGGGGCCTCGCCCCACGGATATCTGGACAAGAGACTACTCCCTTGGTTCTTCCAAAACCGAACCCGGAAAAACTTCCCTCGCCCAGCAGACATCTAGGTGATTCCTCCAAGATATTCTTATTCTAACGTAGTCAAGGGCCTTATCTAACCAAACTGATCCGACCGAACCTGTAAGTCACATGGTCAGATCAAGGAAGAGACTTGCACTTGGATCATAGAGACCAACGCTTTTTCCTCATCAAGAGGCATAGCCATTGATTCTTTTCCATAGAACAAAGATTATCCGAGATTTACTTCATCTATCGTAACGTAATAGAATTGAGTCTCATATCAGGTGTTCTCATAGCTGGGATCCCAAGCTCCTCATCAAGGCTCATATCTGAGCCACTAGACTCTCCATCAACATGAGAATGCCCTGCAAAAATGTCAGGCATACCAAGGGGCTCAACCACTTTCTGTGCTATCTTATCATGCCATGCTCTAGGTGCATGTTTCAAGCCATATAAGGCTTTACATAGCTTGCATACAAAATCAGAGTGACTCACATCGTCATAACCTGGCTGATCCATATACACCTCTTCTTGAAAATCACCATGCAAGAACACATTCTTAACATCCATTTTCTACAAAACCCATCCTTTTAATTTAGCCACTGCAATAATAGCTCTGACGGTTATCATCTTGGCAATGGGCCTAAATGTCTCCTCATAATCAATGCCATAAGTTTGAGCATAACCTTTGGCAACCAATCTCGCTTTATACCTGCTAATACTTCCATCTGAGTTGTGCTTTTTTTTGTACACCCACTTGCATCCAATAGCCTTCTTATCCTCAAGTAATGGCACCAATTCCCAAGTCTCATTTTTTGCATCCAATGTAGCCATTTCTTCATCCATGGCTTTCTCCCAATCTAAATTCCCAACAGCTTCTTCAAAACATGTGGGTTCAACATCTTGCACAACTTTAGCCATACATGCATAATGATGAGCAACATAACCATCATATGTCAACACATTTTCTGAATCTCCATGACCTATGTTGTCCATGATCACTACCTGGTATTTTTGTAGCTTCTCTTACCTTTCTTACCCTAGGTGTTCAAACAGTTGGAATCCCAAGATCATCATCAAGGCTCTACTCCAAGACACTAGACTCTCCATCAACATAAGAATGCCCTACAGAAATGTCGGCGGGCATACCAAGAGGCTCTCACACCAACCTTCTCTTTGCCTTTCCATGATGAACCAACTACATTTTCAGGATTGGTATTTTGACACAGCAAAGCGTGCCACTCCTCCATGGTCTATAAACAACAGACCCAAAACAAGAGGAATCTCCAGGTCCACTCAATGACTGTGATCTCCTTCATGAAATACACCCACACTTTCCTAGTGTGGTCATCAATGAATGTTACATAATACCTACAGCCACCCATAGACGTAGTTTTTGTAGGACCCCATACAGATGAATGCACCACATATCTAGTACATTCCTGCTCACATTTCTATCATGTGGAAACAAATGCTTCGTCTGATTTCCAAATGTATATGCTTCACATACTTTCTGCATACCATCAAATTTAAACTTAGGCAGCCCTATCATGATTGTTATAGTCTGCATAGACTTCATTCTTTGCACATTTACATGCCCATGATTCTTTTATGCCAAATGTTACATGTCCAATTCTCTTATGCCAAATGTTTGTATGTGCAATAACTCTTGAACCCTGTGTAAACATTGCAGCTTTCACATCATGCATATTTACATCTAGTGTAAACATTCTGCCCACTCTATTGCCTTTTTCAACTAACCTGCACTTGCCTTTAAAGTCTTTGACATAATAACCCCATCAGGGATAAACTAGACTTGCAAACCCTACTCAATTATCTAGCCAATAGAAACCATATTCTTTGTAATACTTGGAATGTGAAGTACATCTGCAAGATACGTCACTTTACCATTCTGCATAGACAATGGCACATTTACAACATGGGCAATTGGATGAGTACTATCATCCCCTATTTCAATAAAACCTAACTTTTCATGATTTTTCATGTCCTTGAACCACTTTCCATGACTAGTCATGTGGTTTGAAGCACCTAAATGCACATACCATACATATAATTGCATGCGGATACATCATTTTTTGACACAGCATTAAGCACATGTTGCATAACAAATAACCTGTCATTGTCCTCATTACTTCAGCTAGAGGATGTATAATTATTTTGCTGCACTTTTTCACTTCTCATGTCATTTTTCTTGCTTACCATAATTTTGATTACCTGTTCGGACACCACCTTGGCCACGGCCATGGTGTGAGACCCCTCTGCCCCCTTTGCGCATCAGATTCCCGGTTGTTAGCAACGAAAGTAGCTTCCTCTTGCATGGGGCAGGGTTTCAAACTCGAGGCCTCACCCACGAATCTCCGGACACAAGACTAATCTGGTGGTCATTTTGAAACCAAAACCGAGAAAATTTTCCTTGCCTGGAAAACGGGGACGATTCCACCTTTTTGATTTTCTTAAGGAATTTTCTAATGGGGTCAAGAGAACTAAACTATCCTTCACCTGATGAAACCAGATAGAAGAAAAACTATTACAGACTTAACTTGAACAAATCAACGCTTTTTTCCTAACCAAAATCAGGCATAGCCGTTGATCTAATCATTTAAGAAAGTCTTAAGGTTTTTATTTAACTACTCGAATTCTAAGCGTATTCCTATTATTTCAATTTCATTATTAATACTCCACTGATTCCATCCTAACCCCATCCGGCCCATGGGTTAGCCACCACCCAACCACTGGAATTGGTAGAGCCAAACAATTACTCACCCACCCATAATTGAATGCCTTTCTTAACTTTTCCTTTCAAATATAGATACGCACACACTCCTCTTTAAAACTTTAACTTATAAAACAATCCATTGACAAACATTTATTGAATGCCTTTCTTAACTTTTCCTTTCAAATATGTTACGCACACACTCCTCTTTAAAACTTTAACTTATAAAACAATCCATTGACAAACAGTTATTGGTTACAGATGTCATAACTTAAAGTTCCATCCAGTACCTTGTTTCTCAAAAAACAAGAGTATCACTCTCGACTCTCCGTTGAGACTAGCTGGTCAGCAAAACGAGGTCCAGTAACAGAGTACAATAATCATTTCATCCATCATACATATCTTCCACGACATACGCATGGGTGTCCTAGGCACCGGGAGCCCATGCATCGCCTCATCAAAACCCTCCAGGATCCTCCTTAGGTGTCCTAGCACTTCACTCAGGGACCGCTTCGTCGGCCCCCCTCGTCCATCGTACTGGAAGCATACCATTTTAACCGTACCGAGGCTGGGTAGGCTTTGTTACGTTAGCTATCCTTTTTGAGCACTCCCCGCCGCTAGCTGTTGCAATCAAACTTCCCTTAGAAAAACATATACCAAATGCTCCATCCAGCATTCTGGCATAAGACAGTCCTTTAAGAAAATAGGGTTTCAATGCAATTTTTCAGTTTGATTTTCTTTTGAATACAATGAGTATATCTTGAATCAGTATCCCCAAAACTTCTTGAATGGAATTTTGAATTTCATACCAGAATTCCTCAAATTCTGTAACCTTGATCCACAGATTAATTCGAAGGGTCTCAAACTTAGTTTCAGATTTGGTGAGAGTTTTGAAGGTATTTTTCTAAATTGGTCACATCTTCTTTCCTAAAAAATGATGAAAGAGTTTGGTTTTGGTCATAGTCTGATTCAAGGCTTGAGTTTGATAAGATTTATCTTGAACTATCTTTCTCGAAAAGGTTTGATAATTCAGTTACTATTTTATTGAATTTCTTTCTTTGAATATTCACTTAACTGATTTCTAAATTAGTTACAAATTCCAATGAGAAATAATTTAATCATTTATCTAAATATTTCAATGTCGATAGATTTCTTGAATTTTCTTTTTACAATCCGTGTGAGTATAAAACGATAGAAATTTCTCTCTTAGAGTATTTAATTATTCATTTATCAATTTCTCATAGAATTTAAACATAGAATTTAAGAGAATTCTAATTTTGATATAAAAACTCTTTATGCATCTATTTATGCATAAAAATCAACTTCAATGGGAATAACTGCATAAAAATCAACTGCAATGGGAATAACACTTTAAAAAAAAATTTATGCATAAAATCAATTTTAATAGAAATAACACTTTTAAAATAAAAAGAACTTCTTTATGCATCTATTTATGCATAAAATCAATTTTAATAGGAATAACACTTTTAAAATAAAATAAATTTCTTTATGCATCTATTTATGCATAAAATCAATTTTAACAAGAATCACGCTTTTATAATAAAAATTTCCTTTATGCATCTTTCTATGCATAAAAATCAAATTGAATGATAATAAAAGTTTTATAATTAAAAAATTTTCATTATGCATCTTTCTAAGCATAGAAATTAAATCTAATGAGAATAACACTGTTATAATAAGAAAATTTTCATTATGCATCTTTCTATGCATAGGAATTAAATTTAATGAGAATAACACTTTTATAATAATAAAAAAAAATCCATTATGTATCTTTCTATGCATAGAAATTAAATTTAATGAGAATAACACTTTTATAATAAAAAAAATCCATTATGCATCTTTCTATGCATAGAAATTAAATTTAATGAGAATAACACTTTTATAATAAAAAGCTTTCCATTATACATCTTTCTATGCATAAAAATTAAATTTAATGAGAATAACACTTTTATAATAAATTTTTTTTTATTATGCATCTTTCTATGCATAGAAATTAAATTTAATGAGAATAACACTTTTATGATTAAAAAACTTCCATTATGCATCTTGCTAGAAATTAAATTTAATGAGAATAACACTTTATAATAAAAAATTTCCATTATGCATCTTTCTATGCATAGAAATTAAATTTAATGAGACTTCTTTCTATGCATAGAAATTAAATTTAATGAGAATAACACTTTTATAATTAAAAAAATTCCATTATGCATCTTTCTATGCATACAAATCAAATTTAATGAGAATAATACTTTTATAATAAAAAAATTTCCATTATGCATCTTTCTACGCATTCAAATTAAATTTAATGAGAATAACACTTTTATAATAAAAAAATTTCCATTATGCATCTTTCTATGCATAGAAATTAAATTTAATGAAAATAACGCTTTTATAACAAAAATTTTCCATTATGCATCTTTCTAAGCATAGAAATTAAATTTAATGAGAATAACACTTTTAGAATAAAAAAAATTCATTATGCATCTTTCTATGCATAGAAATCAATTTTAATAGTTAATGTCAGTGATATCCATGCATATTCATAGGTGAATATGTACATGGAGTAATTAGAATATTTCTTTTAGATGCAAAAATGGTGGAAATTACTCTTTTGGAATAACATAAAAATAAACTTTCTTTTACGCAAAATTTTAGAAAATTTTGCCATAATCTCCTTTGTATGGCTGAACATTTCTCATTTTTTATCATTCTTTAATTGACTTAAATTAACCCAAATTAGATGTATAGAACTCTTATCTACACAATTTGTAAAATTTGAGAGAGTAAACAATAAGAAAAGTTTAATTAATCTTTTAGTTAATCTTTTTAGGATTAAGAAAGGCGGGAATGTAAAGAAGAGAAGGGGATGGCCTTTTCCTCAAACTCATAGCATTTGAATTTAATTCAATCAATAGTAAAACATGAAAATCAAGAAAACCATAGATTTAAAAATTAAACAAGTTAGAAAAATTAACTTACATGGAGCTTGTAAGCTTTCCTTTGGCTTGAGGGAATGAGGGTTCTACTCTTGTTTGAAGTAAGAGTGGCCAGGATTAGGCCAAAAACAATTGAATTATCAAGAAATTCAATGTAGATGGCTCAGGGCATGGCTCATGGTGGCGGCGGCGGTAGGAGTAGAGTAACAGTGCATAACCACCATTAAGCTTTTAGAAAGAGGGAGGCTTCTATTTATAGGAAAAAGTGAGCCTCAAACCAAGCAAACTGATTCTAGAATTTTCCAGATCAGTTTGGTCAATTTTTTGGGTCAGTTCAGCTTACTTTTTAGGTCTAGTTTTGAAATAGAGAGAGGAGAGATGAAATATCTCATATAATTGATTTAAAATTGGGGGCTAATGATGAGAAAAAGGCGTCTACTTCATGAGGGGAGATCCCCACTCTAAGGTGTCAAAATTGTGGTCCATAAGAACCTTAATCCAAAATTTTCAGAAAATTTGGACCCTTAGGCTAAGGTCTTTTGTACAGATTATAATTTATTTCTAATGCACCTTAGGAATTTCTTTTTAAACTTCTATTTCAGGGAGATTTATTTTAATAAGAAAGGATATTTTTCCATCCAAAGATATCAAAAAACTGAATTATCTCTCTCATTTTCTCTCTCTAGGCCAAAACAGATAAAAACAAGATCTAGGGGGAAGAGTAGGTGAAGCTCTTACTCTCGTACCACTTCTATGCTTCTCTTGCTTAACGTTCAGCTTCTTAGCATAAACTAGGCTCTAATACCATGAAAAGATGCAAGGAGGAAGAGAGCTTGAGCTCTTACACAAGTACACACACACTCACACAAACCCTAGAAGAGAACACACAAGATGAGAGGTTGAAAATTCTTCTTCTTCTTCTTCAAAACAAAAGGGTTCTACCAAAAGATAAGTAAAATACAACATAAGTAACATGTACATGCGGTCCATAATGTGAACACGCGAAGTGAGTTGGCAAGATAAGTATGCCATAACTCAATGGTGGACTAGTAGCTCGTGTAGTCCATCTGTAGAATCACTAGTGAAGATCTATCATGTTAGCATCCTACTAAACATACCAGTGATGTAAGTGGCAGAAACAGTTACCCGGGCATATCATGAGTGCCAGCTCGTGTTGAGATTGACATCTCAACAAAACTTGGGCAAGGAGGTGGGAAGACTTGGCCGAGAGATCGACAAGTAACGCGTCATGGTGGACATCCATCATTTGATATTGGCATGGTTTAATTTGGCAACAAATTAGCAAAGCAATTTATTTTCATAGTTTCCATGTTAAGATTTCGATGCAAAAACAAAGGAGACTACCGTAAAATATTCTCAAAATTCTATGCCTACACTTGATGGGCACGTTTTAATGAATTTTTGAGTAGTAGATTAATTCCTTCTTGATCAAGGAAAGATTATACACAAGTGCCATGGACAATGGATGCCATGAATGCATTCAATTGATGTTTTCTATAGTTTTGTTAGTTTTGTAGCAATACACAAAACCCTAATTTAGTCAAAAAGAGTGTGAACTGAATTGAAATTGAACTTAGGAATGGTTTCCTTATCTCTAAGCTCTCTATCTAGTCCTTAACATCTTCATTTGGATAACTTGACAATCAGCTATGCCCATATCCATCTAGCAGCCCTGCTTTTACAAAATTTAAACCACCAAGATTGAACCAAATTTGATAATATGGTTGGATAGTACTCTCTTGGTACATTATATAGCTAAAGAAATCCAAAATTGGATACCGTTTTATTGGTCAAAAGTTAAAATATTCACCGGTTTGAATTTTTGTAGAAAAGTCAAAATAGAAAGTATTACAACATTGACCAAGTCAAAGGTGATCATATACATGGATTGCACACTCCTTACCTTTCGATAGATCACCCAAATTGGAGTTTGAGAGCTTATCCAAAGGCCAGCATTTTAAGATGATGCCGAAGCCCAAACCCAAAGAAAACTACAAGGAATTCCTTGAGCATGAGGCGGGCACATCAAATGCAAGGCAAGATGCCCAAGGAGATATATGCAGCAAGAAGAGATCAGTGTCAAGGTTAATGAGGGAGTGCATCCAGAGGCTAATGTACCACATATGCCTAATTTTCCCCAAATACCTAAGAATTGTGGGGACAAGAACATGAATCCATGATGTAGTTCATGCAAAACATGTTTGATAGAATGGACCAAATATTTCAATTCATGGTGGTGAACAAGTTTGGTTCTATTAGCAAGGAGTTACATGATGGACTCACCGGTTTGAGGCAAGATGTGGGCAAGGGAAACGAAGTCATGATGCATCCATATGCACCATTTGAACACAATTCAACCAATGGAAGCTTACGGGACTTTTATACAAGCTTCACATACAAATGCATCGCATACTCTTCAAGCTAATATACACCATGTTGATAGAAGTCAAGGATCTATTCTTGGTAAGGAGAACTTTCCTCCATCATCGTTGATGCATCAAGGTGGAGAAAATGCACCGGGTATACCTATGCATGGTGTCTCTTCAATGCAAGGAAGGATTTCAACAAAGGCGAATGTACAGATTTGAAAGAACCAAGGGTGGATGGAACTTGGAATCCTTCACACATGGGTAGGTCTCACTTTTATGAGACCAGAGGTCCTCACTTAAATGAGATGGGAGGTCATCACTTCAATGCGATGGGTCATCATTACAATGGATTCGAATCTAGTCATAGTGGTAGGCCACATCATTTCAATGAGTCTAGGGGCCAATCATGTTAGATCATTTGAGCATAGGTGGCATGATCGAGGTGGTGATGAAGATTAATTTAAGGGAGGGAAGGAAAAGATAACATTCACTAAGCTCAAAGGTGAAGGCTCTACCAATGAGGAGTTAGAAGAATGGATTGATAAAATGGAGCTTTGCTTTGAGCTTACCCTCATAGTGATAGATCCAAGGTATTGTTTGCTACTTTGCATCTAAAAGGCGATGCCCATGTATGGTGGTAGCACTTGAATTCTCATGGCTATTTGATCACTACTTGGGTGGACTTCAAGAATGAGATGAGAAGAACTTTTGTTTTAGTCCTTAATAGATCAAGGATGCTGGATAAATGGAATGATCTCACTCAAATGGGCAATGTCAAAGATTATGCGTACATTGCACACGTTCATGAATTTTTCACTTCATGTGTAAGGCTTGAGTGAGGAGTAAAATTTGAGGAAGTTCATCAAAGAGTTGAAAAACATTAAGGTTGATGTGGATTCTCAAAGACCTGAAACCATCAAGGAGGCCATGTTTCTTGTGGAGATCTATGAATCTAAGTATACTCATGGAAGTGGATCAAGGTATGGGTTTAGGGGGCTGATTTTGGCACTTCAACTATGGGAAAGACTTCACGTGGTGCGGCATGTAACATGGACCTTCCTAGATTCCCAATCATTTATGGAAGAGGTGGGAGAGGGAATTTCAGATTTGTCAACTCTCTTCCTAGACCTTAAAATGTTGATGGAAAGCAAGTTAATGTGAGATCATCTAGCAAGAGCAACATTATTGGTGAAGACCACATTAATGAGACTTTAAGGACAAGGGCTTGTGCTTCAAGTGTGGTGACAAATGGAACAAGGATTATTGGAAAGTTTCCAAAGCCACGAAGATGAGCCTAAGCATGATTCTCACCAAACCTTGCCACATGAGGACACAAAGGAGGATGTTGGATGATTATGGGGAATGATTTGGAGATGCCAACAGTGTAGAGAATGATAGTGAAACTCCTTTTGATCTAGGTCGATCAAAGAAGTCTTGTGAAGTTGAGTATAATGATGGGTTACCATTGCCTAGTGTGTTCATGGTTGATAAGGATAAATATGGACACCTTATGAAATATCGCAAGTGATACCTATGCTAGCTTCAAGGGTGCAAGTACATTAAGGTTAAAGGCAAGCATAAATGGGAGGGTGGCACATGTTTTGGTTGATAGTGAGAGCATACATAGCTTTATAACACAAAATCCATAAGTAGACTCAAATTTTATCCTATAGCTTTACATTTGTGGCATGAAGTTTAAGTGGCTAATGGGGCAAAGATGGATTGCACATTGGTATGCAAAGACGTGAGTTTGATACTCACAAGTAATTATACTGCAAGTCTGATTTACTTATCTTAGATATGGGTCCCACTGACATTATATTGGGATGTGATTTTTGTTGGAAAATCTTGGGTTATGAAATTACACCAAGGGTATATGAGTTTCATGCATGGAAATGATGAGGTTACATTGACTAGAACTCATGTGTCAAATATCAAGATGCAACACAAATCAAGAGGGAGTCAAGAAAATGGGATGCATATATGTCTTATAGCTTTGCAAGGAAGAAAGCAATGAGGAAAAGGAGAACGTTGTGCATAAAGGTATGAAGGTATTATGAAAGGAGTATGAAGATGTGTTTCAAATGCCAAATTGCTTGTTGCCAAAACTGGATCATGGGATAGAGCTTAAATTGCATAATACCAAGCCCATAAAAAACAAACCACCCTAAACACTGTCAAAAGTGGAAAAAGATTAAGTTAATCAAGCAAGTGTAAGAGTGTACATGGACATGAGATGGGTTACACCTAGCTAATAACCTTTTGCATCACCCATACTCTTGGTCAAGAAGAAGGACGATCCTTTTTACATGTGTGTGGACTATAGGGTCTACAATCAAGAATAGATTCCATATTCCAAGGATTGATGAATTTGGTTGATGAGTTGAAGGTTGCATGTTTCTTCTCCAAGATTGATTTAAGATCAAAGAATCAAAGAATCAAGACATGGATGAGATGGATGGGAATGCTCTTATTAAAATTATAACTAAACTCAATGATAGAGTGATTTCAACGGTAACTATTGGTGAATACTGTAGTCTACAATAGTTATGACAAGATATCATGGACGAGAGCCAAACACAACTGCATTCTGACTTCTATTTCAGAGTAGGCAACAAGTATGTAAACAATCCAATCTCAAAATGCATAGGTGTCATCGAGATGTAACAATCCAATCTCAAAATGCATAGGTGTCATCGAGATGTAAGCAACACATATATTGTAAAGACCTACAGGACAAACATGTGACATTAACATGTAAGTGACCTTGATTATTATTATTTTGCAGTGTTTTAACTTTGAGTGCATTTCAAAACAATGACTAGAAGACCGAGAAGGACAACAAGAAAGAAATGCAAGACACACTTTAAACAAAGAAGACAATAACAACGTGATATTGGTTTTTAGAAGTTGGGTTCTATGTCATATTGTGTTGTTGTGGTCGTTTGTTGAATGACGTTCAAACAAATTAGAGCATACACTTCAAGAGCTAAACAACCACAACAACACGATACTAGGTCATTCTACCGACAAATATACCCCGTATCGCATTGTTGCGGTCATTTTGGGGGTCAAGGAAAATGCATTTTATAGCACCTCATCACACTATTAAAATTGTGTTTGCCTTATGTTACATTTGAATGAAGATGTTTGAATGTAAAATCTTATGTTTTAGTAAATGACCACAACAACGTGATATGGGACATTCTACATGGAATTTCGACCCACATCACGTTGTTGTGGTTGTTTTGTGTCCATAATTGTTTTGTCATTTGAACTATATTCAATAGAGATTTTATCAAAAATTAACCATACCTTTTTTATGCATGAAGAGATATGGAATAAGGTGCCAACTTCGAGCTATCTGCGCCAATTTTTCAAAGAATGCCACTTCATGTTTAGATGGTTTGCTCTATCACAAAGAGCGAAGCATTGTGGTTGTACTGCCCTCCTCGAATGGCTATCTGTAACTGTTCATAATTCAAGGAGGTCATAGTTGTTTTATCCAATGTTCTCATCACTCCTCCTTGATGGAGAGTTTGTAACAAACTTTTTATGTGTATATAGTGATATTTCAATTATGATTTGTCTCAAATTGGAAGAGATACGCAAAATGTGATTGCATAAATATATCAATGTAAGAAAAAGATAAAGTAAAGTGAGACCTTGAGTACAACACATTGAAAACTTAAGAAAAGTAAAAATTACAAAGGAAGATAGGATTTATTATGATCTCATTTATACATCAAGCCTTCTCTTTTTTGAGGACGAAGGCAGCTCTTCAACAGTGTGGGGAGCGAGCTCTTCTACAGTGGGGGGAGGGGGATATTTTGTAGTTGGTTGAGGGAGCGCTCCTGAAAAATAGGTTGCCGGAAATGCAGAAGCTCTTGTTTTTCATTAGGGTAAGCATCCTGGGATCCTTCATCCCACAAGCCAGTGCATAGGTTGCATAGCCTAAATAATAATTACCTCTTTAAAAAAGGTATCTAAGGCCCTGTCCAAAGGTCCATAGAGAAAATTCCTTATCCAAAAGAAAATCTTTGTCTGCGGTCCATCTCATTGGATATTCCCTTAGATACCTTGAAAGAACCTTCAACACATTAAGCATAGAAATAATGTTCTCCTTTCAAGAACCTTGAATGGTAGACAAACACCTAGGGATACTAGAGGGACTTTAGGTTGTCGACGAGCAAGGAGTCCTTTCCCCATCGTACCACCACATGACGAACTCTGTAAGATTCCTCCCTCTAGCTTTTGAGGTGTACAGGTGTAAGAACCTTCCCTTCTGATCTTAAAATTATTCCCCTCTCTTAAATGAAAGAAAGATTCTGTTTTACCCTGTTTTGGCCTGGAGAGAGAAAATGTCTAGAGGGAGGTAATTTAAAATTGAGATATTTTTGGATATTAAAATCCTGCTAGTGTCTAAAATGGTTTCCCCTAAAATAGAAATTCAAAAAGAAATTTCCAATGTGCAATTGGAATTAATTAAAAATAGGTATAAAGGACCTTAGTCTAAGGATCCAAATTTTTTGGATTATGGTCCAATTAAGGTTTCTATGGGCCAATAGGATCAATCCAAGTGTAGGGAGGAGATAAATTGTAGAATAAAAGAAAAAGCCCCCAAAAATGAGTAAATGCTCATATAAGATGAAGAGTGGACTAAGGACCAAAGAAAAGAATTAAAAAATTGAATTTTGACACCTCAGTGTGGGGATCTCCCCTCATGAAGTAGGCACCTTTTTCTCATCATTACTCCCAATTTTTAATCAATAAAATGAGATATTTTCATCTCTCCTCTCTCCTGTTTCAAAACTAGATCCAAAAAGTAAGCTCAACTGACCCAAAAATGGACAAAAATTGACCAAACTGATCTGGAAAATTCTAGAATCAGCTTGCTTGGTTAGGGGCTCACTTTTTCCTATAAATAGAAGCCTCCCCCTTTGTAAAAGCTTGTTTATGCATTGTTACTTTACTCCTGTCCTGAGCCATCTACATTGAATTTTTTAATAATTCAATTGTTTTTGGCCTAATCCTCTCCAAAGTGAATTGGTGGCCACTCTTGCTTCAAACAAGAGTAGAACCCTCAATCCCTCAAGCCAAAGGAGAGCTTACAAGCTCCGTGTAAGCTAATTTTCTTACTTTGTTTACGAATTTTTAATGAAAAATCTATGGTTTTCTTGATTTTTATGTTTTGCAAAAGTTTGAATTAAATTCAAATGCTATGCCTTTGATAAAAAGGCCACCCCCTTCTCTTCTTTACATTCCAACCTTTCTCAATCCTAGAAATATTAACTAAGTGATTAATTAAACTCTTCTTATTGTTTACTCTCTTGAATTTAGAAAATTGTGTAGATTAGAGTTCTATAATTCTAAATTGGGTTAATTAAGTTAAATAAGAGAATGGGAATACATATGAAATGGATGTGGATTAAATAATGTGGATTGATGTGGAACAATGTGGAAAGACGAGAGTCCATTATAGAAAGTGTATTTATGACCTGTTTTTAAATGATTGTTATATGTCAAGAATGCTGGGGAAGCATTTTGACCGCCTTGTGAATGAGGTCGCGGGAGACCTAACTGATAAAGTTGCAACAGCTAACGGAGAGCCAATGGAGGACGTCTTGCGTAGCAAGGTCGACCGAGGTCTTGACCAGCCTCGGTTCAATTTAAATGGTGAGCTTCCGGTACGGTGGATGAGGGACCAAGGAAGAGCCTATGAGTGAAGCGTTAGGTGACCTGTGAAGGATCCTAGAGGGTGCTGACCATATGGTGCTCGGGCTCTGGGTCACCGAAGATATCCACACGTGCATCGGGGAAGATATTTGGATCAAGGACTAAGAGTTGTTTTCTGAATTCGGGCATGGATCTGGTTGATTGACCTTGCCAGTCCTCAACGAATGAGTCCATGGCTCTTTTAAATGGATATGTTGGTTGATCTTGCTGATCTTCAACGGAGATTCCATTTTGATTTTTATAAGTGAATATATTGCTGGGTACTATGAGCTAGGAACTATAAAAAGGCCCTTGAGTGGACATGTGATGAGCAGTCTGGTTGCCAATGATGCCATAGGTACACTAATAAAGGAAAAATTAGAAATTAGGATTCAACCAGATATTTTGGAGGATTATGATCAGTGATACTATAGTTTCATTAAAAGATTGTTTTAAAGACAGCTGAATCTGTGAAAAAGGCAATTTCATATTGGGTGTGTAAGTGGTGCATGAATATTCGGCCCACGGGACCTGGATGGGGTTAGGCTGGACTGATGGATCCCTAAAAAGAGACTCAATTCTCTTATGGTACGATAGATAAAGTAAATCCCGGATAAAAATTATTCTATGGAAAAGAATGAACGACTCTGCCTCTCAATGAGGAAAAAAGCGTTGGTCTCTATGATCCAAGTGCAAGTCTTTTCCTTGATCTAACTATGGGACTTACGGGTTTGGTCAGACCAGTTCAGTTAGTAAGGGCTCTTGACTACGTTAGAGTAAAAATATCAGAGGAATCGCTCGTGCTTTTCGGGCGAGGGAAGTTTTTTCGGGTTCAGTTTTGGAAGAACCGAGGGATTAGTCTCTTGTCCGGATATATGTACATTAGGCCCGGAGTGAGGGACCCTTCCCCGCGCAAGAAGTGCTACTTCCGCTGCTAGCACCCCAAAATTCGTTGCGCTGAGGGGACAGGGATCTTTCAGCTAGTATTAGAGTGAATTGGCTAAAGTGGATCAACCGAGAAGCCAAAAATATCAAAGATTTATGAAGTAACATTAAAAAGTTGAAAATGTGTGATGAAATTCATACAAATTGATATTCAGATTGAAATTCATAAATTAGTAAATGGGTCTTCAGATGGGAGTACCGTAATTACATGGAATCCCTGACTTTTTTAAGGCCTAGACATGATGGTGTTTACCTTGTAATTCCAAGGACCATGACTACCCGTATATACCGAGGGTATAACTGTAGCTCTTTACTGGCAGTATATATGAGTAAATCTAAGACCTTGAAATTATAAGCAAAAATGCTATCCAGATAATGAATTCGAATGTGGTTGAGAACTAATGAGTTGATTTGGATAGCAAAAATGCTATCCAGATAATGAATTCGAATGTGGTTGATATGATTTTAAAACTCTGGTTGAGAACTGATGAGTTGATTTGGATTCTGATTGAAAAATGATAATTCCTGAATTTTGGTTGAAAAGCGATAAGCTGACAAAACCACAATGAGGATGAATGGGACGAGTCCCTGTGATGATGTTCGTAACTAGAATGATGATAATGACTCCAGAAAATCACTATGAGATTAGTGGATTGTGCTAACAAATTGCTACTGTTAACACTTGACCCAATGGATCAAGTTAAGGGATGACAAATTAAAAATTTGTATAATTGAAATTCCCATGGAGGACTGTTCATATGGAAATTTCGGTCTAATGGACCATTATTACGTTAAAGATATGAATGATATGATCTGAATGAATTGTTATCTGATGATGAGTTCTATATAAGGGATCTTTATCCTAGGATTCTATTGGGTTGACCATACTATAAGGAACCCCAGAATCAATTGGATCTTAAGGGAAAGTGTTGTCCTCTAGTTTGTGAGATGAGGACATCTCACGTTTTTTAAGTGGGGTAGGATGTAAGATTCCTCCCTCCAGCTTTTGAGCTGTACAGGTGTAAGAACCTTCCCTTCTAATCTTAAAATTATTCCCCTCTCTGAAATAAAAGAAAGATCCTGTTTTACCCTGTTTTGGCCTGAATGTCTAGAGGGAGGTAATTCAAAGTTGAGATATTTTTGGATCCTGTTTTACCCTGTTTTACCCTGTTTTGGCCTGAATGTCTAGAGGGAGGTAATTCAAAGTTGAGATATTTTTGGATATAAAAATCCTCCTAGTGTCTAAAATGGTTTCCCCTGAAACAGAAATTCAAAAAGAACTTTCCAATGTGCAATTGGAATTAATTGAAAATAGGTATAAAAAACCTTAGATTTTTAGAAATTTTTGGATTATGGTCCAATTAAGGCTCCTATGGGCCAATAGGATCAATCCAAGTGTTGAGAGGAGATAAATTGAAGAATAAAAGAAACCCCCTCCCAAAAATGAGTAAATGCTCACATAAGATGAAGAGTGGACTAAGGTCCAAAGAAAAGAATTAAAAAACTGATATTTGACACCTCAGTGTGGGGATCTTCCCTCATGAAGTAGGTGCCTTTTTCTCATCATTACCTCCAATTTTTAATCAAATAAAATGAGATATTTTCATCTCTCCTCTCTCCTGTTTCAAAACTAGATCCAAAAAGTAAGCTGAATTGACCCAAAAATGGTAAAAAAAATGACCAAACTAATATGAAAAATTCTACAATCAGTTTGCTTGGTTAGAGGCTCACTTTTTCCTATAAATAGAAGCCTCCCCCTTTGTAAAATCTTAATGGTGTTTATGCACTGTTACTCTACTCCTGTTGTCCTGAGCCATCTACATTGAATTTTTTAATAATTCAATTATTTTTGGCCTAATCCTCTCCAAAGTGAATTGGTGGCCACTCTTGCTTCAAACAAGAGTAGAACCCTCAATCCCTCAAGCCAAAGGAGAGCTTACAAGCTCCATGTAAGCTAATTTTCTTACTTTGTTTACAAATTTTTAATGAAAAATCTATGGTTTTCTTGATTTTTATGTTTTGCAAAAGTTTGAATTAAATTCAAATGCTATGCCTTTGATAAAAAGGCCACCCCCTTCTCTTCTTTACATTCCAACCTTCTCAATCCTAGAAATATTAACTAAGTGATTAATTAAACTCTTCTTATTGTTTACCCTCTTGAATTTAGAAAATTGTATAGATTAGAGTTCTATAATTCTAAATTGGGTTAATTAAGTTAAATAAAGAAAGATAAAAATGAGAAATGGTTAGCCATATAAAGGAGGTTATGGTAAAATTTTCCAGAATTTTGTGAAAAAGAAAGTTTGTTTTTATGTTATTCCAAAAGAGTAATTTCCACCATTTTGGCATCTAAAAGAAATATTCTAATTACTCCATGTACATATTCACCTATAAATATGCATGGATATCACTGATATTAATTATTAAAATTGACTTTTATGCATAGAAAGATGCATAAAGGAATTTTTTTATTACAAAAGTGTTATTCTTATTAAATTTGATTTCTATGCATGGAAAGATGCATAAAGGAATTTTTTTTAAAAAAAAGTGTTATTCTTATTAAATTTGATTCTATGCAAAAAAAGATGCATAAAGGAAATTTTTTTATTATAAAAGTGTTATTCTTATTAAATTTGATTTTTATGCATAGAAAGATGCATAAAGGAATTTTTTTAATTATAAAAGTGTTATTCTTATTAAAAATTGATTTCTATGCATAGAAAGATACATAAAGAAATTTTTTTATTAAAAAAGTGTTATTCTTATAAAATTTTATTCTATGCATAGAAAGATGCATAAAAGAAATTCTTTTTATTATAAAAGTGTTATTCTTATTAAATTTGATTTTTATGCATAGAAAGATACATAAAGAAAATTTTTTATTATAAAAGCGTTATTCTTATAAAATTGATTTTTATGCATAAATAGATGCATAAAGAAATTCTTTTTATTTTAAAAGTGTTATTCCTATTAAATTTGATTTTATGCATAAATAGATGCATAAAAGGATTTTTTAATAAAAGTGTTGTTCCCATTGAAGTTGATTTTAATGCATAAAGAGATGCATAAAGAATTTTTATATCAGAATTAGAATTCTCTTAAATTCTATGTTTAAATTCTATGAGTGTTTGATAAATGAATAATTAAATACTTTGACAGAGAAATTTCTATCGTTTTATATTCACACGGATTATAAAAAGAAAATTCAAAAAATCTATCGAGATCAAAATATTCAGATAAATGATTAGTTTATTTCTCATTGGAATTCGTAACTAATATAGAAATCAGTTAAGTGAACATTCAAAGAAAGAAATTCAATAAAATAGTAACTGAATTATTAAACCTTTTCGAGAAAGATAGTTCAGGAAAAATCTTATCCGACTCGAACCTTGAATCAGACTATGACCAAGACCAAACTCTTTCGTCAGTTTCAAGGAAAGAATGGATGTGGATGTGTATGTGAAAGAATGGATGTGGATGTGTATGTGAAAGAATGGATGTGGATGAAATAATGGATGTGGATGTGTATGTGAAAGAATGGATGTGGATGTGTATGTGATGAAAATGGATGTGATTGTGTATGTGAAGAATCAATGTGACTGTGTATGTGAAGAATGGATGTGGATATGTATGTGAAAGAATGGATGTGGATGTATGTGAAAGAATGGATGTGGAAGTGTATGTGAAAGAATGTGATGTGATGTAAAGAGATGTGATGTGACATGAATATATATGGATGTGAAGTGATAGATATGAATGTATGGATAGATGTGGGTAGTCCTACATGTGAACGATTGGATGGATGTGGATGAATGAGATGAGATGTGTATAAATGAGATAAGATGTGGATGAATGAGATGAGATGTGTATGAATGAGATAAGATGTGGATAGATGTGATGTGATGTTATGTGGATAGAATGTATGTGATGGGATGGTGATGTGAATGAATGAGATGTGAATCAGGATGTGAATGAATAATATGGGATGTGAATGGATGAGATGTGATGTGATGTGAATCGAGATGTGAATGAATGAGATGTGATGTGATGTAAATAGGGATAGATGTGAATGGATGATATGTGATGTGAATGAATGTGATGTCATGTCATGTGAATCAGGATGTGAATGAATGATATGGGATGTGAATGGATGAGATGTGATGTGATGTGAATCGGGATGTGAATGAATGAGATGTGATGTGAAATGGATGTGATGTGAAACGGGATAGATGTGAATGAATGAGATGTGAAACGGGATAGATCTGATGTGAAACGGGATAGATGTGAATGAATGAGATGTGATGTGAAATGGATGTGATGTGATGTGAATGGGAAACGGGATAGATGTGAATGAATGAGATGTGAAACGGGATAGATCTGATGTGAAACGGGATAGATGTGAATGAATGAGATGTGATGTGAATGGATGAGATGTGAATGAATGTGATGTGATGAGATGTGGATACGGGTAGATGCGAGTGGATGAGATCTGATGAGGATAAATGAGGAAAGATGTGATGAGATGAAAATGATGTGATTGGATGAGAATGGGAATACATATGAAATGGATGTGGATTAAATAATGTGTATTAATGTGGAACAATGTGGAAAGACGAGAGTTTGTTATAGAAACTGCATTTATGACCTGTTTTTAAATGACTGTTTTATGTCAAGAATGCTGGAGAAGCACTTTGACCGCCTTGTGAATGAGGTTGACCTAACTGATAAAGTTGCAACAGCTGAGGGAGAGTAAATGGAGGGCATCTTGCGTAGGAGGGTCGGTCGAGGTCTTGACCAGCCTTGGTTCGATTTAAATGGTGAGCTTCCGGTAGTACGGTGGATGAGGGACCAAGGAAGCAGCCTATGAGTGAAGCACTAGGTGACCTGCGAATGATCCTAGAGGGTGCTGACCATACGGTGCTCGGGCTCTGGGTCACCCAAGATACCCACATGTACGTCGGGGAAGATATTTAGATCAAGGAGTAAGAGTTGTTTTCTGAATTCGGGCATGGATCTAGTTGATTGACCTTGCTGGTCCTCAACGGATGAGTCCATGGCTCTTTTATATGGATCTGTTGGTTGATCTTGTTGATCTTCAACGGAGATTTCATTTTGATTTTTATAAGTGAATATATTGCCGGGTACTATGAGCTAGGAACTATCAAAAAAGCCCCTGATTGCCAATGATGCTATAGGTACACCGATGAAGGAAAAATTGAAAATTAGGATTCAACCGGATATTTTGGGAGGATTATGATCAGGGCGACTATAGTTTCATTATTAAAAGATTGTTTCAAAGACAGCTGAATCTGTGAAAAAGGCTGAATTTGTGAAAAAGGCAATTTCATATTGGGTGTGTAAGTGGTGTGACTAGTTTTAAGTTTGCATGAATATCCCACTAGGGGGCATGGGAACTCTTTTCTCTGGACAAAACCTAACCAAATTCTTAAATGGATCCCATCACTACAGTGGTTGGGGGCGGTTGGCTAACCCATGGGTTTGCTGATGGAGCCCTAAAAAGAGACTCAATTCTATTATGGTACGATAGATGAAGTAAATCCCGGATAAAAAATGTTCTATATGGAAAAGAATCAACGGATGTGCCTCTCAATTATGAAGAAAGTGTTGGTCTCTATGATCCAAGTACAAGTCTTTTCCTTGATGTGACTGTGGGACTTACAAGTTTGGTGAGATTAGTTCAGTTAGTTAAGGCTCTTGACTACGTTAGAGTAAAAATATCGGAGGAATCGTCCGTGCTTTTTGAGCGAGGGAAGTTTTTCCGGGTTCGGTTTTGAAAGAACCGAGGGATTAGTCTCTTGTCCGGATATACGTGGGTGAGGCCCCGAGTGAGGGACCCTGCCCCGTGCAAGAAGTGCTACTTCCGCTGCTAGCACCCCATAATTGGGGGACAGGGATCTTTCAAACTCCAAAGGCATGAAGGATAAACGGATCTAACTCCACATACAACTAGAAGACAAAATTTTAGAAATGATTAGAACTTACCAAATTGAATTGATGTAAATCAATAGAGCTACTAGCAATGCATACCTTCTAATTTTCATCACCAACAAAAATGTCTGGTTTCCATAGATTGACACTTGTGTTGTCAACCATGCAACTCAATGATGTAGCATCCATTCCCATACGAGAAATGTATATCATCTCCTGGATAGCTCTAAACTCATCTTCGAAGGGTAGAGTGGACTCATAAGAAGCCCCATCTTGAAACATTTGACAGAGGGTATCTGCCACCTTAGACAATAACTCCCTTTCCTTGGGTTTTCTATCTATTTGGAGGTATTTTTCATCTCTATGCTCGACAAACCCTTCATCTTTGTCAAGATGCTGAGCAATGGTGGAAAGGCAGTAGTCCTGCTGCAAATTGAATAGAGCCTATACGTCTTTCAAGAGCACATAATGCATGCCTTCAATAAAAAACGAGGGTAAAATTGACAAGGGCACATTCCCAATGTCCTCGTCTGCATGCTAGCGTGTGTCTTGCTCGACAGGAATGATGGTTTTACAGCAAAGAGCCTCAATGTCCACATTCTAGTTCTCCCTCCTCTCCTCCTCCTAATCAATACCATCCTCTATTTTTGAAGCTTCCTGAGCTCCATCTTGGAAAAGACCACCCTCACCTTGAGGTCTAGGCGAATCCTCGGAGTTCTCATTCAGCCGATGGAGGTAGACAATGAATCCCTTATAAAAGCGAACAAAGCTGCATTTTCTTTTGTGGAGTGGGCATTTCCACTCCTAGCAAAGAGCACTAGATGGCAACCTACTAAGAAGGCATCTAACCTTTCGTAGTACGACTTCCTTGGTCCACCTTCAGGTGAAGGGAATGAACGAATGAAACACCTTCAATGAGAACCAAAGTCAAACAATGTGAAGAATTTATCAGCAAATAGCGACAAAATAGAAACGAGCATAACAACGCGAAGGGAGCTTGTCATACACCAAGAAATAGCTCTCATCGTGTTTTTATGGTCATTTCTTCAACTAAGTAAATAACCCTCAACGACAACAAAAAGCGAGATATATACTGACGCTACACCTTAGAACGACCACCAACACACGACATTGGCCATCCTTATAGGAAGAGTAGTAGAGAACTACTCAAACCTTAAGCAAACAAGAACATGACAAAAAGCTGAGCGTAGTAGACATTCTCTTTAAAAAATTGACCACAACAACGCAATGAGAGTTCATCTTATGAATATGCCTCCTTGCATTGTTATGGCCGTTTTGGGGTAATATGCATAATTAGACATAACTCCAAACAAAGAGAAATATGAGGAATTGGAAGGTAGAAACACATAAAAGGGTAAGAGTTACCACCATAATGGATGACAAGGAAGGATCCAGGGTTTGATGAAGGTGTAGTGATGAGGAAACGGCAAAAAAAAGGGACGAGAGTGGGAACGTTGGGTAGGCTTGGGTAAAGGGCTCGAAGACCGAGACTTTTTCCATGTGGCCCAAGATTGACAGAAAGTGCATGATGTGATTGACATCCTCAAAGGCCTCCCGATCGAGATTTTTCCACGTGGTGCATTCAATGCCAATTAATGCTATATTTAATTTTTCATGCGGTCACTTTGGTCATTGTGGGCCTCCCAACCTATGTTGCTTCTGTGTCTTCATCGTCATCTCCCCAGCATTCTTGACATAAAACAGTCATTTAAAAATAGATTTCACATAAAAATATAGTTCTAACAATATTTCCATTTTTTCTCATCACTCCACATCCTTGCACATTAGTGCCCATCTTTTCTCATCTTCACACAAACTTTTTTTTTTCCTTCATCGATCCCTATCACATCATATCATTCCCACATCAAATCACATCCAATTGCATCATCCACACATCATATCATTCCCACATCAAATCACATCCAATCGCATCATTCACACATCAATCCACATCATCCATACATCCATCCACATCATCCACACCAATCCACATCATCCATACATCCATCCACATCAATCCACATTATCCACTCGTCTATCCACATCAATCCACATGTCAATCCACATTACCCACACATCAATCCACATCATCCATACATCCATTCATGTCAATCCACATTACCCACACATCAATCCATATCATCCATACATCCATCCACATCATCCACATCAATCCACATTATCCACTCATTACCCACACATCAATCCACATTCATTTGTATTCCCATTCTCATCTAATCACATCTTTTTCTAACTCATCACTTATTTCCTCATTTATCCTCATGAGATCGATCACATCTACGTGCATCTACCCATACATCTCATCACTTCACAAACATTAACATCTATCCAGTTTACATCGCATCTTATCACATCCATTTCACATCACATCTCATTCATTCACATCCCAATTCACATGCTAACACATTCATTCACATCCCTTATCGTTCATTCACATCCCGATTCACATGTTATCACATTCATTCACATCCCTTATCGTTCATGCACATCCCGATTCACATGTTATCACATTCATTCACATCCTATATCATTCATTTACATCCTGATTCACATGACATCACATCTCATCTATTCATTCACATTTATCTGATTCGCATCACATATCATCATATCTATTTATCTTTCATCACTTCTATTCTCATCACATTCATCCATCCATTCTTTCCCATCTATCTGATTTGCATTACATCTCATCACATCTATTCACCTCACATTCTCGTCACTCCTATTCTCATCGCATCCATCCATTCTCGTCACTCCTATTCTCATCGCATCCATCCATTCATTCATTCATTCCCATCTATTTGATTCGCATCACATCCATTCTCGTCACTCCTATTCTCATCCATCCATTCTCGTCACTCCTATTCTCGTCACTCCTATTCTCATCCATCCATCCATTCATTCCCATCTATTTAATTCGCATCACATATCATCACATCTATTTACCTTTCATTCTCATCACTTCTATTCTCATCACATCCATCCATCCATTCTTTCCCATGTATCTGATTCGCATCACATATCATCACATCTATTTACCTCTCATTCTCATCACTTCTATTCTCATCACATCCATCCATCCATTCTTTCCCATCTATCTGATTCGCATCCCATCTCATCACATCTCTTTACCTCTCATTCTCATCACATCCACCCATCCATTCATTCCCATCTATGTGATTCACATATTATCACATCTATTTACCTCTCATTCTCATCACTTCTATTCTCATCACATCCATTCATCCATTCTTTCCCATCTATCTGATTCGCATCACATATCATCACATCTATTTACCTCTCATTCTCATCACTTCTATTCTTATCACATCCATCCATCCATTCTTTCCCATCTATTTGATTCGCATCACATATCATCACATCTATTTATAGAATGTAAGAGAATTCTTATTTTTGATATAAAGATTCTTTACGCATCTATTTATGCATAAGAACAACTTTAGTGGGAAATAACACTTTTATAAAAATCTGTTTATGCATCTATTTTTGCATGAATTCAATTTTAAGGAGAATAACACTTTTGAAATAAAAATAAATCTTTTATGCATCTTTCTATGCATAAAATCAAAATTTGATGAAAGTAACACTTTTATAATAAAAAATTTATTTTATGCATCTATTTATGCATAAATTTAATTTTAATGAAAGCAACACTTTTATAATAAAAAAAATCTTTTATGCATCTATTTATGCATTAAAATGAATTTTGATGAAAGCAACACTTTTATAATCAAAATATTCTCAATATGCATCCTTCTATGCATAGAAATTAATTCTAATGAAAATAACACTTTTATTATAAAAATATTTCTAATATGCATTTTTCTATGCATAGAAAAAAATAACACTTTTAGAATACACAAGCGGTGGGGATTACTCTTTTTGAATAATAAAAGATAAAACTTATTTCCCAAAATTTAAGAAAATTTTGCCATAAGCTCCTTTGTATGGCTGACCATTTTTCAAATTTTTTTCATTCTCAAGTTACTTAGAAATTATCCCAAATGGTTTAAAGCATTCTAAACTAATCAAATTCCACTTTTTAAAGAGAAACAATATGAAAAGTTTAATTCTAAAAATTTGATTACACATCTAGGATAAAGAAAGGCTGAATTCAAGAATGAAGAGAGGGGAAAGCCTTTCCAACAAGGCATAGCACCATTTTTCATTTTGAAAAAAATAAAAATTAGAAAACCATTAAATGGAATAAAGAAAAAGTAGGATTTAGACTAGCTTACATGAATTTTTGTGAGCTTTCCTTTGGCTTGATGGTTTGAGGGATCTACTCTTGTTTGCAACAAGAGTGGCCACCTGTAAGATCCCCGTCCCCACCGCACAATGGATTCTGGGTAGCAGCGGAAGTAGCACATCTTGCGCGGGGTAGGGTCCTACACTCAGGGCCTCCCCACGGATATTCGGACACGTGACTAATTCCTCAGTTCTTCCAAAACCGAACTTAGAAAAACTTCTCTTGCCCGGAAAGCACGGGCGATTCCACCAAGATAACTTTCCCTAACATAGTCAAAAGCCTTAACTAACTGAACTGATCTGACTGAACTCGTAAGTTCCATAGTTATATCAAGAAACAGATTGCACTTGGGTCATAGAGACCAACGCTTTTTTCCTCATCGAGAGGCACAGCCGTTGATTCTTTTTCCATAGAACAATTTTTGTCCGGGATTTACTTCATCTATCGAACTAAACAGAAATTGAGTCTCGATTTACGGATCCATCAGTCCAGCCTAACCCCATGCAGTCCCATGGGTTAGCCAACCACCACTGTAGTGATAGGATCCAATTAGGAATTTGGTTAGCTTTTGTCCCAGATACCAGGGAAAAGAGTTCCCAGGCCCCCTATCCGGATGTTCATGCAAACATAAAACTAGTCACACCACCCAATATGAAATTGCCTTTTTCTCAGCATCAGCTATCTTTAAAATAATCCTTTAATGAAACCATTGTGTCACTGATCACAATCCTCAAAATCTCTAGTTTAATCCTTGTTTCTAATCATTCCTTCATCGGTGTACTTATGGCATCCTTGGAAACGAGAATGCTCACCACCTGTTCACTCAGGGGCCTTTTCAATAGTTCCTAGCTCATAGTACCCGGCAATATATTCACAAAACAAAATAGAATCTCCGTGGACGATCACCAAGATCAACCAACAGATCCATATAAAAGAGCCATGGACTCATCCGTTGAGGACCAGCAAGGTCAATCAACCAGATCCATGCCCGGTTTCAGAAAACAACTCTTACTCCGTATTCTAATATCTTCCACTCCGCACGTGTGGGTATCTTTGGCAACCCAGAGCCTGAGCACCGTACGGTCAGCACGCTCTAGGATCCTTCGTAGGTCACCTAGCGCTTCACTCATAGGCCGCTTCCTTGGTCCCTCATCCACCGTACCGGAAGCTCACCATTTAAACCTCGACCGACCTTGCTACGCGAGACGTCCTCCATTGACTCTCCATCTCAGCAGTTGCAACTTTATCAGTTAGGTCTCCACAACCTTATAATCACAAGACGGTCAAAATGCTTCCCCAGCATTCTTGACATAAAACAGTGATTTACAAACAGGTCACAATTATAGTTTCTATAATGAACTCTCATCTTTCCACATTATCCCTCATCAATCCACATTACTTATTCCACATTCCATTCATATGTGTACTCATTCTTATCCAATCACATCATTTTTCATCTCATCACATCAGATTCATTCACATCACATATCATTTATTCACATCCCAATTCACATGCCATCACATCTCATCCATTCACTTATATCGACATCACATCATTTCACATACACATACACATTCGCATTCATTATTCCACATACACATCCACATTAGTACTTTCACATCCCTACATCCACTTCCACATCCGCATCCACTTCCACATCCGCATTCATGCATACATATCCATATCCACATCCATACATCCACTTCTACATGCATACATCCACATCCATACATCCATTTCCACATCTACATCCACATTCATACATCCACATCCACATTCATACATCCACATCCACATCTACATTCACACATCCGCACATCCACATTCATACATCCACATTCACATTTATACATCCACATCCACATCTACATTCATACATCCGCACATCCACATTTACATTCATACATCCACATCTACATTCATACATCCACACTTCCATTTTCACATCCACACATCCACATTCACATTCATACATCCACATCCACATTCACATTCATATATCCATTTCCACATCCGCATTCATACATCCACATCCACATTCACATTCATACATCCACATCCACATCTATATTCATACATCCGCACATCCACATTTACATTCATACATCCACATCTACATTCATACATCCACACTTCCATTTCCACATCCACACATCCATTTCCACATCTACATTCATATATCCACACTTCCATTTCCACATCCACACATCCACATTCACATCTACATCCATACATCCACATTCATCCATCCACATCCATACTTATCACATACACAGACATCTTTCCTTTCCCATACATCCTTCACATACATACATCTACATCCATTCTTTCACATACATATATCTACATCCATTCTTTCACATACATACATCTCCATCCATTCTTCGTTCATCTTCATCTATTTGATTCATTTCACATCCTCATATCTATTTATAGAATACAAGAGAATTCTTATTTTTGATATAAGATTTCTTTACGCATCTATTTATGCATAAATTCCATTTTAAGGAGAATAACACTTTCGAAATAAAAATCAATCTTCTATGCATCTTCTTATGCATAAATTCATTTTAAATGAGAAAGACACTTTTGAATTAAGATTCAATCTTTTATGCATCTTCTCATGCATAAAATCAAAATTAATGAAAATAACTCTTTTGAACTAAAAATAGATTTCTTTTTGCATCTTTCTATGCATAAAATAGAAATTGATGAGAATAACACTTTTGGGTTAAAATAAATTCTTTATGCATCTTTCCATGCATAAATCTAATTTAGTAGGAATTACACTTTTAGAATAAAAGAATTTCTCTTATCCATCTAATTTATGCATAAAATCATTTATGATGAAAATCACACTTTTAATATAAAAAATATCTTTTATGCATACAAATCATTTATGATGAAAATCACTCTTTTAATAAAAAAGAATTTCTTTTATGTATCTAATCTATGCATAAAATAATTTATGATGAAAATCACACTTTTAGTATAAAAAAATATATTTTATGCATATGTTTATGCATACAAATCATTTATGATGAAAATCACTCTTTTAATATAAAAGAATTTCTTTTATGCATCTAATTTATGCATAAAATCATTTATGATGAAAATCACACTTTTAATATTAAAAAATATCTTTTATGCATATGTTTATGCATACAAATCATTTATGATGAAAATCACTCTTTTAATATAAAAGAATTTCTTTTATGCATCTAATTTATGCATAAAATTATTTATGATGAAAATCACACTTTTAATATTAAAAAATATCTTTTATGCATATGTTTATGCATACAAATCATTTATGATGAAAATCACTCTTTTAATATAAAAGAATTTCTTTTATGCATAAAAGCATTTATGATAAAAATCACACTTTTAATATAAAAATTTATCTTTTATGCATATGTTTATGCATACAAATCATTTACGATGAAAATCACTCTTTTAATATAAAAGAATTTCTTTTATGCATCTAATTTATGCATAAAATCATTTATGATGAAAATCACACTTTTAATATAAAAAATATCTTTTATGCATACAAATAATTTATGATGAAAATCACTCTTTTAATATAAGAGAATTTCTTTTATGAATCTATTTATGCATAAAAATCATTTATGATGAAAATCACACTTTTTTAAAAAATATCTTTTATGCATATGTTTATGCATACAAATCATTTATGATGAAAATCACTCTTTTATAATCAAAATAACAATTTCAATATGCTTCCTTCTATGCGTAGAATTTAATTCTAAAGAAGGTAACATTTTTTTAATAAAGTATTTTAGTATGCATTTTTCTATACTTAGGATGAAAAATAACACTTGAAGAATACATATACGATGGGAATTACTCTTTTTGAATAAAAAAATAAAACTTATTTCTCACGATTTTAAAAAAATTTGCCATAACCTCCTTTGTATGGCTGACCATTTTTCAATTTTTAATTCTCTAAAATTAATTGGAAGTTCACCAAGAGTATTTAAATCATTCTAATGTAAACATTTTCTACTTATCAAGCGAAACATTATGAAAAACTTGATTTTATCCATTAATCATTCATCTAGGATAAAGAATGGTTGGATTTACTAAAGAAGAGAGGGGAATGCTTTTTTTCAATGAGGCATAACATCATATTCAATTTAGAGAAGACAAAAATCATAAAAAAACCATAAAAATTAAGCATACATGGGAATTTATGTATTTTCTTACTTCCATTCATCAATTAACTTCAATAGTATTAAAAAGCCATTCCAATTTAGCTTCTTAAGTTTGAGAGGGGTTGAGAAGAGAGAAACATTGAGAAATTATGGAAAAAGATCAAAATTCACACTTTACCTTACAAATTGCTTGATTCTTTGATCACACGATAGAGGCCCCCAACCAATCAATTGGTTTGGTATGCTGATGGAGCCGCCAATGGAGATTAAAGAAGGAGGGAAGCTCCAATTTCTTCAATTTGGAGAGAATTTTAGAGAATAGTAAAAATTATCATTATTTCAGCATAATTCTGGCATAGTATAATTCTCCTATTTTTTTACAAAGGACTCAAGTTCTATTTATAGGAGAGGGAGGCTCTAACCAAGACCAACTGATTTCTAGAATTTTCCAGATTCAGTTTGAACTAGATTTGGACCTAGTTTGGTTCGGTTTTGATTCGCTTTGATCCAAGAGAGAGGAGAGATAAAAATATCACATTATTTTTGAGTTTAAAACTCAATCAAGCATGTGAAGTAGGCACCTCCTTGAAGGGACTCCCCTTCCTTACATATGTGTCAAAATGGAATCATTATACCCAAAATATCTCATTTTTTTAGTAATACTCATAGTTTTTTACTAATAACCCTTGTAGATAGTCAACTCTTCATCTTATGTGAGCATTTACTCATTTTTGGGTATTTTCTTTAAAATTTCAAAAAAATCTTGACCCTTAGGATAATACCTCTTGAACAGATTATACTTGATTTCTAATGCACCTTCTGAAAATCTTTTTAAACTTGTGTTTCGGGGGAACTTATTTTAATAAGAAGAGATATTTTTCCATCCAAAAATATTTAAAAACCGAATTACCACTCTCTAGAAGATTCTCTCTCTAGGCCAAAACTGGTAGAAACAAGATCTTTTATATTTCTGAAGAGGAATTTGACTACAGGGGAAGATACTGGACATCCTCAGAGGCTGGGGAGGAATCTTACATTCTACCCCACTTAAAAAACGCGAGATTTCCTCATCTCGCAAATCTAGAGGATAATTCTTTTTCTTAAGATCCAACTGATTATGGGTTCGTTATATTTTGGTGAACCCAAACAGAATCCTGGGATAAAGATCCCTTATATAAAACTCATTATTAAGTATATACGGGTAGTCCATTGTGTCACTGATCACAATCCTCAAAATCTCTGGTTGAATCCTTATTTCCAATCATTCCTTCATCGGTGTACTTATGGCATCCTTGGCAACCAGAACGCTAACCACCTATTCACTCAGGGGCCTTTTCAATAGTTCCTAGCTCATAGTACCCGGCAATATATTCACATAACAAAATGGAATCTCCGTGGAAGATCAGCAAGATCAACCAATAGATCCATATAAAAGAGCCATGGACTCATCCGTTGAGGACCAGCAAGGTCAATCAACCAGATCCATGCCCGGTTTTAGAAAACAACTCTTACTCCTTATTCCAATATCTTCCACTACGCACGTGTGGGTATCTTCGGCAACCCAGAGCCCGAGCACCGTATGGTCAGCACCCTCTAGGATCCTTTGCAGGCCACCTAGCGCTTCACTCATAGGCAGCTTCCTTGGTCCCTCATCCACCGTACCGGAAGCTCACCATTTAAATCGAACTGAGGCTGGTCAAGACCTCGGCCGACCTTGCTACATGAGACGTCCTTCATTGACTCTCCGTCATCAGCACTTACAACTTTATCAGTTAAGTCTCCACGACCTTAATCACAAGACGGTCAAAATGCTTCCCCAGTGTTCTTAACATAAAACAGTCATTTACAAGCAGGTCACAATTACAGTTTCTATAATGAACTCTCGTCTTTCCACATTATCCCTCATCAATCCACATTACTTATTTCACATTCCATTCATATGTGTACTCATTCTTATCCAATCACATCATTTTCCATCTCATCACATCAGATTCATTCACATCACATATCATTTATTCACATCCCAATTCACATGCCATCACATCTCATCCATTCACTCATATCGACGTCACATCATTTCACATACACATTCGCATCCATTATTCCACATACACATCCACATTTGTACTTCCACATCCCTACATCCACTTCCACATCCGCATTCATGCATACATATCTATATCCACATCCATACAACCATACATCCACTTCCACATCCGCATTCATGCATACATATCTATATCCGCATTCATGCATACATATCTATATCCACATCCATACATCCATACATCCACTTTCACATGCATATATCCACATCCATACATCCATTTCCACATTCACATTCACATTCACATCCACATCCACATCCACATCCATACATCCATTTTCACATTCACATTCACATCCACATCCACATCCATACATCCATTTTCACATCCACATTCATACATCTACATCCACATTCACATTCATACATCCACATCCACATCTACATTCATACATCCGCACATCCACATTTACATTCATACATCCACACTTCCATTTCCACATCCACACATCCACATTCACATTCATACATCCACATCCACATTCACATTCATACATCCATTTCCACATCCGCATGCATACATCCACATCCACATTCACATTCATACATCCACATCCACATCTACATTCATACATCCGCACATCCACATTTACATTCATACATCCACATCTACATTCATACATCCACACTTTCATTTCCATATCCACACATCCACATTCACATCTACATTCATACATCCACATCCATACTTATCACATACATAGACATCTTTCCTTTCCCATACATCCTTCACATACATACATCTACATCCATTCTTTCACATACATATATCTACAACCATTCTTTCACATACATATATCTACATCCATTCTTTCACATACATACATCTCCATTCATTTTTCGTTCATCTTTATCTATCTGATTCATTTCACATCCTCATATCTATTTATAGAATACAAGAGAATTCTTATTTTTGATATAAGATTTCTATACCCATCTATTTATGCATAAATTCTATTTTAAGGAGAATAACACTTTCGAAATAAAAATCAATCTTTTATGCATCTTCCTATGCATAAGTTTATTTTAAATGAGAATGACACTTTTAAATTAAAATTCAATCTTTTATGCATCTTCTCATGCATAAAATCAAAATTGATGAAAATAACTCTTTTGAACTAAAAATAGATTTCTTTATGCATCTTTCTATGCATAAAATCAAAACTGATGAGAATAACACTTAATAAATTCTTTATGCATCTTTCCATGCATAAATCCAATTAAGTAGGAATTACACTTTTAGAATAAAAGAATTTCTCTTATGCATCTAATTTATGCATAATTTATGCATAAAATCATTTATGATGAAAATCATACTTTTAATATAAAAAAATATCTTTTATGCATATGTGTATGCATACAAATCATCTATGATGAAAATCACTCTTTTATAATCAAAATGACAATTTCAATATGCTTCCTTCTATGCGTAAAATTTAATTCTAAAGAAGGTAATACTTATTTAATAAAGTATTTTTAGTATGCATTTTTCTATACTTAGGATGAAAAATAACACTTTAAGAATACATATATGATGGGAATTACTCTTTTTGAATTAAAAAAAATAAAACTTATTTCTCACAATTTCAGAAAATTTTGCCATAACCTCCTTTGTATGGCTGACCATTTTTCAATTTTTAATTCTCTAAAATTAATTGGAAGTTCACCAAGAGTATTTAAATCATTCTAAATGTAAACATTTTCTACTTATCAAAGCGAAACATTATGAAAAACTTGATTTTATCCATTAATCATTCATCTAGGATAAAGAATGGTTGGATTTACTAAAGAAGAGAGGGGAATGCCTTTTTTCAATGAGGCATAACATCATATTCAATTTAGAGAAGACAAAAATCATAAAAAAACCATAAAAATTAAGCATACATGGGAATTTATGTATTTTCTTACTTCCATTCATCAATTAACTTCAATAGCATTAAAAAGCCATTCCAATTAAGCTTCTCGAGCTTGAGAGGGGTTGAGAAGAGAGAAACATTGAGAAATTATGAAAAAAGATCAAAATTCACACTTTAGCTTACAAATTGCTTGATTCTTTGATCACGATAGAGTTCCCCAACCAATCAATTGGTTTGGTATGCTGATGGAGCCACCAATGGAGATTGAAGAAGGAGGGAAGCTCTAATTTCTTCAATTTGGAGAGAATTTTAGAGAATAGTAAAAATTATCATTATTTCAGCATAATTCTGGCATAGTATAATTCTCCTATTTTTTTTTACAAAGAACTCAGGTTCTATTTATAGGAGAGGGAGGCTCTACCCAAGACCAACTGATTTCTAGAATTTTTTAGATTCAGTTTGGACTAGATTTGGACCTAGTTTGGTTCCTTTTTGATTCGGTTTTGATTCGGTTTGATCCAAGAGAGAGGAGAGATAAAAATATCACATTATTTTTGAGTTTAAAACTCATTCAAGCATGTGAAGTAGGCGCCTCCTTGAAGGGAATCCCCTTCCTTACATATGTGTTAAAATGGAATCATTATACCCAAAATATCTCATTTTTTTAGTAATACTCATAGTTTTTTTTACTAATAACCCTTGTAGATAGTCAACTCTTCATCTTATGTGAGCATTTACTCATTTTTGGGTATTTTCTTTTACAAATTGGATTTATCTCCTCCCCACACATGGATTGATCTTATTGGCCCATAGGAACCTTAATTTAAAATTTCAAAAAAATCTTGACCCTCAAAATAATGCCTCTTGAACAGATTATACTTGATTTCTAATGCACCTCAAAATCTTTGTGAGCTTATATTTCAGGGGAACTTATTTTTATAAGAAGAGATATTTTTCCATCCAAAAATATTTAAAAATTAAATTACCACTCTCTAGAAGATTTTCTCTCTCTAGGCCAAAACTGGTAGAAACAAGATCTTTTATATTTTTGAAGAGGGATTTGACTACAGGGGAAGATACTAGACATCCTTAGAGGCTGGGGAGGAATCTTACACCACCAATTCTTTTGAAGAGGAAATGGTCAAAAACTAATGAATTATCAATAAATTCCTTGTTTTTGGCTCTGGGGGAGGAGTAGAGTAACAGTGCATAAAACACTATTAACCATTTATAAAGGGGGAGGCTTCATTTATAGGAAAAAGTGAGCCTCTAACCAAGCAAACTGGTTCTAGAATTTTGTAGATCAGTTTGGTCAATTTTTGAACATTTTTTGGTCAGTTTAGCTTACTTTTTGGATCTAGTTGAAGCAAGAGAGAGGAGGAGAGATGAAAATATCTCATTATTTATGAGTTTAAAACTCAACCACAAATGTGAAATAGGCGCCTCCTTCATGAGGAAAATTGTCCCACACTCAGGTGTAAAAAATGCATCATTTCTTCTAAATATCTCTTCTTTTTAACTAATAACCTTATCCTTAGTCAACTCTTCATCTTATGCGAGTATTTACTCATTTTTGGGGGGATTTCCTTTTATTCTTAAATTTATCTCCTCCCTACATTTGGATTAATCTAATTGCCCCATAGGAACCTTAATTCAAAAATTTTAGAAAATTTGGACCCTTAGGCTAAGGTCCTTTCTACCTGATTTCAATTTACTCCAATTGCACATTGGAAATTTCTTTTTGAATATCTGTTTCAGGGGAAACCATTTTAGACACTAGGAGGATTTTTATATCCAAAAATATCTCAATTTTGAATTACCTCACTCTATACATTTTCTCTCTCTAGGCCAAAACAAGGAAAAATAGGATCTTTCTTTTATTTCAGAGAGGAGAATAATTATAAGATCAGAAGGGGAGGTTTTTACACTTACACACCTCAAAAGCCAGAGGGAGGAATCTTACATCCTACCCCACTTAAAAAACGTGAGATGTCCTCATCTTGCAAAATTAGAGGAGAACTTTTTTCCTTAAGATCCAACTGATTCTGGGGTTCCTTATAGTCTGGTGAACCCAACAGAATCCTGGGATAAAGATCCCTTATATAAAACTCATCATTAGATAATAATTCACTCAGATCGTATCATTTAAATCCTTATCACAATAATGGTCCATTAGACTGAATTTTCTATTTAATACCATATTAGATAATTTGGGAAAAATCCCATTCTCATTTAAAAAATGGGATCATGGTGAAGCTATCCACGCTTTTGTCAAAACCCCCTCATGTGACATATCATTGGAAAGATCTTGAAGAGTAGTATCTAAATATAATGTTCGACAAATTTGGAGTTAATATGCCCAAGATATGACCAAAACTATGTTAAAAAGGTAATTCCCAAAGTATGAGATTTTTTCCAAATTATCTAATATTGTCTTATTTGAACAGTCCTTCATGGAAATTTTCAATTATACAGATTTTTAATTTGACATCCCTTAACTTGATCCACTGGGTCAAGTGTTAACAACAGCAATCCACTAATCTCATAGTGATTTGCTGAAGTCATTAACGTCATTCCAGCTAACGAACATCATCACAGGGACTCATTCCATTCATCCTCATTGCACATCATGATGATGTATGTGATAGTGATTTATGTGAATCAAATCATGTGGTCATGATCTCAAGGGTAGAGATGGCAAACGAGCACACCGACCATCGACACTTCTATGCCTATCTTCTTTCCTATAGATCATGTGGACACTCTAGTTGATTGTGGTGACATTCTAGAGAATAGTGTGCATTTGATTAGTAATGCATCCATTAGCACACTCGGGATTAGTGATACTCTGCATACAAGTGACAGAGACATCTATGAGCATAGACCTAAGTTCCTAGTGTTAGATGCGTCATGTTATTCTTTTAGGATTTCTATTTGTGGAGATATCGTTGATACGACACTACTCCTAGTATTCATAACATTCTTGTCGGCAGGGTTTGTGTGGATAGAGTTTATGTATTTGAGCAATAAGGGATAGTGCATGAGAGTAGTGAAGATTTCATTGAGGTGAGAGTAGTGCATGAGAGTAGTGAAGATTTCATTGAGGTGAGACATTGTAGTAGGATTATGCATATTCATCATATCCATAATAGTAGATCATATGGCATAGATCTTGAGAGATTTGCATTTGCTCTAGACATCTCCTTAGATTCCATATTGTTGGAGATAGATTAGTCATGGGATGTAGGTCACATAGGGGAATCATTGAAGGAGATAGATCACCAAGTTTATGAAAATCACCTTGGAGACCTTGGGGATGCTGTAGATGATGATTTAGGAGATGATACCATTTGTCTTTCAAGTGGGGATACCTCTTCATTTTTTAGTAATGATTATGATGATACTGATAATCATATTTTTATTTTGGATCACCATACATACATAGAGGGTTTTGCACATGAGGAGATGGTGCATGGTTTGGCTCATGTCCATATAACTATTGATGCAATGGATCATGTCTTTTAATTTTTGTGTGATGCTACATGGGATGATGGCATTAGTTTGCTCTTACACTCTCATGATGCCAACCTTGAGATATGTTCTTTTGGATCCTATGGGTATCGACACGATCCTATTTTCTTTGGAGCCATGGCATTTACTTTTAGATGCAGTATATGTCATTTGGGATGCATGGTATTTGATTATGTGGATTTACATGCATCGCATCTAGATTTTCACCTGATTAGTTATTTGGACCATGGATTTGATGGCATTTTTGGTGGTCATTTCACCTTGGATGAGAAGCTTGGATATTTCCTTATCGATCTAGGTAGTCACGCATTGGTTCCATGGTTGGATGGTCTACACTTTGGCTATCCATTTGGCCTAGGCGAATATTTAGCGAGTTATATCATCAATATGGGTGGCTATCCATTTGATCTAGGAGGATTGGCTAGCCGCATCACCAACATTGGCTCTCTAAATTTTCCATTCGATCCAGGTGGTTCGAGAGCCATTGCTTTGGAGTCTATGTGGCTTGGATTTACATTTCATCCATGCGGTCGATGTTGTATATATTACCTCATCTTCTAGAGGCGACACTCATATCTTTCACATTTCATCCTAGAGGATACTCGACTAGCCTCATCATCACGAAAGTCCTATAACTTTTCCATTTGACCTCGAGGGTCATGAGATTCATGTATTGGTATTGGTTCTCTGCAATGGTGAGACTTGGTGATGTATTGGATTTTTTGTATATAGCCTTTGTATTTGTTTTGTGCATGACCACCCTTTGATTTCGAGGAAGAAATCATTGTAGGAGGGGATGGTTTATAATGAAGTAGATTTGGTATGCACATGCACATGGGGGATGGGGCTTAGGCACTTAGGCGTAGGGTCATTCACATGTGTACTTTTGGGAGCCTTGGGCTATATTAAGCATAGGGATCATGGACATTGGACCCTTTTTGGTGTTATTTTACTCTATAGACATCTTGTCTTCTTGGAGCTTATGCCCAAGCTATCATGGTAACCTTCACCCATGTCTTGACTTCTATATATGCGATGTCTCATGTCTCTAGACTCCACATAAACAAGTCTCCCCATTTCTTCCTTCTTGCAGATGTCACAATCATGGATGTCAACTAAAAGATAGATTGTGACATCCATGTGGCATGGATGTCACAAATCTACCTTTTAGAATCAATGAGCTAGTAATATAGATATTAGAATCATTGGAATCTACCTTTTAGTGGGAAAGATATAACTTGACCATATCAACTCCAAATTTATCAGAGGTGGTAGATTTAGAATCTACTTTTCAAAGAATTTTTAATGGTTTGTTACATGTGTGGGTTTTGACCTTAGATACATAAGGTTCACCACACCCCCCTTTTTTCTAGAAAAGTGATGACATGACTCTTCTTATGAGGCCCATTTTGAGTTCAAAAATTTCCTAATGCTTGGTTGTGACTATGATGAGACTCTAATATTAGGTATGACCTAGTCTTTTCATTTACTGATTGCCATTACTGCTCATTTTAGTTTCCCTCTTCCTCAACTTGATGTGAAGACAACTTTATTTCTTTATCGTGATCTTTACGAAGAGATCTACATGATGAAATTTCTAGTTTTTCAATCATAGTCTCATATCCAAATAAAGTGTACATGCTCTATGAAGCTATTTATGGTCCCAAGTAGAGGTAGTGGTTCCTTAAATTCCATCTATTTTTGATTGATAAGAGGCTATCAAAGCTTACAGTCCAATAGTGACTTTATACCCATCACTCTAATGGTGAATTCTTGATTTTAGGTGTCTATGTGGATTCAATATTCTCCTGCTTAGTCATCTTTTAGTCACTCTTGAAGTAGCCAAATAGGAGATTTCATCAACTTTTCCTCTTTCAAATGGAGGTCCACGTTCCTTTTGCCTTAGTGTGCATGTTATATGTGACCCAATGGCCACTTTATTCATCTGAATCAGTGAAATTTTATTGAAATAGAAATCCTTCTAAAAATTGAATATGTATGATTGTAATGGTGTTTTCATTACCATGGCTCCTAGCATGAAGCTTATAGTTGAAGATACAGTGCCTCACACTGAAGTTGGCAGATCCTACATGCAAAACTATTCCTTTACAACAATGTTTTGGGGAGAGGTGCTACGCGACCGAAATTGCCTTGTTGCTGGTTTTCTATCAGATTTATGTAGAATTCTCGTGTTCCAACACAGGAAGGCTCTCAAGAGGCTACTTCATTATCTGAGGCAAATCAAACATTATGTTCTTACTTATCATCATTTGTACAATGGGTAGCTCTCTATGGTTTGTGTGATGCAGACTAGGGGGAGAACCCTCTACTTCTAGGTCAACTATTTGCTATGTTTTCAAATTGGTAGGTGGTGCTATATCTTGGCAAAGTAGGAAACAAAGTACAATAGCCTTGTCCTCCATAGAGGCAGAATATGTTCATTTAGGATACATTTAGCGAGGTTATTTTGTTGTGTTGCCATCTCTAGGGGTGAGATCACGTTAAAAAATGCCCCCTATAGGTGGCTTGGTCTCACCACTACATGTGTCAAAAAGACAAATATGGGTGGCTGAAATGTATCCTTGGCCGAATATGTTGGAGCATCCCTTGCTTGCAAAGAGGGCATCTGGATTAAAAGGCTGGTGTCGAAGGTTAATACTTTAGCCTGCCTTTGTGTAAATAAAACCAACCTTTTTACTACCTTAGTCGTGGGAATACCCAACTACTAACTACCAACTACCTTCACATGATCAAGCCGTTTAGCTACCTTCTTGTTTAAATTCATTTAGGATACATTTCAGTGAAAAACATAAGGGACGTGGTACCCCTTGTGGTACTCGGGTGTTTAGCCGGGTGACATTCCAGCGTGCAACTAGGAATGGAATAAGACCTCGTGAAAAAAACATAACCCTTTTCACAATCTATCTCATGAAGTGAAAACAACCCAAGATTTGTACACTTTGAAGAAGAAAATAGATATACATTGCAAATCAGCAAACCAAGATCCATGTCCTAAAGACACGTACTTGAAAGATCTCGCTTAATCAGGTCATTAACAAGCTAAATACAGGTTTTTTACAATTAATACACTGGCTCACTAAAGAATTATGTGTCTTTTGGCTGCAAGTTATTGATGGAGCACAAATATATAGAGCTTAACTCGATTGGTAATTATTCGGCAACGTTTTGTTGTGTGGCTATAATCTGGCGGTTCATGAAATTCCAAATCACGGATTGCAAGCCTTCGTCAGGAGGTGTTTCATCCAAACTTACTGTGTAGAAACCATTACTCTGTGCAAGTCGCGGCAACAAGGGGCAGCTTTCCATCGTATTGGGCATCGTAATACCATTAATGCAGTGATTAGGATCTCTGATCAGCTTTAATCCGGCCTCTAATTGCAGTGGGTGGCCGCCGCCACTGATCAAGCTGCTGCAGCTAGCGCGGGCGGAGCTATGATCGTTGACGTAAGCTGCGGGATCAGAGCAGGAATTAGGGCCTAAATGGAAAATCTCCGAGTAATCGTGGTGGGTTAAGCACATATGATGATCGGTTGAAGAGGCGCTAGAAGAGCTGGCGAGCTGCATGTGAAAAGGTGGCGAGTGATTAGCAGCGGATGATCCGGCATTACGGATGCAATCAAAGGAGGTATTGATATTATCCTGCTTGGATTGCTGATCAGTAACCCGCCGAGTGCTTCTTGTGTACGAGTGCCAAAAATTCTTTATATCATTATCTGTTCTCCCTGGCAAGCATGATGCTATCTTGGACCAACTACACCCAAATATCAAACCATAATTACTTTAATATATATTCTTGGGGTTTCACTATAAGTACTATAAGTAGATCTTCTGTTTACTATAAGTAAATCTTTTGTATCACTGTTTACTATAAGTAAATCTTCTGTATCACGTGCGTTCAAGGTCTATTTTAAAAATCTCTTATCTGTGAAGTTTTTATGAATAAAATATATCTTTTTTTAATTCAACTTTTAAATACTGCCTTTCAAATGATACCCTTCTGTATGTAAAAAATATGTAAAAAATGGATTAAAAAAATCCCTTCTGTTGAACTCACGTGCTAAGCTTACATAATTATGAGTGACCCCTCCAAGGTACATTCAATTATGCTTTACATACAATTACCCTTGCAAACACCATATTCACACCAACAATAATGTACATACAATCTGCTTTACATACAAGTACCCATATATTTATATGCATACAAGTAGCCTTGCAAACACCATCACAACAACAATAATGTACATACAATATGCTTTGCATACAAGTATCCTTTTGCAAAGACAAAGTTGATCAGACCAACAAAGAAGTGGCAGATTCAAACCCCTCTTGTTGTGGCATTGTGTTGAGGCATCTTGTAAATGATATATGGTGGTAGTGGTATATGGTGGGATGTGTGTGTGTGTGTGTGTTCTTGTAAATGATATATGGTGGGGTGTGTGTGTGTGTGCGCTTCTTCCTAAGTGTACTTGCACTTCAATGATCTATGGTGGTTGTGGTATATGGTGGGGTGTGTGTGTGTTTCCTGAGACTTGCACTTGCACTCAGCTTGCACTTCAACTTTCCCTTTTAAAGACAAAGTTGATGCTAGACCATGGATGCAATCCAACCCATTGGATTTGGCAACTTTAGATCAATGGTTTGGTATACTTCATTTGGACCACTCTCTTCCTTTCTTGCTTTTTCTTCAACCCATCCAATTTCTAGATCAAGATATTTGCACACACTACTTTTTTGGTTGTCACTACATTGCAAGGGCTTCATGTTCCTTTACAAAAAAAAAGAACTCAAAGGTTTCACCCAAAAAAAAAAGTGATATCATTTGAGTGCATAGGAGAGCATTATTACATGCAGGAGGTGTATTTACTAGCTTTACCAATGTACTACTTGATTTACAGTAGGGTACTTTTTATCCATGTGCAGAGGTTCAAAAGCATCATCATCATGCCTCCTTGGTTCTTGTGAATCGAATACACATATTTTTTCTTTTAAATTATACCAATATTATATTTTTTAAACCTCCGATGATAGGGAAGTTTTTTTTTGGGGTATTTTTGGAAGTGCCCCCTAGCTGATTTTCAAGTTAAAAAATGCTTTTTTTCTTCAATCCATTTGAATTCTAGATCATGGTTTTTAAACAAAGCATGCAGAAAATTAATGCTTGCTTTGAAAAATCAAAATCTACCCTCTAGCTAATGCTCCTCAATGCACCAAGATCACTAATGTACAACTACCATTGAAAATCCAACACTATCCTAATATATGTTAAGCTTCTCAGTATGCATGATGATCATTATAAAATGCTCAGATTTTAATATCAACGCTTATAGCCTAGTGCTAATGCGTCTCAATTGCTCAAATAAAACATCGAGAGTTGATCTTGCTTAGATGAATTAGGCAGGCAAATTAGTGTGTTAATCAGAGTACACTAACCTGTTTCCAAGGCTCTTGTGGAGCTTCACAATGAGCCTGATTTCATCTGCAGAAAATTTGCCTCGCTTAAGATCTGGCCTCAGGTAGTTGAGCCAGCGCAATCTACAGCTTTTCCCACAACGTTGGAGACCTGCACTAGCGCGTAACAGCTTTTGATCAGTCCTAAGGTCAAGTGCTACTACTGTTCTTAATATAATAGCACCCACGTAGCGCATCGTCAACAGTGATTTGCCATCGTTTCACTCCCTAATTAAGATTCGCTTGCCTGATTAAGCTGCTCGATTGCTAATTGATCAAATCAGCACGGTCTGATCATTATATTAACAAGACGGATTATGAGACTGACAAAGCTTAATCATAATGATGTACCGGCATGCTTAGCCACGTCGCTCCAGTTGCCATAGCCATACTGTGTCACATATTTTTTGAGCTTGGCGTCTTCCTCGGGTGACCATAAGCTTTTCCGCATTGTGGGCAGCGTATTACAGTAAAGCAAGCAAAAGCTAAAATGGATCAAAGAGGACAGGCGAGGTTTTAAAAGACGAGAAATAAAGTCATGGGTTGCAATGATAAGTTGGAAATTGCAGTAAATTGATCAATTGAAACGAGGATAAGCGTGTGTGTGTGTGCGCGCGCGCGCGTGTGCGTGCGTGCGTGCGTGCGTGTGTGTGTGGAGGGCGGGGGGGATCAAACGACAAAAGAAGAGGATGCAAATAAGCTAGTTTTAGACAGTGAGGCAGGAGATGGAATGATATGTTAAGCATTGCAATAAATTGAGCAATTGAAACAGAGACATGTGTGTGTGTGTGGGGATAGACGTAGCTGCAGCTTGTTGGAGAGAATAAGAAAGAATAATAAATCGGCAGGGGAGGATGAATAGGCTTGCCGGGCAAACAGTGGAAGGGGAGAGCTAGACCACCCACCAAACACCCTTGAGAGGTGAAAGATGGAGATGATGATATGGGGAAGGGGGCACTGTAGTGTGGGGGGAACAAAATAAAGCCTACAGAAAAGGCAAATGAGAAGACTAGGAGGCGTACCTTTGTTTGTGTGTGCCATCCAAGGCGTTGATGTGAAAGATGCCAAAAAGTGGACTAAATCCCAGTCCCTGCCACAGTTTTCCATCAATTCGTGTAGCCACATCTTGACATTGGACGTGGATGATTGATCCACATGCACACTTGGTCGGACTCTTTAAGAAGCCCTTTCACACATGGACGACTCCTCTCGACATCGGTTTCCCATGGCTTTCACACATGTTCTACCTGCTCTCCCTAGCGCTCGTGGATGCACAAGATGGGCACCCATTGTGACTATACATCTGGCACCCACATATGTGTCCTCCCCTAATTGGACCCTGCACCTAGTCTAGTTGCTCTCCCAGGAGCTCGTTGGATGACCATGATGGGTGCCCATTCTGACCAAAAACTTGGCACCCACATTTTAATAGTCCCCTAACTGGATCATGCACCTAGCTAGCCAATGGCCATGTCTGATGCCCTTGGATTGTGCACCTAGCTAGCCAATGTGCACCTATTCTAAAATTTGGTAGAATTGAAACAATCACACATGTATGTCACCCATCTTATCTTTGATCATGTTTTATCATTTCCAGTCTCTAATCACCTCATTATTCAATTTTAGGAGTAGATTATCAAGTATTTGGTTGTCCTTTGTCATCCTTTATATGGTGAACATGCATCAACTCTCCCTTCCTCTCCCTCACACACACACACACACATGCGCATCATGCATGCGTGCACACGTAAATGCATGCATGTACACAAACATACACACACATCCCTAGATGTGTACACCTATGCATGTGGTTGTGCGTGTACCTGTGTACGTATTTGTGTGCACATGTATTTATGTGTATTTATATGTATGCATATATGTATGTATAATTAACATGTATGTGTATATATACATGTATGTGTATTATATGTATTCATGTATATGTGCATATTTGTGTGTGCATGCTTGTGTGCATGTGTGTGTGTGTGAGTCATCCATAATAGGGTGTTTTTATAAGGCCTAATTGTAATACGTTCTTTTTCTAGAAAGGCTGTGTGTGTGTGTGTGTGTGTGTGTGTGTGTGTGTGTGTGTGTGTGTGTGGGGCTCAATAATATGATATTTTTATAGGGCCTTGTAACATTTTCTTTATCGAGGCTTATATCAAGGCACATCATGTACTAAAAATAATAATGCTGTATAGAAGAGTTAATACCATCCTCTTTGTGATTCATCCAATACATGGATCCGGTAAATGCCTCTTTTAGTCATTGAACAAAACAATATTAAACACCATCCTCTTTATATCCTCTTGTATTCCATCTATTACATGTATGGGGTAGATGGCTCTTTTATTCATTGAACAAAAAAACATATGAGAGAAACTATGGTTAGTATAATGAATATGAGTTCCACAATGTTAGAAGTAAAAAGTTATAAGATTCTGAAACTTGAGAAGTACAAAATTTAAGCATTCTTGAGCCAATGTGCAAGCTCCTAGCCTCTAAAAAGTTTCTTCCCACTTCCTTTGTCAAATTAGTCTTTTAGAAGTAAAAATGAGTAGTTTTCTCTTACTATGTCGTGTATCTTCATTAATCCCTAAGTGCTTCTTATACCCAATTGTAAAAAATATATACGAGTATATTTACTTCTTTTTTTAATTATGTATTCTTTAATCATATTTTATGGACAATATGGGAATGGAAGAACAATATTAAGTTAAGAAAATCACATTTGGGTCCACCTAATGTATGGATTGTCTATTTCTTAAGTTTCATAAGAGTGTTTGAAAGTGGTTTATTTGATCATGCAAATAAGCTCATAGAATGAATGCTTTACAAAATTAAGATCCTTAGAATTGATTGTAGTTGTCAAAATCTTTGTCGTAGCTTTTACAAAACTTCACTCTACGTATCCAATAAGATCTCCTTAGGTTGATGTGAATAGCAAGAAGACCCTTGGAAAATAAAGGTGGTTTATGAATAAAGCACTTATGATACGACATGATTCATTGGCTAACTCTAGTAATGGAATAGAGTTCATAAGGATAAACTAAAAGCGTCACATAAATATGAGAATACTTTTATTGATACATGCATGGATCTTTAATGATTAATATGTAAGTTTTCACAAGAAAGAGATAAATCATGTGCTTGAAAAGAATAAGGGGCTATTTTTGCTATATCAGAATAATGCAATTAGTGATTAGGATGGAATAACACATGTAAAGTAATTGTAAAAATAACATAGCCATTTACTTGAGTTGAACATTTTAAACTTCAAGGATGATGATATCGACTCAATTGTTGAGATAAGAAAATATAATAGATCCATGTGTAGAATGTCTTTTTTATATAAGCATGAAATATTGACTCAATTGTTGAGATAAGAAAATATAATAAATCCATGTGGACAATGTCTTATTTATATAACCATGAAATATTGAGAGGATGAATTAACATCACCTATACCTAGAGGATGAGTTAACGTGAAATATTGAGAGGACATGTAAACATCACCCATACCTAGAGAATGAAATCATGATTGATGGTGATTGACCGACACCCTTTGCTATACACACAAAATACATAAGTTTATGCTAAGTTTTATTTTTTTAACTATGATGATATTTATTATGACCATTCTTATAGCTTTCACTTCCAAAAGATTACCTAATGATGACAGTGCCTTCAAAGTAGAAGGCTTGATGTATACCTAGGAACGTAGAACACAACTCAAACATGTAACATCTACTAAAAGCTAAATTGTGTAAATGATGTATGCATCAATCCCTAAGAAAGCAGCACAAGGTTGGAACTAAAACATTCACTAAGAGCTAAATGTGATAAATGACTTGTTGAGTTGACATCAAAATAGGAGAAGGCTTAGAGAAATGTCATGCATCCCCTTGTAGTAGAGTCATTGCTTTGTTTGTAATTAGATTGAATCCTGAAGAATTTTGAAAGGCACTAATTCAAGGTGCCAACAACTCATTTTGTTTGTAACCCTTGGCTTTCATTGAAATGTCAAGAGGATAGCTAAGCCCCTTGGAAAACATGGGTGCTCACACTGTCCTTGATGGACTTAGTGCTTCAATCAAATGCATGGAGATGAGAACTCTTTGTCCATAGGGAATTCTCCATAGTGCAACACTTAGCATGTTCTTGTAATAGGGATAGTGGCCCTTGAATATAGAAAGTGACCCTCACCAATTTCTAGAGCTGCAATGCTAGTGCATCCAAACTAGTGCTGTAATGCTTGTGTGGGATGGGGCTCTTAGTAGGCTATCATGGGAGAGTTTCTTTTTGTGAAAAAGAAAAGAGATGGTTTGTGATTAATCCAAGGAAGAATAAGTATTGAGAACGCTAGTCCTAGGAAGCATTATTATTGAGGCCCATGTTGAACAAACTTGGATGATGACTCAAAACAACACTTTCATAATCCTTAAGATTGTCTGAAGTATGTTCCCTCTGCTCTTGACTTTCATGTCCACAAGAGGACAAGTCAATCTGCCATTTCTACCTCCCAAGTCCTTTTTTTTTTTGTGGGGGGGGGAGGGGGGGCTTACTTTCTCTATGTGTGTGCTTTGCTTTCTTTATGCTATGTGTGTGTGTGTGACAATGTCCCTTTTACTTTACACTTGGCTTTAATTTTGAACCTTTGGCCGTGAATTGTTGGCCTTGTCTTCTTTCATTGCATGGGTGTAAAGAAGGATCCACCTAGGGATTCATCAAAGCTCTAACGTCACACCCCACTTCCATGATTGCAATTCTTCTCATAATATCATGGCTTTTTTCGTGGTTTTGCAGAAAGCTTGTCCCTCTTTCGAAGCCTTTTAGAGCTCTCACGGCAGGCTCTATCAGACCTCTCATCCTCGCATTGCATGATGATGGTCTGTCACCTCCATGTTTCTTTTCATGTCCATGTCAATGAAGCATCTTTCTCTTTTGTAGCCATTGCAAGCATTGCATTGTGGCTACAGGAGCCCATGCAGGACCCTCCCATCCCTTAGTCCTCGCAACTTCCATGTTCATTGCCTGTTGTTGGCGATACTCCCCATGGAGGGCCATATGTGTGTGTGTGTGTGTGTGTGTGTGTGAGAGAGAGAGAGAGAGAGAGAGAGAGAGAGATGGGATAAGACCCGCACATGTGTGGTGCATCCTCCTTGAACGTATACAATAGTATACACCTCTCTCGAGTCTGCATGCATGGCCCTCGACTGTCCTTGGGCCTTGCGCACACGCTCTATTCGCAGCCCATTCAAATATTTTAAAAAAAATAAATTAAAATTTAACATTTTCCTTAATGGCACGCCTTATAAGGGGTCCTCTAGAGGTACCTTCTAGAAAAGGCCTCTTATAAAATAGGGTTGGAAAAAGAAGGCCTCTTATAAAATAGGGTTCCACAATTTTAAATTTTAAATTTTCCTTAATGGCACCCCTTATAAGGGGTCCTCTAGAGGGCACTTCAAACCTTCTAGAAAAGGCCTCTTATAAAATAGGGTTGCAAAAAGAAGGCCTCCTATAAAATAGGGTTGCAAAAAAGGAACGTCTCTTGTAAAATAGGGTTGCAAAAAGAAGGCCTCTTATAAAATAGGGTTGCAAAAAGAAGGCCACTATTTCAAAATTTTCTCTAAATTTCACACACACACACACACACACACACACACTGAAGGTTAGGGCATGGCTTCAAATTTCAGTCCTTGGAGTACGTTGCAAAGTCATGCCCACTCTTACCCCCTAGAAAGGTTTGCTTAGCCTAAATTGGACCATGGATTCAAATTTTTGAAAAACACTTCTCTAAATATTGAAAGAAAGAAAAAATTAGACCTCCTCGAAATTTAAAATTTTACTTATATTCTAGTTAAAGTAATTGAAATCTACTCTTTAACTAATGATTAAAAGGTTCCAATAAAAATGATTATGTAGACACTAGAATACATGGAACCTAGCTTATGAAGCTCGATTCTATTATTCATGCAAATTTGTTGTGTAGGAGTTAAATGAAAGATCACATCATTACCAAAGTAGGTAAGTCCTAATGCATTTTGTCCCCTCACTTTGAGTAAAATGCCAATTTGGTAAAGTGTTTTTTGATGTATATTTTGAATTGTGTTTATATTATATAGGGTTGTAAAAGTAAGTACACATGTAGCTTCAAAACTTATCCTGACATTTGCAGCACTTTGAAGATGACAAAGTTGGTATATCAAGTCTTTGTCAATGACTAAACTTTAAGTCTTCATATTTTGATATCTTATCATAGCTCCTTAAATGTATGAAAACAAAATGCATGCATGTTCCTATATACCAATGCTACAAAGAAACTAAATGCATATTGTAGATTTAAGAGAAAGGTGACAAAGAAAATATACACAATGATATATCTCTAATTCCATAACAAGAATATGACTTAAATCTAGAAAACTTATTGCTTCATATTATGGTGCGAAATAAGGTTATACACAGTGACAAAGAAAATACACACTGATATATCTCTAATTCCATAACAAGAATATGACTTAAATCTAGAAAACTTATTGCTTCATATTATGGTGCGAAATAAGGTTATACCATTCTTAATGGTATAACACCTCTTTTCACTTTATTTACCATCTACACTATTTCAATAAAGCAAGAGGGTTACAAAGTATATAAATTTAGAGATCCATTCTTTATCCTTATCGATATGTAACGAAGGAGTAGTATCTCATTGTGATGTCAAGAAAATAAACATGTGATGCATACACAATGTTATTTATTTTGTATCACCATATTGTTGTAGAGAGAAACGTATGTATGGTTTTCTATCTATTTAGATCAACAAGGTCACCTGCTTGAGGCTATCTTTTTCATTTATCTACCAAATTTTATTGATTTTTCAAAATTATTCCCAATAAAAAGACCAATTTTACTAAAATGATTGAAAATATATACCTCACGAACTATGATTGAACTTGTCTCTTATGGGTTGGTATATAATTATGTGTGTGTGTGTGTGTGTCAAAAGTGGGTTTGGTGATTCTCACGAATCTTGCAATGGGAATTGAATGTGATGGATTGTCACTTGTGCATTGTGGGGCATTGTGATTCTCCTTCCATTGTTGCCATTTTTATAATGCATTATGCTTCCCCTTCTTCTATGTTTCCCTAGAGCCAATTGTTTTTTCATCGAACTCACCCTAATCACTATGTTTTTTCATCGAACTCACCCTAATCACTATGTTTTTTTTCTCTCGAACACCTGTTACCAAATAATATTGGGATATCTTTCTTTAGCTTAAGACAAAACACCTCCATCATATGGTCATATGGTCTAGTGTTTCCCCCTCTTAGCACTTCCTACTCTTTTGTAACTTATTTTTCCTTTGCATTTCTAAGTCATAGGGTTGATGGCATGTTCTCCTTTCATGGACAATTGCTTTACTTCTTCCCTTTAAAAGCTTTGTCCCTTTCAATATTGGCCAAGGTGGCAATTGAATAGGTACAACCCTCACCTTTGCCTCTACTTCTTAGGTGCCTTCCTAATAAATAGTGATAATGAATTTTTTAATCACATAAATTTGCACTAAATTGATACAAGGTTTGTGGAGAACATTGTAAATCTATGTAATTAGGAAGCTTGGATTGTTTGCATCTTGTCATAGGAAATAATTGGATCATCTACTATATGGTCATTGTCTTAGGACAAGTATTAAATTGATACAAGGTTTGTGGAGAACATTGTAAATCTATGTAATTAGGAAGCTTGGATTGTTTGCATCTTGTCATATGAAATAATTGGATCATCTACTATATGGTCATTGTCTTAGGACAAGTATTAATATATATAGGGTCATATTTTAAGAGTTTACTTTTTGCCTTTTTTTTCTAGCTTTTTATCAATTGAGACTCTTTTCTTTCCCTCATATCTTAGGATAATTATTAATATATATAGGGTCATATTTTAAGAGTATACTTTTTACCTTTTTTATCCAGCTTTTTATCAATTGAGACTCTTTTCTTTCCCTCTTGCTTCCTATCTCTTATCATCACTCATGCCTTCAAGCACATGCTAAGGCGCTTTATCTCGAACAAAAGAGCCCACACACTAGCAACCCCCCCATCATGACAAGCAGAAGCATGCAAGAATTTCTATAAAATATCTCCTTGATGTCTACCATAAATAGTGGGCTTGTTACACTTAACATAAATTAAATGTAAAAGCAAAGGAATAATTAATTAACATAGATTCCTAAAGCTCCTAGGGTTCCCAAGTAAGGTCCTCAAAGTAATGAGAGACCTCCAAGATAGAGAATTTATATTGCTCAACGTTTACTCATCAATGTTGTTAACTTAAGGAGCCGTTTCCAAAGGGCACGCTTCACTCAAAAAGACCAAGAAAGAGAATTTTGATTACTCAACGTTTACTCATCAATGTTGTTAACTTAAGCATCCATTTCGAAAGGGCACCCTTCACTTAGAAAGACCAAGATAAAAATACTACATAGGAAACACATCTATCAATACCTCACAATATTTTCAACTCCTAGGTGCACTTTTGCATAAAGAGTGTGCTCACTGAGTATAACATGACCCTAGACCCCCTCTAGACAACATTAACCATGGGTAAACTGTGAATAGATTTAAATGAGGAGATAGGTAGTGGAATAAATAAACTCTCATAAATGGACAACTCTCTCTTAAATGAGGAGATAAGTAGTGGAAGAAATAAATTCTCTCTTAAATGGACAACTCCATTTCAATTTTTTCATAGAGGAAATGGCTAAAAAGTCTTATTGGCTAGTGCATTATTACTAATCAACCAATTTCTATATCCATATGTAGCCCCTAGTTCCTTCCTTAGAACCCAAGCTCCATCCATTTCCTTATCATGGTAATGTTTCCTAATATTTCTTTTTACTTATATTCACTTATTTAATTGCTCTCTAAACTTGACCCTAGGATTCAGACCAAGTATATGTGGAAGTCAATCTCTAAGAAACATTAATTGATTTTATTTCTATCAATATTGCACTAATACCTCTTTTACAATAGCTAATTCTCTAAGAAAATCCTCTAGTTTCTTATTTATTATGTGAAAGTAAGGGGATTTTGAGATGCCCTAGAAGGCTCAATCAAAATAAGGACAAATACCCCATCTCCCCTCCTATCTCATACTCCCCCAAATCCTAAGTCTCATTTGTCGTGTACAAGATTTATTATCATTCCTAAGAGAAAAAAGGTGAAAATCTCCCATTTTGCCTCTCTCTCTCTCTTTTCCTTTACTGTAATAAACAATTGTCAAGTCCTAAGTAATAAGGAACCAAATACTCCCTTTCATTCATTCCAACCTCTCTAGCACTTTTATGCTAAATATTTGTATAATTTGACACCTAAAGAACCCAAGCATCCCTTAATAGAGGAATCAAAGAACTAAGGAAGGAGGATTTCATCCTCTCAAGCTCCTTGGAATTTCAAGAATCCATGCCCCAGTGTGTTCTCCATATATTTGCTAAGTCATTGATATAAAATAAATTTGTTAATTAATTTAATATTTACGAATAGTTAATTAGTTATCATGGAAGCTGCAATTTTCTCTTTTAAGTTGGTAGCAGAGGGTGGAGGTTCTAGGGCTCCAACACCTATAAGACTAGACTTGGTCCAGGTAAATTGCATGACCTATCCCAAATCTTTGAGGATTCCTATGAGATTTTTATGAGGTTGGTGAGCTAGGCAAATGATACAAATTGCTACAACTAATGGTAGCAAAATACAATAGAACACGATGTTTATAATAAAAAATTTCAGGTATTTATATGAAGCCATTGAAGCACGAGAACTTGGGCATTATGTTAGTAATGTATTGGGCTATTGAGCTAATTCTGGAGCTAACTTTGGAGCATTGGTCATGGAGAAATCAAGAAAATATTGAGATACAATTTACACTAAAACATGGCATTTATAGCTTTTGTCATCATTTTGGGATGACAGCCTTTGTGATCTTTTGAAGATTCTTCTTATGTGAGATTTAGACTTTGGAAATGATAAGTGGATGAGGTGATAGCTTAGTAAAAGGTTGAATCATGTTTGATTAATGTATAGATCAGAAAAATTTTAAGTTGTAGGTAGCTCAAGACCTCTATGTATCACATGCATTCAAGGGGTATTTAAAAACCCCTTATCTGTGAATTTCTCATGAACAAAATGACCCCTTTTTATTTATAGACTTATGGTTTTTTTTTCAAAATCAATTAAATGTCAGGACTATGGTCCTACGGAAGTCGAACCCTAGCATAAGTTAATAGCTTTCGGAGTCTCGAGAGTATTATTAGTGCTAGCGGGGTTCAGGGGTTAATGGGCGTTAGGGTTTGGTCGATGTGTGTACACATCTAAGTTAGCACGGCTCTTAAGTAAGATGGGCGGACGGGCTAGGAGGTGTGGACACAGGCCAGGGTTTTCGTATAAAACCCAACGAGAAACCCTAACTCGTCATTATATGGTTGGGAGGTGAACCGACTTCCACCCTCTCTTCTTCTCCACGCCTAGGCTATGGCGGCTTGAGGAAGACGCAGCCGTAGAGGAGGCGTTACACTGGTATCAGAGCCAGCGGCGGCACGCGTAACCTGTACGAAAAACAGCTCGACGCTGCAACAAAAGAAACGAGCGCATCTGTCGCCCGTACGGTGACCTGCACGTTCGCGCCTGCGTGAACAGCCCACAGCGAGCGCCGCCGCCGCCTACCCGTCGTCCGTACGGCCACCACAGCGGACGCCTAAGGTGGCGACCAAGGCAGTCCGGCAGTCCTAGAAGGCGATCGGTGAGCGATCGTTGGCGCGCCGTTGGCGAGCGCTCGAGAATTCTCCCTTACTTGAGTGGCACAAGGGGGAGGCTTCACCATCCAAGGAGTGGGGTTTTGAACCCACCACCTCAAGCTCCAAGGCAAGTGTGCTAGCCACTTCACCTTTTCACTTGTGTTGTTCTTCTCTTCAAAAGAACTCTACTTATTCTGTCAAGGGAGGACACAAACTACAAGGAAAGTGACACAAACTACAAGGAAAGTGACCTTTTCACCTTCAACTTTCCTTCTTTCAATTTGTGAGAGGAGTTTTCTATGCTCCAAGTTTGGAAGTTTTTGGTGGACGGATCTTCAACGACATGCTACATGCAACACACTTTTTTGCATGCATGTGTTGATTGACGACTCGAGTGGTGATTTCTTCTCGATTTCCATGCATGCAAGAGGAATTCTTCTACGACGCTTCAATTGGAGTTCGCTTTTTAAGGTAATCCGTTCTCTATTTGTAAGCACGTGCATACCATGGCCTCAGCGGAACCGTCTCATGTTCACTTCGATTTTGAGAATGATATGCATGATGTTAGTGAGGCACACCCTTTGGGTGGTGGTGTGGGTGATCGCAACAGGCCGTTGCGCCTGATCGGGATGCCAACATGACCGATACCGAAGGGGGTTCGAGTCCACTAGATGATTATGGTTTGGTAGACATGGTAGAGTTTGGGCGTCTCACTTCAAGGGTAGTTGCACTTGAGTGCACTATAACAAATGTCAATACCAATCTCACAAACATGAGCACGCTTTTTACTGAATTTATGGCACGTTTTGCAAGTGGATTGGCGGCAAGTAGAGGGCCTATTCCGATAGTTATGCCTCCTCTTGTTCCAAATCCTACAGTAGAATCTATTGCACCCTCTGCAACGCACGAAGGGGCTATGTTGAAAAATGTGAAGCCGCCTGTGTTTAAGGGAGAGGAGCGCGATCGTAACAAGGATGCGGTCCATACATTTTTACACAAGTGGACGGACTTGCATCGCTTACGCCGCACTCCCGCTGCTGTTATGGTCACTGAGACGAGTCTCACACTTGAAGGTAAAGCCTACAAGTGGTGGATGAGTCTACCTATTGAAACTCGCCCTAAGACTTGGGAGGAGTTTGCAGCAGCTTTTAAAAAGGAGTTCTTACCGCAAAACGAGAAAGATCGGAGTTGGACAGCCTGGGACAAGTGCAAGATGGAAGGTCTTACACTTAATCAGTATGTGTCCAAATACCGTGAAGTCACTCTCAAGCTAGACGGTTTGGACGACTTTCAAAAGGTTCGTGGGTTTGTTAGAGGCCTTGATAAAGAATATCAGGCAAAGGTTAAAACCCAGTATCCTAAAACTTTGGAAGCGGCTATCCAAAGTGCCCTTATCTTTGATGATACCATGGATAAGAAGGGCATGGATAGATCGGCCAAATTCAATGGCTCACAATTTAATGCTAATAAGCGTAAACTTGCCAGCAATTCTACTGAAAACACAAAGAAGTCTAAAGGGTCAAGTGGTTCGTTGTCTCCATAAGACTATGAACGGGCCAAGAAGGAGAAACTATGTTATCATTGCTTAGGTAGTGATCATGAGAAGAAAAATTATCCATAGTTGCCTCGCAAGAATAAGGATAAGGTCAAGGAGAAGGCTGTACACATGGTGCAAACGCTTCCCTTGGATGCTGATCCTAAGTATTCTGCGGTAGAGGTTTCGCACACTACCGAGTTGCATGAGTGTAATCTCACTGCATCTATGTGGCAAGAGACAGTTGGACCACACGATTTGGTCCGTATGCATGGCTCCATTTATGGTCATCGAGTACGTATTCTCATTGATGATGGTGCCACGCACAATTTCTTGAACTATGCATTAGTTAAGAAATTAAAGTTGCCGGAGACAAAGAGTTCTCATCGTTATGTGGTGTCCACCATTCAGGGGGATGATCACGATGTGTGGGATACTCTAGTACGGCAAGTGCCTGTGTTTGTGCAAGAACACACTATGGTTCTTGACTTCCAAGTGATGAATATGTCTTGTGCGGATGTCATCTTAGGACGGGAGTGGTTGTATGGGTTAGGGTCATCACTCAAAAGGAGTTATGAACATAATACGTTTACGTTTGAGGCCAATGGTAAGCATGCTTTACTTATTGGGGAACGTGATGTACCCCCAACACCACTCATATGTAATGCCGAACTCTCTTTTTTGGAGCATAGTAATCAAATAGAAGAAGTCTATTTTTGTTATTGTGTGTCGCAAACTAGTGGGTTTGATGTGCATGATGTTTCTTCTTCAAATGAATCTTCCTCAGCGATACCTTCTTTCTCTTTACCTTTTTCTAAAATCTCTTTAAATAATCTTAAGCAACCAGTTAATGCTTTGTCTTTGCAACAACTGTTACAAGAATTTAAAGATATTTTTCCTAATGATTTACCAGAGGGTTTGCCACCCGAACGAGCTTTGCCTCATCGCATTGATGTCGTTCCGGGCACCAAACCAATTAGTAAGCCGTCGTACAGGCTTAGTGCGACTGAAGCAGTTGAGGTGGAATGTCAGCTTGCTGATTACCTTAGTAAGGGCTTCATTCGCCATAGTGCTTCACCATGGGCATCGCCCATTCTTTTGGTGAAGAAAAAGGATGGATCCATCCGCATGTGTGTGGATTATCGCTCCTTGAATGCGGTAACAATTAAGAACAAATACCCGCTACCTAGGATAGATGTGTGTGGATTATCGCTCCTTGAATGCGGTAACAAATACCCGCTACCTAGGATAGATGAGTTGTTTGATCAACTCAAAGGTGCAAAGTATTTTTCTAAAATTGATTTACGTTCAGGATATCATCAAGTGCGTATTAACGCTGATGATATAACCAAGACTGCGTTCCGGACTCGCTTTGGACACTATGAGTTTTTGGTTATGCCGTTTGGGCTTACTAATGCCCCGGCAATGTTTATGACGCTTATGGATAGCGTACTAAGGCCGTACTTAGGCAAATTTATCATTGTCTTTCTTGATGACATTTTGGTCTATAGTTCCACTTTAGAAGAGCATTTGGAACACTTACGAAAAGTTTTTTAGTTACTACGCGAGAATGCACTTTACGCGAAAGAAAGTAAGTGCGAATTTCTCAAGGATAGCATACAATACCTAGGTCATGTAATTTCTGCAGATGGAATCGCTATGGATGCTAGTAAGGTTGATGCTATTATGCAATGGCCAACACCTCGAAGTAAGGAAGAACTTCAAATCTTCTTGGGAATGGTAGGATTTTATCGCAAATATGTGAATGGTTATGCAAAGATTGCCGCTCCCATGACTGATCAATTGAAAGGTGCGGCAATTACCTTTCAATGGTGTGAGGAGAAACAACGTAGCTTTGATAAGCTTAAAGTTGCTTTGGCTACGGCTCCCATCTTGGCAATTGTGGATCCTCAAAAACCATTTGTGATTGAAACGGATGCCAGTGCTAAGGCAGTGGGTGCGGTTCTCATTCAAGATGGTCATCCTGTTGCCTATGAGAGCAAGAAGCTCAATCGTGCTCAACAAAACTACTCAGCTTACGAGCGTGAGCTCTTTGCCATCATATATGCCTTACGAAAATGGTGACATTACTTATATGGTGTGCAATTCGAGCTTGTTTTTTATCACGAAAGCATAAAGTGGTTTATGAACCAAACAGATTTGCAGGATCGAAAGGCCAGATGGGCTGAGATCCTTCAGGAGTATGATTGCAAGCTACGCTATCGCAAAGGACGTTACAATATTGTAGCTGATGCTTTGAGTCGTATGCCGAAGATTAATTCGCTGCTATTCACAGAGTTGAAAAGCGAATTGTTAAAATCTTTACGAGGCAAATGCAAGCAGGATTCAACATACTCAAAGGTGTGGAATCATGTTCAAATGAGGGGTCCCTTTCACTCAAACGGTAGTGTTCCCAGTTCTTCCACACATGGTTCTTCTTTATCACAAGATGAACTACAGCGATGGAAAAACTTTTCCATCGATGATGGATACTTACTCCACAAGGGGAGAATTTGTGTTCCATTGGACTTAGACACTAGGTGCCAAATTCTTTTTGAGTGTCATGATAGTCCAAGTGCAGGTCATGCGGGCATTCGCAAAACGTATGCTCTCGTAAGAAAGCATTTCTATTGGCCTGGACTTCACAAGGATGTTACTGACTATGTTCTGCAGTGTCAGAAGTGTCAAGTGAACAAAGCAGAACGTCTTAAAGCTGGCGGGTTACTGCATCCATTAGAGATTCTCGACGGAAAGTGGGAAAGTATCTCTATGGACTTTATAACGGGCTTGCCCACAACGAATCGTGGACATGATGCCATTTGGGTAATCGTGGATCGATTAACCAAGCTTTGTAGGTTTGTGCCTACTAAGAAATTAGTTACAACTCCAGAATTGGGATGCCTTTTCGTGGAGAATGTTTACGGACTTTATGGCTTACCGTCCAATATTGTCAGTGATCGCAATCGCAAGTTTAACAACCATTTTTGGCGAGCAGTATTCAGTAAGCTGGGTACTATGTTGAACCTTAGTACAGCTGATCATCCGCAGACAGATGGTCAGACTGAACGGGTTAATCAAGTGCTGGACGATATGCTTAGGGCATATGTCAAGAAAAAACAATCTGATTGGGAGTATTATTTGCCTATTCTCGAGTTTGCTTACAATAGTGCAAAGCATGTCTCGACAGGCTTTAGCCCTTTCATGCTGATGTATGGTTTTCAGCCACGTTCACCAGTGTCGGTGGGACTGGCGAATGAGAAAATCAGTCAGGTTAAGGATTTTATCCAAGACCATATGGATATGTTGCGCCTTGCATGATTAAATGTTCGTCAAGCGCAAGATCGTTACAAGAAGTTTGCGGACCAGAAACATAGGCCACTTCACTTTCAAGAAGGTGATTGGGTGTTTCTGAAGGTACCAGAAAACTCCACTAGTTTAAAAACGGGTCGCATACCAAAATTGTTGCCTCAATTTTGTGGACCATTTAAGATACTCAAGAAGGTGGGCCCAGTAGCCTATAAACTTGAGTTACCAGCACATTCCAGGGTTCATCCCATCTTTCACGTAGGCCGTTTGAGGAAACGCCTTATGGGTCATGAAAGGCCAGTGGATGATTCTTTCTTGGTAGAATATGTGGAACCCCCAATACTGCCTCATGAACCAGAAAGAGTATTGGATTACCACATGTTACGTACTCGCCACCAAGTTCGGAAACAAGCTCTTATCAAGTGGAAGGACCGTCTAGAGGAAGGCTCCACTTGGGAAAACATTAGTGTGATGAGGAAACGTTTCCCCACTTTTGTTTTCGAGGACGAAAACTCTTTTCGAAGGGGGGAGTAATGTCAGGACTATGGTCCTACGGAAGTCGAACCCTAGCATAAGTTAATAGCTTTCGGAGTCTCGAGAGTATTATTAGTGCTAGCGGGGTTCAGGGGTTAATGGGCGTTAGGGTTTGGTCGATGTGTGTACACATCTAAGTTAGCACGGCTCTTAAGTAAGATGGGCGGCTGGGCTAGGAGGTGTGGACACAGGCCAAGGTTTTCGTATAAAACCCAACGAGAAACCCTAACTCATCATTATATGGTTGGGAGGTGAACCGACTTCCACCCTCTCTTGTTCTCCACGCCTAGGCTATGGCGGCTTGAGGAAGACGTAGCCGTAGAGGAGGCGTTACATTAAAAAAACTACTTTTGTAAATGTATTTTTGTAAATTTACCTTACAATTCTGAATTAAAAAACCCCTTCATTTGAACTCACATCCTATACTTACGTATTATTAAGTGAACCCCCAGAGGTCAAGACCATCACATGTATGATGCAAATACTAACGGTGTATGTGATGTATGGTGAATGTATGTGAGCTTGTTGATTGACACTACAAGAGTGTTATAGAGCTTGGAAAGCTTTGTATTAAGCTTGTGGATTGCATATGTGTTGATGTATTGAAGTGGGAAAACCAAATACATAGTGGATAACTTTTCCCAAATTTAATGTATTGATGTACTGAAGTGGGAACACAACTACATAGTGGAGGACAGTTTTACCCAAATTGAATGTATTGATGTACTAAAGTGGGAACACAACTACATCTCGGGGGATTCACAAGACATATCTTATGGTATCACGTGAGTTTAAGGGAGGTGGGTTTTGGAAGGTGGGGCTTAAGCTTATAAGCTAGGGGGTGAAGGGGATTTTTGGTGGTAGGGGGGACAAGGGAAGCTTTCTAAAGAAAAGAAAATATACCTTCTTTATAAAATCACATTAAGTATTTGGGATTTTAGTATCTGTTCGACGAAGGTATATTAACTAATCCCACTAAGATGGAGACAATAATAAATTGGTTGGTGGTTTTGAAGTCTCCCAAGATTCATCTAATATTATTCCAAAGTAGCCAAGCCCTTTACCACCTTACTCAAAATGGAGGCACCTTTCAAACGGATTGACATGAAATTTGAAAAATTAAAACTGACCATGATAGCTTCTCTTGTACTTAACCTACCTGATTTCAGCAAAGCTTTCCTTGTGGCTATTTATCCAAGATGATTTCCTCCTTTGCAGGTCACCTAGCACTTTAGTTCATAGGCCACTTCCTTGGTCCCTCATCCACCGTACCGCAAGCTCACCATTTAAATCAAACCGAGGCTAGTCAAGACCTCGGCCAACCTTGCTACGCGAGACGTCCTCCATTGACTCTTCGTCAGCTATTGCAACTTTATCACTTATGTCTCCACGACCTCATTCACAAGATGGTCAAAATGCTTTCCCAACATTCTTGACATAAAACACTCATTTAAAAACAGGTCATAAATACAGTTTCTAACAAACTCTCATCTTTCCACATTGTTCCACATCATTTCTCGTTAATATTCCACATTCTTCCAAATCAATTCACTTTGCTTATTCCACATCCAGTCATATCTATTCCCATCATCCTTCATCCATTCTCATCGAATCATATCATATTACATCTCATCACATCTTCATCCATTCTCATCCAATCATATCATATTACATCTCATCCAATCATATCATATTACATCTCATCACATCTATCCATATCTCATCACATCTATCCATATCACATCACATCTCATCACATCCAATTACATCTATTCAGATCCTCATCACATCACATCCATTCACATCACATCACATCCGTCCTCATCACATCTCATCCATTCACATCCACCCATATCCACATCACATCACATCACATCTCATCCATTTTATCCACATCACATCACATCACATCTCATCCATTCACATCTACCCCGATCCACATCACATCTCATCCATTCACATCTACCTCGATTCACATCACATCACATCACATCACATCCACCTTACATCTCATCCATCCATTCACATTACATCACATTCATTTATATTCATTCAGATCCACATCTCATCACATCACATCCATCCACATCACATCTCATCCATTAATGTCTCATCACATCATATTCACATCCATTTGCATCTCATCATATCATATTCACATCACATCACATCCATTCAGATATCATCACATCACATTCACATCTCATCACATCCATTCAGATATCATCACATCACATTCACATCCATTCACATCTCATTGCATCCATTCACATCTCATCACATCCACTCACATCTCATCACATTCATTCATATTTCATCACACCCATTCACATCCATCACATTCATTGCATCCACATGACATCACATACATTCCATCCACATCTATCCTTATCACATCACATTCATTCCATCCATATCACATCACATTCATTCCATCCACATTACATCACGTCCACATCTATCCACATCACATCTCATTCATTCCATCCACATCTATCCATATCTCATCATATCCATTCACATCTCATTACATTTATCCACATCTATCCATTCATTCACATTCACATCTATCCACATCCATCCATTCATTCACATTCACATCTATCCACATCCATCCATTCATTCACATTCACATCTATCCACATCCATCCATTCATTCACATCATACACATCTATCCACATCCATCCATTCATTCACATTCACATCCATCCACATCCATCCATTCATTAACATGCACATCTATCACTTCACATCTCATTCTCATCCATTTACATCACATCATCACACCCATTCACATATCATCAAATCTCATTCAAATCTCATCACATTCACATCCACATCCATTTACATCGCATCACATCTCATCACATCCACTCACATCTTATCACATTGCATTCACATTTAGTACCCTTTTCTACTTTCGATATCGATGGGACTTTTCTAAGTTTCTGCCAATTACTTGGCCTGGTAATTTCTCTCGATAGATATTTTTATATTCTTTCTCAAATTTCTCAAGTGAAGTATATTCAATATTCTTCTTTTTGAGTAAAAGATTCATGGGATTTAAAAAAATCAATTCTACCCATATTTCCCAATAAAATTAATAACGCTCAAGATTCCACTTTTGATAAATACTCATAATTTGAATTATGCCAAAAATTTTTATTTTACCATTTAATTACTTGGATCTCAATTATCATGGGAATCCCTCTTTTTGCATAAAAATAAATCTAGCAAAAACTACTCTTTTCTCATAGTCAATTAATTATGCACAATTACAAAAAAAATTATTTCTCATGAATATGATGAAAATTATTCTTTTGATGTCCAATCCTAGAATATGATAGGAAGTTCTCTTTTAGCATTATGCATAAAAATAAGATATGTATTATTTTCTAAAAATTTTAACATAGCTTTGCTGCTATTACTGATAACTCTCAAATTTTTCTAAAGAATAAAAGCTTGTAATGGAAATATGATAGTAGTTCCTCTTTTATGCTTAAAATAAAATTATGAATTTAAATCATAATTTTAACCATAATCATAAACTTAATTATGATTATCCCACTAGATTAAACTAATTCCATTACTTCTCTTTTCCCAAATTGATAGGATAATCTATTTCTCATTTAGAATCAATCAAAGTAGTTTTTAACTACTTATAAATAATCTAAAAGAAATAACCATTATTTTGTTAACACAAAATCATAAAAATATCATTTTCTTAATCTCTAGCTTATCAAGCCTAGAGTTTAGCTTTGAATTAAGAGAATATCATTGAGAAGCATCCTTTTTTCAAAGGATTTAGCCATAAAGATGGCTATTCTTTTAGAGAGAGAGATTTACTTAAAGAAAGCATTACAAATAAGCATAAAGATTAACTTTCTCTTAATTAAGCATTAAGACTTTTAGGAAAAGCTTGATTTGAATAAAAACAATCATTTTGAAAGCTTCTCAAGCTTGAGAGGGGTTGAGAAGAAGAAAGTCATTAAGAAAATTAGAAAAAACCATAAAAATTGATTTTACCTCCAAGTTTGGCTTGATTAGGCTAATTTCAGTGAAGCTTGCGATGAATCAATTGGTCCACCAAGAGGAGAAGAGCAATTCTGAGAGTTGTTGTAGAGAGAGAGAGAGAGCTCCAAGCTCCCAAGAGAGAGAAAATTTTAAGAGATAATAGAAAATATGATTATTTTAATATAATACTGGCATGATATAGCTCCCATATTTTTTACAAATAACTGAGGGTCTATTTATAGGTGAGGGAGGCCACTAACCAAGTCCAACTGGGTTCTAGAATTTTCTAGGTCAGTTTGACTCAATTTGGACTCTTTTTGATTTGGTTTGATCCAAGAGAGAGGAGAGATAAAAATATCACAATTTTTTTTGAATAATAAACCCTTCCACACATGTGAAAGAGGCACCTACCTCAAGAGTCCCGCTTTCTTTACCAAGGTATCAAAAATGCAACATTATTCTAAAATATCTCATTTTTTAGTAATATCTCATAATTTTTAACTAATAAACCTTGTACTCAGTCAACTCTTTATCTTATGTGAGCATTTACTCACTTTTGGGTGTTTTTTTTATTCTTTTGTATTTATCTCATCCCAACAGTTGGATTAATCCAATTGGCCCATTGGAACCTTAATTGGACCATAATCCTGAAAATGTAGACCCTTAGGCTATGGTTCCTTATACCATTTTCAATTAATTCCTAATGCACATTGGAAAGTTAATTTTGAACTTCTGTTTCAGGGGAATTCATTTTAGACACTAGGAGGATTTTTATATCCAAAGATATCTCAATTTTGGATTATCTCTCTCTAGGCCAAAACAAGATCTTTCTTCTATTTCCGAGAGGGGAATAATTTCAAGAACAGAAGGGGAGTTTCTTACACCTTTACACCTCAAAAGATGGAGGGAGGAATGTTACATCCTATCCCACTTAAAAAACGCGAGATGTCCTCATCTCGGAGCTGGAGGATAAACTCTTTCACCTTAAGATCCAACTGATTCTGGGGTTCCTTATAGTCTGGTGAACCTACGCAGAATCTTGGGATAAAGATCCCTTCTACAAGAAGAACACACAGAACTCATTATCAGAGAACAATTCATTCAGAACATATAATTCATATCCTTAACACAATAATGGTCCATCATACCGAAACTTTCATCTAAACATTCCCCACAAGAATTTTAGTTATGCAAGTTTTCAATTTGTCATCCCTTAATTAGATCCACTAGGTCAAAGGTCAAATAACAGCAATCTGTTAACACTATCCACTAATCTCATAGTGATCTATTGAAGGTCATAATCGTCTTCCAGTTACTAATATCATCACTGGGGTTCTCTCCATTCATCCTCATTGTGGCTTTGTTCAACTTATCTTCTTTCAACCATAATTCAAAAATCATCATCTTTAAATTAGAATCCAAATCAATTCATCAATTCTCAACCAAAATTTAAAAATCATATCAACCAACATTCGAATTCATCCTCTGAATAGCATTTTTTCTTATAACTTCAAGGTCTTAGATTTACTCGTCTATATTGTTAGTAAAGAGCTGCAGATATACCCACGGTATATACGGGTAGGATTTCACGGTCCTTGGAGCTATAAGGTAAATACCATCATATCTAGGCCACAAGCAAGTCGGGGATTCCATACAATTGCGGTACTTCCATCTGAAGACCCAATTTCCAATTTATGAATCTTCATTCTGAATATCAATTTGTATGAATTTCATCATAGAATTACAATCTTTTATTTGTACTTCATAAATTTTTGACATTTCTGGCTTCTCGATTGTTCCACTTTAGCCAATTCACTCTGATACCAGTTGAAATGTCCCTGCCCCCTCCACGCAACGAATTTTGCGGTGCTAGTAGCGGAAGTAGTACTTCTTGCATAGAGCAGAATCTCTCACTCGGGGCCTCGCCCACATCTTATGGTACTAAATGTGAATGCGATGTGATAAGATGTGAATGCGATGTGATAAGATGGTCCATCACATCGCATTCACATCTTATCACATCGCATTCACATCTTATCACATCGCATTCACATTTAGTACCGTTTTCTACTTTCGATACCGACGATGGGACTTTTCTAAGTTTCTGCCACTGGTACTTTTTCTCGATAAATATTTTCATATTCTTTCTCAAATTTCTCAAGTGCAATATATTCAATATTCTTCTTTTTGAGTAAAAGATTCATGGGATTTAAAAAAATCAATTCTACCCATATTTTCCAATAAAATTAATAATGCTCAAAATTTTACTTTTGATAAATACTCATAATTTTAATAATTCCAAAATTTTCTCTTTTACCATTTCATTACTTGGATCTCAATTATCACGAGAATTCCTCTTTTTGCATAAAAATAAATTTACCAAAAATTACTCTTTTCTCATAGTCAATTAATTATGAATAATTATACAAAAAAATATTTCTCATGAATATGATGAAAATTATTCTTTTTGCATAGGATGTCCAATCCTAGAATATGGTAGGAAGTCCTCTTTTAGCATTATGCATAAAAATAAGATATGTATTATTTTCTAAAAATTTTACCATAGCTTCGCTGCTGCTATTACTGATAATTCTAAAATTTTTCTAAATAAAAGCTTGTAATGAAAATATGATAGTAGTTCCTCTTTTATGCTTAAAATCAAATTATGAATTTAAATCATAATTTTAACCATAATCATAAACTTAATTATGACTATCCCACTAGATTAAGCTAATTCTATTATTTCTCTTTTTTCAAATTGATAGGATAATCTATTTCTCATTTAGAATCAATCAAAGTAGTTTTTAACTACTTGTAAATAATTTAAAAGAAATAACCATTATTTTGTTAACACAAAATCATAAAAATACCATTTTCTTAATCTCTAACTTATCAAGCCTAGAGTTTAGCTTTGAATTAAGAGACTATCATTGAGAAGCATTCTTTTTTCAAAGGATTTAGCCATAAAGATGGCTATTCGTTTAGAGAGAGAGATTTACTTAAACAAAGCATTACAAATAAGCATAAAGATTAACTTTCTCCTAATTAAGCATTAAGACTTTTAGGGAAAGCTTGATTTGAATTAAAACAGGGGTTGAGAAGAAGAAAGTCATTGAGAAAATTGAAAAAAACCATAAAATTTAATTTTACCTCCATGTTTGGCTTAATTCTCTAATTGCAGTGAAGCCCCCGACCAATAAATTGGTCCACCAAGAGGAGAAGAACAACTCCGAGAATGTTGTAGAGAGAGAGAGAGAGAGAGCTCCAAGCTCCCAAGAGAGAGAAACTTTTAAGTGATAATAGAAAATATGATTATTTTAATATAATACTAGCATGGTATAGCTCCAATATGTTTTTACAAATGACTGAGGTTTATAGGTAGGGAGGCCACTAACCAAGTCCAATTGGGTTCTAGAATTTTCCAGGTTCAGTTTGACTCAATTTGGACAAGATTTGGACCCTATTTGGTTCGACCCAAGAGAGATAAAAATATCACAATTTTTTTGAATGAAAAACCCTTCCACACATGTGAAAGAGGCACCTACCTCAAGACTCCCCCTTCCCTTACCAAGGTTTAAAAAATGCATCATTATTCTAAAATATCTCATTTTTTTAGTAATATTGCATAATTTTTAACTAATAAACCTTATACTCACTCAACTCTTCATCTTATGTGAGCATTTACTCATTTTGGATATTTTCTTTTATTCTTTTATATTTATCTCATCCCAACAGTTGGATTAATCCGATTGGCCCATTGGAACCTTAATTGGACCATAATTTTTTTTTTTGAAAATCTAGACCCTTAGGCTAAGGTCCCTTATACCATTTTCAATTAATTCCTAATGAACATTGGAAAGTTAATTTTGAACTTCTATTTCAGGGGAATCCATTTTAGACACCAGGAGGATTTTTATATCCAAAGATATCTCCATTTTGGATTGTCTCTCTCTACGCCAAAACAGGGTAAAATAAGATCTTTCTTCTATTTTAGAGCGGGGAATAATTTCAAGAATAGAAGGGGGGTTCTTACACCTTTACACCTCAAAAGCTAGAGAGAGGAATCTTATAATAGGACTTATATATAGGCTATGCAATGGCCTTATGTATAGGCTATGCAGCAATAGGCCTTATCCATAAGCTATGTATAGGCCTTATGCGCATAAGCCTTATGCATAGGCTATGCATAAGCTATGCATACACCTTATGCAAGGCCTCATGTATAAGCATATGCATAAGGATATGCATAGGCCTTGTGCCGCATAGGCTATGCAACATGCCTTATGCATAGGCCTTGTGCATAAGGCCTATTGTATAATATGTTAAATGAACTAATTTTATGATTTTTTATGATAATCTTTTGTAGGTCTATTCAAGAAAACAACCACCAAGGGTTTAGGCCATGGGTGGTAGCCACGGGTGGCTCATAGGGATTCTACTAGAAGAGGTAACCCTCTTTTTCCATTCTTTGTTTATACTTATTCTCTTTGTGTTTTGGCAGCCTTAGGTGCTGGGTATTAGAGTTAGGTCAATAGTTTTATGTAATAGGCCTTATATGCATAGGCTATACAATAGGCCTTATGTATAAGCTATGCATAGGCCTTATGCATAGTCTTTTTTGTCTAAGCTTTAAGCATGTCTTTTATTAGAGAAATTGTGTTTTGTTGCCTTATGCATGTATGTAGCAGCAGTCTCGATCGGCCCTTTACAAGACCGAGATGTTATAAATCTGCTATCTATTATAAACGAACGATATGGGCAGCAAGCTTGGTCTCAGTTTACTCAGACACAGGCATGGTTTCATCAAACCTCTTCACATATACCAAGTTAATCTTTTATGCATTCTATAAGTCTTATTTTTAATCTTATATGTAGGTGAGCTTACACTCGGCCATGGGGAAAATCTACCCCACTTGCCACCAAGTTGGGGTAGAACATGCCTTTGATAGGCACGGGGCTGAGTGGTGCACGCCCATCACGATATGGTTGTGTTGACCCCACACCACCTTCCTCGACTAGACCCACCCCCGCTCCCTCACGTCCGTCTTTACCAATGACGACGATGTAGTAGGGAGTATGGGGGGCTAATAGACGTGCTAGTGGGGGGAGGGAGCATGTTGCTTTTGCTTTGGTAAAAGTAGCACTTGGTCTCCCAATGCATCTCCCCAATAGGGGGCTCTTCATCTACACGTTATGAGCCATCCCCCAAGATACCCATTCCACCATTTCGATCCACGTACCCTACCATACACTATGGACACCGATCGTGCCCTCATTATGGATGCATGAGGAAAGCAAGTAATGAACCGTATGCAAGTACTTGCAAACCTCGAGTTCATGAACTCCTTCAAGACTTGTGGAAAGCACAAGATGAGCTTTCAAAGAAATACGTCATTGATGTGCTTAAGTGAGAGTTTCCTATTCCACATGCGGGTCTTTGCTTCTCTAAGGAGAGGATGAAGAGGCCAATCAAGATTTTGCTCTCTAATAGGAGAGAAAATATCAAGAGAGCAGTAAAGAATAACTTGGAGAAGCCCAGCATTTGCATAACTGTGGAGTGGAGGCACACATGATGCAGCTTTGTGAGAAAGCACCCACGTGCTAACTCCTTTATTACTCATTTTATAAGTAATAATTTCCTCTCCTCTATCATTTTGTTTTGTACTATATTATTTTCTTTAACTAATTGTATATATATATATAACTAATTGTGTGTGTGTATGTGTGTGTGTATATATATATATATATATTTGTAGGGGGAGGTTGTTGGGAGTGTACCCAACAAAGGAGGAGTACGACTATGGGTACAAAGCTCCCCATCCGCAATTGTGGGCGTGGATGCGTACACGCGAGACATACACTTGGATGAGTCCATTTTGGGGACTCAAGCAAATGAGATAAGTGAGCCTAAACCATTTGCTTTTCTACATCTAATTGTATTTTAATTCCTTTGCTTAGTGCAAACTCTTGATGGCATGTACGTAGGATGAAGGGGAAAATGAAGAGGAGGATCCCGATTATGAGCATGACGCAATAAAAGCAAGTGAAGAGGACGAGGAAGACAATGATGATGATCACTAATAATCCAATGAGGATTCCGATTAGATACCTCTTCGTTGCATTTTATGTATATATAGCCAAAGGTCCAACACTTCATGAAATATAATAAATTTTGGGCTTAATTGCCTTCTCCACAATCTATGTGATTCTTATGTTTGTGTTTGTGTCATAAAATTAAAATTGTGACTTTGTTTTAATAAAAAAAGAGCTGGGGCAGATTGGCGAGTCCTTTGTAGACTCCCCAGTCTGTCCGAGCTCTTTTTTTGTTGTGCAAAGATTTTGTTTTTTCTAAGCAACAACAAGGTGTGGAGACACCACGGCCGGAAGAATGTGTGAAAGCATAGAATCAGGCAGATTATCCCAAGAAACTCATTACAACAAAAATAGCAGTGTTTCTAGCACAAAAATTTCCCCACATCTATCTACCCTTTTAGTTATAAAAACACTGCTATATTTGCTACTACACCCTCATTCTGTTGTAGTGATATATAACCATTTACCATGGTTTGTGAAAGAGTATGGAACTCCATCAATTTGGTCAACACAAGGAATGGAGAAGTCTCACTATCAAGCAAAAAACCCATACTTTTGTCACACCAAACATGCAAGAGGGAAAGTGAGAGCAAACAATCTACATGAAGTATTCCAATGGTTCTACTGGAGGATTCTACATAAATTATGAATAAAAGGAAAACTGGAGTGCATGAGGCCTTACATAGCACATAAAAAATAAAAAGGCAACAAGCATATAGAGGCTGCACAAAAACACTCAGAGTGGTGAGCACAGAAAGTGTGTATCAATCAATGCTGGGTAGACCATAGATTGAAGCTACTCTTTTGAAATTTTTTTATACGTTAAAATAGCAAGAGGAAGTATGTACAAGCCTTTTTGTATCTAGACGGAGATAATACTAAGGAAGTTTATCATCATCTTTTTCCTTGTCTATAACATGATTCTATTAACAAGACATGTTTATTACAAAAGACCATAACAACATGACATGGGTGTAGGTATGTTTTGAAAGAGAACCCATATCGCGTTGTTGTGATCGCTCACAAAAATTGTGTTTACCGCATAATGATACGAAAAATTATGTTTACCGCATAATGATACGAAAACATAATGTTTAGTACCTCACATTTGCATTCACTTTTACCACTAAGGAAGTTGATCATCATTTTGTCCTTGTCTATAACACGGTGCTATTAACAAGACATTTTTATTACAAAAGACCACAACAACGTGATAAGGGGGGGTAATCCTCTGTTGAAAGATGAACCGTATCACATTGTTATGGTTGTTAACCAAAATCGTGTTTAGTGCATGACGATACAAAAAAACCAAGTTTAGTACCTCATGTTAGAATTCACTTTTACAACTAAGGAAGTTGATCATCATTTTTTCCTTGTCTATAACATGGTGCTATTAACAAGATACGTTTATTACAAAAAGACCACAACAACACAACAAGGGGTAGTCCCGTCTTGAAAGATGACCCGTAAACAGAGTGTATATTTCATTGATAACTTTCATACAAGGTAAAAATTACAAAGCCCCTATGATGTTTGGGTTGGGGTGGTGGAGGATTGGAACTTTCAGGGGGGGACTCCAAACAACCGGGAGGAGGATGATTGGGACTATCGAGGTGGATATTTCCCTCAGCAATGCGTCGAGGGGGGGCGAGGGTGCACCCTCATGCGGCTAGTGGCACAAAATGATAGGAGGCGTACCGGGGCCTAATATTAACTTGGTTGATTATCTGTTCGATAAGCTCTCTCAAAAAAATCTCGTAGTCCTCCCGTAAGCATTTAGTTGGGGGTTTTGCAAAAAACAAAAAGAAATGTCAAGGATGAATAACAGACATTAAACAAAAGACTTTGAGAAAGGTATTTAGAATGTGATGTACAAAATAATACCTCTGATGGTATTTCAAGCAGAGAGTGCATCAAAAAGAAGGCATGAAACGCGACACGCCAACATAGGAGCTGCCATCTGGTTGATGTGGAACCCTACATCTAATATATCTTAAACAACTTACAAAATCTTCTTGGGTGATAGCCTCAAGTGCTACAATGATTTTTCTCTAGAATATGCATCCCAAAAAAATATATATATATATAAAAACAATGTCCATATGATAACCAAAAAATTGAATTGCCTTTATTGTTGCAAGTACTCACAGCATAACGTTAGCATGAGTGCCACTGGTGGAGTTGACCAAGTAACATTTCCTAGTCGGCAGCCAGCAGGTGGTATATCACGAAACTCTAATAATGGGAACTACAAGTAGTAAAAGGATGGACTTAGAATTATGTTATAAGAAAAATGAACCTAAACCATGAATAATAGGAATGAAAGAAATCAAGCAACTTACTCCTCGTGCTATGAAAGAACATGATTTGCATCAGATCGATGATGCAAGCGTAGAACCAATCACACAGACATCAATCATGCTAGTGACCTCAAATGCAAGGACCACCGAGACCAGAGAATTCACCATATATACCGACGACTGGTGATTTGCTGGTAGCCTTGAAATGACTGGGTTGTAAAAACATAAGCCGAACATAAAATTGGAGAAAATTACAATGGACCCCACAAGCAAAAACATACATTAGAATGCCACCAACTTGAGAATGAGGGACATCAAATCGTCGTTGACCTCCTTGCCCAAGTCAGATAGAATATCTACTTCATTGGTGTCGACAATGAAAAAGTAGTTGGATTTGTGAATCGAGACCCGGACTTTGAAGTATGGCCTTAGATATTCGAGGGCCTATGAGTTTGTCACACAAAGCTTGAAAGCCAACTCCTGCTGCTTATCCCTTCGTTCTCGATCTCTTCTTTCCTGCACTCTTCTTCTTTTGGCCCTAGACTTTCTCTCCTCCTCTAGCTATCGCAAGGTCTCTTCTACCTGCTCATGCGCCCGCTCAGCAGTTGCATTCTCTTCACCTCCTCCTTCTTGTGCATTCTCGATGTCTTTTCTTTCCAGGATTTCAGCCCTCCTCTTCAAGCTGCAAGTGTCTCAATTATGGGTGATTGGCACCTCCTCCTCGACCCTGACCCTTTGCCTCAGAATGGGAGGGAACTCCAATATCTCCCTCATTCTCTGATCATGAATAATGATAGGCTCAAGGTTTTACTTGAAATGTAGATGCCAAAGAGAAGCCATGTCCCTGGGCATGATAGTAACACGATGAGCGTGTGCCGCAAGGACATAGCTATCCTGAAAGAACTCCACAAGGAAGTCGTCCGTGAACTCTTGGAGGCATCCTAGGGCAAAAGGTTTCCAGTGCATATCCAAGCTATAATTCGCACAGATACCCCTAATCAACGGACATGTTCTTTTGGGCCTTGCGAATCTCTTTCAGCATGTTGGCACAGTTCCTCATTCGGGTCTTCCAAGCTTGATTCATAAAATATGTATGTTCTAGCCCTTTCGTACTCATCTCACTATGCTAGGATCACTTATTGAGGTACGATGGGCCGTGGACTTCGTCATGGCCATGATAACTAAAACCATGAAAACACATGACAACCTATTATAAATGGCAGCAATAACAATATGATGGCGAGAAAGTTGAGAAAATGACATAGAAGAACCGAATACATGAAAACAAGACATGACCACAACAATATGATGGTGGTCATTCTCTTACCAATATTGGTCTGTATCATGTTGTTGTGGTCATTTACTGAAACATAGGATTTTTCATTCAAACATCTTCATTCGAACAAAACATACCTTTACACCCAAAATGACCACAACAACACGATATGGGGTATACTTTCCAGTAAGATGACCTAGCATCGCGTTGTGGTGGTAGTTCTATGGAAAGGACTTGGTGTCTTGCATTTCTCTCATTAACACCAAGACGACCACATACATGTGATATACGACACATAGTTGCCAATAGAATGCCCTCCCCTTGTGTTATTGTGGTAGTTTTCGTAGTTAGAAGGGGCCTCACTTCTAAAACTTTCTATCTCCCAAAGCGACCACAACAGCGTGATACAAAGTATAATTCCCAATGGGATGACCTCCCAATGTGTTGTTGTGGTCATTTTGGGGGATAGAATGTTTTGTGAGCTACCGACATTAGATGAGCACCTATGTAAAGGTCATATCTTAGAGACACACAAAAATGAGATAGAAATCGAAAGGCAACCCCAATAGCGAATAACAACACAAAAATCTAAAAACTATGGAATGGCGCGATCTAATCTTGAAGTGGTTGCTATTGCCAAAAACCCAATGCACATCCCTGTAGTACTTGTGTGGTCGTCGAATCAGCCAAGGAACAGCATAGTCGTGAGGATGAAGACAAAGACAAAGACGACGATGAAGACACAGAAGCAACACAGTTTGGGAGGCCCACGATGACTAAAGTGACCGCATGAGAAATTAAATATAGCATTAATTGGCATTGAATGCACCACGTGGAAAAAATCTCAGTCGGGAGGCCTTTGAGTATGTCAATCACATCATGCACTTTTTGTCAATCTTGGGCCACGTGGAAAAAGTCTCGGTCTTCGAGCCCTTTACCCAAGCCTACCCAACGTTCCCACTCTCATCCCTTTTTTTTGCCATTTCCTCATCACTGCACCTTCCTCAAACCCTGGATTCTTCCTTGTCATCCAATATGGTGGTAACTCTTACCCTTTTATGTGTTTCTACCTTCCAATTCCTCATATTTCTCTTTGTTTGGAGTCTCGCTTTTGTTGTCATTGAGGGTTATTTAAGAAATGACCATAAAAACACGATGAGAGCTATTTCTTGGTGTATGACAAGCTCCCTTCGCGTTGTTATGGTTGTTTCTGTTTTGTCGCTGTTTGCTGATAAATTCTTCACATTGTTTGACTTTGGTGCTCATTGACGGCTTGTTTATTGCTGTTGGTTTGTGGATGAATATAGGCCAACCCTAGCAATTTTGCAGTTATGGAGGAGGAAGATGAAACTGTTGCTGAGACACCTGAAGTCAGGTTGTTTGGCTTTATCTACAAAGTCAAACAGCACCATCGCCAGCCAAATATTTTTAAAATGTTCAACAATGAGTTTGTTCTTGCATATGTGCTGAGGTCCCTTGATTCCCAGCATGCTACTCAGCACCTTGAGTTCACAAATGTTACTTCTGCTAGTCAAGTGGAGTTTAAAGGTGTTTCATTCGTTCATTCCCTTCACCTGAAGGCGGACTAAGGAAGTCGTACTATGAAAGGTTAGATGCCTTCTTAGTAGGTTGCCATCCAGTGCTCTTTGCTAGGAGTGGAAATGCCCACTCCACAAAAGAAAATGCAGCTTTGTTCGCTTTTATAAGGGATTCATCGTCTACCTCCATCTACCTCCATCGGCTGGATGAGAACTCCGAGGATTCGCCTGGACCTCAAGGTGAGGGTGGTCTTTTCCAAGATGGAGCTCAGGAAGCTTCAAAAATAGAGGATGATATTGATTAGGAGGAGGAGAGGAGGGAGGCCTAGAATGTGGACATTGAGGCTCTTTGCTGTAAAACCATCATTCCTATCGAGCAAGACACATGCTAGCATGCAGACGAGGACGTTGGGAATGTGCCCTTGTCAATTTTACCCTCATTTTTTATTGAAGGCATGCATTATGTGCTCTTGGCAGACATATAGGCTCTATTCAATTTACAGCAGGACTACTGCCTTTCCATCATTGCTCAGCATCTTGACAAAGATGAAGGGTTTGTCGAGCATGGAGATGACAAATACCCCTCCAAATAGATAGAAAACCCAAGGAAAGGGAGTTATTGTCTGTGGGCAGATACCCTCTGTCAACTGTTTCAAGATGGGGCTTCTTATGAGTCCCCTCTACCCTTCGAAGATGAGTTTAGACCTATCCAGGAGATGCTGTACATTTCTCGTATGGGAATGGATGCTACAATGTTGAGTTGCGCGGTTGACAACACAAGTGTCAATCTATGGAAACCAGACATTTTTGTTTTGGTGATGAAAATTAGAAGGTATGCATTGCTAGTAGCTCTATTGATTTACAACAATTCAATTTGGTAAGTTCTAATCATTTCTACAATTTTGTCTTCTAGTTGTATCCGGAGTTGGATCCTTTTATCCTTCATGCCTTTGGAGTTTGAAAGATCCCTGTCCCCTCAGCGCGCGCAATGAATTATGGGGTGCTAGCAGTAGCGGAAGTAGCACTTCTTGCGCAAGGTAGGGTCCCTCACCGACATATATCTAGACAAGAGACTAATCCCTCGGTTCTTCCAAAACCGAACCCAGAAAAACTTCCCTCGCCCAGAAAGCACAAATTTTTACTCTAACGTAGTCAAGAGCCTTAACTAACTGAACTGATGTGACCAAACCCGTAAGTCCCATAGTCAGATCAAGGAAAAGACTTGCACTTGGATCATAGAGACCAATGCTTTTTTCCTCATTGAGAGGCACATCCGTTGATTCTTTTCCATATAGAACAATTTTGATCCGGGATTTACTTCATCTATCGTACCATAACAAAATTGAGTCTCTTTTTAGGGATCCATCAATCCAGCCCAGACCCGTGGGTTAACCAACCACCGGGATCCATTTAAGAATTTGGTTAGGTTTTGTCCCGGGTACCAGAGAAAAGAGTTTCAAGGCTCCCTAGCCAGATATTCATGCAAACTTAAAACTAGTCACACCACTTACACACCCAATATGAAATTGCCTTTTTCACAGACTCAGCTGTGAAAACAATCTTTTAATAATGAAACTAGTCACACCAGTTACACACCCAATATGAAATTGCCTTTTTCACAGATTCAGCTGTCTTTAAAACAATCTTTTAATAATGAAACTATAGTAGCACTGATCATAATCCTCCAAAATATTCGGTTGAATCCTAATTTCTAATTTTTCCTTCATCGATGTACCTATGGCATCATTGGCAACCAGAATGCTCACCACCTATCAACTCAGGGGCCTTTTCGATAGTTTCTAGCTCATAGTACCCGACAATATATTCACTTATAAAAATCAAAATGGAATCTCCGTTGAAGATTGGCAAGATCAACCAACAAATCCCTATAAAAGAGCCATGGACTCATCCGTAGGACCAGCAAGGAAAACAACTCTTACTCCTCCTTGATCCAAATATCTTCCCCGATGCACATGTGGGTACCTTTGGCGACCCAGATCCCGAGCACCATATGGTCAGCACCCTCTAGGATGATTCGTAGGTCACCTAGCGCTTCACTCATAGGCCACTTCCTTGGTCCCTCATCCACCGTACCAGAAGCTCACCATTTAAATCGAACCGAGGCTGGTCAAGACCTCGGCTGACCTTCCTACGCGAGACGTCCTCCATTTACTCTCCCTCAGCTATTGCAACTTTATCAATTAGTCTCCATGACCTCATTCACAAGGTGGTCAAAATTCTTCCCCAGCATTCTTGACATAAAACAGTCATTTAAAAACAGGTCATAAATGCAGTTTCTATAACAGACTCTCGTCTTTCCACATTGTTCCACATCAATCCACATTATTTAATCCACATCCATTTCATATGTATACCCATTCTCATCCAATCACATCATTTTCATCTCATCACATCTTTCCTCATCAGATCTCATCCACTCGCATCTACCTGTATCCACATCTCATCACATCACATTTATTCACATCTCATCCATTCACATCACATCTCATTCATTCACATCTATCCCGTTTTACATCACATCCATTTCACATCACATCTCATTCATTCATATCCCGATGATTCACATCACATCACATCTCATCCATTCTCGTCCCATATCATTCATTCACATCTTGATTCACATGACATCACATCACATTCATTCACATCACATATCATCCATTCACATCTATCCCTATTTACATCACATCCATTTCACATCACATCTCATTCATTCACATCCCGATTCACATCACATCACATCTCATCTCATCCATTCACATCCTATATTATTCATTCACATCCTGATTCACATCTCATTCATTCACATCACATACAATCTATCCACATAACATCACATCACATCTATCCACATCTTATCTCATTCATGCACATCTCATCTCATTCATCCACATCCATCCAATCGTTCACATGTAGGACTACCCACATCCATCCATACATTCATATCTATCACTTCACATCCACATATATTCATGTCACATCACATCTCTTTACATCACTGTTGCGTGACGAGTGGTGATCAATGCAAGGATGCAACACAAAGATGGAAGCAGGAAAACAAGAGACTTGACATTCTTATTTAGGGCTCTTGTAGAGAGTCCCAAGTTGTAGGTGACAAGAGTTCCAAATTGTAGGTGAGTGTGGGGGTGGGCTTGAGAATAATCCCACATGGGAAGTTTTGGGAGTTTGAGTTTTAGTATAAATAGTGGCTCATTTGAGAGCTCACACACACATTGGGCTGAACTCATGCTTGAGCTCTCTTGAGACTAGCTCTCCCTCTTGTTCATAGAGGTGCAAGCTCTTCTCTCTCCCCATCTACACTATTGTATGAGCAATGCTCTTCTAATTCAATGCAATGAGATGATGTTTTTCTCTCTTCTGTTTTCTATTCTCTAGTGTTTATGCTTCTTTGTTGATGCTTGTGGATTCTCTATTAGGCCTTGTGTGGTAGTGGATTCAAGCTTAAGCTTCTCCATAGCTTGTAGCTTATCCATGGCCAAGGCATTGCTTGAGTAGTGAATGAGAATGCATGTTTATTTCAAGTTCCATTAAGCTTCAAGGTTTGTGTGCATGCTAGGGAAGTAAGTGCTTGAGAATGAAGTGTGCTTTGAGCTTGTGTGCTTATGAGTGAGCTTGTGTGTGCATTAGCTTAGTCTTCATCTTGTATTAGATACATGAATGAGTGGGATGATGAGTGAATGAGCTATGGCAAGATTGAGCTTGTGTGTGTAAAGTCTATGTCAAGGTAGTGGTGTTCATAGCATTCTCTCCCGAAAGGGATAAGCTTTCATGCACCGATACGGGTTGAATCCCTAGCTCCGAAAGGGATGCAAATCCCATTGGATTGAGCTACACGCAGATCATGCTACTCTTGCTACAAGTGTAAAGAGTCTTCCGTCTCTCCATTGGTGCCGTTGCCGGGGAGAAGACTCAAAACCGGTTGAGAAGCTTGCATTACTACCACTAATTCTTTTTGTTTTTAGGTTTAGGGTTAGCACGAGTGTGGAATCTCGGAGCTGTGAGATTAGAAGAGAAAAAGTAGATTAGTACTTACTTGTGTGGTTGAGATCTACTCCCGCTAATGTTTTTTGTTTATTGCAATGCTTTCATTCATGTTTATGCTTTCCATGGTTGCTTTCATTGTTGTGTTCATGTTTTGTTCATAGATTAGAGTTAGAAAAATTAGTTTTAAGTGCTTTGTGGCTCGTCTTGTGTGCACGGCAGTAAAGAGAGAGGAGGAGAGGCCGGATAAGGCGGCCATATCTGCCTCACCCGCAGCAGAGAGGGTGCCTGGCCGCTGAAGGGCCGCGAGGAGGTGAAGGAGAAGGCGTAGCAGAGGAGGCTCTCTTGCGGGCTAGCTAATTGACTGGCTTCAGCTGCTGGCCACTGAAGGCAGCACACAAGCCAAGGAAGCGAAGGCCGCAAGAAGGCGAAGGTGGCCGCAAGGAGGCGAAGGCGAGTACGCGGCTGCAGCAAAGATACGTGAAGCCAAGGAAGCGAAGGTGGCCCCGCAAGGAGGCTCTCTTGCTGGCGAGCTCATTGCCGGCTTCAGCTGTGCGAGAGCGAGGTGCCTCACCCGCAGAGGAGGAGGAAAACAAGGCGAAGGAAAGGTGGCCGACGAAGGTGAGCAGGAAAACAAGGCGAAGGAAAGGTGGCCGACGAAGGTGAGCAGCAGAGGAAGAGGAAGCGAAGAAGAGGAAGCGAAGGTGAGGTGGCCGAAGGCGACGAGGAGGCGAACTCATTGACGGGCCGCAGTGAAGAAGGTGAGGAGGCGAAGGGCCAGGAGCTGCTTCAAGGAGGCCGCAGCAGAGAGAAGAAGGCGGCTGTAGCGAAGAAGCAAAGGAGACGAAGGCATCGGCGGAAGCGAAGGAGGCTGCCGCCCGCCGCCGCCGTCGCCCCGCAGGAGCAACACGCAAGGTCTTGCCGATGCTGGAAGCAGCAGCAACGGCAGCGAGGCTACTGGAAGGTGACTGTAGCGAAGAAGCAAAGGAGGCGAAGGACCAGGAGGATAAGGTGCCAACGCAGGATTCGGAAGGGATAAGGTGCTAGGCGAAAGGTTAGTATTTTATTTTATTTTTATTATTTTTATTATTTTGTTTTTTTTGTTAATCTTTAATTTCTCATGTTTTCATGTTTTTTTGCATCTTTTTAAAAATAAAAAATAAAAATAAAAAAAAATAATTAAAAAAATAATTAAAAAAATTATTAAAAAAATCTATAAATTATGTGTTTTCTTTGGAGTCCACATTTTCTGCATATTCTATATTTTTTTAAATTTTTGTAATTTTTTACATAATTAATGTAATCTGTATAATTAGTATTTTTAGCATAATTCGTATTTTTGTATAATTAGTAAAAAATTAAAAAATAAAATAAAATAAAATAAAATATATATTTACACACATATTCATGTTAGTTGCATATAGTGGTTAGGTAGGGCTTAATATATATATATATATAATAAAATAAAATATATATTTACACACATATTCATGTTAGTTGCATTTAGTGGTTAGGTAGGGTTTAAAATATATATATATATATATATATAATAATAAAAATAAAAATTAAAAAAAATCAAAAACTGGACACTGTAACGTGCTAAAAATAGCGTATGCATCTACACTCGGGAACAATACTAGGGGGACGTAACACTAGTGCATCATCTAGGGTAACCACTTAAGGGAGCGGCACTCAATCGGTTGTTGGCAACTTGGAGAGCATTCTCGAGACATCTTTGGAGTCTCAAACAGAGAGCCTCTCATATTTCAATGGATGTAAATGAGTCATTTGGCATGAATAGACCATCCACACCCATTGGTATGGCAGATTCTGCTAATCCATTTGAAATCCCAGATGGAGAGTTGATTTACAACATGAGACTCCATTTCTTGTATACAAACGCGCATGGCGGTGAGATCTACAAAGATCCAATGAGCCGGTTTGTTGTTAAAATTGCAGACATTCATTCTGCGTTTGAACCAACACCATGGGTAAACTACCAAGACGATATGTACATGGGTAGAAATGGAGTACGCTACGAGGTCACCAAAAATCCTGAACAAGTGGATGCTTTGGGTGTACTTCAACCTAGCGCACAAGCAAAGTAGAAGAAGGAGCTTCCATCGGACCCAAAAGTGCCAGGAACATCGCGCAGACCTGGTACGCCCATTTCTTTACTTGAAGAATTGTTTTCCGATAGGAATTGGGAGGATAGAGAGAACGGAAAAAGAAAAAGAGACCAAGAAAAACCCATGGGACATAGTAAAAGAAATTCCAGTAGTTAAATCCTATCAGGACGACCCAATTAAAGAGGTGTATAGGGATGTGGTAGAAACCTACTATGCAACCACTAAGCACCTGAGCTTAGAGATTCCAGTCACGCATACAATAACTGTAGAGCATCTAGAAGGTTTCACTAAGCGTGTTCATGATAGATGGGGGAACGACTTTAGAACCCTTCAATGGCCAGAGGTTAGGGAAATGACATGGAAAGGAAGGCCCCTATTCATTGAGATGTCTACCTTAGACACGGCACGTCCAGATGAATCTGCCTTTCGAGGAGAAACACTAGCACCACCATGGGCTAGGACCCCAAGTGTGGCTCGACCAACACCTTCCATGCGAACAACTGCTAAAGGACTAGTCTTTCCAACGATTGATCCTATGAGGAGACCCGGGGCTATTAGAGAATCTAGGGGAGAAGAAAGACCATGAGCAAGTGGATATGTACCTCCAAGAGAACCCCATAGAACCAAGTGAACTGACAATTGAAGAGCCTAGAGTTAGAGGCCGAGACTCATATAGGAGACATGACGATGAATATTCTAGAAAAGTGAGACCATCTGCGCTGCAAAAGCTTGTCAAGAAGTATGACAGATCCGGTGACCCATATGACCATATAGCAGCTTTTAAGCAAGCTATACATGTGGAGCAAGTCACGAATACGCATACGCAAATTGAAGGATTTGGCTTGACGCTAGAGAGTAAGTCTTTATCATGGTTTTAGACTTTAGAGCCTGAGGCAAAGCAATCTTTCGACGGGCTGGAAAAGAGCTTTATAGCTGCGTTTTCAAAAATGGGAATTAAGCACAATGCGGTAGCTCAAATTTACGCTTTTAAGCAAAAAGATCAAGAATCTGTGCGAGATTGCATAAATAGGCTAAAGTAGTACATCAATCGATGCCCTTACGATGAGAAGCCAAGCCAAGGAAGATTAATTTCTATCTTCTTGGAAGGCTTACGAAACAAGACGCTTCACGCTCACTTGTACGCAAAGAAGCATGTCATCTTCAATGAGTGTTGCATGGATGCCATGGATTACGATGACAACTTTGACATGACTGGCATGGAAAACCAAGATAGTCATCCAGATGATAAACGTAGCTCTGGGAAGGGCTCTGACTCTAGTGTGCCATTAGTTAATCCAGATCAGATTGCCGAGATAGTCTTGAAAAAGATGGGGCAATACTACAGACCTTCCTACCGACCCCAACCATCATACATGCATACTGTACCTACAGGCCCCTAAGTCTGTGGAGGATGTGGAGGTAGCCATAAAATCGAGCAGTGCCCAACCTTCTCACCATCATTGGTTGGCAATCAACCAACAAAGAAGTGGTGCCAGCTTTGTAAATGGAACTACACACATGTGACTTCGGACTGCAATCACATTGCAAGGATACAAAGGGAACAAGCAGCCAACTCTGCACCTAGACAGCAAGTTGTGAACCATGAGAGAACCTTAGTTGCTCAGGAGCAAGCACGGCCAGTGCTAGGGGCTCAACCTCCACCTGGCACAGCTTCCTTTAGATATGTGGAATACGAGAATCCTGAATTAGGTATGGAGATGGTTAGCTCTCAACCATACTACATCGAAGTGGAGCATCCTCTTGTCGAACCCTACTTTGAGAAACCCACCGGACCAAGCCTAGCTCATGACTTTAATGGAGACCCAAGCTCTTTGATGCTTATAGGATCTCAGCCAAACAAGACTCAAGGTTATCCAGGACCGTATCCTACAAAGAGACTATACCCCACGCAACAAACAGGACCATGCTACGAATGTGGTGGACCACATTGGGCGAGAGAATGTCCAAACAAGAAACAACCCCTCTTAGCTAACATAGGCACAACATCTATGTTTCCACCTATAGAGAGGTTTTGCCAAGGGTGTAGCATTGACCATCTACCAAAGGATTGCTTGTTGAAGCCTGCGGATCTGGCAGCACAAAAAGCTAAAGCGCCCCTCAACTATGTTGAAGTGATTCCATCACCCACGACATCTGAGGAGGAGAACAAACTAGTGTCGCTAAGAGTAGTGACTAGAGCCCAAGCGCAAAAGAATGTCAAAGCGGTTGTTGAGAAACCCTCTGAGATTAAGGTTCTATCCAAAGATGGAAAAGAGAGAAAGAAATCAACTCGACGTAAACCACGCAACAAGAGGAGTAAGAAGTCGACGGAGCAGAAGAGCTCTGATGGAGGAAATTCTATCCCAAAAGAGCTAGAAGGAATGTTGAAAACAAAACAAATAGGAGAGAAAACTCAAATTGAGCAAAAGGGAAAAGCATCCGAGTCTGAGGAAAGCTCAGGAGGATCAGTCCTTGTGGACAAGGTGTACGAGCCTTTAGATGCAGCGCTTCAAGCGTATAATAGTAGGATCACAGCTCTGACCAAGCTGCCGTTTCCTTCCTCTAGCTAATTGGATGTTTATAGCCATGTCTTATTCAGTAAAATTGCTTGTTTTGTTATTGTTTGTCAGTAGTACTTTTGCTTTCAAAAAAGAAAAAAGAAAAAAAAAAGAACACACAAACCACCTATCATTTTGCTTGCAGGTACACACTGGAGATTCTACTCTTCCTTCGCATCTACGCGCTCGAGGACGTGCGCAAAATAGGAAGGGGGGAATGTTGCGTGACGAGTGGTGATCAATGCAAGGATGCAACACAAAGATGGAAGCAGGAAAACAAGAGACTTGACATTCTTATTTAGGGCTCTTGTAGAGAGTTCCAAGTTGTAGGTGACAAGAGTTCCAAATTGTAGGTGAGTGTGGGAGTGGGCTTGAGAATAATCCCACATGGGAAGTTTTGGGAGTTTTAGGAGTTTTAGTATAAATAGTGGCTCATTTGAGAGCTCACACACACATTGGGCTGAACTCATGCTTGAGCTCTCTTGAGACTAGCTCCCCTCTTGTTCATAGAGGTGCAAGCTCTTCTCTCTCCCCATCTACACTATTGTATGAGCAATGCTCTTCTAATTCAATGCAATGAGATGATGTTTTTCTCTCTTCTCATTTCTATTCTCTAGTGTGCATGCTTCTTTGTTGATGCTTGTGGATTCTCTATTAGGCCTTGTGTGGTAGTGGATTCAAGCTTAAGCTTCTCCATAGCTTGTAGCTTATCCATGGCCAAGGCATTGCTTGAGTAGTGAATGAGAATGCATGTTTATTTCAAGTTCCATTGAGCTTGAAGGTTTGTGTGCATGCTAGGGATGTAAGTGCTTGAGAATGAAGTGTGCTTTGAGCTTGTGTGCTTATGAGTGAGCTTGTGTGTGCATTAGCTTAGCCTTCATCTTGTATTAGATGCATGAATGAGTGGGATGATGAGTGAATGAGCTATGGCAAGATTGAGCTTGTGTGTGTAAAGTCTATGTCAAGGTAGTGGTGTTCATAGCATTCTCTCCCGAAAGGGATAAGCTTCCGTGCACCGGTACGGGTTGAATCCCTAGCTCCGAAAGGGATGCAAATCCCATTGGATTGAGCTACACGCGGATCATGCTACTCTTGCTACAAGTGTAAAGAGTCTTCCGTCTCTCCAATCACATCACATGCTTTCACATACACTTCCACATCCATTCTTTCACATACATCCACATCCATTCTTTCACATACATATCCACATCCATTCTTCACATACACAGTCACATTGATTCTTCACATACACATTCACATCCATTTTCATCACATACACATCCACATCCATTCTTTCACATACACTTCCACATCCATTATTTCATCCATATCCATTCTTTCACATACACATCCACATCCATTCACATACACATCCACATTCATTCTTTCACATACACATACACATCCATTCTTTCCTTGAAACTGACGAAAGAGTTTGGTCTTGGTCATAGTCTGATTCAAGGTTCGAGTTGGATAAGATTTTTCTTGAACTATCTTTCTCGAAAAGGTTTGATAATTCAGTTACTATTTTATTGAATTTCTTTCTTTGAATATTCACTTAACTGATTTCTAAATTAGTTACGAATTCCAATGAGGAATAAACTAATCATTTATCTGAATATTTTGATCTCGATAGATTTCTTGAATTTTCTTTTTATAATCCGTGTGAATATAAAAAGATTGAAATTTCTCTCTCAGAGTATTTGATTATTCATTTATCAAACACACATAGAATTTAAGAGAATTCTAATTTTGATATAAAAATTCTTTATGCATCTATTTATGCATAAAAATCAACTTCAATGAATCTATTTATGCATAAAATCAAATTTAATAGGAATAACACTTTTAAAGTAAAAAGAATTTCATTATGCATCTATTTATGCATAAAAATCAATTTTTAAAAGAATAACGCTTTTATAATAAAAAAATTTCCTTTATGCATCTTTTTATGCATAAAAATCAAATTTAATAAGAATAACACTTTTATAATAAAAAGAATTTCTTTTATGCATCTTTCTATGCATAGAATCAAATTTAATAAGAATAACACTTTTTTTTTAAAAAAATTCCTTTATGCTTCTTTCTATGCATAGAAATCAAATTTAATAAGTATAACACTTTTGTAATAAAAAAATTCCTTTATGCATCTTTCTATGCATAAAAATCAATTTTAATAATTAATATCAGTGATATCCATGCATATTCATAGGTGAATATGTACATGGAGTAATTAGAATATTTCTTTTAGATGCCAAAATGTTGGGAATTACTCTTTTGGAATAACATAAAAACAAACTTTCTTTTTCACAAAATTCTGGAAAATTTTACCATTACCTCCTTTGTATGGCTGACCATTTCTCATTTTTATCTTTTTTTATTTAACTTAATTAACCCAATTTAGAATTATAAAACTCTAATCTACATAATTTTCTAAATTCAAGAGGGTAAATAATAAGAAGAGTTTAATTAATCATTTAGTTAATCTTTCTAGGATTGAGGAAGGTTGGAATGTAAAGAAGAGAAGGGGGTGGCCTTTTTATCAAAGGCATAACATTTGAATTTAATTGCAAAACATAAAAATCAAGAAAACCATAGATTTTTCATTAAAAATTCGTAAACAAAGTAAGAAAATTAGCTTACATGGAGCTTGTAAGCTCTCCTTTGGCTTGAGGGATTGAGGGTTCTACTCTTGTTTGAAGCAAGAGTGGCCACCAATTCACAGGATTAGGCCAAAAACAATTGAATTATTAAAAAATTCAATGTAGATGGCTCAGGACGACAGGAGTAGAGTAACAATGCATAAACACCATTAAGATTTTACAAAGGGGGAGGCTTCTATTTACAGGAAAAAGTGAGCCTCTAACCAAGCAAACTGATTCTAGAATTTGCCAGATTAGTTTGGTCAATTTTTTACCATTTTTGGGTCAGTTCAGCTTACTTTTTGGATCTAGTTTTGAAACAGGAGAGAGGAGAGATGAAAATATCTCATTTTATTTGATTAAAAATTGGGGGTAATGATGAGAAAAAGGTGCCTACTTCATGAGGGGAGACCCCCACACTGAGGTGTCAAAATTCAGTTTTTTAATTCTTTTCTTTGGTCCTTAGTGTCCACTCTTCATCTTATGTGAGCATTTACTCATTTTTGGGGGGGTTTTCTTTTATTCTTCAATTTATCTCCTCCCTACACTTGGATTGATCCTATTGGCCCATAGGGGCCTTAATTGGACCATAATCCAAAAATTTCTAAAAATCTGGACCCTTAGGCTAAGGTTCTTTATACCTATTTTCAATTAATTCCAATTGCACATTGGAAAGTTCTTTTTGAATTTTTGTTTCAGGGGAAACCATTTTAGACACTAGAAGGATTTTTATATCCAAAAATATCTCAATTTTGAATTACCTCCCTCTAGACATTTTCTCTCTCCCTGAGGCCAAAACAAGGTAAAACAGGATCTTTCTTTTATTTCAGAGAGGGGAATAATTTTAAGATTAGAAGGGAAGGTTCTTACACATGTACACCTCAAAAGCTGGAGGAAGGAATCTTACATCCTATCCCGCTTAAAAAACGAGAGATGTTCTCATCTCGCAAACTAGACAACACTTTCCCTTAAGATCCAATTGATTCTGGGGTTCCTTATAGTCTGGTCAACCCAATAGAATCCTGGGATAAAGTTCCCTTATATAGAACTCATCATCAAATAACAATTCATTCACATCATATCATTTATATCTTTAACGCAATAATGGTCCATTAGACCAAAATTTCCATCTGAACAGTCCTCCATGGGAATTTCAATTATACAGATATTTAATTTGTCATCCCTTAACTTGATCCACTGGGTCAAGTGTTAATAGTAGCAATCTGTTAGCACAATCCACTAATCTCATAGTGATTTTCTGAAGTCATTATCGTCATTCTAGTTACGAACATCATCACAGCAGGACTCGTCCCATTCATTCTCATTGTGGTTTTGCTCAGCTTATTGCTTTTCAACCAAAATTCAGGAATTATCATTTTTCAATCAGAATCCAAATCAACTCATCAACTCTCAACCAGAGTTTTAAAAGCATATCAACCACATTCGAATTCATCATCTGGATAGCATTTTTGCTTATAATTTCAAGGTCTTAGATTTACTCGTATATACTGCCAGTAAAGAGCTACAGTTATACCCTCGGTATATACGAGTAGTCACGGTCCTTGGAATTACAAGGTAAATCATGTCTAGGCCTCAAGAAAGTCAGGGATTCCATGTAATTATGATACTCCCATCTGAAGACCCAATTACTAATTTATGAATTTCAGTATGAGTATCAATTTGTATGAATTTCATTACACATTTCTAACTTTTTACTATTACTTCATAAATCTTTGATATTTTTGGCTTCTCGGTTGATCCACTTTAGCCAATTCACTCTAATATGAGCTGAAAGATCTCTGTCCCCTCAGCGCAACGAATTCTGGGGTGCTAGCAGCGGAAGTAACACTTCTTGCACGGGGAAGGGTCCCTCACTTGGGGCCTAACGCACATATATTCAGATAAGAGACGAATCCCTTGGTTCTTCCAAAACCGAACCTGAAAAAACATCCCTCGCCTGGAAAGCACGGGCGATTCCTCTGATATTTTTACTCTAACATAGTCAAGAGCCCTAACTAACTGAACTGATCTGACCGAACTCGTAAGTCCCATAGTCAGATCAAGGAAAAGACTTGCACTTGGATCATAGAGACCAACACTTTTTTCCTCATTGAGAGGCACAGCTGTTGATTCTTTTCCATAGAACAATTTTTATTTGGGATTTACTTCATCTATCGTACCATAACAGAATTGAGTCGCATTTTAGGGATCCATCAGTCTAGCCTCCTAACCCCATCCAGGTCTTGTTGGTGGCCAGATATTCATGCAAACTTAAAACTAGTCACACCACTTACACACCCAATATGAAATTGCCTTTTTCACAGATTCAGTTATCTTTAAAACAATCTTTTAATGAGACTATAGTATCACTGATCATAATCCTCCAAAATATCTGGTTGAATCCTAATTTTTAATTTTTCCTTCATCGGTGTACCTATGGCATCATTGGCAACCAGAATGCTCATCACCTGTCCACTCAGGGGTCTTTTGGATAGTTCCTAGCTCATAGTACCCGACAATATATTCACTTATAAAAATCAAAATGGAATCTCCATTGAAGATCAGCAAGATCAACCAACAGATCCATATAAAAGAGCCATGGACTCATCCGTTGAGGACCAGCAAGGTCAATCAACCAGATCCATGCCCAAATTCAGAAAACAACTCTTACTCCTTGATCCAAATATCTTCCCCGATGCACGTGTGAGTATCTTCGGTGACCCGAGCACCATATATGGTCGGCACCCTCTAGGATCCTTCGTCGATTCGCAGGTCACCTAGTGTTGAAAGATGTAATCATGGTGTTGTGTGTATGTGTGAAAGCACCCTAGAGGTGCAAGATATTGTGGTAAGATAGGAATGCCACATGTAATATTGTATGGTGTGTTGAGTGTTGAGTGAAGAAGAAGAAGATTTTGAGCCTCTCACCTCATGTGTTCTCTATTAGGGTTTTGTGAGTGTGTGTGTGCTTGTAAGAGCTCAAGCTCTCTTCCTCTTGCATCTTTTCATTGTATCAGAGCTTGGGTGGGCTCTTGGTTATGGTGATTATTATGTATATTAGCTTGTTTATGTGTTTGTTTGATTAAGCATGTTATTATGGTTCATTTTTAAAAACAATTTATGCACACTCTATTATTGTTCTCTATTTGCATTTGAGAGAGGAGTTCAAAGCTGCCTCTATGAAGCTGAAAATTAAGATTTCAGCATTATGAAGACTATGGAGTCTTCAAACATCAAAGAAGCTGCCCAAGAGAGTTGCAAATGGGAGTTTGCAACATGGAGAGCTTGCTCATCATCAAGGAAGCTGAAAATGGAGATTTTAGCATTATGAAGGCTATGGAGTCTTCATCATCATCAAGGAGAAGCTGCCAAGAGAAGATTTGCTACTGATTATGCCTCAAGAAGGTTGGGTTTGTGAAGTTTTGCCTCAAAGTTTTGTGGTTGAGCATGGAAGAATGCTCTATGAAGGGTTGCTATGTATGGGATTTGTGTATCCCATGAATCTTGTGTGGAGGTGCATGCTTGTCAAGATAATGGCAAGTGAGATGGTGAACTCAATGGAGTTCACATGTGTGTGCATCAAGAAGAGGATGCACTTGTGAATGTTTGATCAATGAAGGAGAGCAAAGAAGGGGATGAAAACCTTGGCAGTTTCCACATGTTTATGCACCTATGGTTTCATTTGAGAGACCATGTAAAAAGCACCCTTAAAGGTTCAGCATGCAAAGAGAAGGAGCATGTAAGCTGTGAGCTCAATGGAGAGCTTTGGATGGCTAGCGGCCTTGGATTAGGCCAAGAGTGAATCTTGTGAAGAGATTAGCAAAATTGCAGCAAATGGAAGGCTTTGAAAAGCCTTAGCAAGCTTAATGTGGAGATACTGCTATAATAGAAGAGCAGCATAGATGGTAGCTGAATGGACAAGACAATGGCAGCAGCCAGCAGAGGGAATCACAACCAATGGCAGAGAAGCAAGTCTATTTAATAGACAATGTAGTACAGCAGCAAACTGTAGAAGCACCATTGCTAGACTCAGACTGCCTGTCATCATCGCCTAGTAGTAGGCAGCGCAACACAATAGAGCAATGGAAGGACGAGAAAGTAGTGAGGAATAGCAGGTAGACATCTAGCACAAGCAGTCATCATCAGAAGGGGTAGTCGTCACCACCAGTCAACAGAACACTCGCACGCAAGAGGCGACAGCAGTCCGATTCGAACAGTGAAAATTCAGTAAGAGAAAAGGCAACTCGTGGGGCAGTGTGGTAGAGAGGCAAACACAGCCATTGTTGCAACAACAGGAGATGAAGGAGGCGTAGGCGGATCAGAAGCAGCGTAAATGAAGTAACAAGGAAAATAGCAGCGTGTCAGACGGTGGACTGAACCAGGATATTGACGCCCAGGACAAGGCGACGAAGACTACTGTGGAGACCTCAGGTGACAGTAGCAGCTCAAGTCAGAGGAAGATGGCAATTTCACGCAATAAAAGAATTCCCATAGAAGAGAAAATGTGGAGTGCAGGTCGCCATGGAACCTGCGAGTGCAGGTCAAAGTGTAAAAGGCGATGAAGATAGAAAGATGAAGAAGATTAGTGAAGGAGAAGACCTTCCACATGCGTGGAGCCCAATCCTGACAAAAGAGGCTGCAGATGCCCGAGCTCACCAAGAAGCTCAAAATGGTTGTTGTGATGTGTGCAAGAGCGATGCACGTGTGAGGTGCATGTGCATGGGTTGGTTTCCACCCGAACTTCCATGTTCAAATCGGACTCAGTGGTTCCGCTGTGAGCGAGTCGGCTCAAAATGGACTAGGTGTCTAAGATGGTAGACATGCACACACATGTTTGATTGAATACTCCAATGTATCATTGAGGGGAAGTGTTGAGAGGTAGCGATTGCGTTTGTGCAATGCTACATTGATATGGATGATGGATGATGGGTGAGTTGTGGAACACCTCGATTAAGAGGGGGTGTTGAAAGATGTAATCGTGGTGTTGTGTGTATGTGTGAAAGCACCCTAGAGGTGCAAGATATTGTGGTAAGATAGGAATGCCACATGTAATATTGTATGGTGTGTTGTGTTGAGTGAAGAAGAAGAAGATTTTCAGCCTCTCACCTCGTGTGTTCTCTATTAGGGTTTTGTGAGTGTGTGTGTGCTTGCAAGAGCTCAAGCTCTCTTCCCCCCTGCATCTTTTCACCTAGCGCTTCACTCATAGGCCGTTTCCTTGGTCCCTCATCCACCATACCGGAAGCTCACCATTTAAATTGAACCAAGGCTAGTCAAGACCTTGCTACGCGAGACATCCTCCATTGGCTCTCCGTCAGCTTGTAAGATTCCTCCCTCCAGCTTTTTGAGGTGTGTAGGTGTAAGAACCTCCCCTTCTGATCTTATAATTATTCCCTCTCCAAAATAAAAGAAAGATTTTGTTTTACCCTGTTTTGACCTAGAGAGAGAAAATGTCTAGAGGGAGGTAGTCCAAAATTGAGATATTTTTGGATATAAAAATCCTCCTAGTGTCTAAAATGAATTCCCCTGAAACAAAAACTCAAAAATAACTTTCCAATGTGCAATTGGAATTAATTGGAAATACGTATAAAGAACCTTAGCCTAAGGGTCTAGATTTTCATAAATTTTTGGATTATGGTCCAATTAAGGTTTCTATGGGCCAATAGGATCAATCCATGTGTGGGGAGGAGATAAATCCAATTTGTAAAAGAAGATACCCAAAAATGAGTGAATGCCCACATAAGATGAAGAGTTGACTATGTACAAGGTTTATTAGTAAAAGACTATGAGTATATTACAAAAAAAAATGAGATATTTTGGGTATAATGATTCCATTTTGACACATGTGTAAGGAAGGGGAGTCCCTACAAGGAGCCGCCTACTTCTCATGCTTGAATGAGTTTTAAACTCAAAAAAAAATGTGATATTTTTATCTCTCCTCTCTCTTGGATCAAACCAAATCAAAAGGGAACCAAACTAGGTCCAAATCTTGTCCAAATTCAACCAAACTGAACCTGGAAAATTCTAGAAATTAGTTAGATTTGGTTAGAGGCCTCCATCTCCTATAAATAGATCGTTAGCCCTTTGTAAAAAAATATGAGAACTATACTATGCCAGTATTATGCTGAAATAATGATAATTTTTACTATTCTCTAAAATTCTCTCCAAATTAAAGAAATTGGAGCTTCCCTCTTTCTTCAATCTCCATTGGTGGCTCCATCAACATACCAAACCAACGTATTGGTTGGGGGCCTCTACCGTGATCAAAGAATCAAGCAATTTGTAAGGTAAAGGGTAAATTTTGATCCTTTTCTATAATTTCCTCAATGTTTCTATCTTCTCAACCCCTCTCTAGCTTGAGAAGCTTAATTGGAATGGATTTTTAATGCTATTGAAGTTAATTGATGAATGGTAGTAAGGAAATACATAAATTTCCATTTATGCTTAATTTTAATGGTTTTTATGTAATTTCTCTCTCTCACTCAAAGAATGGTCATTCCCATGACCTATTCTCAATCCAAATGAAGCTTCTCATGAAGCTTTTCCCTAATCCAAGAATAAATTCTGTGCTTGTTTAATTGGAGGCCAAATTAATGACTTTTTTATGCTTTTAAGTTAGTTATTTCATGAAAATTTATGATTCAATTCAGAAGGGGTTAATGATCCAATTAGGGATCATTCTAATCATATCCATAATGTTAAAGTTCATTCTTTTAGAATAAATTAAGATTTATCAGTAATAGCAGCGGTGCTATGGTAAATTGTTTGTAAAAATTACACTTAAAATATTTTTATTCAAAGTATGAAAAGAGGACTTCCTACCATATAGGAATTATCATCCTAGATAAACTGATTGATTCTCATAGTAATCATAGATATATTGATTTTTAGGATTATGCATAATTAATGAATTTTTAGATAAATTTATTTATCTATGAGAAATAATTAAATATTAAAAGAGGAATTCCCATTACATTTGGAATTCCATGATTGGATGGAAAAAGAGAATTTCCTATCATATTGGAATTATGGGATAATTTATTTAATTTTAAAAATGAATTTTTAGATAAATTTATTTAACTATGAGAAATAATTAAATGTTAAAAGAGGAATTCCCATTACATTTGGAATTCCATCATTGGATGGGAAAAAGAGAATTTCCTATCATATTGGAATTATGGGATAATTCATTTAATTTCAAAAATGAAGTTTTAGATAAATTTATTTATTTGAGAAAGAATTAAATGTTAAAAGAGGAATTTCCATTACATTTGGAATTCCATCATTGGATGGGAAAAAGAGAATTTCCTATCATATTGAAATTATGGGATAATTCATTTAATTTTAAAAATAAATTTTTAGATAAATTTATTTATCTATGATAAATAATCAAATGTTAAAAGAGGAATTCCCATTACATTTGGAATTCCATGATTGGATGGGAAAAGAGAATTTCCTATCATATTGGATAAAGAGGAATTCCTATTGCATTTGGAATTCCATCATTTAGATGGATAAAGAGAAATTTCTAGCATATTGAAATAATGGATATTTTAAATGAATTTATTTTATAAGAAATATTTGATGGGTAATTGGGATCCTAGAAATTAAATGGAAAAAAGAGGATTTTTTTTTGTATAAATTCGATTTATGATTATTTTACCATAAGAGGAAATATGGGTAGAATTGATTTTTACAAATCCCATGAATTCTTTTATTCAAAAGAAGAATATTGAATATAATTCAATTGAGGAATTGAGAAAGAATACAGAACTAGCTATCAGAAAAAGAATCTTTAATTAGGCCAAGCAATTGGCTAAAATTTAGAAAAAGTCCTATTATCGGTATCAATCTAGAAAAAGCTATTAAATGGTAATAGCATGTGACTGGATGTGATAAGAAGAAAATAGGATGTGATAAGATGTGTATGGGCTGTGAATAGGATGAGAATGGATGTGTGTATGGGATGCGATAGGATGTGAATGAATGTGATAAGATGAAAATAGGATAAGATGTGATGTAATGGAAATAGATGTAAATGTGAATAATGAGATGAGAGGATATGTGCAAGGGTGAGATGGGAAGTACGCGGATGCGATGCGGATGTATATGTGAAAGAAGGGATATGCATGTGTATGTGGATGTGTTTGTAAAAGAATAGATGTGAAGGTGTATGTGGACGTATAGATGTATAGATGTGGATATGGATGAATGGATGTAAATGTGGATGTGGATGTATGAATGTGAATGTGGATGTGGATGTATGAATGTGGATGTAGATATGGATGTATGAATGTGAAGGTGTATGTGGACGTATAGATGTATAGATGTGGATATGGATGAATGGATGTAAATGTGGATGTGGATGTATGAATGTGAATGTGGATGTGGATGTATGAATGTGGATGTAGATATGGATGTATGAATGTGAATGTGGATGTGGATGTATGAATGTGAATGTGGATGTGGATGTATGAATGTGGATGTGAAAATGGATGTATGGATGTGGATATGGATGTGGATGTATGAATGTGAATGTGGACATGAAAATGGATGTATGAATGTGGATGTGGAAATGGATGTGTGGATGTGGATGTATGAATGTGGATGTGGATGTGGATGTATGGATGTGGAAGTGGATATGATATGGAATGTGGATGTGGATGTATGAATGTATATGTGGATGTGGATGTGGATGTGGATGTAGATATGGAATGTGGATGTGGATATGGATGTATGGATGTAGATGTGGATGTGGATGTATGAATGTGGGTGTGGATATGGATGTATGGATGTGGATGTGGATGTGAAAATGGATGTATGGATGTAGATGTGGATGTGGATGTATGGATGTGGATGTGGATGTGCATGTATGATTGTAGATGTGGATGTGAATGTATGGATGTGGATGTGGATGTGGATGTGGAAATGGATGTATGGATGTAGATGTGGATGTGAATGTATGAATGTGGATGTAGATATGGATGTATGGATGTGGATGTGGATGTATGAATGTGGATGTGGATGTGGATGTGGATGTATGGATGTGGATGTGGATGTGGAAATAGATGTATGGATGTAGATATGGATGTGGATGTATGAATGTGGATGTGGATATGGATTTATGGATGTGGATGTGGATGTGGATGTGGATGTATGAATGTGGATGTGGAAATGGATGTATGGATGTAGATGTGGATGTGGATGTATGGATATGGATGTGGATGTGGATGTATGAATGTGGATGTGGATGTGGATATATGGATGTGGATGTGGATGTATGAATGTGGATGTGGATATGGATGTATGGATGTGGATGTATGAATGCGGATGTGGATGTACGAATGTGGAGGTGTAGGTGGAATAATGAATGCGAATGTGTATGTGAAAGGATGTGACGTCGATATGAGTGAATGGATGAGATGTGATGACATGTGAATTGGGATGTGAATGAATGATATGTGATGTGAATGAATCTGATGTGATGAGATGGAAAATGATTTGATTGGATGAGAATGGGTACACATGAAATGAATGTGGAATAAGTAATGTGGACTGATGAGAGATAATGTGGAAAGACGAGAGTTCATTATAGAAACTGTATTTGTGACCTATTTGTAAATGATTGTTTTATGTCAAGAATGATGGGGAAGCATTTTGACCGTCTTGTGAATAAGGTCGTGGAGACCTAACTGATAAAGTTGCAATAGCTGACGGAGAGTCAACGGAGGACGTCTCGCGTAGCAAGGTCGACTGAGGTCTTGACCAGCCTCGGTTCGATTTAAATGGTGAGCTTCTGGTACGGTGGATGAGGGACCAAGGAAGCGGTCTATGAGTGAAGCGCTACGTGACCTGCAAAATCCTAATGGGTGCTAACCATACGGTGCTCGGGCTCTGGGTCGCCGAAGATACCCACACGTGCATCGTGGAAGATTTTGGAACAAGGAGTAAGAGTTGTTTTCTGAAACCGGGCATGGATCTGGTTGACTGACCTTGCTGGTCCTCAACGGATGAGTCCATGGCTTTTTTTTATATAGATCTGTTGGTTGATCTTGCTGTTCTTCAACGGAGATTCCATCTTGATTTTTATAAGTGAATATATTGCTAGTAGGTACTATGAGCTAGAAACTATTGAAAAGGCCCCTGAGTGGACAGGTGGTGAGCGTTCTGGTTGCCAATGATGCCATAGATACTCCAATGAAGGAATGATTGGAAATTAAGATTTAATTGGATATTTTGGAGGATTGTGATCAGTGATACTATGGTTTCATTAAATGATTGTTTTAAAGATTGTTGAATTTTGTGCAAAAGGCAAGTTCATATTGGGTGTATAAGTGGTGTGACTAGTTTTATGTTTGCATGAATATCCAGCTAGGGGGCTTGGGAACTCTTTTCCTTGGTACCCGGGACAAAACCTAACCAAATTCCTAATTGGATCCCATCACTATAGTGGTTGGGCGGTTGGCTAACCCATGGGGCTGGATGGGGTAGGCTGGGCTGATGGATCCATAAAATGAGTCTCAATTCTGTTATAATACAATAGATGAAGTAAATCCCGGATAGTAATTGTTCTATGGATAAGAATCAACGGTTGTGCCTCTCAATGGAGAAAAAAGCGCTAATCTCTATGACCCAAGTGCAAGTTTTTTCCTTGATCTGACCGAGTGTCTTCATAGGTTCGGTCGAATCAGTTTGGTCACTAATGACCTTGACTACATTAGAGAAAAAAGATTTTGGAGGAATCGCCCGTGCTTTCCAGGTAAGGTAAGTTTTTCCGGGCTCGGTTTTGGAAGGAGGGATTAGTCTCATGTTCGGATATCCATGGGCGAGGTCCCGAGTGAGAGGACCTTGCACCATGCAAGGAGTGCTACTTCTGCTGCTAGCACCCCTGAATCCGTTGCGCGGAGGGGGCAGGGATCTTTCACAGCTGTTGCAACTTTATCAGTTAGATCTCCACGACCTCATTCACAAGGCGGTCAAAATGCTTCCCCAAAGCATTCTTGACATATAACAATCATTTAAAAACAGGTCATAAATACAGTTTCTATAACGGACTCTCGTTTTTCCACATTGTTCCACATCAATCCACATCCATTTCATATGTATTCCGATTCTCTTATTTAACTTAATTAACCCAATTTAGAATTATAGAACTCTAATCTACATAATTTTCTAAATTCAAGAGAGTAAACAATAAGAAGGGTTTAATTAATCACTTAGTTAATCTTTCTAGGATTGAGAAAGGTTGGAATGTAAAGAAGAGAAGGGGGTGGCCTTTTTATCAAAGGCATAGCATTTGAATTTAATTCAAACTTTGCAAAACATAAAAATCAAGAAAACCATTGTTTTTTCATTAAAAATTCGTAAACAAAGTAAGAAAATTAGCTTACATGGAGCTTGTAAGCTCTCCTTTGGCTTGAGGGATTGAGGGTTCTACTCTTGTTTGAAGCAAGAGTGGCCACCAATTCACTTTGGAGAGGATTAGGCCAAAAACAATTGAATTATTAAAAAATTCAATGTAGATGGCTCAGGACAGGAGTAAAGTAACAGTGCATAAACACCATTAAGATTTTACAAAGGGGGAGGTTTCTATTTATAGGAAAAAGTAAGCCTCTAACCAAGCAAACTGATTCTAGAATTTTCCAGATCAGTTTGGTCAATTTTTAGCTTACTTTTTGGATCTAGTTTTGAAAGAGGAGAGATGAAAATATCTCATTTTATTGATTAAAAATTGGGGGTAATGATGAGAAAAAGGTGCCTACTTCATGAGGGGAGATCCCCACACTGAGGTGTCAAAATTCAAATTTTTAATTCTTTTCTTTGGTCCTTAGTCCACTCTTCATCTTATATGAGCATTTACTCATTTTTGGGGTTTTTTTTAATTCTTCAATTTATCTCCTCCCTACACTTGGATTGATCCTATTGGCCCATAGGAACCTTAATTAGACCATAATCCAAAAATTTCTAAAAATTTGGACCTTTAGGCTAAGGTCCTTTATACCTATTTTCAATTAATTCTAATTGCACATTGGAAAGTTCTTTTTGAATTTCTGTTTCTCACGGGAAACCATTTTAGACACTAGGAGGATTTTTATATCCAAAAATATCTCAATTTTGAATTACCTCCTTCTAGACATTTTCTCTCTCCAAGCCAAAACAGGGTAAAACAGGATCTTTCTTTCATTTCAGAGAGGGGAATAATTTTCAAAAGGGAAGGTTCTTACACCTGTACACCTCAAAAGCTGGAGGGAGGAATCTTACAGAGTTCGTCATGTGGTGGTAGGACTAGGAAAGGACTCCTTGCTGGGCAATTACCTAAAGTCCCTTCGGTATCCCTAGGTGTTGGTCTACCATTTAAGGTTCTTGAAGGAGAACATTACTTCTATGCTTAATGTGTTGAAGGTTCTTTCAAGGTATGTAGGGGAATATCCAATGAGATGGAACACAGACAAAGATTTTCTTTTGGATAAGGAATTTGCTCTATGGACCCTTGGACAGGGCCTTAGATACCTTTTTTAAAGAGGTAATTATTATTTAGGCTATGCAGCCTATGCACTGGCTTGTGGACTGAAGGACCCCAAGATGCTTACCCTAATGAAAAACAAGAGCTTCTCCATTTCCGGCAACCTGTTTCAGGAGCGCTTCCTCAACCAACTACAAAATATCCCCCTCCCCCCACTGTAGAAGAGCTCGCCCCCCCCACTGTTGAAGAGCTACCTTCGTCCTCAAAAAAGAAAAGGCTTGATGTATAAATGCGATCATAATAAATCCTGTCTTCCTTTGTAATTTTTACTTTTCTTAAGTTTTCAATGTGTTGTACTCAAGGTCTCACTTTACTTTATCTTTTTCTTACATTGATATATTTATGCACACATTTTGTGTATCTCTTCCAATTTGTGACAAATCATAATTGAAACATCACTATATACACATTAAAAGTTTGTTACAAACTCTCCATCGAGGAGGAGTGATGAGGACATTGGATAAAACAACTATGACCTTGAATTATGAATAGTTACAGATAGCCATTCGTCGAGGAGGGCAGTACAAAACCGCAATGCTTCGCTCTTTGTGATAGAGCAAACCATCTAAACATGAAGTGGCATTCTTCAAACAATTGGCACAGATAGCTCGAACTTGGCACCTTATTCCATATCTCTTCATGCATAAAAAAGGTATGGTTAATTTTTGATAAAATCTCTATTGAATATAGTTCAAATGATAAAACAATTATGGACACAAAACAACCACAACAACGCGATGTGGGTTGAAGGTCCATGTAGAATGTCCCATATCGCGTTGTTGTGGTCGTTTACTAAAACATAGGATTTTACATTCAAACATCTTCATTCAAATGTAAGACAAGGCAAACACAAATTTAATAGTGTGATGAGGCGCTATAAAGTGAATTTTCCTTGACCCCCAAAACGACCACAACAATGCGATACGGGGTCGGTAGAATGACCTAGTATCGTGTTGTTGTGGTCGTTTAGCTCTTGAAGTGTATGCTCCAATTTGTTTGAACGTCATTCAACAAACGACCACAACAACACAATATGACATAGAACCCAACTTCTAACAACCAATATCGCGTTGTTATTGTCTTCTTTGTTTAAAGTGTGTCTTGCATTTTTTTCTCATTGTCCTTCTCGGTCTTCTTGTAATTGTTTTGAAATGCACTCAAAGTTAAAACACTGCAAAATAATAATAATCAAGGTCACTTACATGTTAATGTCACCTATTTGTCCTGTAGGCCTTTACAATACATGTGTTGCTTACATCTCGGTGACACCTATGCATTTTGATATTGGATTGTTTACCTACTTGTCGCCTACTCTAAAACAGAAGTCAGAATGTAGTTGTGTTTGGCTCTTGTCCATGATATCTTGTCATAACTATTGTAGACTGCAGACTGCAGTATTCACCAATAGTTACCGTTGAAATCACTCTATCATTGAGTTTAGTTATAATTTTAATAAGAGCATTCCCATCCATCTCATCCATGTCTTGATCCATTGGCACTAATTTGTTATGTACTCTGTGTATATGTCTCTGGTAAAAAAGACATGATGAAGTTATGACTACGAATGACATACTTGCAACACATTGTCTTCATTACCACAAAGCAAATTACATTTCTCTCTTCCTTTGTATCCCATCCTCTGTCAAGGATTTCAAGCATATCCATGTTTTGCATGTTTTCACACACAGACTAACATTATTTTGGTAACCCGTATTCTTGACTTTGCAAACAAATCCACAAATACACTTACCAGCATTGCGAATGCTACTCGAACGAGTCTTGTAGCGATCTATGGTTTGAGATTACATTGCACCTCCTGGAAAAGTTTTGCTCGATAACTTTCACTTATCACTGCACTTGGTAATTCCCACTCTGGAATTGTGAATTTGGGTAGAGGAGTCTTAATCAATGTGGCAAAGGTTGCCATTCTAGTATGAATTTGGAAATAAAGGTCGTAAAAGAATATACTTTCCTCAACCAATGATCTTGGAGAGAGACTTTTATTTTTTTTCTCTCCAATATATGCATGCAAAACATTAAGGATGCCAATAATTGATTCCACTAGTTGCCATTCAATATATGTTGAAGGATATACGTCTGAAAAATTAATCAAAGGAGTCCTAATCTCCAAGAATTGTATAAAAGGGTAATGGAGTTAAAAGAAGCTTTTGAGTTTTGTAAATTTGTGCATGTTAATAGGAAGGATAGTCAAAAGGCTGATGAATTGGCTACTAAAACTTTGGCTTCTTTCAAAGTAGCTATTCTTGCATTAATGGATACAGGTTGGCCTGAGCTCCAAGATGTTCACACTATTTAGATACAGGATACTTCCTTCCTGGATTGAATCCTTAACAGAAGAAAAGGCTTACAAGGAAAGCTCATCCTTACACAATTCTAGGAGATGTTCTTTACAAGCAAGGTAAGGATAAGATTCTTAGGAGGGTAGTGAGCCTGTAAGAATCTAAAAGGATTATGGAATTATGTCATGAATGTTCAGGTCACTTTGCCTCAGCCAGCACAACTCGGAGGATCCTTAACACATGTTATTATTGGCCTAGACTCAGCAAAGATGTCTATGAGTGGTGTAAAAGCTATGAAGTATGCTAGGCATACGGGCATAAAAAATTGGTTCCCAGATCCTTAACACTAGTTTGGTACCAAAAAAGGACACTTAAGTGTCCTTTTTTGGATGATGCAAATAAAATGCTACTTGCGCTAGGAAATATATATTCAAAATCCCTCTTGAGGAGTTTGAATATGTGACCTAATGTGTCTTTAAAAAATGTAACCTTGCAATTTGGATGCCGGCACAATAAGGAATTACATCCATAAATAGGACTTGCATGAGACTGCAACTTAGGTTTGAGAAAACTGCCTTATAAGCTTAGAGAAAAAAATCACTAAGCCCCGTGAAAATTCCAAGTAATTATTTCATATTTGTGTCAAAGATTTTGCCAAGTTACACATGAAATAAAATTCAATTTAGAGTGCCTAAAATAGTAGGAAGTTGTGTGTGTTTGATACACCACTTTTTAGCATCCATTTGTATCCAAACCAATACATGGTTTTAATGTGTTTGCAAGTTTTTTAAGGTGATACAATGCTTACTCTATCCATTGAGATCTTAAAGTTATATGTAAAAGCCCCTTAGTAAGCTACAAATATTAATTGTTTCAAAATGTCAAAACTGCACACAACAAAAATTCTGGATTTAGATTCTTGAGTCATACGCATTACATTCCTTAGTAAACTTGCAACATTTTGTCTGTATAGAATAATTCCGCTAAGGTACATTGTACAAACATAATTTGGGCACCTAAAACCTTTGTTTCATGATTGTTGAGAGAGAATTTAGAAATTTTGAAAAATGTAGCACGATTGAAAAACTAAGATGGTGCTCAAGTAGCAAGATTTACTTGAGCTTGGGACCCCAAAAAATATGTATTAACTTGGTTTTGAACTATATAATCATTTTCGATTGCCAATTTGCACTAACATAACCCTAGTTTTATGGAAGTACCTTTGGAGGGCCAAAATTTTTCTCTTTTTCAGCATCTTGGTAATTATGAGATTTTTGTTATAGTTCACAACAAGTAGCTTAGGAACTAGGACCTAAAGGAGACTGTGTTGTTTTGAAACCCCAAGTTCTACCAATTGACTTTTACAAACGTGAAAAACATGATTTATTCAAGAAGTTATAGGCATTTTATGGGATTTTTGACAAAACAGCTTCAAATTTCAATGAAAATTTCAAGTTAGAGTTTTTTGTCAAATTTCTAATATAGCTTGTGTTTTGACATCATGAAAAATCCCCTTTATTTTTTGACTTTTAACCGACCTATGGTTTAAAGAAGGTGCAGAAATGTTGTTTCTAGGTTTACCAAAAAATTTCAAAGTTTTGGTGAGAAACAGTACACTAAAGTGTCCTCAAGACACTTTAGTGTCCAATTACAGAACTAGTGTTAAACCCTATCCCAGCATATGGTCCATTTGAAAGGTGGGGATTAGATTTTGTGGGCCCCCTTGTTCCTCACATGGGAAGTATTACATATTGGTGGCCACAGATTATGCAACAAGGTGGGTAGAAGTAAAGGCCATGGTCAATAATAAAGTAGTGGCTGTGGCATCCTTTCTCAGGGAATACATATGTGCCCGATTTGGGTGTCCATTAGAAATCCTTACGGATGGGGGGAGGTCTTTCAGGAATGGCTTGATTGAAGCTTTGGTGCAGAAATTAAAAATAAAGCATGCTATGTCAACACCCTATTATCCCCCCAATGTAATGGTTTAGTAGAAAAAACTAATGGACTGCTTTGTGGATCTTTGTCTAAGCCAATGGATACTATGAAGAGAAAGTGGGATGTGCATTTGCCAGAGGTCCTATGGGCCTATAGGACAACTCACAAAATCTCTCTTGGTTTCACACCTTTTCAGTTAGTTTATGGAATGGAGGCTATTTTGCCAATAGAATTGGAAATCACAAGCCTTAGCACGTCTTTTGCATGCTTGAATAATGAAGAAGAAACACATGCCCAACGCCTAGTACAACTGGAGACCTTGGATGAGAGGCGACTTCAGGCACTTCAAAATTTGGAGGCTACACAACAATGGTGCAAGGCAAGGCGTGACACTCTCACGAAGAAGAAGAAGAAGCCAGAACGAAGCAAGGAAGCTTAGTCATGAGGTATGATGGTCGTGTGGAGAAACGGCTGGATAAGAAGCTTCTTCGACGCTGGGAAGGCCCCTTTCAGGATAAAGAAAAAGTTCAAAAATAACACCTATCTTCTAGAGGATGCAAGTGGCCAGGAGGTTCTTGGACAACTCACAAACTCTCTCTTGGTTTCACATCTTTTCAGTTAGTTTATGGAATGGAGGCTATTTTGCCAATAGAATTGGAAATCACAAGCCTTCGCACGTCTTTTGCATGCTTGAATAATGAAGAAGAAACACATGCCCAACGCCTAGTACAACTGGAGACCTTGGATGAGAGGCGACTTCAGGCACTTCAAAATTTGGAGGCTACACAACAATGGTGCAAGGCAAGGCGTGACACTCTCACGAAGAAGAAGAAGAAGCCAGAACGAAGCAAGGAAGCTTAGTCATGAGGTATGATGGTCGTGTGGAGAAACGGCTGGATAAGAAGCTTCTTCGAGGCTGGGAAGGCCCCTTTTAGGGTAAAGAAAAAGTTTAAAAATAACACCTATCTTCTAGAGGATGCAAGTGGCCAGGAGGTTCTTGGACATGCCAATGAGTACCAGCTAAAGATATTTTACCGTTGAGCACCATGGCCAGCAGACCTCCAAGACAAGCATGGAGGATCTGCTGGGGGGGGGAAAGATGTGACATGAAAAATTGATATCTTTCATTTTCAATTTTGTACATATTTTGATGGTTTCTCAATGGTAATAAGATGGAAGCTTGTCCAAGAAGATTGTGGCGCCCATAATGGAATAGCGGCGTGGTGATGCGGCGGCTTGGTGGCTACCCTGATAAGAGCATTCTATCTTCAAATATAATGGTTTTACTTGATTTAGGGTGCACACGTTGTAAATGCCACAAGTATGCTTGAACAATACTTTGGTATGGTAGATAGGCTAGTGATGTGGAAAATAAAAGTGGGCCTTCATGCTCAAATGGATTTTGATTGTATTATTAATATAGTATTCACCATAAGGCTACAAGTTGGGGAGTGTGGAAGGCATGTGGAGGAGTGTGTGTAGGTGCATAATTTGGAAAAGATTCTTCTAGAATGCCTACATGGAAGAGGAGAATTCCGCCATGTTGAGAGAACGTGGTGCTTATGCTAGATCAAGATAAGTGGAGGAGAGAGACCCACAAAATACAAGAACACATCTTGTTTATTAAGTTGCTTATGAATACAACTTGGCCTTAGCTCACACATAATGCCTTCTAGCTTCACCTTTAAATAGGTGACCTAGTGGACCATAAGTCCATTCACACACACACCCTTCTCCTACCCTTTTAAATGACCTTAATCTTTTAATACCCTCCCTCAATACCAACTATGAAAGAATTGGAATAGGTGGTATTGGACATAGGTTGCCTTTATAACATTAGGCATACAAGGTTTAGGAATATAGGTGTTGTTACATTGAGATTTAAAACAAGTGCTCAGAGGAGTTAGAGGTTGATACAAAGTTAGCCTCTGACTCTTTGTTAGGACATTTAGAGGTGATATGTCCCATTTGTTTACACTTGTTACATTTCATCTTGTTGGGATATTTGATCCAACAATTATTTGCAAAATGACCTACCTTTTTGTAATGGGTACACCTTACTTTGCTCACTTGATGTGACAAAGCTTGTTCGATATTCAATGGAGTCAATGCATTTGAAGATTCAACTCCTCCCTTTGGCCTCTTTTCTTCATCAAAGACAAGATTAAATGACTCCTTCAAGGGTGGGATTAGGTATGTTCTTCAGGGTGGTGACTAAAGTGGGGTACACCTTCTTGACTGCTTTTAACAAAACAGCCACTGCATCATCTTCATCCATTCTCACACTCACTACATCATCTTCATCCATTCTCGCATTCACTGATGCAAGTTGAGCCATAAGGCCCTTCAAGTGAGAGATAAAGGCTCCAATGTTGTCTTCCTCTTTGAGCTCTAAGCAAAAAAATTCAATTTTAAGTGAGATCTTGGAATTCTTACCACGAGCTCCATAGAGCTTGTCAAGCTCATCCCATTTCTCCTTTGCAGTTGGAAGCTGGTCCACATGGTGAATAAGAGCCTCATCAAGATGGAGCATGATGATGGCTTGTGCCCTCTCATCATCTTCAGCCTTAGTTCGATCAATAACCTTAGTGCCGGAGATGAATGGACAAAAACCTTTGGACATCATCTTGTAGAACATGCCAAGTGTGGAAGCCCTCTCCTGAGAACTTCTTAATTTGGGTGTTTTCCTTTGACATTGGGTATTGAAGGGAGATTACAAGAGTGTAATGGGCTGATTTATGAAGAAAGCCAGAAAATTTGTGATGTTTTGGCTTAAGTAGAAAGAGAATGGCTTATGAGAGTGCAACAACCCTTAATCAAGCCAAGGATGTTGCATAAAAAGAGATTAAGATGATGAAGCTTATGGTTTAGCACTTAGGATTTGTGCCCAACCACTAATTTTGATGGAGATGAGCTTCATTAGTGTCAAAGAACACTTTCATTGGTGATTAAGATCACCGTTAGTGTTTAGCAACACTATTAGTGCTTAAGAGCATATTTTTAGCATCTAATGACACTTGCATTGGTGATTAGATTCACCATTAGTGTTTAAGAACACTCTTAGTGTTTAGAAACACTCTAAAATGGCTCCCTTTTTTTGGATTTAGGGTTTAGGGTTTAGGGTGTAGGGTTCGTTGGTGATTAAGATCACCGTTAGTGTTTAGCAACACTATTAATGCTTCAGAGCATATTTTTAACGTCTAATGATACTTGCATTGGTGATTAGATTCACCATTAGTGTTTAAGAACACTCTTAGTGTTTAGAAACACTCTGAAATGGCTCCCCTTTTTTGGATTAGTTACATCATTAGTCTTAATTAATACTATTAGTATTTACGAACAATATTATCAAGCTTTTGAAGAAGCTTTCATGGTAGAAAACAGGAGCAGCCTGGTCTTTTGCTTCTAGCACACACGTCGAGCAGCCATTGAGGTTGATTACTTGGTTGTAGAACCTTGAGGCTTAGGGCTTCAGAAGCCCTAAGCTTGTGTAGCTTATACTTACCCACAGCAGGCGAATGGTTGTACGAAATCCAACGCTACAGGACTGTGCGTCGGTCTGCTCAGAACACAATGGCGCGGCTGAGAGAGGAGTAACCCTTCAATTGACTGTAGGTTCCTGAGCGCCCGGTGATGTTCTTCATCTTCCTAGTTGGAATCAAGCCAAGATATGGCCTCCACAAGTAGCTGGAAGGCCTCCACTGGCTGGGGGTTTATCCACAAGTAGTGAGATATGGATAACCTAGTCTACACCACAAAAAATGTGACCTATTCTACCCAACCTCTAGATACCATGTTGAGAGAACGTGGTGCTTATGCTAGATTAAGATAAGTGGAGGAGAGAGACCCACAAAATACAAGAACACATCTTTTTTATTAAGTTGCTTATGAATACAACTTGGTCTTAGCTCACACATAATGCCTTCTAGCTTCACCTTTAATTAGGTGAGCTATTGGACCATAAGTCCATTCACACACACACCCTTCTCCTACCCTTTTACATGACCTTAATCTTTTAATACGCCATGTGTAAGTGGGATCTCTACCTACATGCCACTTAGACTTGGCTATTATCTCATCCACCTACATGCCACTTAGACTTGGCTATTATCTCATCTCACTTTCAAAGTCAAAAAGTCTTCAATTTAATAATCAATAGAAGACTTAGCCTAAGAGGACAATTGATAGTGACATCTAACCTTATGTCACTGAAGGGTTGAAGATTTTTATGTTATAATTTGTAACAATGGAAGAGAGGGTGATTCTCCACCTATAAAAGGAGCCCTCCTCTCCGTTTTAGCGGTAATGTGCATGTGAAAAGACTTTGGGGACCATAGGTAAATCTTTACGATTGTTCGTTGAGCAATGTTAACCCTTACCCTCTAGCTTGAATCATGAAGGAGATGAAAGGCAAGAGGCTATGTGAAAATTTAGGTTTCATGCAAAGAGAGGGAAGTGCAGTTTTGGTGGTCTAATATCCAAATTTCAATCGGTAATAACTCATCACTCGAGTAATGGTTTCTAAAATTGATCATATGGCTAGGAAGCTCTTTATATGATCTTTCAACTCACGTAACTAATTTCTTCATCCTTTACTTGATGATCAGAATTTCTCGCAAAGTTGCTAACTTTTAGGCGAATTTTGGCAGTTTTATAGTCTTGTAGTAAAATGCTCATAACTTTTCGCTCGGTTGCCCATTTTTTATATAGGTGGCCTGAAGCTCTCTTCAAGCTCTACGTACCTATGTAATCGTCTTTTATATAGTCTTTATGGATTTAAAACTGCAATTCTCAGTGTCCAGCCCCTTTGTATCAGTCAGGGTCCGCCATCTCACCAAAAGCTTATTATGTAGTGCCCCCCCCCAAAACAAAAAAAACACACGTGCGTGCACACACACATAATGGTGCATCTAGCTACAAGACTGCAACTCGATGCACCATTATGCCAAAAAAAATTAATACCTGCACGCGTCGAAAAAAGCATCGAAAGTTTCCTGCATCCATTGACGAAAAAAGCTTTGAAAGTTTCCTGCATCCATTGAAAAAACCATCGAAAGTTTCCTGCATCCATCAAAATAGCAGTCAAAATGTTAGTCAAAAATAGCATCAAAAAGCCCGTTTGAAACAAGATTATTTTGACGCTTGTATCGGCTTTAGACGTTTCTATTTTGATGCGTATTTCAACGTTTCGGGGATCTTAAGCTTAGTTCTAAAGCATCGAAATAAGTGTGGATAATGGCCCCGCCTCTTGTAGTGGAAGTGGCATAGGAGGACTTTAGCCCAGCCATCTGCCTCTGTTCAGAGTAATCTCAGAACTCCCCAAGAACTGGGGGGTAACCAAAGAGAAAGAGTTCCGCCCCAATCTGCAGCAGCAGCAGCTAGAGCAGTTACGATAGCAGAAGTAGTGGAAGAGGAAATAGGTCAGATTTATGCTGCAATTGAAAACCAAAGGCCAAATCGTCAATTCTCTGTCATCCATACTCCAGAGTATAAGGGTAAGCCATTTAAGATTTTGATTGATTCAGGCAGTACTCATTCATTTATTTCCCGGGATGCTTGCGTAAGCTAGTCTTAGAACAGAAATCAGGGAAACGTATGCAAGTTGAATTGGCCACCAGTGGAAAGATTCTTTTCACTGACCATGAGACAGATCGTATTCAGTTTAATCTAGATGGGAATGTAACTGACTACCAGTTTAGAGTCTTGCCTTTGGGAGTTTTTTACAGAATCCTTGGAATGGATTGGCTCCACAAAAATCAAGCTGACATTCACTGTCTTCACAATGGAACCATTTCCTTCTGTGTGACCACGGGAACAAAGTTCAAGGAACTAGAATTTCTAAATCCTCAGATCTGCAATTAGTAAAAGCTTCTAGGTTACTGAAAGGACTTAGAAAGAAGCAGCTCATTTATGTTGCCAAAATGAATCCGGTAGACACAAAGTCAAAGGCTAAAGAACCAGAATGGTTAAGTGAGTATGATGATTTATTCCCAGTAGAGCTAACTGAGATGCCTTCAATTCAAGAAGTAAATCATGAGATAGAATTGACCCCCGGAGCTCAGCCAGTAGCCTAGCGCACATACAAGATGCCAATCCCAATGAAGCCATTGAACTCAAGGAATAGCTTAGGCAGCTATTAGAACAAGGGTTTGTAAGACCCAGTGTTTCACCTTGGGGAGCGCCAGTTCTCTTTCAGAAAAAGAAGGATGGAACGTTAAGACTCTATGTGGATTACGGAGGTATCAATCTACTGTGACAGTTAAGAATAAGTATCCTATCCCCAGAATTGATGAGCTTTTGGACCGGCTAAATGGAGCCCAGATCTTCACACAAAGATAGATCGCAAATCAGGGTATTACCAGATCAAGATTAATGATCAAGATATCCCAAAGACAGCCATCAATACTCGCTGCTATGGGCACTATGAATTTACAGTCATGCCGTTTTGATTGACAAATGCCCCAGCTACATTCAATCGCCTAATGCAAGACATTTAATCGTCTAATGCAGGACATTCTCAGAGAATACTTGGATGATTTTGTTCTTGTTCTCTTTGATGATATTCTCATTTACTCAAAGAATGCAGTTGACCATGAAGCTCACGTCCCGTAAAGTTCTTGAGATTCTAAGGAAGCACCAACTCTTTACAAAAAAGAGCAAATGCACTTTCTTTGTCGAGCATGTTGAATACTTGGGCTTTGTGGTATCCAAAGACGGAATTTCTCCAGACTCCGCAAAAGTCCAAGCAGTCATAGATTGGCCTGAACCTAAGACAGTGAAAGAAGTCAAGGGATTCTTGGGATTAACTGGTTGGTATAGAATTTTTATACCTAAGTATGCTCTCATAGCTTCCCCCTTGACTAATCTTCTCAAGAACCCGGTTTCAATGGTCTGCCAGGTGTCAGAGCGCTTTTAATAAGCTGAAGACCGCCTTGGTAACCAATCCTTACCAAATTTTTCTCTACCCTTTGATGCCAATGGTTTTTCCCTGGTGCGCTTATGCAGGAAGGTCATGCAGTGGCCTATGAATCCCAAAAACTCAGAACGCATGAGAGAAATTATGCTATCCAGGACCTGGAGCTACTTTCAGTAGTCTATGTCCTGAAGTTGTGGAGACATTACCTACTGGGTCAACGATTCACTTTGATGATAGATCATCAGAGCTTAAAGTGGATCTTCACTCAGAAGGATCTAAACATGCGCTAAAGAAGGTGGATGCAGACCCTGTAGGAATTTGATTTTGAAATCAAGTACCGCCCAGGCAAAGAAAATATGGTAGCAGATGCCCTCAGCAAAAAAGCCTCCTTACTTGCAATTGGCATAGTGGTGTCAAATCCATTGATTATTGAAGCAAGAGAGAAGATCATGTAGGATAGATTCTTTGGCCCTATTGCTACCCTACTTATGCAAGAAAGCAAAACTTCTCAAGAGTTGAACTGAGTTCAAGGGTATAGCCTGGATGAAGGAATTATGTATTATAATAGTAGGCTATGCATTCCCAATGATGAGGGGACTAAGGGTCAAATTCTGAATGAAGCCCATGATAGCCTTATAATAGGACATCCAAGTTTCATCAAGACCTACGTGTCTGTAAAGAAGAGCTTCTTTTGGCTTGGACTAAAAAAGGATATACTTAACCATGTACGTCAATCCCTAATATGTCAGAAAGTCAAAGCCAAGAGAGTAAAAATGCCTGGGAAGTTACATCCATTAGACATCCCTAAGATGAAGTGGGAATGTATCAGTATGGATTTTATTACTGGACTACCTTCATTACCCTTTCAGTTTGACCATCGGTCTCAGGGTGATAAGCTGTGCTGAGATCCAAGAAAGTTCCCACTGATTTGAAAAATGCAATCCAGAACCTTGAAGTAAACTTGGGATCTCGATCACTTACTATTCTCCTGGGTAAGCCATGCAATCTGAAGATTTCTTTGAGGAACACTCTGGCCACATCCACTACAGTGTAGGTTTCTTTTACTGGGATCAAATGGGCAACTTTGGTTAGTCTATCCATACTACCACAAAAATGGAGCTGTAACCTGATTGCACTGAAGGTAATCCAGTAATAAAGTCCATACTGATACATTCCCACTTCATCTGTCCAATGGATGTAACTTCCCAGGAATTTTTACTCTTTCAGCCTTGACTTTCTGGCATGTCAGACATTGACGTACATGATTCAGTACATCCTTTTTCAGACCAGGCCAAAAGAAGCTTTTCTTTACAGACATGTAGGTTTTGATGAAACCTGGATGTCCTGCTATAAGGCTGTCATGGGCTTCCTTCAGAATTTGATCCTTGGTTCCCTCATCATTGGGAATGCATAGCCTGCGATTATAATACATAATGCCATCATCCAGGCTGTACCCTTGAACTCTGTTCAACTCCTGAGGAGTTTTTCTTTCCTACATAAGTAGGGTAGCAATAGGGCCAAAGAATCTATCCTGCATGATATTCTCTCTTGCTTCAATAATAAAAGGATTTGATACTACAGTAATTGCAAGCAAGGAGGCTTTTCTGCTGAGGGCATCTGCTACCACATTTTCTTTGCCTGGGCGGTACTTGATTTCAAAATCAAATTCCTGTAGGGTCTACATCCACCTTCTTTGGGCGCATGTTGAGGTCCTTCTGAGTAAAGATCCACTTTAAGCCTGATGATCTGTCATCAAAGTGAATCTTTTTCCTAGTAGGTAATGTCTCCACAACTTTAAGGGATAGACTACTGAAAGTAATTCCACGTCGTGGGTAGCATAATTCCTCTCATGCCTTCTGAGCTTTCGGGATTCATAGGCCACTGCATGACCTTCCTGCATGAGTGCACCTCCCAGGGCAAAACCACTTGCATCAGTTACTAACTCAAAGGGTAGAGAGAAATATGGCAACTTTAGAATAGGAATGGTTACCAAGGCGGTCTTTAGCTTATCAAAAGCACTCTGGCACCTGGCAGACCACTGAAATGGGGTATTCTTTTTGAGAAGGTTAGTCAGGGGGAAGCTATGAGAGCATACTTTGGTATAAAAATTCTATACCAACCAGTCAATCCCAAGAATTCTCTGACTTCTTTCACTGTCTTTGGTTCAGGCCAATCTATGACTGCTTAGGCTTTTGTGGAATCTGGAGAAATTACATCTTTGGATAACAGAAAGCCCAAGTATTCAACATGGTTAGCAGAGAAAGTGCATTTGCTCTTTTTTGCAAAGAGTTGGTGCTTCCTTAGAATCTCAAGGACTTTTCGGACATGAGTCTCATGGTCAGCTGCATTCTTTGAGTAAATCAGAATGTCATCGAAGAAAACTAGAACAAAATCATCCAAGTATTCTTTGAGGATATCCTACATTAGGCGATTGAATGTAGCTGGGGCATTAGTTAATCCGAATGGCATGATAGTAAATTCATAATGCCCATAGCGCCCATAGCGAGTATTGATGGCTGTATTCGGTATATCTTGATCATTGATCCTGATCTGGTAATACCCAGATTTGAGATCTATCTTTGTGAAGATCTGGGCTCCATTTAGCCTGTCCAAAAGCTCATCAATTCTTGGGATAGGATACTTATTCTTAACTGTCAGCTGATTTAGACCTTTGTAGTCCACACAGTGTCTACGCATTCCCATCTTTCTTTTTCTGAAAGAGAACTGGCGCACCCCAAGGTGAAACACTGGGTCTTACAAACCCTTGTTCTAACAGCTGTCTAAGCTATTCCTTGAGTTTGATGGCTTTAGGAACTGGCATTTTGTATGTGCGCAAGGCTACTGGCTGAGCTCCGACGGGGGTCAATTCAATCATATGATCTACTTCCCAGATTGGAGGCATTTCAGTTAGCTCTGCTGGGAATAGATCATCAAATTCATTTAACCATTCTCGTTCTTTAGCCTTAAGCTTTGAGTCTACTAGGTTCATTTTGACAACATATATTTGCTGCTTCTTTCTAAGTCCTTATAGCCACCTAGAAGCTTTTACTAACTGAAGGTCTGGGGATCTGGAAACTCCATTTCCTTGACTTTTGTTCTCGTGAAGGTCATGGAAAGAAATGGTTCCATTGTGATAGTGTATGCTAGCTTGATTTTTGTGGAGCCAATCCATTCCAAGGATCCCATCAAAACTCCCAGAGGTAAGACTTTGAACTGACAATCGGTTACATTACCATCTATATTGAACTGGATAAGATCTGTCTCATGGTGAGTGAAAAGAGTCTTCCCACTGGCCAATTCAACTTGCATAGGTTTCCCTGATTTTTGTTCTAAGACTCTTATGCAAGCATCCAGGGGAAATGAATGAATGAGAACTACCTGAATCAATCAAAAGCTTAAAAGGCTTACCCTGATATTCTGCTAGAGTATGGATGACTGAGAACTGACGGTTAGGTCCTTGGTTTTCAATTGCAACAAAGATCTGCCCTCTTTCCTCTTCTACTACATCTAAAATTGTGACTACTCTGGCTGCTGTGCAGTCTGAGGCAGAACTCTTTCTCTTTGGTTACCCCAATTCTGGGAAGGAGTTCTGAGGTTACTTTGAATAGAGGCAAATGGCTGAGTTGGAGTTCTTCTGGGGTTTTCTTGGCTTGCATGAGACGGACCCTGATTAGACTGGTATGAAGGGGTTGGTCTCTGAACTTGGGATCCTTGACTTCCTTGTCCCCTTGTCATGGCAGGAGTCGGGCAGTCTTTCAGTTGGTGACCAAAACCTTGGCATCCAAAACATTGGTTTTCACTTCTGAGCTCATCCTTCTAATTTCTTGAAAGAGGTGGGGCTCCTGAGAAAGTATTCTGGGGGAAGGGTCTTCCTTCACTTTGGAATCTTCCTGTATCTTGATTCTGATTTGGGCCTTGCTGCCTCTTCAGGGGTGGAAAGTTTGAAGTACTTCCCTGGGCTTGGAATCTTTTAAAGTTAGAGGGTGCAAGCTTTGGCGGGACCTTTACTACAAAGGCTTTGGCAAAATCCTTTGCCATTCTTAGTGCTTTAGCCATGGACACTGGCTTGGCATTTTGACCAGTGTGTCCAAGGGTTCATTCCCCGAATGAACCTAGCCATGAGTTGTTCTTCATCTAGAGGTGGTGAATATTTGAGTAGAAGAGCAAAGAAAGGCCTCGTGATATTCCTCGATGGTTTTGCTCTCCTTCTTTAGCTCTAAGAATTCGTTCATTTTGATTTCCAAAAATCCAGGGGGACAAAATCTCTTTCTTAGATAGGTTCTTAGGTCATTCCACGACTGAGTATTTCTGTCTAGACGGTTGGTGTCACAGTGGTTCCTCCATGCTACCCTGGGTGTTTCCACTATTTTCAGCTGGGCAATAGCCATTTTGCTCCACTCATTTGTAGCCTGTGACGTAAAAATATTCTTCCATGGCTTCCACCCATTTCTCCACAGCCTCACCCAGGTTCTCCCCTTCTCCTTTGAAGGGTCCTGGCTGAGTCCTATGAAGAGCCTTACGAACATCAAGGTCAAGCTCGTCGTCTTCAAAGAGAGGGTCTGGCTGACGGCCACGGTTTCCTCGTCTCATGATTTTTTCCAAAAATTTATATATTATTGAATTTTTATTTTGATATCATTCACGAGATCCTAAGACTTAAGAAGTTTGAAAAACAATTTCTTAAACAAGACAATGATTTTGATCTTACTGGAGATCTATGACATATGTCCAATAACAGATTTTTCTTTATCCGATCGTCCATAAACAATCACTTATACAATAGGGATTTTTTTTTTCGAGAAAACATTTCTATATTTATATAAAAGTTACAATATGTACATAGAGCAGCTCGGTTCCAGAATCACTGCCTCAATCGTAATCGTATAAAGAAGCGAAACTGTGAAGAAGACATACCATGGTACACACGATTCATTACACAAAGAGGTGCTGTAATTCTATTTCTCGAGATAAAGCGGCTAAGAAGTCTAAAAAATTGGCATGTAGTTCTAAAGTTCCTGGGTGAATGATCAAAGAGTTGAACATGCTGAACAAGCCCTAGTCTTATCAGAATCATAGCCAAGGAAATATTTTGCCTGAGCATCTAACGCTGACTGGTACTGATATTAATACACTGTCCTCCATTGAACCACATATACCGACATCGCTCAAGAAGATCAAGAAAGTAAAGACTCTCAAAAATGGCGAGCGAGTCTCACTCTGCTCATTCGGGTCATCGCTCGCAGAAATGACGAGGTGATCAAATGCAAAAGCTATCATATCCTGACTCTGAGAGAGAGTCCACGGATTCGAGATAGGTTCGGGTGTCCATCTATAAATTTCCAATTCAATTTATAAGTTTTGAATTTTTGAAGTTCATTCACATAGTATTAACAAGTGAAAAACATTTCTTTCCCAGATTTCTATTAAAAATTTATGCAATTTCTGCTCTGATACCAACTGTGAGATCCCTCTGCCCCCTCCGCGGACTCCCGGTAGCTGACAACAACAGAAGCAGCCCCCTCATGCGCGGGGCAGGGTTTCTCACTCAGGGCCTCGCCCACGAATGTCCGGGCACGAGACTAGGCTGGTGGTCACTCGAAAAACCGAAATCGAGAAAATTTTCCATGCCCAGAAAGCGGGGATGATTCCACCTTTTTGAATTTTCTTAACGAATTTTTTTTTCTAACGAGATCAACTATAAACTATCCTTCACCTGAATAAACCAAATAGAAGGAAACTATCATTGAATAATTTGATCATTTGAGTAAATTCAATGCTTTTTTCCTAATCAAGATCAGGCAGCCGTTGATCCACTCAATTGAGAATTTTATCAGAGAATTAACTAGCTACTCGAATCCTAGCGTAATCCTAAGATTTTTCACTTTGATTATTAAAACTCCACTGATTCCAGCCTTCCGGCCCATGGGTTAGCCACCACCCTACCACTAGAATCGGTAGATCCAAACAAGTACTCACCCACCCATAATTGAAAGGCCTTTCTTAACTTTAGCTTTAGAAAACAGATACGCACACACTCCTCTTTAAAACTTTTAAAAAAATAATCCATTGACAAAATAGATATGGTCACAAATTTCATAATTCAAAATTTCTATTCAATCCCTTGTTTCACAAAAATAGTACCACTCTGGACTCTCCGTTGGGACTAGCTGGTCAGCAACGAGATCCAGTAACAGATTACAATAATCATTTCGTCAACATACATATATATATCTTCCTCAACATACGTATGGGTGTCCTAAGCACCGTGAGCCCGTGCATCGCCTGGTCAGAACCCTCCAGGATCCTCCTTAGGTATCCTAGTACTTCACTCAGGGACCGCTTCGTCGGCCCTCGCCCATCGTACCGGAAGCACACCATTTTTCACCATACCCAGGCTGGTAAAGACCTGGGTAGGTTTTTGTCGCGTGAGCTGTCCCTCGAACACTCCCCACCAACTGTTGCAACTGAACTTCCCTTAGATAAACATATATGCCAAATGCTCCCTCCAGCATTCTGGCATAAAGGAAACAGGGTTTCTATGCAAGTTTTGTTTGAAAACCCCATGAATAATCTTAAATCTGTATCTCAATACTTCTAGATCCAGGTCTGAATTCCAAATAGAATTCCTCGAATTCTGTTAACTTGATCCTCAGATCAAAATCAAAAGTCTTAACTTAGTTTCAGATTCTGGGGGATTTGAGTACATTTTTCCTGAACTGGGCACGTCATCATTGATTGAAATTGACGAAGGAATTAGGTCTTGGTCAATAGTCTGAATCAGAGTTTGGGTCTGGAAAGGTTCTTGTGAATCTATCTTTCTCGAAAGGTACTATTTGAATTTTTCTTTTTCTAAATTTCATTCGGCGAATATTTGCTGACTGATTTCTAAAACATGAATTTCTTATGAGGAATAAAATAATCATTTATCTCGATCTCCGACCTCGATAGTTTAATTGAATTTTCTCATTACCATCTTAGTGAATATGAAACGGTAGCATTTCTTCTCACAAATTATCTACTTATTCATTTTTCCAATTTTTACGAAAATTAAATAGAGGATTAAGGAGAACCCTTATTTAATTATAAAGATTATATATACATCTAATTATGCATAAAATCCAATTCTGATGAAAGTCACACTTTTATCATGATAAAAATCATTTATATTGAAAATCACTCTTTTATGAAGGAATTTCTTTTATGCATATGTTTATGCATATAAATCATTTGATGAAAATCACTCTTTTAATATAAAAGAATTTCTTTTATGCATAAAAATCATTTATGATGAAAATCACACTTTTAATATAAAAAATATCTTTTATGCATAAAAATCATTTATGATGAAAATCACACTTTTAATATAAAAAATATCTTTTATGCATATGCTAATGCATAAAAATCAATTATGATAAAAATCACACTTTCATTATAAAAAAATTAATTTTATGGATATGTTTATGCATAAAAATTATTTATGATGAAAATCACACTTTTAATATTTTAAAAATATCTTTTATGCATATGTTTATGTATAAAAATCACACTTTTAATATAAAAAAATATCTTTGATGCATATGTTTATGCATAAAAATCATTTATGATGAAAATCACACTTTTAATATAAAAATATCTTTTATGCATATGTTTATGCATAAAAATCATTTATGATGAAAATCACACTTTTAATATAAAAAAATATCTTTTATGCATAGAAATAATTTATGATAAAAGTAACACTTTTATAATTAATTTTTTTTTTGCATACTCTTATGCATATAAATCAATAATGATAAAAGTAATACTTTTATAATGAAAAAATTTTCTTTTATGCATAAAAATCAATATGATGAAAGTAACTCTTTTGTAATAAAGAAATATACTTTTATGCATTATTTTATGCATAAAAATCCATAATGAAGAAAGTAACACTTTCATAATAAAAAAATTATCAATAAGTATTTTTCATAGAATTTAATTCTATTAAAAATTATTTTTAAATAAAAATTAATCAATATGCATCTTTCTATGCATGAATGAAAATGACACTTTTAGAATACTCTAATGATGGGGATTGCTCTTTTTGATTAATTAAAGATTAAATTTATTTCACAATTTTTTAGAAAATTTTGCCATAACTTCCTTTGTATGGCTGACCATTTTTCAATTTTTAACTTACTAAAATTAATTAGAAGTTCACCAAGAGTATTTAATTCATTCTAATGTAAACATTTTCTACTTATTTAAGATAAACATTATGAAAAACTTGATTTTATCCAATAATCAATCATCTAGGATAAAGAATGGTTGGATTTACTAAAGAAGAGAGGGGAATGCCTTTTTTTAATGAGGCATAACATTATTTCATTTTAGAGAAGACAAAAATCATAAAAAACCATAACAATCACAAAATGAATAGAAAAGAGAAGAATCTCCAACTTACATAAATAATTTGAGAGCTTTCCTTTGGCTTGATGGTTTGAGGGTTCTACTCTTGTTTGAAACAAGAGTGGCCACCAATCTTTTAGAAGAGGAAAGGTCAAAAACTAATGAATTATGAGTAAAATTCACAGTTTTTGGCACTTGGGAGAGGCAAGGTAATAGTGCACAACACTACTGAGTTTCAACAAACAAGAAGGCTTCTATTTATAAGAAAAAGTGAGCTTCTAACCAAGCCAACTGATTCAAGAATTTTCCAGATCAGTTTGGTCAATTTTTGACCATTTTTGGGTCAGTTTAGTCCACTTTTTGGATTTAGTTGAAAGAGGAGAGATAAAAATATCTCATTATTTGGGAGTTTCAAACTCATTCAAGCATGTGAAATAGGTGCCTCCTTCATGAGGGGAATTCCCCCATACTGAGGTGTCAAAAATGCATCATTTCATCTAAATATCTCTCTTTTTTAACTATTAACCTTGTCCTTAGTCAACTCTTCATCTTATGTGAGTATTTACTCATTTTTTGGGGGATTTTCCTTTTATTCTTCTATTGATCTCCTCCCTACATTTGGATGAATCTTATTGGTCCATAGGAACCTTAATTAAAAATTTCAAAAAAATCTTGACCCTCAGGATAATGCCTCTTGAACAAATTATACTTAATTTCTAATGCACCTTCTGATGAAAATATTTTTGAACTTCTGTTTCAGGGGAACTTATTTAAATAAGATGAGAAATTTTTCCATCTAAAAATATTTAAGATCTAAATACTCTCTCTCTAGAACATTGTCTCTCTCTAGGCTGGTAGAAACAAGATCTTTTATATTTCTGAAGAGGGATTTGATTACAGGGAAAGATGCTAGACATCTTGAGAGGCTAAGGAGGAATCTTACATGTTGTATCTCCATCTTCCAAAATGCTAGGTTCTTTGTCCTCTCCCACCACCAGAGTAACTATCTTTGTCATCAAAGCTATGACTCTCGTGCTAAGTATTGGCATAGCCAATACTTAGCCAAGAGTGAGCTTTTGAAACCCATTCTTTGATCTCCAGTGTTGCAAAGAAGGCAGTCCTCTTTTTGTATATCCTCGTCTTCTCTCTTTATTTTAAGGATCTTTAGTGCCGCCACCATATGACTGGCCTTCACTGTAGAAACTTCTACGAGGACCTAGATAGGCGTCATAGATGGTGGCTTCTGAAAGATCCCTGCCCCCTCCACGCAATGAATTCAGGGGTGCTAGTAGCGGAAGTAGCAGTTCTTGTGTAGGGCAGAGCCTCTCACTTGGGGCCTCACCCACCACGGATATCCAAAGAGTCTAATCCCTCAGTTCTTCCAAAACCAAACCTGGAAAAAAAATTTCCCTCACCCAGAAAGCACGGACGATTCCTCCAGGAAATTTATTCTTTCGTAGTCAAGAGCCTTAACTAACCAAACTGATCCGACTAAACCTATAAGTCACATGGTCAGATCAAGGAAGAGACTTTCACTTGGATCATAGAGTCCAATGCTTTTTTCCTCATCAAGAGGCACAGTCGTTGATTCTTTTCCATAGAACAAGGGTTATCCGAGATTTGCTTCAACTATTGAGTCTAATTTTAGTGATCGGTTAGTCCATCCTAACCCCATCCAATCCCATGGGTTATCCAACCACCCAACCACTATCGTGATAGGATCCATTTAGAAATTTGGTTATATTTTGCCCCGAGTACCAAGGAAAAGAGTTCCCAGGTCCCCTAGTCGACGCCTCAAGTAAACTTCAAGGAAGTCACACCACTTACACACCCAATATGAAATTGCCTGTTTCACAGATTCAGTTATCTTTAAAACAATCTTTTAATGAAACCATAGTTTCACTGATCAGAATCCTCCAAAATATCTAGCTTGAATTCTAATTTCCAATCATTCCTTCATAGCTGTACCTATGGCATCATTGGTAACCAGAACGCTCACCACCTATTCACTCAGGGGCCTTTTCATAGCTCATAGTACCAGGAAATATAATCACATTAAAAAAATCCAGATGGACTCTTCATTGAAGATCAGCAAGATCAACCAACAGATCCATATAAAAGAGCCATGGACTCATCCGTTGAGGACCAGCAAGGCCAGTCAACCAGATCCATACCCGAGTTCAGAAAACAACTCTAACTCCTTATTCTATTTTCTTCCTCGACACACGTGTGGGTATCTTCGGCGGCCCAGAGCCTGAGCACCGTATGGTCACCACCCTCTAGGCTCCTTTGTAGGTCATCTAGCGCTTCACTCATAGGCCGCTTCCTTGGTCCCTCATCCACCGTATACCGGAAGCTCACCATTTAAATCGGACCGAGGCTAGTCAAGACCTTGGTCGATTATCACTTAGGTCTACACGACCTCATTCACAAGATGGTCAAAATGCTTCCCTAGCATTCTTGACATAAAACAGTCATTTAAAAACAAGTTTTATAAATACAGTTTCTAACAAACTCTCATCTTTCCACATTGTTCCACATCATTTCTCATTATTCCACATTCTTCTTCATCAATTCACATTGCTTATTCCACATCTAGTCATATGTATTCCCATCGTCTTCATCCATTCTCATCCAATCACATCATATTACATCTCATCACATCTATCCTCATCATATTACGTCACAACATATCCACATCACATCTCATCCATTCATATCACATCACATCCATATACATTCATTCAGATCCACATCACATCCACATATCATCACATCACGTTCGCATCTATTCACATCACTTCACATCCATTCACATCTACCCAAGTCCACATCACATCACATCTCATCTATCCACATCATATCTCATCCATTCATATCTAACGAGTTCCACATCACATCACATCTATTCACAGCTCATTACATCATATCCACATCTATCCATATCATACCACATCCATTCAAAACTCATCACATTCATCCACATCCATTCATTCATTCACATGCACATTTATCACATTATATCTCATTCTCATCCATTTTCATTACATCACATCCTTTCACATATCATCACATCTCATCCACATCTCCTCACATTTGCATCCACATCCATTTACATCACATCACATCTCCTCACATTTATATCCACATCCATTTATATCACATCACATCTCATCCACATCCACTCACATCTTATCACATCACATTCATATCTCCTCTTATCACATTCACATCTCATCTAATCACATTGCATCGATTTACATCCCATCACATTCATTTACATTCATTCAGATCCACATCACATCTACTTTTAGTACCGTTTTCTACTTTTGATACTGATAGGACTTTTCTAAGTTTCTGCCAATTGCTTGGCCTAGTTAAAGGTACTTTTTCTCGATCCCATTAAAATCTACGTATCAAAGTGTTGTTGAAGGTTTAAAAAGGGAAAATAAACCTTCTCAAAATTGAATAGTAAAAATTTAGAAAGAGCTAAGTATTGTATTTTTATTCCTTAAGCTTCATTAATGAGAATTAATTCTAAACTTCCGTTTACGCATTGGATCCTTGATCCTCCCAGGGATTCCAGATTCTCTTTTCTAAATAAGAATTATCGAAGTTTTCTTGATGGATATTTTCATATTTGTTCTCAAATTTCTCAAGTAAAATATATTCAAAATTCTTCTTTTCGAGTAAAAGATTCATGGGATTTACAAAAATCAATTCTACCCATATTTCTCAATAAAATTAATAATGCTCAAAATTCTGCTTTTGATAAATACTCATAATTTAAATTATGCCAAAAATTTCTCTTTTACCATTTAATAACTTGGATCTCAAATATCATGGGAATTCCTCTTTTTGTATAAAAAACATTTACCAAAAATTCCTCTTTTACCATAATCAATTAATTATTCATAATAACAAAAAATTATTTCTCATAAATATGATGAAAATCATTCTTTTTGCATAGGATGTCCAATCCTAGAATATGGTAGGAAGTCCTCTTTTAGCATTATGCATAAAAATAAGATATGTATTATTTTCTAAAAATTTTACCATAGCTTCACTGCTATTATTGATAATTCTCAATTTTTTCTAAAAGAATAAAATCTTGTAATGAAAATATGATACTAGTTCCTTTTTTATGCTTAAAATCAGGCTATGAATTTAAATCATAATTTTAAAATTAAATATAACTATGATTATCCTACTAAATTAAGCTAATATCAACATTCCTCTTTTCCCAAATTGTTAGGATAATCCATTTCTCATTTAGGATGAATTGGAGTAGTTTTCAACTACTCATAAACAATCTAAAAGAATTTACCATTATTTTAATAGCAAAAAATCATGAAAATATCATTTTCTTAATCTCTATCTTATCAAGCCTAGAGTTTAGCTTTGAATTCAGAGACTATCATTGAGAAGCATCCTTTTCCAAGGAATTTGGCTATTCTTTTAGAGAGAGAGATTTACTTAAAGAAAGCATTATAATTTAAGCGTAAAAGGTTAACTTAATGCTAATTAAATATTAAGAAACTTAGGAAAAGCTTGATTTGAATTAAAACAATCATTTTGAAAGCTTCTCAAGCTTGAGAGGGATTGAGAAGAAGAAAGTTATTGAGAAAATTAGAAAAAACCATAAAATTTGATTTTACCTCCAAGTTTGGCTTGATTCTCTAATTTCAATGAAACCCCCGACCAATCAATTGGTCCACCAAGAGAAGAAGAGCAACTCCAAGAGTTGTTGTAGAGAGAGAGAGCTCCAAGATCCCAAGAGAGAGGAAAATTTAAAGGATAATAGAAAATATGATTATTTTAATATAATACTGGCATGGTATAGCTCCCATATTTTATTACAAATGACTCAGGGTTCTATTTATAGGTGAGGGAGGCCACTAACCAAGTCCAATTGGATTCTAGAATTTTCCAAGTTCAATTTGACTCAATTTGGACAAGATTTGAACCAGTTTGGCTCCATTTTTTTTTGGTTTGATACAGGAGAGAGGAGAGATAAAAATATCACAATTTTTTTGAATTAAAAACCCTTCCACACATGTGAAAGAGGAACCTACCTCAAGAGTCCCCCTTTCCTTACCAAGGTGTCAAAAATGCATCATTATTCCAAAATCTCTCATTTTTTAGTAATATCTCATAATTTTTAACTAATAAACCTTGTACTTAGTCAACTCTTCATCTTATGCGAGCATTTACTCATTTTTGGGTATTTTCTTTTAATATTTGGATTTATCTCATCCCAACACTTGGATTAATCCAATTGACCCATTGGAACCTTAATTGGACCATAATCCAAATTTTTTGAAAATGTGGACCCTTAGGCTAATGTCCCTTATACCATTTTCAATTAATTCCTAATACACATTGGAAAGTTTTTTTTGAACTTCTCTTTGAGGGGAATCCAATTTAGACACAAGGAGGATTTTTATATCCAAAGATATCTCAATTTTGGATTATCTCTCTCTAGATATATTTTCTCTCTAGGCAAAAATAGGGTAAAACAAGATCTTTCTTCTATTTCAGAGAGGGGAATAATTACAAGAACAGAAGGGGAGGTTCTTACAACTTTATACCTCAAAAGCTGGAGAAAGGAATCTTACATCCTACCCCACTAGAGTGAATTATTATCTGATGAGTTTTATATAAGGGATCTTTATCCCAGGATTCTGTTGGGTTCACCAGACTATAAGGAACCCCAGAATTAGTTGGATCTTAAGGAAAAAAGTTCTCCTCTAATTTTGTGAGATGAGGACATCTCGCGTTTTTTAAGTGGGGTAGGATGTAAGATTCCTCCCTCCGGCTTTTGGGGTGTGCAGGTGTAAAAACCTCCCCTTCTGATCTTATAATTATTCCCCTCTCTGAAATAAAAGAAAGATCCAATTTTTCCCTTTAGACAGAGAAAATGTTTAGAGGGAGGTAATTCAAAATGAGATATCTTTTTATGTAAAAATCCTCCTAGTGTCTAAAATGGTTTCCCCTGAAATAGATATTCAAAAAGAAATTTCCAATGTGCAATTGGAATAAATTGAAATCAGGTAGAAAGGACCTTAGCCTAAGGGTCCAGATTTTTTGAAATTTTTGAATTAAGATTCCTATGGACCAATTAGATTAATCCAAATGTAGGGAGGAGATAAATTGAAGAATAAAAGAAAATCCCCACAAAATTAAGTAAATACTCACATAAGATGAAGAGTTGACTAAGGACAAGGTTATTAGTTAAAAAAGAAGAGATATTTAAAGGAAATGATGCATTTTTGACACCTCAGTGTGGGGGAATTCCCCTCATGAAGGAGGCACCTATTTCACATGTGTGGTTGAGTTTTAAACTCACAAATAATGAGATATTTTCATCTCTCCTCTCTCTGGCTTCAACTAGATCCAAAAAGTAAGCTAAACTGACCTAAAAATGGTAAAAAATTGACCAAACTGATCTAGAAAATTCTAGAATCAGTTTGCTTGGTTAGAGGCTCACTTTTTCCTATAAATGAATCCTCCCCCTTTATTAATGGTTAATAGTGTTTTATGCACTGTTACTCTACTCCTCCCCAAAGCCAAAAACAGTGAATTTATTGATAATTCATTAGTTTTTAACCATTTCCTCTTCAAAAGAATTGCTGGCCACTCTTGTTGGCAAACAAGAGTAGATCCCTCAAACCATCAAGCCAAAGGAAAGCTCACAAAAGTTCATGTAAGCTAGAAATCCTACTTTTTCTTTATTCCATTTAATGGTTTTCTAATTTTTATTTTCTTTAAAATGAAAAAATGGTGCTATGCCTTGTTGGAAAGGCTTTCCCTCTCTTTTCATTCTTGAATTCAGCCTTTCTTTATTCTAGATGTGTAATCAAATTGTTAGAATTAAACTTTTCATATTGTTTCTCTTTAAAAAGTGGAATTTGATTAGTTTAGAATGCTTTAAACCATTTGGGATAATTTCTAAGTAACTTGAGAATGAAAAAAAATTAAAAAATGGATAGCCATAGAAAGGAGGTTATGGCAAAATTTTCATAAATTTTATGAAATACGTTTTATCTTTTATTATTCAAAAAGAGTAATCCCCACCGCTTGTGTATTTTAAAAGTGTTATTTTTATTCTATGCAAAGAAAAATGCATATTAGAAATATTTTTATAATAAAAGTGTTATTTTCATTAGAATTAATTTCTATGCATAGAAGGATGCATATTGAGAATATTTTGATTATAAAAGTGTTACTTTCATCAAAATTGATTTTTATGCATAAATAGATGCATAAGAGAATTTTTTTTATTATAAAAGTGTTACTTTCATTAAGATTAAATTTATGCATAAATATATGCATAAAAGAATTTTTATTATTATAAAAGCATTACTTTAATCAAATTTTGATTTTATGCATAGAAAGATGCATAAAGAAATTTATTTTTATTTCAAAATATTTATTCTTATTAAATTTGAAATCATGCATAAAAGATTTATTTTTATTTCGAAAGTGTTATTCTCCTTAAAATTGAATTTATGCATAAACGAATTTTTATAAAGGTGTTATTTCCCACTGAAGTTGTTCTTATGCATAAATAGATGCGTAAAGAATCTTTATATCAAAAATAAGAATTCTCTTACATTCTGTAAATAGATGAGAAACAGTGAAATCTGATTTGAAAACAATGAATTCTGATCACATTGCACCTTGTAATGCATTCTTTTAAACCCAACTTGCAACCACAAAATTGGAAACATATGAAAATCTAAATTTTGACAACCCTTCATCCACATCTGACAACCCATTCTGTAAGAATCCACTTCTATTGGCTCATCAGCTTTAAAACACACATCCTCTGACAAAAGTATGTTTGGGTTGACAACAACTTGTCCCACATCTCGTTCAGAATGCACATCCATCGAGCTAAAGCTTGAAATTGCATCATCCTGCATGTCAAACATCATATGTTGATCCTCCAAACTTGTCAAACCTGCTTTATACTCTTCAATGACTTGCTCTTGACAACCCCTCTGCTCAATCTGATCGATAAGACCTTTTATTTGATTCAGCCCAATTTAGTCCAAAACAAAAAGCAATCCGCTTGTTCAAATTCTCTGCAATTGAAACATCTCCTTATTGAATATCAACCTGTGACATCAAAATATATCCTTCAAAACATTCAAAATCAAAAGTTTGATTTCCGTGATCATCGGGGCAACATCAAACACAATGGTCTGACTTTTTGCTTGAATTCGCAAACCATCACAATCAGCATGTGTAAACTCCTGTAAGGTTTGTTCAGCACATTGGGTTTCTAAGTTCAAAATCTGTTTATGTGATTCATGTATTGATCTTGCAACATCTTCCAACTGCAAATTCTCTTGTGTAGATAGTTTGACAGAAATTCCACAGTCACTCCATGAGCATACTCTAGTGGTAGATTAGGGGTATCTAAGGGCTCTTTGAGGCTCTCTTGGCCAAGCTCCTTTTGCACCTCCTTCTCCACCATCTTTGGTACTCCCACTTGATGACTTTCAAACTCCATGCCAATCCAAATGTCATCATCACCACTTGACTCCCCTTCAAACTCATCCTCTATGCATCATCACTACTTGACTCCCCTTCAAACTCATCCTCTCAACTTCTCACATGCTTTTTGTAACTTCCCAATGCTTTTCCTACTGGAACATGACTTTTGCCTATCTCTTTTCTGATCAGCTAACCATTCATATGCACTCTCCAAGACATCCTCAAAGTCATCTAACCTTCCCAATGCATTCTTCATTTCCTCCCAAGCTGATGCTGTATGCACTTTATGGATAATTTTATGAAACTTTGTGCATAGTTCAACCATACACCATTTCCTACATGCATCTCCCTTTGAGCACTCATCAATTGCACACGGACAATCCTCTACCTCATGCTTCCCCTGGGGGTTTTTTTCCTTTTTTATCCCTCTGCCTTCCCTCTCCGCCCCTCGCGTGCAGCTTGGTTCTTGCAGGTATCGCATTCGCTCCGCCTTCGCCGCAGCTTCAGACTCTGATGGAGGCTCCTCCCGCCCCACCTCAGAGGGACTCTTCTGCAGCCCCCTCGTCCCCCCCTCTGCTGAGGATACCCCCATCAGGCTTTCTCTTTCGCCAGAAGAGGAAGCGAGCCTCGCCGCAGAGGTGGAATGCCTCTAGGCACATTCCACCATCTGCCGTATAGTCGGCTCGCCCCAGTAGAGGGGAGATTCGGGATCTTCTTCAGGCCCGCCTTCTTGCAGACATGGGCAAGATCCTGGACGTATAGCTTTTGGGTCGTGGACACTACCAGATCGAGTTCAAGGCTACCCAGAGCGTGGCCCAGGTCCTTGCCATGAGTCCCCTTGACATCAAGGGAGCTTGGGCATTCTTCAGACCTTGGCAGCATGTCTTTGACCCTGCAGCGGCCGAGCAGGGAGAGTGCCTTTTCCATGTTACTGTTTGCTTCCCTGGACTCCGCCGCTAGTACCTTCCGCTCTTGTCAAGGCTAGGAGCATTGGTGGGCTTGGTGCTCGAGACTGGCCCCACTGCAGCCTCATAGTGGTGGCGAGAGCAGCTGGGTTACCTTCGGTCAAAGTCTTGGTTCCAGACATCTCCTCCCTTCCGAAGGTCATTCAGCTACCTAGGATAGGGGGGGATGGATTGATCAGAGAGTGGAGTTCTCGGGGCTCCCGAACAAGTGCTTTATCTGCAGACAGGTTGGCCACTTGGCCAAGGCATGCCCTCGCAGGAGACTCCAACCAGTACCGTAGCAGTAGGCCCCTGAGGGCCCGCCCACACCGCAGGCAGCCTCCAGGACACCTGCTCAGCCCAGAGAGACCTCGGAGTGGCAGCCTGGACAGGGGCGTCGGCGAGGGAGACAGCCCCAGTAGCACGCCCAGAGACCGATGCAGCACAGCAGCCACAGACTCAGCATCACTAGGTTCCCGTGAGGAATAGCTTTGCTCCCCTCCAGGAGGATACCCCAGCGCCGACTGAGGACCAGAAGATGCCAGCACCCCCTCCTTCGCCCCCACCCCCTCCCCCGTCCACCCCTCCCACCTCGCTTCCTCCTTCGCCTCCTCCCATCCCTGCTCCGATTTCGGCAGCGGCTCCTTCCCCACTCCCCTCTCCCCCCCCTCCTTCCCCCCCACTCGCATCAGCTCCTCGGGAGGCCTTGGTAGCCCCCTGGCGTTCACCTGCAGTCTGGAGGGCTCTAAGCACCGACCTTGCTCGAGCACCGCAGAGGAGACTTACCATGCCGATTCGAGCTTCACGGATATCCTCTATCCGCAGTCGACTGAGCCGTCTTGACACTAGACAGCGCTCAAAGGCTTTTAATTACTCCTTCACACGGCTTTCTGGAGCAGAGGGCCCCCATGAGCCAGCACCCATCCGAGTTCATGTAGTGATACCTCCGGCTCACAGGGAGGAGGCACTTGATTCAGCGGTGGCCTTCTCATTCCCTCTCTGTGGCCCTTGCGACCAGGAGCGGACCCTGGAGCTCGCTCTTAGCACCTTGAAGACTCAAGCAGTTGAGTTTTCTCATCATGTGAGCGATCTGGAGGTGACTGATGTGATAGGCCGACTATGGGAGTTGGCTCATTTTTTCATTGATCCTGAGAGTGTGGACGCCTTAGGGATTTGTCATTTGGTCGTTCACATTGTGGCAGACTTAGCACGCGACCCTGGATATGTATGTATACATGAGGGTGCTCTGTCTGAGCGAGAGGCAGTCGCCATGGGACACAGCCATTGGTGCTTGATCCGGGATTCTTGTAGTACACCGGCGGGTGGGCAGATTTGCAGCCGCTCGGATGGGGACTATTCTCCATCCAAGCCACTTGTGAAGGCCCGCCGTACGGCTGAGACAGCATCCACCTCAGCAGGTCATCCATGAGGATCATCGCATGGAATGTACAGGGCCTTGGCGGTGCACATTATATACAATATTGTGGTTGCTTGAGGCAGGAGCTTCAGAGATGCCTAGTCGGGGGCAGTATTGATATTTTGTTGATGCAGGAGCACCATTTGGGTGAGAGCAGGATCCGGAGATATGGTTTGGTGATGGTGATGCTTGGTAGATGGGACACCTTTTGGTCTGCAGGATTTGGCCCTTTGGGTGGGCAGGGAGGTATGGTCATTGCGGATGTATGGCGGCAGGCCATTGTGGATCGTGGGATCATTGTGCCTGGTAGAGCACAGTATGGTAGATGGGACACCTTTTGGTCTGCAAGATTTGGCCCTTTGGGTGGACAGGGAGGTATGGTCATTGCGGATGTATGGCGGCAGGCCATTGTGGATCGTGGGATCATTGTGCCTGGTAGAGCACAGTATGTCATTCTGAGGACGCATGATGAGCTCTTTGGTGTGCTCAATGTCTATGTGCCCAACCATGCTAGTGCCAGAGCAGAGTTCTAGGCCCAGGTTGTGGATGCATTACCAGAGGCCACACATTGGTGTGTCGGGGGAGACTTCAACATGCTTAAGGACCCGGCCGATAGGGTGGGAGGCAGTCATGTTACAGTGCACGGTACGGAGCTTGCAGCTTGGGAGCGATTTTGCATGACATTGAGGATCACTGATGCATGACAGCATGAGGCCTTCTCCCGCTCTCAAGACAGTCTTAGTTTCTCTCGGTCGGATCGCTCGCAGGGAGGGATTAATCTGTCATCACGGATTGATCGCTTTTATGTGGGCGACAGGTTAGGGGAGCGAGGGGGCTCCGTTGGCATTCTTGCTGGCACCTCCTTTTCAGACCATGTGGCGCGAGTTATTTTGACTCTTGAGGAGAGGACACGAGAGACTAGCATGCAGATGAGGATCCCAAAGAGGGTACTTACAGATCCTAGTCTCGCTGAGGACATTGAGAGGATATGGCATGATAGTCAGAGCTCTGACCAGGATGCAGTAGGCCAGTGTGCCCAGGGACTCATCGAGCTTAGCTCCTTTTTGCACGCTGCAGTCTTGACACGGCTGGGACAGGCCCGCGAGAGGGAGCGCTGGCTGAGACGTAGCCTTGCTTCGCTTCAGCACCTTCAAGAGCAGCAGCCTACATGTGAGTGGGTGGCCAGCTGAGCCAGGCACGCCAGGAGGTTAGAGAGGCAGAGGAGCAGAGACATGAGTTTTACTATCGCCGCCAGGCCTCTCAGTGGACGCAGCTTGGTGATAGAGTGACTGGGGAGTTTTTTGAGATTACTGGACCCCGCCATGCTCGAGCAGGAGTCCACCAGCTTGGGAGGCCGGACGGATCGATAGCTACTGAGCCCTAGGAGATTAGAGCCATAGCCACTGGGTTCTATAGAGACCTGCTTTCGTCAAGGAGCATAGTATCCTTGACAACATTTTCACCTTCTGGGAGGCGACGGCTCGAGCTAGATTTCTTGGTGAGGACTTGGTCGTGATGCTTCTCGATTTTGAGAAGGCATACGATAGAGTCAATTGGGGCTTCTTAGAGGGCACTATGCTTCGCCTGGGCTTTGAGCCAGGGTGGATTGAGGGGTGGCACCTCTATTTCCACAGCTCGTTAGGAGGCAGGGGGCCGAGTTTTGAGTTTACCAAATCAGTTCGTCTCAGGGGTGTCCTCTGGCCCCATTTCTTTTTCTCTTCTTTGCTGAGGCTATGAGCATGTATCTAATGGCAGAGGAGGTTGGTTTGCGAGGACTCTAGCTTCCAGTTTAGGGGGAGGACCTGCTCGATGCTGAGTTTGCTGTGATGACACGGGCTTATTTTTGCATGGCCAGGAGGCCAATCTTCTTCGGACAGAGTTGTCGCTCTAGGTTTTTAGTGCAGCTTCAGGAGCATTGATCAATTGGCGCAAGACAGTGGCCTTTTGGATCAGTAGCGTTCCCACTCCGGCATGGAGCCCAGACCCGGAGCCCAGACCCGGGGTTTAGATGGATTCCTCCTGGCACAGCAGCAGTGAGATATTTGGGATGCCAGATTGGACTAGATTTGTCACCTGAGCAGCAGATTGCCCCGCTTCTTCTGAGCATTCGGAAGAAGCTTTTGTATTGGAGTACAGCTCGGCTATCCTTGGTTGGGAGGGTGGTGGTGGCAAATCAGGTGCTTTTAGCGCGACCATGTGGTACATTACATCTTGCTGGATCTTCTCGAGCTCTTGCATCAGCCAGGTACAGAGGCTGATCAGGAACTTTCTTTGGTCTGGGCGGGATGGTTAGCCAGCCCGAGCAAAGGTTGCTTGGGCAGTTATTACACTTCCACTGGCCCAGGGAGGCTTGGGCATTATAGATCCAGTGGATCAGAGTAGAGCCTTATTGGGGAAGCTTATTGTTCGAGGGCTGCTTCCAGGCACTGAGCTTGGAAAGAGCTTCTTTTGCAGCGGCTGTGCAGGCTCGGGCTCCAGAGTAGGGGGCACTTGGGCACCAGAGATACGATGGATCTTCATAGAGATGAGGAGGACATGCCTCAGTAGAGGATGGGAGGACAGATTTGCCTTGAGCATCCTGAGAGCTTGGGAGCTGCTAAGATCGGGGCTCTCTCAGAGACCTCCTTCTTGTGTTGAGGAGCGGGCCACATCTGGAGCCCAGTGGTTCGCACAGAACAGGGTCATATGCTGGGTTCTCGGCCTTGTCTAGCCTGGGGACCTTTGGTAGCAAGCCCAGCACGTAGTTTTGGAGACTGGCAGGCCTTCTGCAGTCTCCTAGAGGAGGTGGAGAGGCTGAATCACTTCAGAGGGGGGTTGATTATGAGGGATGACATTCAGGCGGCACTCATAGAGGAGTGGTTCACGCCTCTCGAGCTAGTGGCCCCACGATGGATGGGAGCCTTTACACGGTTGGAGATCCTGATTGCTGTAAGAGCTTGCACTGAGGATGGCAGATGCCTCTATTATGAGATTCAAGATGAGGGTAGACTTCAGAGAGTGGAGGTGGAGTCGCCTTTGGTTGCAGAGTGCATCTTTTAGAGGATTCGGGTAGTGGCCGCCGCTTCTCAAAAGTGGCATATTGACCCAGACCCTACAGATGTGCTCCCTGATTGACGCATATGGGCATATGCAGTGCGCCCCTTGGCCCGGCTCCACCCACCCTGGTGAGTACGAGTGGCATGATCCTTATGCATCCCTTGAGGCCAGAGAGATCACCTTTTTCCAGTATACTGTTCGGTTGGGGCGACATATTTTGACAGTGAGGAGGATGGTCTCTCCCCAGCTGCATCCGGGCACTGGCGGCCTACAGGGACTCTCACAGGAGTTCCTGGAGGATTTTTGGACCCGGCTTTGGGTCGACAGGCCCGCAAGATCTTGACTTTCCAGTGGTTGGTCGCCCACAGGGGCTCATCAGTTGGCACCTGGCTTGTCTACAACAGTCTTCCGGCAGCCTGCATCCGATATGCGGCCACCCTATGGAGACACAAAGACATTGCCTATGGGACTACCCTCAGGGGCAGCAGATTTGGCTGCGGATGTTGCGTATTCTGGCCCCCCTCTCTCCAGAGGGTATGTATACGTGGGGTGCCGCTACTTGGTCGACTTCGTCAGGGCCTATGGGCTATGAGATGGAGCAGGACAGCGAGGCCATCAGATTCATTAGGGGCCAGCCTCGCCTTGTTCCTTCACCAGATTTCTCATCCGCCAGCTGGACACAAGAGAGGGATCTACGATGGGAGCTCCTCAACAGCCTCATCATCTGGTTCACCTGGAGGGCCCGGTGTTTCCTTTGAGGGGAGACTGGAGCCACCAGCAGAGACTGTTCAGGGGATTTGGCAGGAGTTGATCCACACCCTGCGAGGACAAGATGATCGCATCGGATGAGGCGATCTTGCGGCGCCAGGCTTTTCACACCACTTGGTGCACCGGCCCCTTCTATACCCTACATGCGGGGTCCCCCCATTGGCACTACAGGCCGCCTGTTTGGCTTTTCCCCCCTCCTATTGTATGATATAGCCCCTCGGCTTCTTTGTACTGATACTTGTACCTTTCAGCACCTAGGGAGAGTCTCCCTGGCTGCCTTGTTTTGTTCTCTGCTTTGTTTGCTTGTGAGCAAGAGAGGATCTTTTGTAGCCCTACGGGCGTTTTTATATAGCTAATGAAAGGAGCTTTTCTCGGGGAAAAAAAATGTGTTAAAGTTGGTGTTAAGCTCCACATGTGTTAATAATCATGAAATTTTATGTAAGTTTTCTTGTAGAGAGGCATTGATTGTACTCAATGGAGATAGTGATGTATGTAAGTGTTTCTAGTTTTTTGATGTTTTAGGAAGCAAGAAGCTCTAAGAAGAGAAGTATACACTTCCAGCTAGATGAAGAGTATGCCCCATTATACAAGAGAATTCAGGTTTCAATGATGAATCCATCGGTGATGCAATTACAGAATAGCAGGGAAAAAATAAATAGATCTTTGGGTTGATGGGTCTATATATCCACCTGATCCTATTACACAACAATATCTCCAATTCTCAGGACTAACATCATTTTTCAAGCATGTTTGTGAGGGTAATACAAGTTTACAGGGTTATAGTTGGAGACTTGCAACCCACGCCCATGTTTCTGCACAACAGATCATGAAACTTAATAGATCATTGTTGGCAAAACAAGAAGAGAACAATGTTTTGCAAGATGCTATGCATGACATGGTAATGCAAAATGCCAATTTGATTAACCAGGTTAATGATTAACAGGCTAGCAAAATAAGAAGATGAAGACACTGCTAGAGAAGACTGTCACTTATGGGCCCATAACGTCACGGGAGCTACGTGAACGCTAAAGGTCATATAAACCTATGCACATGTTGGCAAAGACAGGTGGACAATACTGGTGATGAATGATCTACGCACAACGTGATATCATGCATTAGCAATCTAGAAAATGAAGTGAATCAAGGAATTGAAAAGGTACTCACTAAAGATATGGTGAAGTCCGTGCTTGAATGCCCAAAGTTTAAGTCAGTTGTTGTTGGTGATGAAGTTATCATATAATTCTTACAAGAGGTAAGTGATTCCTTTACATCAAATTATATGCAGGGAATATGTGATAAGGTAGGAATAAGTTCTCAGTATTATGGCATGATTTACAAACATTTAGATACAAGGATTAAAAAAGTGTTGCAAAAGAAAAGGGTATTGCCTCTTCCTAAACCATTTCATATGGTGCAAGCATGAAAATCATTAAATAGTAAGGTGGAACAATTAATTGGTGAGCCAATGCACTTATGTCACATACATGTATGCAAGTATGGATCAAAGGAAGTGCCGTTTATCTTGCACACAAATAATAGTTTTATATTAGATGTATGCAAGTTACAATCTCTAATGGTAAAATCTATAGTATATCTGTTTGCAAAATGTGGAGGTAAGCTAAAATTTATTTCGAAGCTTGATGAAAGTGAGGTTATCAAAGTTTAGATGTTAGAACGTGTTAGTCTAACTCTCATGAATAGAGAATTGGATCCTTACATCTTTCTTGGTCATCCTGATTACTTTAGTGTACAGTTTGAGAATGAAATTTGGTGGCTTGCTACATTTGAAGTACCAAAGGAAGATCATGAGATTTTGAAGGTTTTCTTTAACTTGACAAAGATACCTAATACAGTGCTACGTCGAAATCATGGGGAAAGTTTGCATGTGGAAGGTTATGGTGAGTATCAAATGGAATGGCACCTTGCTGGAGATCTCAAAACTTTGAAGTGCATGTTTGGTGTGTCAAATGTAGCAAATGCAGAGTTTCCTTGCATCTATTGTATGCGGTCTAGAAAGAAAGGTAAGAATTGGAAGAAACAATAGGAAGGAATAGGCAGAGAAGGGTGTCCTACACATGATCAATTTGTTTGCCGTGGGGGACAAATGGTACAAGTAGATACTAAGTGGGATCCTATTCTTGACATCCCCTTGACAAGAGTACACTTTTGCACTTTGCATGCACTAGTGAGGATCATAGACAAATTGGTTTATGAATATGTGTGTTTTGCTTAATAAAATGCAGCCAATTTTTGATGCCCAAGAAGCATGTAAAAGGTTGGAAGAAGTATTATCCAGGATGGGTTTACATTGAGGCTAGGTAGAAATACAGAAGGATGAAAAAAAGTCCAAAGCAAGCAACAATGTACCATGCAAGCCTTGCTTTGGTGGCTCAAAAAGAAAGGAAATTCCTCCCTGCACCATGAAATAAAAATGGAGTACTACTAGTACAACAACTAGAGAAATATGAAGCATGGAAAAAGTTACATATGGCTATTCCTGATCAAAGCAATGGAGGAAAGACTAGAGTAGCAAAAGAAAATGTGTGGATTGCTCTTGACAAATTGGCAGTGCTTTTGTAGAAGATGACATCTGCACCAGATGATTCCAAGGAGTTTTAGGAGGTGTTTGGTATATTTTATGCATCAGTTGTGTTGAAGCCTAGACTTCAAGTAGTATAACACATTACATGGTAAGTGTGACATTACAATTAATTTATATGATTAATTTATATGGTTTTAGAGACTAACTATGAGTACGTTGTTTATTGATGTAGCATATATTGCATGCTCATAGTCCTTACTTTGCAAATAAAGGAAGTTTAGCGATATGGTCTACATAGGGCGGCATGGAGCGATCTCATTGGGCAAGCACGATGCGCTTTCTAAAAGACAACTTCTCATGGAGGTGGAATCTATGATGTCAATCCAATGAAACACTTACTTCTATATGGTGGTATAGAAAGATAATAATAAGGTTAGAGGAGAAGAAACCTATGTCCAATGGATCACAGGAAATACACAGAGTCATATGTGAGGTTAGAAAAGCATGATTTGAGAATTCATCAGGTAGAGAGAAACATGCTAAATGTTTGAGAACTCAAGAAAGAGAGGGAAGCAAGTGGAAAACCCGAGAGTCAAGTGTTTCAAATGAGCAAATGCAAGTTGAAACTCTGTAATTTTTTGTTGATGCAAGTATTACTCTACTAAACCAAAATGGCTTTCACATAGAGCTTGTAAACCAATGTGATATGTCACCCATAATCTCACTAACCTATAACCATAATATTAAATGATTTTATGTGTGAGAGTATATGCATACTTGTGTGTGAACAGTTGTGTTATTTAAAACATTGACTAAACTATTACTTATAAGTGCTTATAATTAGTGGTGAGACATTTACATATTATAGTCTTCTAGCTTTCAAGGCATGGGGTGCACCAAGCAAAAAACTAAGAGGAACCCTACTAAGACACCCAACACAGTCCCAGGTCAATATACCAACGGACACTGATAGTGAGCGCACTCAATCTGACAATCCAAGAGGCACTACTATAGGTACAACGCATCTACATCTGCCACATCACTGGTGAGCGTAGATGGAGACTAAGCACTACTGCTCTTCGAGAAATAAGGAAGTATTAGAAAAGTACAAACTTAATCATACTGAGAGAGCCATTTGCTAGACTGGTGAGAGAGATATTGCAAGATCTCAAATGTCTCGTAAGGTTCTATGCAAGACTTAGTTTTATAGTCAACAATGTACAGCGATCGTTGGCCCAAGCATTGCTAGATCTTCAAGAAGTAGCTGAGGCATATTCGGTGGACCTCATGCATGATGGCTATTCATGTGAAGTGCATCACTCTTATGGACAAGGATTTGAGACTTGTACAAAGGATTCCTAAATAATGGCGATGCCTTCAATTTAAACATAGATAATATGATTTGAGTAAATCATATGATGCATTGTAAACTTGTGTTTCAATGTACTTGTAATCTATGAGAAGTGTTTCAATGTACTTGTAATCTATGAGAAGTGTTTTTAATACAAGTGTAATTTGATATTTCTTTCTCAATATCTTGAGTGTTATTATCTTTTCCTATCGTATAGTTTTTCAAGTTTATCAAAAGCATTATTTTTTTTCTTCACAGGCCTCATATGGATTTAGGATTTTTCACACATGTATGCATGAAAGACTATAAGTGTATAAAATTTCAATGGATAGAAATTTTAAAAAATTTATCTTTACTAAACAAATATAATAAAAATTACTCTAAAAATTAGATTACTTTAAACATGGAATGAAGTTCTAGAAACCCTAGGAAATTAGTGAGATGTTGCATCAAAGGGGCTCTTATAAATAAGGAGATTATTAAATATAATAAAAGTTGCTAAAAAATTTAAGAGTTATTTATTTTCATTATATAGGAATATAAATATAAGTTATATTTTCAATTTTTAAAGTTATAAATATAAGTTTAGAGTTTTTCATTTTCATTCTATTCTTGTTTTATATTTTTCAAGAACATGGATCGCACCAAGCAGACTGTGAGGGGAGTTGATCCCATGAAGGTCAGGCCCCCAACATCACCCACACATTGCAAACGTCAGTGGAGACCTAGCACTGTCACCCTTCGAGAAATAAGAAAGTATCAAAAGACGACAGACCTTCTGATCATGATGAGGAGACCTTTTCATCGCCTCGTTAGGGAGATCATGGATGATTTGAACGAGATACGGATATCTTCATGGCATCGTCAGGTCAGCAATAGTGAGGCTCCCACACGATGGACGATAGTAGCTTTGGAAGATCTTCAAGAGGCTACTGAAGCTTTTTTGGTGGGCATGTATGGTGACACAGTGTACACAGCAGTCCCCCATGCCAAGAGAGTCACCATCACTGACAAAGTTATGCGGCTAGTTCTATGCATGCGGACGTGGAAGGAAGATTATGGTGATGAGCCATAATTTTAGGGAGATCTTATAATCTCATGTATATGCCACAATGTAATCTCATGTGATCATGATGTAAACGCTTTACTTAATGATTTTTAAAAAAAAATCCTTGCCACGTGTCTACTTGATTATATCTGGCAATCATAATTGTATTGTGATTTTAATTTCAAATTAATGATTAAATATTATTTTGTTGATCACACAAATACAACAAAACTTCAAAAATATATTTTTATTAATATAGAAATTGTTACATTAATGACATAGAAGCAAGTACAAAAACCCTAAACTATGCGCCTCTTAGTACTAGGCTCAGTAGAGTTACTAGGAGCTTTAAGCGAAGAAGTTACAACAAAATTTCCATTGAGCTCGATTTGGATAGCATGAAGATCAATCTTCCTAGTACCAAGACTTAGGCCAACAAGTGAATGAATCTTCCCTTCATGACGCTGAGCTTCGAACAAATATAGGAGCTTGGAGTGCTTCACAAGAACCACCTTCTCTAAGCTTGATTTCATAGGCATGGACTTGAATGCAGCACCCTTTGTTAAAGCCTTGAGCTTCGTGAGAGAGACTTGTCCATCAGAGGGTAGCACACTTTGTGAAGACACAATGATGTCTTGGAAGATCTTGCCAATATACTCCTTCAAAGCTGCATCCTAGACTCTTCCTTTGCCACCCCTTGTTCCACCAGCTCTTGATGCAAACTCATCGACATAGATAATTTCCTGAAGAAAATATTTACATGCAAAAATAAAATATCAAACATTATTCCAAAATACAATTGCATGAGAAAAATATCTTCAAATGAGTTGAAATTGTCTGTGTGCAGGGCCTCACGGGCCTAGGGACCCCACACATGTAATTGCAATATTAGGGCCATCCTCACGCAGCCTTTGGTTGGCATGCTTAGAGGGTCCTGATGCATGCCAGATTACATGTGTGGTGTCCCCAGGCCCTTAAGGCCCCTCACCAAAATTTTCAGGAAGATTAATTTTTTTTAAACGTACCTTCTCAATAGTTTACATAACACATTCCATCTATCTTTCTCCATTACAAAAGAGGACTGTCTCAGCCTCATCATTTTGTTTCCTGACGAGCGACCGGTGCATCTAGGTCTGCCTAGTGATCGATCTATCACCATGTAGAGGGTCTGAGAGTTCAATGCGTGGTTGAGGTCCAAAGAGCTCCTCCTGCAACCTCTCAAATTCTGTATCTGAGATATCATAGTCAGGAGCAGCTTCTACAACACTTCTTTAGAGGTGGATGATTGCAGAGACATCTGTTAATCCAATAGGATAAAATCCTAAGTACTTTACTTCATGGATATATTATGAGAGTAGTCATTGTAATAGCATTAGGCCTTTTATGAGCCTAAAGTGTCTGGCCAGACACAGTTTAAGTGAGTCTGAACACTTATGGCCATGTATATAAGTGAATTTCTCTCATAATACAATCGCACTCTCCCATTTTGCATTTGAGTCTTGCTCTTGCTAATCTCTCTCCCTAATGCATGCTAGTGAGTGTGTGTGAGTGAAGTGATGTGAGAGGAGGGACGAGGACCCATAGTGCAACACAGTAGTGTGACAACGCTCATGTGGGAGATGCGGTGGAATTGCTTCTCAAGGAGTTGTAGAGCTTGGAGACCTCAAGGGTTACGAGCTTGGCCATTGGAAATATCTTCACGACAGTTTGCGGTTCACCAGTTGTTGTAGTTCACCAGGTAAGATCTTTTTGGATGTGTTTTAAGAAGGGTTAGGGTGAGCCCCCATAACATTTTTGGCGCCGCTACCGGGGAGCTATCCCTTGGCTTTTTCCATCGTTTTGCCTCTAGTCTATGCATAACCCATTGCCCATTATCTTGATTAATGCTTCCCCATGAAAAAGATGTGGATTTGATGGATTTGTGTAAGATTTGGTGTAGAATAGCTCTCTTTTGTTTTTTGAAAAGAATGTTTTTTCCTTAATTTTTAGATTAATTTGTTGTTTTTGTGGTTTTCCATATTCTTAGGACTTGCACATAGTTTGTATTAGGCTTAGTTTACATCCATCGCATCAAACAAAGCAATAGAATGAAAGTTTTAGTGAATGTTAGCTCTCTTTAGTGTTAAACATAGAACTAAGATCATTAATTCTAGTTTAATTGTGTGTTTGTTGTTGAAATTATTTGGATTAGAGTGTTAGAAAGCATAAGGAGTAGCTTAATCTTTTAAAAATTTTCTTAAAACCATCAAAAAACCCTTGAATTTGATTAATTTCTCTTAATGGATTGGTTTTTGTCAGTAAGGGTGATTAAGCTTGTTCAAGAGGCCAAAAAATTAGAAAATGTGTTAATTAGGGTATGAATTGATTATATGAGTAGTCAAAATTGGGGTTTTTAAGTGTTTTGATAGCATCTAGATGCAGCAAAACACTAATAACTCTAATTTTTTTAATCGATTTGAGAAATTTGACTCTCTTTAATTAATTTTACCTTAAAAGAGGCGATTATAGTTAAGAGTCTAATTAAACAAGAGCTCGATACTCAAAGGGCGAGAGCTGATGAGAAAAAGGAAATAGGAAGTTTAAACCTACTCCAATCACGGGGTAAGGAACCAGAATTGGTTATGAAAAAGAAGTGAGGGAGAAATTCCAAACTTGGAACCCATAAATGAGGAGTCCAGAGTTGAGGAAGGGTCTACAACCATAGAAGAAGAGGATAACCTAGCAAGAGTGGAGGGCGAAGTGGAGGACTTTCTGTACACCAAAAAGGATATTGAGTAGATGATCAATCATCCTACGTTCCTACAAGACATGGAACTTTTGATTCTGCAAAGGCGTACAGAGGTGACTAATGATGAACCACTCCAAGGTAGAGCGGTAGGACCATCCAATGGACCAGAGATACCTAGAAGAGACAATACAGGAAGGGAACGAGGTCACACGAAGGGAGGGAGAAATTCCTCAAAGGCTAAGGTTGGATCCAACCATTGACCTTAATGCAGCCACAAGAACAGATCTACTAAATACGGTGGGGTAGACATGGGCCGAGGAATGGTCAGAGAACTAGGCACTTCTCTAGAATCCCGACCCTCCCAAATGAAGCCACATATCATTTCCAAACTCATCCAAAATTTCTATGGGGATGGAGATCTTATCCAACATGTAGAGATTTTTGAATCCACATGTGAAACCTGCAGGCCTGTTCAGTGATGTGACAATGATTCATGCCTTCTCCACTGACCTTGGAAGGGAAAGCGCATCAGTGGTTCCAAACCCTCAAGCCTGAGGATAAGGTTAACTTCACAAGACTCAAGAATGTTTTTGTGCCTAGCTTTGCCCGAAGTGGTGACAGATCGAGCCCTATGGCACAGTTACATAATATCAAACAAAAGGAAGTTGACGAGAGACTATGTGTCTCGACTTAAGCACTTAAATTCAAGGTGCAAACTACGGGAGAGGTTAACTAATGGTCAGTTATTGCCTTGCTTTCGGAAGGATTAGAGACCACAAAATGCATGATTACCTGGTACTAGCCCGACTTGCTACTCTTGATGCATGTTGCAAATTGGCAAATTGAATATGAAGATAATATGCTTGAATTGCCGCAGCTGGAAGATGTCAAAACATCTTCAGTAACTACAACTTCGCATGTCTCAAGTCACCAAGAAATTGGAACTCAGAGCAAGCAAGTCGAAAACATGTCGGTGGATGAGCTTAGTAATTCTATATTAGAGAAATTGAAAGTAAAGGAGGGAAGAGAAACATCTGGGCATGGGCATAATCATCTTTACCCCCGCAAGGAATTGGTGTGGTGCTCTATGTGCAGACTGAACCACACTACCACTTAATGTCCACAATTAAGAGCAAGGCCATTACTCTATTATGCCCACTATGTAAAATTAGGAAATCATGACACTTCAATGTGCAAAAATCCAAGATTCCAAAATGTTGCACAACTACCAGCACTTAGAGTGTAAGATTCCTTCCTAGCCTCTAAAGAAGTCCACTATCTTCCCTTGTAATCAATCCCCTCTTTCAGATTAAAAAAAGATCTAGTTTCTACCTATTTTGGCTTAGAGAGAGAAAATTTTCTAGAGAGAGGTTATTCAAATTTTAGATATTTTTAGATGGAAAAATATCTCTTGAAATAGAGGTTTAAAAAGAATTTCCTAAGGTTCATTAGAAATAAATTATAATGATGAGAAAAAGGAAGCCTCCTTCATGATGGGGAGTCCCCATGAAAATCTGGACCCTTAGGCTAAGGTCTTTTGACCCAATTTTAAATTGATTTAATGAGATATTTCATATCTCCTCTCTCCTATTTCAAGTCTAGTTCCAAAAAGTAAGCTGAACTGACCCAAAAATGGTCAAAAATTGACCAAATTGATCTGGAAAATTCTAGAAGCAGTTTGCTTGGTTTGAAGCTCACTTTTTCCTATAAATAGAAGCCTCCCCCTTTGTAAAAGTTTAATGGTGTTTATGCACTGTTACTCTACTCCTACAAACCCAGAGCCATTTACATTGAATTTTCTTGATAATTCAATTGATTTTGGTTTAATCCTCTCCAAAGTAATTGGTGACCACTCTTGCTTCAAACAAGAGTAGAACCCTCAATCCCTCAAGCCAAAGGAAAGCTTACAACTCCATGTAAGCTAAAATTTTCTTACTTTTTAATTTTAAATCTATGGTTTTCTTGATTTTCTTATTTTATATGTTGATTGAAGTAAATTCTAATGCTATGCCTTGATGAAAAGGCCACCCCCTTCTCTTCTTTACAATTCAGCCTTTCTTTGTCCTATTATGTTTAACAAAAAGATTAATTAAACTTTTCTTATTGTTTACTTTCTTGGAAATTAAAAATTGAGTAGATTAGAGTCCTTTACATCTAATTGGGGTTAATTTAAATTGAAAATAGAATGTTAAAAATGAGAAATGATCAGCTATACAAAGGAGGTTATGGCAAAATTTTCTAGAATTTTGTGGAAATGAAAGTTTATTTTTATGTTATTCCAAAAGAGTAATTCCCACCCTTTTTGCATTCTAAAAGAAATATTCTAATTTACTCCATGTACATATTCACCTATGAATATGCATGGATATCACCGATATTAATTATTAAGATTTAATTTCTATGCATAGAAAGATGCAAAATGGAAATTGTTATTATAAAGGTGTTATTTTCATTGAATTTAAATTATATGCATAGAAAGATGCATAATGGAAATTTTTTTATTATAAAAGTGTTATTTTCATTGAATTTAATTTCTATGCATAAAAAGATGCATAATGGAATTTTTCTCCATTATAAAAGTGTTGTTTTCATTGAATTTAATTTCTATGCATAGAAAGATGCATAATGGAATTTTTCTCCATTATAAAAGTGTTGTTTTCATTGAATTTAATTTCTTTGCATAGAAAGATTCATAATGGAATTTTTTTAATTATAAAAGTGTTATTTTCATTGAATTTAATTTCTATGCATAGAAAGATGCATAATGGAAATTTTTTTATTATAAAAGTGTTATTTTCATTGAATTTAATTTCTATGCATAGAAAGATGCATAATGGGAATTTTTTTATTAATAAAAGTGGTTTTTTCATTGAATTTAATTTCTATGCATAGAAAGATGCATAATGGAAATTTTTTATTTAAAAGTGTTATTTTCATTGAATTTAACTTTTATGCATAAAGGAAATTTTATTATAAAAGCGTTATTCTTGCAAAAATTGATTTTTATGCATAAATAGATGCATAAAGAAATTCTCTTTATTTTAAAAGTGTTATTCCTATTTAAATTGATTTCATGCATAAATAGTGCATAAAAGGATTTTCTTTTATATAAAAGTGTTATTCCCATTGACGTTGATTTTTATGCATAAATAGATGCATAAAGAATTTTTATATCAAAATTAGAATTCTCTTTAATTCTATGTTTAATTTCTATGAGTATTTCATAAATGAATAAATAAATAATCTAAGGAGAGAGAAATTTCTATCGTTTTATATTCACTCGAATTGTAAAGAGAAAAATTCAAAAAATCTATCAAAGTTGAAATATTCAGATAAATGATTAATTTATTCCTCATCAGAATTTGTGATTAATTTAGAAATCAGTTAAGTGAATATTCAATGAATGAAATTTAGTAAAATAGTAACTCAAATATCACCCCTTTTCGAGAAAGATAGTTCAGGAAAAATCTTATCAGACTCGAACCTTGAATCAAACTATGACCACCAAGACCAAACTCTTTCATCAGTTTCGAGGAAAGAAGATGTGACCGGTTCAGAAAAATACTCTCAAATCTCTCGCCAAACCTAAAACTAAGTTTGAGACCCTTTGAATTGATCTCTGGATCAAGGTTACAAAATTTGAGAAATTCTGTTATGGAATTCAGAATTACGATCAAGAAGTTTTGGGGATACTGATTCAAGAAATACTCCTTGTATTCAAATGAAAACTCAAATTGAAAACTTGCATAGAAACCCTGTTTTCTTAAAAGACTGTCTTATGCCAGAATGCTGGAGGGAGAATTTGGTATATGTTTTTCTAAGGGAAGTTCGGTTGCAACAATTGGCGGGGAGTGTTCAAAGGATAGCTCACGTGGCAAAGCCTGCCCAGGTCTTGACCAATCTCGATACGGTTAAAATGGTGCGCTTCCGCTATGATGGACGAGGGCCGACAAAGCGGTCCCTGAGTGAAGTGCCAAGACACCTAAGGAGGATCGTGGAGGGTTTGACCAGGCGATGCATGGGCTCGCGGTGCCTAGGACACCCATGCGTATGTCGTGGAAGATTGTATGATGAATGAATAATTATTGTAATCTGTTATTTACTGGATCTCGTTGATGACCAGCTAGTCTCAACGGAGAGTCCAGAGTGATTCTGTTTTTTGAGAAACAAGGGACTGGATGGAATTTTTGAGCTATGACATCTATAAACCATAATTGTTTGTCAATGGGTTGTTTTATAAGTTAAAGTTTTAAAGAGGAGTGTGTGCGTATTTGTATTCGAAAGTAAAAGTTAAGAAAGGCATTCAATTATGGGTGGGTGAGTAATTGTCTGGTTCTACCAATTCTAGTGGTTGGTTGGTGACTAACCCATGGGCCGGATGGGGTTAGGCTGGAATCAGTGGAGTTTTAATAATGAAATTTAATAATAGGAATACGCTTAGAACTCGAGTAGTTAGATAAAAACCTAAAGTCTTCTCAAATGATTAGATCAACGGTTGTGCCTAATTGCAGTTAGGAAAAAAGCATTGATTTCTTCAAGTTAAGTCTATAATAGTTTTCCTTCGATCTAGTTTAATCAGGTGAATGATAGTTTAGCCTCTTGACCCCGTTAGAAAATTCGTTAAGAAAATCAAAAAGGTTGAATCGTCCCCATTTTTCGGGCAAGGAAAATTTTCTCGGTTTTGGTTTCGAAATGACCACCAGATTAGTCTCGTGTCCGGACCTTCAAGGGCGAGGCCCTGAGTGGGAAACCCTGCCCCGCGCAAGAGGAAGCTACTTTCGTTGCTGCTACCAACCGAGAATCGTGTGCGCGGAGGAAGCAGAAGGGTCTCACAGCTGGTATCAGAGCGCTGTTGTAAACTTATAAAATAGTAGCAAAAATTGCCTAAAAGTTTAAAGTAAATCTGGGAAATAATGTTTTCACTTGCTAAGATTATGTTTGAGATGAATTCATAAATTGAAAAGTCATAAATTGAACTGGATTTTTAGATGGATATCCCAAATCTGTATAGCATTCCTGGACTTTCCCAGAGTCAGGATATGATGGCTTTTGCCTTCGAAAATCTCATCAACTCTGCTACAAACCCAGAAAGCAGAGTGAGGCTCACTCGTCACTTTGAGGATCTATACTTTTCTCATCCAGTAGAGCGACGTCAGCACATGTGGCTCTCTAGAGGATGATGTATTAACGTCAATACCAATCAGCATCAAAGACTCAGACATAATATCTCGCTAGCCATGATCTTGTTAAGGCTAGGAGTTATTCATTATGTCCAACTCTATAATCATTCACCCTGAAATTTTAGAATTTCTTACCGAATTTTTAGACTTCTAAGCCGCTTTATTCCTAGGAGCAAAATTACAGCACCTTTATCAGTGATGAATCATGTATATGATAGCATGTCTCCATCGCAGTATCACCTTTTTATGCGTATGCGATTGAGGCAGTGACTTTTCGAATCGAGACGCTCTATGTATATAATAAATGATGTTTTGCAAAAGATTCCAAATTGTTTTCGTGATTGTGAATATTGGTTAATAAATTATCAGGGTGAATTTTTTTTTAAAAGAATTATGATGGAATATTTATTGTTTAAGAAATAAATCTCAAAAATTAAATAGTCAAAAATCTGATGACAAAGTTAAGTTGACAAAAATCTTGTTTTGTCAGAATTATGAGGCGCGCGGCCCGTGCTAGGCAGCCGAATCCTCTTACCGATGATGAAGAGTTAGATCCGGACGTTCGTAAAGCCCTGCACGGATCCCAACTTGGTCCATTCAAGGGTGAAGGGGAACAGTTAGGAGAAACAATGAAAAAATGGATCGAGGCAATGGAATAGTTCTTTGATGTAATCAATTATAATGAGAGAAGCAAGATGGCTCTCGCCAGTTCTTTGATGTAACCGATTATAATGAGAGAAGCAAGATGGCTCTCGCCAGATTAAAAATTGTGGAAATGGCCAGGGTCGCATGGAGGAACCATTGCAAGACAAACCATCTCGACCGAAAACCCTAGACCTGGTCAAATCTTAAAGCTTACCTCAGAAAGAGGTTCTGTCCTCCGGGCTTCTTGGAAACCAAAATAAATGAGTTCTTGGAATTGAAGCAGGATAGCCGGACAATTGAGGAATACCATTAGGCATTTGCCCTTCTCCTCAAATATTTTCCACTTTTGGATGAAGAGCAGCTGATGGCCCGATTCATTCGAGGGATGAACGATCCACTGGACACTTTAGCGAAAAATGCCAAACTAGTCTCAATGGCAGAAGCTGTGAAGCTGTCAGAATGGCAAAGGACTTTGCCAAGGCATTTGTTGTTAAGGTCCCGCCTAAGCCTGCACCCTCAAACTTTAAAAGGTTCTAAACCCCGGGAAGTGCCTCAAACTTTTCTCCTCCAAAGAGGCAGCAAGGCCCTAATAAGAATTAAGATGCTGGGAGATTCAGAAGTGAAGGAAGACCCTTCCCTCAGAACACTTTCTCAGGAGCCCCTCCTTTTTCAAGGATTCACAGGGATAAACTTAGAAGTGAGAACATGTGTTTTGGGTGTCAGGGTTTTTGTCACCATCTTAAAGACATCCCGACTCCTGCCATGTCAAGAGGACAGGGAGGTCAAGGACCCAGAGTGCAGAGACCAGCCCCTTCGTAGTATCAGTCAAAACCGTCTCGTCAAAGTCAGGGCAATCCCAGGAGGAATCCAACTCAGCCATCTGCCTCTGTTCAGAGTAATCTCAGAACTCCCTCCCAGAATTGGGATAACCGAAGAGAAAGAGTTCCGCCCCAATCTGCAACAGCCAGAGCAGTTACGATAGCAGAAGTAGTGGAAGAGGAAAGAGGTCAGATTTATGCCGCAATTGAGAACCAAGGGCCAAATCATCAAATCTCTGTCATCCATACTCCAGCTAAGTATAAGGGTAAGCCATTTAAGCTTTTGATTGATTCGGGCAGTACTCATTCATTTATTTCCCCAGGATGCTTGCGTAAGCTAGTCTTAGAACAGAAATCAGGGAAACCTATGCAAGTTGAATTGGCCAGTGGGAAGACTCTTTTCATTCACCATGAGATAGATCGTATTCAGTTTAATCTAAATGGGAATGCAACTGACTCCTGCCAATTTAGAGTCTTACCTTTGGGAGTTTTCGACGGAATCCTTGGAATGGATTGGCTCCACAAAAATCAAGCTGACATTCACTGTCACAATGGAACCATTTCCTTCCGTGACCTTCATGGGAACAAAGTTCAAGGAACTAGAGTTTTCGGATCCCCAAATCTACAATTAGTAAAAGCTTATAGGTTAATGAAAGGGCTTAAAAAGAAGTAGCTCATTTATGTTGTCAAAATGAATTTGGTAGACACAAAGTTAAAAGCTAAAGAACCAGAATGGTTAAGTGAGTATGATGATTTATTCCGAGCAGAGCTAACAGAGATGCCTCCGATTCGGGAAGTAGATCATGTGATAGAATTGACCCCCGGAGCTCAGCCAATAGCCCAGCGCACGTACAAAATGCTAGTCCTTGAAGCCATTGAACTCAAGGAATAGCTTAGGCAGCTGTTAGAACAAGGGTTTTGTAAGACCCAGTGTTTCACCTTGGGGAGCGCCAGTTCTCTTTCAGAAACAAAAGGATGGAACTCTAAGATTCTGTGTGAATTACAGAGGTCTAAATCAGCGACAGTTAAGAATAAGTATCATATCCCCAGAATTGATGAGCTTCTAGACAGGCTAAACGGAGCCAGATCTTCATAAAGATAGATCTCAAATCAGGGTATTACTAGATCCGGATTAATGATCAAGATATCCCGAAGATAGCCATCAACACTCGATATGGGCACTATAAATTTACAGTCATGCCATTTGGATTGACAAATGCCCCAGCTACATTCAATCGCCTAATGCAGGACACTCTTAGAGAATACTTGGATGATTTTGTTCTTGTTTTCTTTGATGATATTCTGATTAACTCAAAGAATGTACCTGACCATGAAGCTCACGTCCGTAAAGTTCTTGAGATCCTAAGGAAAAATCAACTCTGTGCAAAAAAAAAGAGCAAATGCACTTTCTCTATCGACCATGTTGAATACTTGGGCTTTCTAGTATCAAGAGATGGAATTTCTCCAGATTCCGCAAAAGTCTAGGCAGTCATAGATTGGCTTGAACTGAAGACAGTGAAAGAAGTCAGAGGATTCTTGGGGTTAACTGGTTGGTATAGAATTTTTATACCTAAGTTTGCTCTCATAGCTTCCCCCCTAACTAATCTTCTCAAGAAGAATACCCCATTTTAATGGTCTGCCAGGTGTTAGAGTGCTTTTGATAAACTGAAGACCACCTTGGTAACCAATCCTGTTCTGAAGTTGGCAAATTTTTCTCTACCCTTTGAGGTAGTAACTGATGCCAGTCCCTGGAAGGTGCACTCATGTAGTGGCGTATGAATCCCAAAAACTAAGAACGCATGAGAGAAATTATGATGTCCATGACCTGGAGCTACTTTCAATAGTCTATGCCCTCAAGTTGTGGAGACATTACCTACTATTAGGTCAAAGATTCACTTTGATGTGACAGATCATCAGAGCTAAAAGTGGATCTTCACTCAAAAAGGATCTCAGCATGCACCAAAAGAGAAGGTGGATGCGGACCCTGCAGGAATTTGTTTTTGAAATCAAGTACCGCCCAGGCAAAGAAAATGTGGTAGCAGATGCCCTCAGCAGAAAAGCCTCCTTGCGTACAATCACAGTGGTGTCAAATCCATTGATTAATGAAACAAGAGAGAAGATCATGCAGGATAGACTCTTTGGCCCTATTGCTACCCTACTTATGCAGGAAAGCAAAACTCCTCAATCAGGAGTTGAACCAAGTTCAAGGGTACAGCCTGGATGATGGAATTATGTATTATAATAGTAGGCTATGCATTCCGAGTGATGAGGGAACTAAGGGTAAAATTTTGAATGAAGCCCATGATAGCCTTATAGTAGGACATCCAGGTTTCATCAAGACCTACATGTCTGTAAAGAAAAGGTTCTTTTGGCCTGGACTAAAAAAGGATGTACTTAATCATGTACGTCAATGCTTGATATGTTAGAAAGTCAAAGCCGAGAGAGTAAAAATGCCTTGGAAGTTACATCCATTAGACAACCCCTGGGGATGAAGTGGGAATGTATCAGTATGGATTTTATTACGGGACTACCTTCAGTGCAATCAGGTTACAACTCCATCTTCGTGGTAGTTGACATACTAACCAAAGTTGCCCATCTAATTCTAGTAAAAGAAGTCTACACTGTAGTGGATGTGGCTAGAGTGTTCCTCAAGGAAATCTTCAGATTGCATGGCCTACCTAGGAGAATAGTAAGTGATCGAGATTCCAAGTTCACGTCAAGATTCTAGATTGCATTTTTCAAAGCAGTAGGAACTTTCTTGGATCTCAGTACAGCTTACCACCTCGAGACCGATGGTCAAACAGAAAGGGTGAACCAAGTAATCAAAGATATACTTTGGTCATGTTGTGGCAGGGAACCCACGAAGTGGCTAAGTTATCTGCACACCTAGTCGAGTTTGCCTACAATGCCTCTTATCATCGAAGTATCGGGATGAGCCCTTTCAAAGCTCTGTAATAGTAGTAGCATAATGATTTGCATTTAATGAGCTACATATACATGTTATCCTGCTAGATGGAGCCTCTCAATCTTGAAGAGAGAATAGCGTGTCCATGCATGTGATGTAAGTACCAAATCTTTCAAAAATGAAGGATTTGCAACCAGCATATTCATGACGCTGGCATATTTCCAATGGAGCGCTTGCAAAATTTATGGTTTCAATCATACAACCAAGCAAGTGTGCAGCCGCATCTTGATAACATTGCGCCTATGAATTCTCGTTCCCAACAAAGGATGAGAATATCGAAGGAGGGAGTGACAGATGGAGCTCAATTAACAGCACCCGAGGGAATGGAAGAAGGTCAGGAAATGGAAGAAGGTCCAATGGAGGAAATGTTGGATGCCTTCATCGAGCAACAAGAAGCTCTCTTCGAGGAGCATGAACATGAAGATCATCAACCACGACATTCTCAACGGTCAAATTATGAACCAGAGGAAGAGGCCATGCGTAAACTTGCACGCCTTCCACTATACAATGGTGCCAAGATATCTGTATTGCGTGAATCTCTTACGATGCTAAATTTACAGTCAATTTTTGGATGGTCTAATACAAGTGTCACTGAACTCTTCAAGTAAGGATTTTTTGGAGATTACACCTAATGTTGAAATGATAAATTTTCAACTTGTATTTGACTAAATCTTAATAGTAACGATCAGATATTGCCATACTTGGCTTTTGAAAGACCAGATATTGCCCCCTGGCAACGAGATGCCTCCATCTCGTGCAGATGCCAAGAAGTTATTAAAATCCATAGGCATGGATTACAATGATATTCATGCTTGTCGCAATGATTGTTGCCTCTTCCGCCATGAATACGAGCATTTGTAAGAATGTCCCCATTAAGTCAATATTAGATAAAGTGGGAAAAATCCCATTCCCATGAAAAAAGTGGGGGTATGGTAAACTCATCCAAAAGTTTTCAAAACATATTCATGTGACATATCATTGGAAAGAGCTTGAAAAGTAGAATCTAGATCTACTTTGTCCGACAAATTTGGAGTTTGCATGTTCAAGTTATGGCCAAAACAAATTCTTTAAATACATTCACCGACGCTCGACTACAGTCCTGATTTCTCATTTAACCCTACACCGCCGCAGGGCATGACTCCCCAACAGTTATATGGTTTTCTCTCGTCCATGACTCCAGAGCAGAGAGCCATGGCTCAGAGTTATTGGGGTTCTGGAGCAGGAACATCTGCCTCACCATCTGGCTTCACGACGCCAGTTCCCACACCCATAGGTACGACAGTAGCTCCCACACCTCATACCACACAGCCTTCCACTCCTCTTACAGCTCGATCTACCACCTCTTCACATAGACGTCGCTCACGTAGTAGGTCTTCAGGGGGAGGTTTTTGTGGTGGTAGTGCCACAGATGCTGTGACACCACCACCACGTGAGCGTCGTCCTTCGCTCTCATCTGTTGATAGCACACCCATAGGTTCACCTTCCAATCCCTGGGGTGCACATGAGCATGACAACAGCAAGATATACACAATTAGGGATGGGGCACCAATAATGAATAGTGCAGGGAAGGCAATGAAGACACGAATTTGACAATTGTGCACTATACAGTTTCACAACTCTGTCATGACTAAATGGGATCAGCAAGATAAGGAGAAGAAAAATTACATAAATGCAAAGATAAAGCAAGAGTTTCAGCCATCTGACCCTATGAATGTCGTCTCTAATGAGTGGATACAGTATACAGCTCGCATTTTGATGGGGCATCGTAGGTCAGAGGCGAGGGATGCATTTAGAGAGGGGAAAGAGAAACCTGTTTGGCTAGATGACAGGGAGTGGGAAGCCATTGCTCAGGAGCTCACAGAGACACCAGAGAGGTTTCAATAACAAAGAGAGGCGGCAAGGGCAAGACTCCAAATAGTAGGGGCTTCTCATCTTGGGAGTGGTGGTTACGAAACCATGCGCCATGAATTCGTAAGTATTTGTAGCAATTTTGTTTATCTAAATGTATATATGTGGGCTAAATGTTGATTTCTAAAAGTTGTAATTGTTAATCGTTTGTGTAGGAGTTGGCCACCATGAATCGCCCACCAAGTAGGCGAGAAGAGAAGTATGGCTCACAAACATGGCCTTGTGGCCTTATTTGAGATGCTTGAAGAAGAAGGAGAGACTGTAAATTGGGAGGCATTACCATAATGTAAGACGACCTTCAAACTATTGGTATATGATCAAAAGATTCTTGAGTATTAATGTTTATTTTAATTTCTTGTTTATCTGAAAAATAAAAAAACGAGCACGGTTGTCTTTTGTGCTCTATTTTAGACAGAATGGTGCTGTCTGTTTACTGCTGTTGAGTCCTGTTCATTCCAAGCAGCCAGGCAACACCATTCTGTCTAAAAAAAATTCTGCTATAGCATCGGTATATTCCCCAGTATAGATACCGGTACAGGCGCCGGTATAGTTGCCGGTATATGTGCCGGTATAGACGCCGGTATACTCGTCTCGGTATAGGTGTCAGTAAATTCCCCGGTATAAGTACTGGTACAGGTGTCGGTGTAGTTGCCGGTATAGACGCCGGTATGCTCGTCGGTATAGGGGCCGGTGTAACGTCGGTATAGACACCGGTATAGGCGCCGGTATTAATCCCCGACACTTATACCGACGTCATGGTTCCAGCGCAGATACCGACGTTTATACCAATGACGGGGCTTTTTTAGACCCCGTTTAATGACGTAAGTATAAGCGCCGGTATTAGGCTATCATGTAGTAGTGGCCTGAACCAAAGACAATGAAAGAAGTCAGAGGATTCTTGGGGTTAACTGGTTGGTATAGAATTTTTATACCTAAGTTTGCTCTCATAGCTTCCCCCCTGACTAATCTTCTCAAGAAGAATACCCCATTTCAATGGTCTGCCAGGTGTTAGAGTGCTTTTGATAAACTGAAGACTACCTTGGTAACCAATCCTGTTCTGAAGTTGGCAAATTTCTCTCTACCCTTTGAGGTAGTTACTGATGCCAGTGGTTTTTCCCTGGGAGGTGCGCTCATGTAGTGGCGTATGAATCCCAAAAACTAAGAACGCATGAGAGAAATTATGATGTCCATGACCTGGAGCTACTTTGAGTAGTCTATGCCCTGAAGTTGTGGAGACATTACCTACTATTAGGTCAAAGATTCACTTTGATGCGACAGATCATCAGAGCTTAAAGTGGATCTTCACTCAAAAAGGATCTCAGCATACACCAAAGAGAAGGTGGATGCGGACCCTGCAGGAATTTGTTTTTGAAATCAAGTACCGCCCAAGCAAAGAAAATGTGGTAGCAGATGCCCTCAGTAGAAAAGCCTCCTTGCTTACAATCACAGTGGTGTCAAATCCATTGATTAATGAAACAAGAGAGAGGATCATGCAGGATAGACTCTTTGGCCCTATTGCTACCCTACTTATGCAGGAAAGAAAAACTCCTCAATCAGGAGTTGAACCAAGTTCAAGGGTATAGCCTGGATGATGGAATTATGTATTATAATAGTAGGCTATGCATTCCGAGTGATGAGGGAACTAAGGGTAAAATTTTGAATAAAGCCCATGATAGCCTTATAGCAGGACATCCAGGTTTCATCAAGACCTACATGTCTGTAAAGAAAAGGTTCTTTTGGCCTAGACTAAAAAAGGATGTACTTAATCATGTACATCAATGCCTAATATGTCAGAAAGTCAAAGCAAAGAGAGTAAAAATGCCTGGGAAGTTACATCCATTAGTAGATAAAGTGGAATGTATCAGTATGGATTTTATTACGGGACTACCTTCAGTGCAATCAGGTTACAACTCCATCTTCGTGGTAGTTGACATACTAACCAAAGTTGCCCATCTAATTCTAGTAAAAGAAGTCTACACTGTAGTGGATGTGGCTAGAGAGTTCCTCAAGGAAATCTTCAGATTGCATGGCCTACCCAGGAAAATAGTAAGTGATCGAGATTCCAAGTTCACGTCAAGATTCTAGATTGCATTTTTCAAAGTAGTAGGAACTTTCTTGGATCTCAGTACAGCTTACCACCTCGAGAACGATGGTCAAACAGAAAGGGTGAACCAAGTAATCAAAGATATACTTTGGTCATGTTGTGGCAGGGAACCCAAGAAGTGGCTAAGTTATCTGCACACCTAGTCGAGTTTGCCTACAATGCCTCTTATCATCGAAGTATCGGGATGAGCCCTTTCAAAGGTTGAGGCCTATGGGGGCCCTTTAAGCTGCCATGAGATTAAGGAGATGATTAGTGTGAAGGCCAATAGGAAAAATACATGTGTACAAAAATGTTGGGTTGATTAAGAACCTAAATCTTGTGGTCAAAGGTAGAATCTTACCTTTTTCAGATCTGCCAGCAAAGAAAATCTTCAATATCTTTTCTTTTTATATTTTTTTAAAGGAAAAGTTTCAAAAAGTTACCCCCCCTCACTTCCCTCTTCCCTCCAAAAGTAGGGGCGTGTTTCTCTCTCCTCCCTTTTAGACTAACCCACTTTCCCCATCTACCACTCACTACACCCTAACTTGCAGCCCTATCTTCATCTACAACTTGAGGAAAGCTCTTTGCTACCACCTACTCAGAGAAAGCTCTGTTATCAGCCTCTCTCTCTCTCTAGAGGAAGCTCTTTGCTACCACCTACTCAGAGAAAGCTCTGTTATCAACCTCTCTCTCTCTAGAGAAAGCTCTGTTTATCAGACTCTCTCTCTCTCTCTCTCTCTCTCTCTCTCTCTCTCTCTCTGTGTGTGTGCAAAGAAGGCACCTAATGCAATCTCTCATTAGCTTTCTTTTGAGGAAAGCTCTTTGCTACCAGCTACTCAGAGGAAGCTCTGTTATCAGCCCTTCTCTCTCTCTCTAGAGGAAGCTCTGTTATCAGACTCTCTCTCTCTCTCTCTCTCTCTCTCTCTCTCTCTCTCTCTCTGCAAGCAGACACCTAATGCAATCTCTCATTTGCTTTCTTTTGAAGGTTTAGCTTTCTGTGTGTGTGTGCATGTGTGTGTGTGTGTGTGTGTGTGTATTGTGTGTGTGTGTGTATGGATTTGCAACGATCTTCTTTGAAGCTAATAGAAACAAATGTATACTTATTAGCAGGGAGGCAGCTATGTATACATTTGCAGGCAACTACACCGGCCATGTGCTAAGCCATTGTGCTACATCAATCTCCAAAGGTGTAACCAATCCTATTATTATAGCTAATAGCCTAGGTGAGAAAGCCACGCAGAGTGACGAAGCTAAAGAAGCTCTCAGAAATCTTCTCAGGAACTTGTAATTTTCTTTCTACGAAATCAATACAAAATGTATACTTTTTTAATTGTAATGTTTTTAAGAATTCTCAACCATTTCTCTTATTTATTTGTTGTGTCAGCACTATGCCCTATAAACTATTGGTAGGCATGTGAATGTGTAGGAAATTTCATTGATACTGATCAAATATTTGTTCAAATATTGTCAATTAACATCCAGCTGAAATCTGGCAGTACAAAATCTGAACAATTTTTAAAAAATTAATTTTTTTATATTTTTTGATGTTTGTAAGCATATTTATCATCAAAAAAGTGTACATAATGCATGAAAGAGTACAAAAAAGTAAAAAACAAGCCTGTGCGCTACGGCGCAAATTTATGCTTTCAAAGTTGAGGACAGGCTTAAATTCGCGCCGTAGCGCACAGGTATCATTTGTTCATTTTTGTACACTTTAATGCATTGTGTACACTTTTTTTGATGATTACTTTACCTAGAAACATTTTAAAAAAAAGTAAAACTTTTGCTTTTTTTTAAAATGACTTTTTTTTAATCCTCCCTGAGCTTTTCTAAGGCCTTATTGAGCTTTTCTAAGGTCTTATTGAGCTGCTGAGGGAGTAGGGCTTGCTGTTGCTCTCTTCTTCTATGCGCCTCCTCATCAATCTGGCATTGTTGCTCTTCCAGCACCACACGCTCGTGCTACTCAGCCTCTGAGAGAGGTCGGGGGAATGGTGTACGCGTGGCTCTAAATGAGCCAGTGTCTCCAGGCTGCTTGGAGACATCCTCAATATTGTCCAGTCCTAAAAACACATCCGGCTGCTGTACATCTTCCTGTCGAGTCTCTACCTCTCTGTCCATGCTTGTATGCTTCTTTTTGATGCATTTTTGCACTTGTTGAAATGCCTGTGCCGTGGCGGGGCGACTGCCTGTATCAAATTGTGTGCACCAGACGGTACGTTTGGGTTCTCAGTTTTGCGTGCAGTGTGCTTAGTTCTAGCCATCCATTGACTTACACGAGTGAATGAACGTGATCTAGTACTTTTAAAACTCACTTTTACAGGTTTATATAGTTTTTGAAAAAAACTTATTAATAAAAAAATCTCTAGAAATTAAAAAAAAAGCTTTAACTTAAAAAAGGCTATAATTTTTTAATATGGAACCCATTTTCGACCCATACGCCTACGCGCACCGAACCACTCACGCATCCCATGCATGGCACTTTGATGCTCGCCATGCAATTGCTCGTTGCAGATTGACATTTTTAACAACCGTTCATAGAAGTAATGACACCTGCCCTTTTGGTTTTTGTCAGCGTCGACCTCCCAAACTGCGATAAAACCAATTAAACATCTCATGCAAGGCATTACTTTTTTCCTTACCACCTCCACCATGTCGCATGTTCTTAAAGTATGCTGCCTTAGCTTGATAATGAGAGCGCTCCATTCCTTGGGTGCTCCAAATTGCCATTGGACCATATTGGTCGAGAAAAAACTGTGGGTGGGCAAATATAATGTGCTGCAACAAAGATCATATCAGAATTTTACTATTTGGTGATTAATATCAGTAAATAGATAGAAAGATAAATACCATATAGTGGGTGATATGTGTTTCTCCCCATGCATCAACCATTTACTGAGTAAATGTATGTATTGCAGTCTTTAAGTTTGCAATCTCCTCAGCAACAAGTGGAGCCTTTTCTAGCAATTGAATCATTTTGTCAAGTGACTCCCACAGCCTTGCCCGCTTGAGACCAAGCTTTGCATTATTCCCACGATAAGTGGTGCATTCACAAATGGCCTTCCATATCTCATATTTTGTGTGACTGTTGTACCCCTCGTAATTTGAGAGAAGGTGTCTTGCTTTGGACCCACCCATGCATATTTTGTTTGGATTATCCTAACCCAGTCCTGACTTTTTAGTATCCTTAGTTAACTTTACAGCACCACCATGAAGCCCCACGCTTGAAAGGACATCTTCCAGCTTACTGATGCATTCGTTTTGCGAAGATGTTCAAGCTCCTTTAAAATGAAAAAATAATGTTATGCCGCCTTGTTGGAAAGGCTTTCCCCCTCTCTTCATTCTTAAATTCAGCCTTTCTTTATCCTAGATAAGTAATCAAACTGTTAGAATTAAATTTTTCATATTGTTTCTCTTTTAAAAGTGGAATTTGATTAGTTTAGAATGCTTTAAACCATTTGGGATAATTTTCCAGTAACTTGAGGATATAAAAAATTGAAAAATGGTCAGCTATACAAAGGAGGTTATGGAAAAATTTTGTGAAATAAGTTTTATCTTTTATTATTCAAAAAGAGTAATCCCCACCATTTGTGTATTTTAAAAGTGTTATTTTCATTCTAGCCATAGAAAAATGCATAGTAGAAATATTTTTATTTATAAAAGTGTTATCTCCATTAAAATTTAAATTCTATGCATAGAAAGATGCATAATGGTTTTTTTTAATTATAAAAGAGTGATTTTCATTAGATTTAAATTCTATGCATAGAAAGATGCATATTGGTTATTTTTTTATTATAAAAGAGTTATTTTCATTAGATTTAAATTCTATGCATAGAAAGATGCATATTGGTTATTTTTTATCATAAAAGAGTGATTTTCATTAGATTTAAATTCTATGCATAGAAAGATACATATTGGTTATTTTTTTTTATTTTAAAAGAGTGATTTTCATTAGATTTAAATTCTATGCATAGAAAGATGCATATTGGTTATTTTTTTATTATAAAAGAGTGATTTTCATTAGATTTAAATTCTATGCATAGCAAGATGCATATTGGAAATATTTTTTTATTATAAAAGTGTTACTTTTATCAATATTGATTTTTATGCATAAAATGATGCATAAAAGAATTTTTTTATTATAAAAGTGTTACTGTTGCCAATATTGATTTTTATGCATAAAAGATTTTTTTAATTATAAAAGTGTTACTTTCACTAATATTGATTTTTATGCATAAAATGATGCATAAAAGATTTTTTTTTATAAAAGTGTTACTTTCACCAAAATTGATTTTTATGCATAAAATGATGCATAAAAGAATTTTTTTTATTATAAAGTGTTACTTTATCCAATATTGATTTTTATGCATAAAAGCTTTTTTTAGTATAAAAGTGTTACTTTCACCAATATTGATTTTTATGCATAAAAGAATGTTTTTTATTATAAAAGTGTTACTTTCACCAATATTGATTTTTTGCATAAATAGATGCATAAAAGATTTTTTTATTATTATAAAAGTGTTACTTTCATCAAAATTGATTTTTTAATGCATAAAAGGATTTTGTTTTATATAAAAGTGTTATTTCCATAGAAGTTGGATTTTATGCATAGATAGATGCACACAGAATTTGTATATCAAACTAAGAGTTCTCTTTAATCCTATGTTTAAATCCCATGAATATTAGTAAATGAATAAGTAAATACTCTGTGAGTGAAAATTCTACCGTTTCATATTCTCTAGGATGGTAATGAGAAAATTTAAAAAAAAAACTATCAAAGTCGGAATTTTAGATAAATGATTAATTTATTCCTCATAGGAATTCATGATTAGTTTTAAATTCAGTTAAGCAAAATACTTAATGAATGAAATTTCGTAAAATAGTAATAAAAATATTACCCTTCGAGAAAGTTAGTTCAAGGAGAACCTTTCCAGACTCAAACCCTGAATCAGACTATGACCAAGACTTAATCTCCTTCGTCAGTGTCAAGAAAAGACGATGTGACGAGTTCAGGAAAATTTCACTCAAATCACCCACCGAATCTGAAATCAAGTTAAGACCTTTGATTCTAATCTAAGCATCAAGGTTACAGAATTCAAGAAATTCTATTGGAATTTTAGACCTGTGATCTAGAAGTTTTGGGATACGGATTTAAGATATTCCCATTGTATTCAAAAGAAAATCAAAACTGAAAACTTGCATAGAAACCCTGTTTTCTTAAAGGACTATCTTACGCCCGAATGCTAGAGGGAGCATTTGGCATATGTGCTTTTCTAAGGGAAGTGCAGTCAACAACTGGCGGGTAGTGTTCAAAGGACGGCTCACGCGGCAAAAACCTGCCCAGGTCTTGACCAGCCTGGGTATGGTGAAAAATGGTGTGCTTCCAGTATGATGGGTGAGGGCCGACGAAGCGGTCGTTGAGTGAAGTGCCAGGACACCTAAGGAGGATCCTGGAGGGTTCTGACTAGGCGATGCACGGGCTCGCGATGCTTAGGATACCCATGCGTATGTCGTGGAAGATATATATATGTATAATGACGAGAAAATTATTGTAATCTAATACTAGATCTCGTTGCTGACCTGTTGGTCTCAACCGAGAGTCTAGAGTGATACTGTTTTGTGAGAAACAAGGATTGAATGGAAATTTTGAGTTATGACATCTGTAACCAATAATTGTTTGTCAATGGATTGTTTTAAAAGTTAAAGTTTAAAGAGGAGTGTGTGCGCATCTGTATTCTGAAGCAAAAGTTAAGAAAGGCATTCAATTATGGGTGGGTGAGTACTTGTCTGGTTCTACCAATTCCGCGGTGGCTAACCCATGGGCTGGAATCAGTAGAGCTTTAATAATAAAATTGATTAATAGGAATACGTTTAGAACTCGAGTAATTAAATAAAAGTCTGAAGACTTATCTAATGAATAGATCAACAACTGTGTCTTGATTCAATTAGGAAGAAAGCGTTGATCCCTTCAAGTTAAGTCTGTAATAGTTTCCCTTCTATCTGGTTTATTTAGATGAAGGTTAGTTCAATATCTTGACCTCGTTAGAAAAATTCGTTAAGAAATTCAAAATGGTGGAATTGTCCCCGTTTTTCGGGCATGGGAAATTTTCCCGGTTTTGGTTTTCGAAATGAACACCAGCTTAGTCTCGTGCCCAAACATTCGAGGGCGAGGCCCTGAGTGGGAAACCCTGCCCTGCACATGAGGGAGCTGCTTCCGCTGCCAGCTATACCGGGAATTCGGTGTGTAGAGGGGGCAGTGGGATCCTACAAGTATCACAGGTGCAGAAGGTCTCCATGAGCTCACCAATACGATCCTCTCGACTTAGAGCATAGTGTCCAACGATCATTACAGGTTCAGGGTTTTTTGTTGTAACAGCCATGTGGTCTTTGGTGGATAGACTTGATATTTATTATCTCACCTCTTTGGTGTGTGGATAGACCTTTTGTATGCACAACTCCTGTGTCATGTGCTCATTGATTATAATGCAATTAAATATTTTTAATTGTATTTGGTTTTTAAAATATTAAAATTTATTAATTGCTATTCAAGTTTTTTAATTGTGTTGTGATGGGATGGATGCAGTCTCACAGATGGTTATGGCATGAAGGCTGAGGTTGGCAGTGCGTGTCAGGAGATATCCTCGATGTTAGATGCCTTTTCTAGTGATGTTCCCACAGGGTACCACAGCTATGAGGCAGAGAGCTTTCTGGCATTTACCTTGGTCAGGTAGGTTTCAGTCATGGTGCTTGTAGCAGCTGATATGTGGTCATTAGGTGAAATATGAACTCTTATTTTTGCCCCTTAAGGATTTCCACACCTCCTCTCTCTAGAGAAATGGGATCATGCTAATTTTTACAAATCAAATCAAAATTTGGCGGAGATTGCACATTTGGAATCTACTCATCGAGACCTTTTCAATGATATATAGTATGATGGAAAATTTTGATTTTTCAAGAAGTCCCCAAATTGGTGATGATATGGCATGTTACATGCCACCTCATCACCAATTTGGGGACTTCTCGAATATTCAAAATTGCTTATCAAATGTCCAAACTCCGCTCACTTTTAAGTTGATTTGCAAAAATTTCACCCCATGAGCCCATTTTTCTAGAGAGAGGAGGTGTGGAAATCCTTAAGGGAAAAAAATGAGAGTCCATATTTTGCCTAATGAATGCATAAGATGCAACATGTTGCAAATGCTAGTGTTTCTTCATCGACATACTTTCTTGATGATAGCTTATTTCTAGCCTATAATGCAGTTGGAGGCTACATCGACATATTTTCTTGATGATAGCTTATTTCTAGCCTATAATGCAGTTGGAGGCTACATTGACATATTTCTTGATGATAGCTTATTTCTAGCCTATAATGCAGTTGGAGGCTACATTGACATCTTTATCATGGTGTCCAGATGCTAGATCTATGGTCCTCTCCATGCTATTAGAGTGTGGACATTCTGATTCATACATGGTCTTATGTTTTCATTTTGTATGATCATGTACGGATGATATTATATTTGATGGGTTCCCAGCCCTGGCATGCTGCCATGAAATGGTTGCACTGTACCTACACTCGCTACATGATATGTGCACAACATTGGCATGACCCTATGTTTGTGGGTTTGAGTCGTTTGATTTTCTATCCAATCCATCGGCGGGTGTGCCAAGTGTTAGCCCATGTGTGCACGCACAACATGTGAACTCATCCTTAACCGTACCTCTTCGCCTACCCTATGCCTTTTTGTCTCATACCCCTTCATATCTGCGTAAATGGAGTTATAACCACCATCCTCCTTTGTATTTGTTGACACATGAATGAATCTCAAATCTCTGAGTAGAAGCTTTAATGGATCTCTCTGTATTTTTCTTTACAATTAATTTTCTGTTAGGGTTGTGTCCTTAATAGCTTTTTGAAGATACAGGTGAGCTTTTGGAGGACCCCACTACATACAGGTGTATAGTGGATAGCTTGATCTACATTACCATTACTAGGCTAGACTTGAGCTATGTTGTTGGACTTGTGAGTCAGTTTATGTAGGCCCCTAGGAAACCACATTTGGATGCAGCTAGATGGATTCTTAGGTACATAAAGTCCACAGTTGATTATGGAATTTTCTATAGGGCTAGTATAGAGATACATTTACATGGGTACAGAGATGGTGATTGGGCTGGTAGTGTTATAGAAAGGAAATCTACCAGTGGTTTTATGTTCTCATTTGGGAGTGCTCCTGTGAGTTGGAGAAATAAGAAGCAGCCAACAATTGCCTTATGAGCGTACAGAGGTAGAGTACAGGGGTGCTACTATGGAAGCTTGTGAGGTAGCTTGGTTTTAAAAGATACTTGACTGATATGGGTGAGCCCGTTGGATAGGGAAGTTATCATTTATTGTGATAGCATGAGTAGCATATAATTGGTAAGTAACCTAGTACACCATGCTAGAATGAAGCACATTGAGGTGTAATATCACTTTGTGTGAGTCAAGTGATGTAGATCTAGTATATGTTAGCACAGAGGATTTGGTGGATGGCATCTTCACAAAGACAATGGGCATAGAGAAGCTCACATGTTTAGAAGCTTACTTAAAGTACAGTGTGTGGATTTGAGCTCTAGGGAGAGTGTTGAGATATCAAGTTCAACTAGTGCTCCACGCTACGGTGGACATTGATGACCCGCTTGGGTGATAGCTTCCGCACTTATGTCACTGGCATGGTTGGTGACATTATGCTTAATATTCTGCTAGTGGATAACAAGCTATGTGATAGATACTTTGGAGTACTAGAGTTATGGCATAGTTATAGTGCCAGATCATAAAGTTGGTTTCACAGTATAGACCAACCATTTTGTATGTTGTTGTGGGAGAATACTTTCCCTTTATGTGTGTACTCTTATCTTTTAGTTATATGGTTGTAGAGAAGATAGAAGAAAATTCAGCCATCCATCTCTCTCTTGTGTGTGTGTGTGTGTGTTTGCTTGCAAGGAAATCAAGCTCTCCATCTCCCCCATATTCTCTTTAGAAATGACACTAGAATTGATAAAAGACGGAAAATTTTAGAGGGATAAAATTTCTCTAGATCTTTTTATCTCTCTAGAACTGAGGTTATAAGTAGATTATTATCTTATGATTAACCCTTTTTTACCTAGGAAGAATTTTTGGTACTAGAATGAAGGTTTGAATATAGAATGTACTTTATAATAATTATTTAGAATTTGTGCATCCCTTTAGAAAGGAGATTATGATCAAAAGATTAAGCTTGATAACTCCTAATTTATAAATCAATCTAGAAAATTTCCTTGAGTCTAAAATGAGGAAGTGAATCACATTTCAAACCTAGAGAGAGAAATCCTTAGATTCAATTTAAGCCTAGAGGTAGGGTTTTTTCTAGAGTGATATAGGTTCTTAAGTTTTAAAGCTAAGTAACAAGACACTTAGACTAAATTCATAAGAGAAATTCCCTTCCTTAGCTTAGTGATTGCATCAAGCAAAACATTAAAGATAAAGGCTAAGTAACAAGACATTTAGACTAAATTCCCTTCCTTAGCTTAGTGATTGCATCAAGCAAAACATTAAAGATAAAGGCTAAGTAACAAGACATTTAGACTAAATTCATAAGAGAAATTCCCTTCCTTAGCCTAGAGATTGCATCAATCAAAACATTAAAGATAAAGGCTAATTTAAAGGAGACAAAAATAGAGGAACCCAAGCTTTTACTTAAGTTAGCTAGTACTAAAAACTAAAGTTTTTGGTCAATAAGGGAACCAACAATTAAATTGATACTGTTGTAAGTCCTTAAAAATACATAAGTATATTGAGATAAGATAGTTGATGTTCTCTAAATAAGACTTTTAATGGAAGGTCTTAAAGGCCTAAAGCCCTATCACATTAAATATGTTGGAAGACTAGAATCCCCTATGGAGATCTAACAAAATTTATGATCTTAGAAATAAGGGACACTAAGCAACTATAAGATTTATCTTAGTCCTTACCTTAGTCTCACTCTAAGGTAAGGACTAAGATTTACTCTTAGTCCTTACCTTAGTCCCAATTTTAAGTGATTTTAGAAAGGGTATAAGGCTTCTTTTAGATTAAAATAATCTTGAGGAGCTAGATCATGTTCATGGAATGGCAGATACCTACATGTTGGTTTATACAATTAAAATGAACTATCTAAGATCTTTACATGTTTGGTGTTATACCCAAGATCTTGCATGATGGTCAATGTGGTTTATACGATCAAAATGAACTACCCAAGATCTTGCATGCTGGTACATGTGGTTTATATGATTAAAATGGACTACTCAAGATCGTTATATGCTTGGTGTTATCTTGGTGTACTCTATATGGTCCATGTGATCCATATATGTTGGTTAGAATGGGCTCTATGTGATCTCTATATACTTAGTCTTCTCATGGTGTGCTCTACATGGTACATTAGAGAGAATGGAGGGGGTAGGGGGAACTTCAGTGTAAACACTCATAGACAAGGGAGAGAAAGACACAAGAGAAATGGATGGCTAAATTTTTTAATATCTTCTTCTCTTCTCTACAACCATAAACTAAAGAGATAAGAGTACATACTATAAGGAAAAGTACTCTCCTACTAAAACATACAATGATTGGTCCATAGTGTGAACCCGATTATATGCACTAGCACTATATCTATGCCACACTCTAGTAATCCAAATCTAGCTATCACATAGCCTATCGTCCATTGGGGTTGCATATTAACCATAATCTCACCAACCATGCTACTGGCATAGGTGCAAAAGCTATCACATAGGCCAGGCAGGTCATTAATGTCCACAACACCAGTTGAGCTCAATATCTCAGCACTCCACCTCCAGCTCAACTCGCACACACTGCAGTCCAAGTAAGATCCTAAAATTGTGGAGCTTCTTGTGCCCAATGCCTTTCTGAATATGTGAGCCACTTGTTTCTCTGTGCTAACATATAACAAATCTACATCCAACTTGCTAGGACATTCTCCCTCACAAAGCAACAATGCTCCTCACTATGCTTTTTCCTAGCATGGTATAATGGGTCAAGGTCTCAGGCGACCGACCTTGTGAAAAAACATCACAATTCAGGTGAAATTTGCATGGAAATCTATGCACCTATGTGTTACCTTACAGGTGTCCACATCAAACAATTCACAATGAAATAAAGGTAAACTATTATAGAATGATCAAATAGTCATGTATCACTCAAGACTCCATGGTTTTGGTAAACCATTACAAATTTGATGAGGCTACCATAGTCCTCGAGTCATAACTCTGATCGTCAGATCCTCTAGCTGCTGCAGAGTCTAGTATCCCAGGCAAAGAAGAATTATTCCACTAAGAGAGAAGCCATTGGGATGATTTACTCTATCACAACAAATTCAGACACTATTTGTTGGGAGATGAATTCACTTTTCATGTGGATCATTAGGCTCTTCTATACTTAATCAATAAGCTTGATGCGATGGGTAAGTTGGCCCAATGGATTGATTCACTTTTCAAATCTTCCCCACCAACATTCCTAGAAAAAAGCATGCAATTGCTTAGTTGATTTCTTCTCAAGAATTTTGACACAGGTAAAGCTCCCACCGGTGTCATTGATTCATTCCTTGATGCGAATATCTATTCTGTCAAAATAATTCCAACTCTTCTAAATTGGTATGATAAGATGTTCTTGTTTATGTTCATGTTCAAGATTGGTATGATAAGATGTTCACGTTTCTAACACAAGGGAGATTTTTTGCCTATCCTATATGGGATCAGCAAACGTGATTGGCCCTAAAAAGTAAGAATATCATGAGGATTGCTGACTAATTGTATACAGTTAGTACCAACCAATTGTATAGGATGGGTTTGACCAAGTGCTTTGAAGATGTCTACTAACACATGAGCAGTAAGCTATCTTGGTGGAGGCCCATGAGGGCGTTACTATAGGTGGACACTTCTCCGAAGACATTACGGGGTGAAAAGTGTTCCAAGCCACACTTTGGTTGGATGATGGTCCTTAAGGATGCATGGAAGATGGTCAAGGAGTGTGATGTATATACTAATGTTTATTCCAACCTTTAGAGAATGGATTCAATGTCTCATAATCTAGTGTTTCCCTTGGAACCTTTTCAAAAATGGGGGCTAGATTTTGTGGGTCCCTTTAAACTAGTGCATGAAATACTATTAACAAGTATATTTAGCCAAAGCTTCCACCCTATTATTCCTCAAGGCACAAGCTTTCACCCATTTGGTATAACAATCATTAGTGCACCCAATAGTAGCAACATTTAAAGCATCTACAAACATATAAAAAGGTCTAGACTAATTATGAACAAGCGAGATTGGGGCTACCAACCATTAGCATCAATTTTATCCATGGGAAGGCTTTAGTGCATTCCTCCTTCCACTCATAGACTATATCCTTCTTCATCAAAGCATGGAGGGGATGTGCCACATTATCTAGGTATAATCAGCAGAGGGTGGAGAAACAAGCTATGCCAGTGGATCTACCCACCCAAGAAACCTAGTAAGTTTCTTTGCATTACTAGGATTACTTAAATACCTGACAAGTTACACCTTTTGTGGCCAAGCCATCTTTGGATACAATGTTCCCAAGAAGGATTCTAGTGTATTAGTTGCAAAAGCACACTTAGCCAAATTGAGGCTCAAATTGAATCAAGGATTTTGTCACTTCTCCAAACATAATTTCATATGTAACACGTGAGCGGTTTCCTTTCCAAAAACACTGAAATCATCCAAAAAGATCCGCATGAAACTCGTCATAGATGATCATCAAATATCTCTTATACCATCCTTTGGAAAGTAAATGGAGCATTATTTAGCCCAAACATCATTACATTTGAAGCAAACACTCTCCATTGAATCACAAAAGATATCATTTCTTGATCCTCCAAAGCCATTAGAACTACTAAATCCATTAAGGAAAGAGTACATCTCATGACTCACCTTGCATCCCTAGCATAGGGAATTTGTAAATGCCAGTGGTGGGAAGGGTTTTGTCAATATGTGGTTGCGTTCAACTTTTTGTAATCTACATAGAGTCTTAATTTTCCATTTTTATTAGGGAAAATTATGATCAGTGATAGGCAATAGGCTTTATCCACCACAAAAAACCATATTAGATAATTTGGAAAAAAATCCCATTCCCATTTGAAAAATGGGATCATAGTGAACTTCTCCAAATTTTTGACAAAACCCCCTCATGTGCATTAGGAATTTTTTGCACCCAAAGAGGGCCTCTTGGATTAACTTTTGATTAGAATGGGCCTCTTGGATTAACTTTTGATTAGAATGGACCAATAGGAAGAGGGCTCGGTGCACATTTTTGACTTCTTTGACCCTAGGGGGCCTAGGCTTTGGTTTGCTAATGGGGTCTAATTACTCCTCTTGTCCCCCTACCTCTTGGGCCCAAACTTAGAGGTTCCCCCACCTAGAATCGCGCAAATTAAAAACCCTAAAAATTAAAAAAATTTAATTTTTTTCCAAAAGTGTGTTTTCCCTCTCTAACTTCCCCCCAACATACTCTAGGTTTGGAAAGCTCATTTTGAACCTCTTTCTTCCTCTTCTAAGCTCTCCATTGCTGTAAAAATTCCATACCTCTCAAGCTCTCCCTCCGTGTCAAGCTCCCTCGGTCTCAAGCTCCCTCTCCCTCTTTCTTCCTTTTCTAAGCTCTCCATTGCTGTAGAAACTCCATCCCTCTCAAGCTCTCCCTCTTTCTCAAGCTCCCTCCCTCCCTCTCTCTCTCTCTCTCTCTCTCTCTCTCTCTCAAGCTCTTCTCCCTCTCCATTGTTGCAGAAACTCTATCCCTCTTTAGTCTACTCTAGGTTCAGGAAGCCTATTCTCAAACTCTAACCCTCTTTTAAGCTTTCCATTACTGCACTAAAAACCTTGAACTTTCTCTCCTCTCCACTCCTCTGTTGTAAAACAAGCTTTTCTTTTCCCTTATTCTCTTTTCTTACCACCATGGCCTCTTCCAGTAATGTGAGAAGACCTAGGGAGAAGGTGGAAGAGCTTCTATTGCATAACAGAAGAGATGAGAATGGAGTTTGGGCTCCAACAAGATTCACAGGGTTGGGGCTTGGGTCTACATGCAACCAAGCTCTAAGGGACCACATCAAGTGCATGAACTAGGGAAAATGCTACATCATTGGAAGAGGCAGCTACAAGGCTTCAAGTATACTAAGAAGGAAGGACTGGTTGCCATAGTGCAACATGTGTATACCCTTGGAGACCTGTACATTCAAGGCCAATGACCAAGTTTTCCTTTAAATTGTGCTAATATTGGATTTTTTGTTTCAAATTTTCTTATGATTCTCCATTTTCTTAGGTCTCTCTGCAGATAGTTTCCCCTCTAGTTATGTTGAGGAACAACCACTCCAAAGCCTCAATGGAGTTTTCTATGCTATGCATGCATCCATTGGAGAGGCAATGTTTGTAAGTATCTCAAACCCCAAGTGATCTTGTACAGAACAATATCTTTTTCTTTTCTCACTCATATTTTGTAGATAAAAAACCAGGTTTATTTGGCAAGCTAGATGAGATCCCCAACCCCCCTCTTAACAATCCCGAATGGCCCAAACCTGATGCTTGGACCATCTTATGCTTAAAGTTTAAGATGGTAAGTGATATCAAGACATCACTCAAGTTTTCAAAGGCCTCTAGGTCAGTAGGGATAAATTGGTTATGTCCTTTACATGTTTTTGTGCACATGTTCAATTCCATGCCAATGCATCAAACAAAAACAATGTATATTTGTAAGGAGGTACGGTCTGACCTCATTCAAGGATTACTAGGAGGGTTGGGAGGTTAATGAGGGGTCCATCAAGGTGATGTGTACAAGTGCAATGTAGTAGATTCTACAGTGTCTTTCAGGTTCTTGAAGGCACACTCTATTTTGTACATGCGTCTGCACTACCAAAGATGGATGCAAAAGCACGGGACATGGATCCCACTCTCATCCCACTTCAAGCCTCATAAGAAAAAATTGTGCCTATTGAGGTAGCTGTGATGATGCAAAATGTATGTTTTGAGTGAGTGGTAGCAAGCAAGCATTGGAGCCTTATAGACCTGCGTCAACACTTTAGCATCATGGGCTTTGACAATGTGGAAGAGTCAAGTTTCAAGTTGATGAGAAGAAAGGTATATCTGATTCCACTACATGTCTAGAATTAACCCTTACACTTTCTGGTTATTGTGCCACTTTCTATATTTTAAAAAATTGGGAAGCATAAGGAGGGGACAACCATGGTCTCAGAATCATGGTGAATGGGGGACCTTGAATTTTTAGTAGCAAGGTGCATAGCCCTACCACCAACACATAGTCGGCATGTGGAAGAGCTTGAAGATGAACTGGGTATATGGGAAAATAGCCTCTGTTCTGATGCAGGTGAGGGGCAAGGGTTTCAGGATTGAGGTGAAGGCAATGACAAGCTTTCAATTCAACAAGGAGATGGAGAAGTAAATGTCACAAGAGGGGCCAAAAATGAAGACATTATAACAATTTTAGATTAGATGACATGCTTGTAATTTTGTAGCAGGCTCTTTTTTAACCAATCTTTATTTAATTGAAATCTTAATATTTTTGTAAACTATGATTTTTTATCTAGCGATCTAGTGTGAAAAGGCCAAACTTTAAATTTTAACTATAAATAGCCAAAGGTGCCTTCTTTCTCATTTTCTAGCGATAGAAACCAAGCACGAGCTCACATTATCTCTTTGCATTCACATGGCTACCCACTTTGACAACTTCTCTGAGTTCCTCTCCACCACCCCGTGGGCGGGCAAGAGCAAGCTCTTTGTCATGTTTTCTCATGAAGTCAACTTTGAAAAGTCGCTCGCCCTTGCATCCTAACATTATGAGATGCAGATTGCATACATGGAGCAATACTTGGCTCCGCACTCCATCTCCTTTACCCATTGCCCCAATGATCGATGGGTACCTGTTGAACTCCTTAAGTACATTCAACTATATGCCGGCCCCTACATCCAACACCTTGAACGCTTCATCGACATCTACATCCCCGCAAGAGCTTACTGTACCTTCAATAAGCAGGAGGTGAAGAGGTTGGGGAAGGGCAATTTAGGAACTAGGTTCCTCTCATGGCTCGCAACTTTTGCGTTCCTCATCAGCGGATGAGGATTCAGATGAGGAGGTAGAGATGCCTGCATTGCAGTTGGCAGGGTATTTGAGGGATGACAAGGAAGTGAAGGCAGTAGGAATGAGTGCTGGTGTGGAAGAGCAACTTGCATCAGAGTGCTTTCCAGAGAGTGCACAATCTGCAGGTGAACAGCCCACTGTAGTAGAAGATGCGGGGCCATCTTCCCCACATGAGGAGAGCAAGGTGCTGCCAGATCTTGAGATCAATCTCTTGAGTACCATTGTGGTGGAAGGTGAAGAATACTTATTTCTTCATGACCGTGAAAAGGCAGCTAGCTTGAGAATGGATGAATGCTTGGGCATTATATGCACGCGATGTGAGGTTGACCTTGATACATCCACAACCTCAATCCTCACCTAGATAGTGTTATATTATCCCTTGGAGAATCTATCGCAGAGATAGTTGCTTTGGTCAAGGAAACTGTGGTTGAGACCGCGGAGCAAGCCCTAGTTCCAGAGGAGGAATTCACAACCTTACAAGACAAGCTAGAGACTGAAAAGGATACCCTTGCTGCTAGAGTGATGGAAGAGACCAAAGCACCTAAAAAGGATGAGGCTAAGTCCTCGATTGACCTCTCCGCCCCCACCAGCACTTTTTTGGCAAAAGAAGACATTGAGCAAGAGGTAATAATTGACCTTTTAGAACTTAGAAACATTTGTAATTATGTATAGGAGAATATTTTTTATTTTTCCTTTGATTGCAGAGGGTGGTTGAAATTGACGCATTTGCTCAAGGAGAGGCGGCGGCAGCAGAAACTAGGCCAAGGTCCATGGACATGATGCTGCGTTGGCGCACTATCTTGGTCGGCTTCCTATGGATGGCATCACCATTATCCACAGGGACTACACCCCTCAATCTACCTTCACTCTCTTCTTTTTGAAAGCCATCTCTAAGGTGCTCTGTGTAGCCTCTATGGCACAGAGCACCAAATGTATAGTTGTGATTAAAAAATCCCTTGCCTTTGATGTTTTTGGTTCTGGATTTAGGGTTAAGCTTCTTGCTCGTATAGGTATAGCCAAAAGCATAGGCATAAAGGATCCTCAAGAAATAGCCCAATCACTCCTTGAGCACACTTTGTCCAATAACAAGAAAGGAAGCTCAATATTCTAAGAAATAGCCCAATCACTCCTTGAGCACACTCTGTCCAATAACAAGAGAAGGAAGCTTCTTGCTCGTATAGGTATAGCCAAAAGCATAGGCATAAAGGATCCTCAAGAAATAGCCCAATCACTCCTTGAGCACACTCTGCCCAATAACAAGAGAAGGAAGCTCAATATTCTAAGAAATAGCCCAATCACTCCTTGAGCACACTCTACCCAATAACAAGAGAAGGAAGCTCAATATTGTAAGACGGGTTTTGTAAAGATGATGTATCATTTCTTATTATGAATACAATATAGTTTTTGCAAACTTATTTTCATCAAGTATATCATTGTTTTTTCTAGTCTGTACCATCAATGTTTTTGTAAATGCATTAGAAATGACCCTGGGAGCCTGGGGGAGTAGTGCCAAAATAGTGCAAATTTTGAGCCTGCACCGCTACTGTAGAGCCAAATTCGCACTATTTTGGCACAGCTTCCCCAGCCCTTAAGGCGCAATTCTGATGCATTGGATGAAAAATAATGTATTTTTACACATGATCAAAGGTATTTTTATCTTGTAAATTACTGTTTTTCATAATCAATGTACTCAACTTCATTATAAATGCATCAGAAATGATTCTGAGTGGCTGGGGGAGTAGAATAGTGTGAATTTTGAGCCTGCACCGCTATTGTACAAACCAAATTTGCACTATTCTAGCATAGCTTCCCCAGCCCTCCAAGAGCAATTCTAATGCATTGGATGATAAATAATGTATTTTTATACATGATTAAAGGTATTTTTATCTTGTAAATTACTGTTTTTCATAATCAATGTACTCAACTTCATTATAAATGCATCCGAAATGATTCTGAGTGGCTGGGGGAGTAGAACAATGTGAATTTTGAGCTTGCACCGCTATTGTACAAACCAAATTTGCACTATTCTGGCATAGCTTCCCCAACCCTCCAGGAGCAATTTTGATGCATTGGATGATAAATAATGTATTTTTACACATGGTTAAAGGTATTTTTATCTTATAACTTACTGTTTTTTATAATTAATGTACTCAACTTCATTATAAATGCATCAAAAATGATCCTGAGTGTAAGATTCCTCCCCAGCCCCTCAAGATGTCCAGTTTCTCCCCCTATAATCAATCCCCTTTTCAGAATAGTAACAGATCTTGTTTCTATCTATTTTGGCCTGGAGAGAGAAAATGTCTAGAGGGAGGTAATTTAAATTTGAGATATTTTTGGATATAAAAATCCTCGTAGTGTCTAAAATTATTTCCCCTGAAACAAAAATTCAAAAAGAACTTTCCAATGTGAAATTGGAATTAATTAAAAATAGGTATAAAGGACCTAAGCCTAAGGGTCCAGATTTTCAAAAAAAATTGAATTATGCTCCAATTAAGGCTCCTATGGACCAATAAGATTAATCCAGAATGTAGGGAGGAGATAAATTGAAGAATAAAATAAAATCTCCCAAAAAATGAGTAAATGCTCACATAAGATGAAGAGTTGACTAAGGACAAGGTTTATTAGTTAAAAAAGAAGAGATATTTAGAAGAAATGATGCATTTTTGACACCTCAGTGTGGGGATCTCCCCTCATGAAGGAGGTGCCTATTTCACATGTGTGGAGGAGTTTTAAACTAAAAAATAATGAGATATTTTCATCTCTCCTCTCTCCCGTTTCAACTAGATCCAAAAAGTAAGCTAAACTGACCCAAAAATGGTCAAAAATTAACCAAACTGATCTGGAAAATTCTAGAATCAGTTTGCTTGGTTAGAGGCTCAATTTTTTCTATATATAGAAACCTCCCCCTTTGTAAAAGATTAATAGTGTCTATGCATTGTTACTCTACTCCTACCTAGAGCCAGTTACATTGAATTTCCTTGATAATTCAATTGTTTTTTGCTTAATCCTCTCCAAAGCAATTAGTGGCCACTCTTGCTTCAAACAAGAGTAGAACCCTCAATCCCTCAAGCCAAAGGAAAGCTTACAACTCCATGTAAGCTAAATTTTTCTTGCTTTTTAAATTTAAATCTATGATTTTCTTGATTTTCTTATTTATTTAGTTGATTAAAGTAAATTCTAATGCTATGCCCTGATGAAAAGGCCATCCCCTTCTCTTCTTTAGAGTTCAGCCTTTCTTTATCCTAGAATGTTTAACAAAAAGATTAATTAAACTTTTCTTATTGTTTACTCTCTTGGAAATTAAAAATTATGTAGATTATAATCCTTTACATCTAATTGGGGTTAATTTAAATTGAAAATAGAATGTTAAAAATGAGAAATGGTCAGCCATACAAAGGAGGTTATGGCAAAAATTTTTAGAGTTTTGTGGAAAAGAAAGTTCATTTTTATATTATTCCAAAAGAGTAATTCCCACCATTTCTGAATTCTAAAAGAAATATTCTAATTTACTCCATGTACATATTCACCGATGAATATGTATGGATATCACTGATATTAATTATTAAAATTAATTTCTATGCATATAAAGGTGCATAGTGAAAATTTTTATTATAAAAGTGTTGTTTTCATTGATTTTAATTTCTATGCATAGAAAGATGCATAAAAGATTTATTTTTATTTCAAAAGTGTTATTTTCATTAAAATTGGTTTTATGCATAGAAAGATGCATAAAGGATTTATTTTTATTTCAAAAGTGTTATTTTCATTAAAATTGGTTTTATGCATAGAAAGATGCATACACGATTTATTTTTATTTCAAAAGTGTTAATTTCATTAAAATTGGTTTTATGCATAGAAAGATGCATAAAGGATTTATTTTTATTTCAAAAGTGTTAATTTCATTAAAATTGGTTTTATGGATAGAAAGATGCATAAAGGATTTATTTTTATTTCAAAAGTGTTATTTTCATTAAAATTGGTTTTATGCATAGAAAGATGCATAAAGGAATTATTTTTATTTCAAAACTGTTATTCTCATTAAAGTTGATATATAAATAGATGAAAAAAATGATTTTTATAAAAGTTTTATTCCCATTGAAGTTGATTTTTATGCATAAATAGATGCGTAAAGAATCTTTATATCAAAATTAGAATTCTCTTAAGTTCTATGTTTAAATTCTATGCGTAAAAAAACTTTATATCAAAATTAGAATTCTCTTAAATTCTATGTTTAAATTCTATGAATAGATGTAATGAGATGTGATGTGAATCAGCAGATAGATGTGAATGGATGGATGGATGGATGTGATGTGAATAGAGGTGATGAGATGTGAGGTGAATAGATGTAAAGAGATGTGATGAGAATTAGATAGGTGTGAATGAATGGATGGATGGGAGTACGTCAATGCTATGAGCAAAAAATTACGAGCAAGATTCTTTCGAGCGAGAAAAAGAAGACCGACACCCAACTATAGTTCTCTTTGAAACTACAGGTGGTGACAAACGAGAGAGAGAGAGAGAGAGAGAGAGAGAGAGAGAGAGAGATTGTAAGATAGATTGAACATGTAGTCATGGCAATCCACCTAATTGTCACCATAAGATCTACCAAGCAATAAGACCTATGTATGTGTGTGTATGTATGTGTAGTGTGCATGCATATTTGTGTGTATATATGTGTGTGAGTCTTTTAATTCACTTTTATATGTGCGCACAAAAATGACCAAAATAGCATAATTAAAACATAATATTAAAATCACTTGTAGCAAAGATGTCCAAAACTTAAGGCAATACACGTAATTCATGGAAGGAAAAAAAAAACCCTATTATTGCAGTTATTCTGAAATAGCAATGTCATCTACAAAATAACATTTTGGTCTCTTCTTAGATTGCCGAGTAGTGTGATCATAACGAGTGTCTGCCTCCATCTCTCTTGCCATGCTCTCTGCATAAGAAGGCAAACAACTACAAAATGGTCAACAAACATTGAACCTTATCATCTGAATATTTCAAAATTCCATGGTGCTTTCAAAGCATAGAGATACTCACTAGTCCAGTGGAACATCTGTGATTGCCAAACTCTCCTCATCATCCCCAAGCAAATCTCCAAACCCACCACCCAAGTCAGCAGTTCCAGTGCTGACTTTATAGTAATTATCTACAAATGGCATCAAATGACTGGTACATATCTCATCATCTCTCTCAATCACCATGCACAATCGTGCACTGTGCATAGCAGCTCTCATAACAGAGCCAGTCCCACCTCCCATCTCAAGCACTGAGCCTAAATGTGGACATAAGGCCTCCATGAAGAACAACATCAGGGGGACACTCTTTTCAAGTGGGCCCCTCCAACCTCCACTCTTACCATCACGCTTAGCCCTTGCAGATGAAGGCAAGCAATGGACCAAGACCTCTTTGGAGAAGTCTAAGTCCAACGCTTGTCCTACCTACAAAAAAGAAAAAGAAGCAAACACAACTAAATTATCCATTCAAGGAATGCACAACACAATAGCACAAACCGCACAAACCTTACACTTTATAACTTACCTTTTGAGCATTCAAAAGGTTAACAACTGGTTTTTGGCCAGCCTTATGGAAGGCCACCACATGCAGCAATGTCATCTACATGTAAATACAATAATGAGAGAGAGTATTATTTTCAACAACTTGCAAGCTACTTAATAAACATCAATATAAATGTACATGGTAGCATTACCTTTGTAGACACTCCTAGTCTTGTTTCATAGCTGTAAGGCTCTGAAGAGTTTAAAGCCCAACGAAATCCAGCAACCATGCGTGTCCTAGTAGCAACTCGCTCCACAAGAGAAAGGTGAGTAGGACTAGTGATAACCAAAACCCAACCCAAGTCATCCATCACAGCATTGGCCACCACCAAAGAACTCTTTATATGATCCTCACTAATTTGATTCCAATAAGGAATCCCATCATCAAAGCCTGCAACTGGAGTTCCTGAGAAAAGACAATCCAAGAAAACAAGCCAAAATAGAAAGCAAGTTTCAAAAAATGTTACAAATAAGAGGTGTGCCAAGAGAGAGGTTCCATTGGAAAAGGGGGCAGGTCTTTACAAACCTGTTGGCAAATCAATGACAGTGAAGTCAATGCTCCAACTACATGGCTTGCCTCCTCTGAATTTTTGTTGTAGGGAGTGACTCATGAAAAATTGTCTCATGACTTCAAAGCCCTCCTTGAAATTATGCTCTAGCAACTCTTTTCCCAACTGAATATAGTCATATGTCCATACATTCACTTGACTTCTCACACCAAGCCTCTCTTGCTCACGAAAAGCAGTCAATGAAACAAACCCCGATGGATTTGCACCACTTCTTGGAACTGCATGATCAAGCACTATATGATCCAGAAAACCAAAAAATGCATCCATTTAAAGAGTACACATTTGTAACATTATATGCAATCCTACATCAATATAGTAAACTTACCTTGACTCTCATTCACAGGCTTATTTGGTGGTCGTCCCCCCTTATTTGAGGCTTGAATTTGTTCCTGTAGGTCCTTTTCCTTCAAGGCTCGCAATTCTTCATCGATCCTTTTCTTCTCCTCCTCATTAACAGAACCTGAAGAACCAGAGTCAGACATGCACTCCCCCTTCAAATGCCGCAAGTATATCTCTTTGTCCTCTTCCAAACATTCCCCCCTCTTCATGTCCAGCCACCAAGGGCACTTCTTCCTCTCCCACTCAGTTATCATCAAAGCCCCACCTGTCTGGTTGTTTTCTCTAAAGATAGAACATGAGTACATGCTGAATGTAGAATCCACTGTCCATGCCTTACAAACATGAGGCAAGAAAGGCATTTTCTTCGTAGAGATAAGCATCAGCAAATATCTAAACCCAAGCAAAAAAACAAACTTTTAGAAAAGCATAATATTACAATATTTCTAAACAGCAATACCACTAAACTTGATATCTTATTTCTCACCTGTAGACCAAACGTCTAGAAGCATTTTTTAAGTCAACATGTTTTGCTGCTGGCGTTGCCACATTCATCTCTCTCTCAAATGAATAAAACAATACAGCTCGATACCTCCCAACAATGTCCATGAAGTATGTTTCCAAACTTGGCTCTTGAGGCAATGTCAGTTTCTCCTTGCCGATATTAGAATCCACCACCTGTTTTACCAATCTGGCTGCATCCTCTAGCAATTGGTCCATCCACACCTCCTTGGCCAACCATGAAATGTATTGATGGTCTCCAAGAGGCATCCCATAAGATTGCTTTACATTGTCATCTTGTCCTAGAAGCTTTAGCATTGAGCATTTAAGAATTGGAGAACATGCTGCTGAGGATAGTGCATATAATTTCTCCAAACTAATTTTATATTGGGGCTCTTCAAAGGGAAGCTTCCACAATATCTCAAACCATTCTTTGCCATTTGATGGATTAACCACCGAAAGCATCTAAGACATAAAAGCAATATCCTTTTACACAAAAGCTTAAATAGCCAGTCATTCCTTTAAAACTCAAAAGAAAGGTATCCAAAAATACATGAAAGTGAATATCAACAAACCCTTATCATTTTTCTATTGTAAGTCTTGATAACATTCTTCTTTGCCTTTGTCACCTCCACATCTCTATCCTCTTTGGAAAGTCCTGGATTGATCTTCTTGCATGCTACCTCAAATGCTGTGTCCCATTTTCCCTGCAATAAAAAATGAAAAACCCAAAAAACAACAAAAAGTAAAAAAAAAAAGAATCATAGAATGAATTGAAACCACTTTCTCAAAAGAAAACCTACCGCAAAAACCATGCGGCCTAGTATTGACTGGGTCAAGGGATACCACACCCTTTTTCCCATGCTTGCCTCTCTTGCTCTCACGGAGGCAATGTGATTCTTTTCCGCTTCAGTGAAACTCTCCATGAGAGGTGTCTCATCCAATGCACAAAGGGTACTTGTGTGATAGAGATAATCCTTCAGATTTGTAATAACAATGGCCTCTTCATGCATCCTAAATAAAGATTGACAATAGTCAATACTAACAAATCCTAGTGCAAAAATACAAATTTAAAAGAAATTCATTCATTATATAGAGAGATATGGGAGAGAATCTTACAAGTTAATTCTCTGTAGAGTAGCCACAAGAACCTGCTCATCTTTTTCATTTGGTACAATGAACTCAGCTTGAACTCTGATATGCTTTCCCTTGTTATTTGCAAAACTCTCATTGATACACTCCATCCAAGCTGCAGTCCTGTGATTACCCTCCCATACAAAAAACATTTTCCCCCTCAACATAGACCACTCTTCCTTAGATTCAAGCTCCTCCTCAAACTCAGCATTGATAGCCTGCCAATGCCTATCCCAAGTACTTGTTATTGTTTCATCAACATCCAAGGTAGACCCATCAGGCAAATTAGTTGACAGAATCAAGCTACCCTTCATTGCCATATAGCCCTCTTTTTCCAAAACTGACTTTAATCTGGACAAATCACGTCTAAGCTCTCTAACCCTTTCATTTATCCTGCACCTGCAAAGGGGAATCCTAGGTGCTAGAATTCCAGGATTAAGAGCCAACCTAGACAAAAAGTCAGAACCATCTGCCTTAGAGATTGCTTGAGGAATCAGCTCGTCAGGTGTATCATCCTTATCTTTTGAATCATCTTGTGTAGCTGCAACATGAACTAGTTCTTTACTAGTAGCCAGATTTGTGTCTTCAACCATTTGTTCATCCTCTTGTTTATCTTCAAGATGCTCCATGCTCTCAGTAGGCTCCATGGTTGATTTCTTGGTACTAGCATTAGATGCTGCAAGAGTTTTTCTCTTTCTAGTCTTCACTGCCTGCAAGAATATATATATATATATGATAGAGAGAAAATATTGGGTTTTTCAATTACATGCCATTTAAAGAAGCCAAAAGTCTCTTTGCAAAAACACATACACCCATGCCTGTTATAAAAGAAAGCCACAAGGGCAATAACTTTGCAATGACCACAAGGGCTGTAACAATCTACATCCAAAAAGCTCTAGGATAGGCAGAGCATAAGCACACAAAGGGACACTTTCGCCATAGCAATCTACATCTCTACATGACTACATGCAATGTTGTTTCTTGATTGGAGCAGCCTTTATGGTTTTTGGCCAGCCTTATGGAAGGCCACCACATGCAGTAATGTTTCTTGTTTGGAGCTATATCTTTTGGAGAAAGTGTGCAACGTTGCTCCCTCCTGCTAGTTTCGCTAGCGAACTATGTCTTCCACACCTCTTCTTTGTCTCCACACTAGCAATGCACATCAGTAAGATGTTGTCAACCTCATCCACGAAATCCCCTGCTCCTTGAGCTACTTGGGGGAGGACAAGCTTGTGCCAGGGGACATTGTGGAGCAGGTTCATGTGGGCAGTGTGACCCTGACTGCTCCCTTTACAGGGGGGAAAGCAGGGCTCCAACTCGAGCTCCGCCGGCTTTACAAGGTTGGGGACACCCATGCCCAGGTGAAGGTCAGACGGCTCAACAACAAGCATGTCAAGATGCAGGTCTCCATTGTCCCCCACGACTCTGGCATGATGAGAAAGCAGTATGCTCTCAGAGCAAGCAATGATGCCAATCACGTGGTCACCTTCATTGACTCCACTGAGGCTGAGAGTCTCTTGATCCAAGGTAAGCATGTTTTCTCCCCTCCAAAAGAGCGTTTTAGGGTAAGCATGCATAATTATATACATTCATACCTAGTGCATGCATTCAAATATGCACATACATGAGGCTAAGGGTCGCTTGATCCAATTGTTTCAGGTGTAGGCATACATAACTACACAAGTGCATTAATACATACACAATACATAAGGCTGAGAGTCTCATGTATGTACATACACATACGTACAAGCATATGGAGGGACTGCAAACTGAACCACACACTGATTGAGTAGAAAGAAGATTGATGCAATGTTGTTCCCTCCTGCTAGTTTCGCCAGCGAACTATGCAGGAGGAGCATTGGAAGTTCTCTCAAGCCACATTATCCGCAAGCTGTTAACATCATGCGCATGCAATAGCTCCTCGCAAGCAACATCATCCCTCCTGCTAGTTTCGCCAGCGAACTATGCAGGAGGGACCATTTAAGAGTGAACATTCAAGAGGAAAAATGCACCTCTTTTCTTTTTGGAGCCATTCTTGGCGTAGGTCGTGGATGCTCCTGCGTGGCTCGTGGATGCTCGTGCACTCATACGATACTATGGGTTTCCCAACAAAATTCCGTGCAGACGTTTTTGCATTCCCAATAGAATTGCTCCACTACGATAGCATCCTGAGCAACTACACAGGAAAAGGACATCATAACTACATAAGTGTAGCTGTTGTTGCTCAAACGGTGAAGTATGAAGTATGAAGGCTGAGAGAGAGAGAAGGAGCGCCAGGGCCCAGGGGTGAGGGGAAGAGAGAGATAAGCCGCCGCCGTAGGCGGCGCCGCATTGAAGACTAGTATATATATATATATATGTTTTTTTTAATAAACTAATATTAATGATATATTACTTTGAGGTGAAATTAATTCTAGCAATGACAACTAATATAAAAATCATTTAAGATGCCACTCTCCCTAACCATGGCATGATGCTGTAACCGGGCTTCGCTTTAAGATTTTGTGATCTCAAAAAAGGCGAGGTTTTCTAAATAAGTTTTTAAGATAACTATTTTCTATATCTTAATGTGAAGAAATCCTGAAGATTATAAATTTCAAGATTTCTTTGAGACGCTACCTCTTTGAAGTAATGCTCATCTCCTTCTTTGGTAATTAGTCTTCTTTACTGCTCTTTGCACAATGGAAACTGCATATCTAGAGGACAAATTTGGAAGTAAGCAGGTGGAGCTAGCGACCACAAATGGTATCACCGAGGTTTCCAAACATTATCTCTCAATGACCTTTGGATTGAAGGAAGATTCACTCATTCTGCATCAGATGTTTGGTGACAAGAATGACGGTCTTTCATTTGAGATGCCAGCTATAAACAGAGGAGATTAGAATGTCTTTCAGCTGGACATTCAATTTGGGAGAACCTTTGTAGTTAGTGGAGAAAAAATGTTGTCTCGAAGCTGCACAGCTGAAGTTTTGGATGATGCTAAGGTTCAACAAGAGCCTGTTATCAACATTGGGGCCACAGATAAAATTAGTATTGTTGAAATTCTACAAAAATTGCCTGCTAAAAATTCGCTTAGAATCAAATTTGATTTAATGGGAGAGATCAGGCAGGTTGACGAGCTTCCTACAAGATATGATGGGAATATAATGTTTGAGTTGCCCTATGTTAGTGCTGCTAATAGAATGGTTGGATTGGAGAACAAGTTTGATGGCCATGTGTGGACAGATGAGACAACAAGCAATATTTCTTGTTTCATTGGGACAGTTAGGATAAGGAAATGTGGAGGGTATCTAGAGTGCACTAATGTGCTTTGTGCAGGATTGACAAGGTCAAGGGAGACCAATAAGCAGCATTGGATTGGACGTCTGGCAAAAGTTTGTCCTGCTAAACAAAGTGTGGAAACCTATGGCAGTTTGAAGTGCTCTTTTTGTTCAACACCTCCTACATGCCAAGCTGTATGCCCTTGCAAATTAGTGATGTGCTTCCCCTCTGAAAAAATAGGAAAGAAAGTGACACGTGCAGTTCTTCACATTGGCTCTCATATGCACCCTGTTAAAGCTGGAATCACAAGGATGGATGCTGAAGAGGTCAAGAACAGAGTGAAAGAGATGGTACAGCAAGATTTTTTGGGTAGACCAAAAGCTATGCAACATAAATTGGCTAGGGAAATCCTTCTTCAATCAGCCATCTTTGGAGACGTATCATCAGGAAAAAAGCTTTCTCATAATGATTTGACAAATATACTGGAGAAGCTTGCACCTGTCTTGGACAAAAGAAGACTTTCCCGCTGGAGAAAGGAGTCACAAATGGAGGTGGGACAAGCAATTGGAGAAATAGAGGCAATAATAAAGTTGAAGAATAGCTTGCTGTATGACTACTTCCAAAGTGTTGTTTTTCCTGGGCAGTTAGAATTTTCCTCTTTCAATAGGTGTCATGTCTTCAAGATGTCTACACAAGGTCCAGGGAGTGGGGTTGATTTAGTTAACAAGATGAGACCTGGTGGTGAGCTTGAAAGCTGCTGGATTTGTTTTGACTTTGTGAAAAGAATCAAAGATTGGACAACCATGGCTAGTCATGTTTATAACCCTTTTGTGCAAGAGATGCAGACAATAGCAATTGGAGACTTCAAAGTTGAGGACACAGATGCTCAAATATTATTTTGGGAGTTACTAAATCGGGTGATGGAACGAGAAGGTTATAAGAAGGCTCAATTCAAGGGATTCATGGCAGATGAAGCACAATCAAACTGGCGAGCTGTGAGAGCAGTTTTCAATGGTGGGCCAGATAATGTAATGATAGGTATGGAGCGTTCTTGTTCTTTCCATTGGGAGCAGAGCTTGAATCAACATGCTAAGAAATGTATACCACCACATAGCCAAGAAGAGTTTAAATTAAGATGTCGACGTTGGAAGAATTCTCCTTCTGAAGAGGCAGCTGAAATTGAGCTTGATGAGTTGAGAGCATGGTTGAGGAAGGGCCATGCTGACAAGACAAAGATCTCTATGCTAGAGACATGGATTGTGTGGTGGCATGCCAGAGTTGCCCATTGGGGAGAGTACATGATGCATGTAAATTTTCTATTATCTTCTCTAGTTTTCATAATTGTATATGTTTCCCGCTTTTTGAGAGAAAATTTACAAATGCATTTTTGTTGTAGGCAATTGAAGGTAAGGACACTTACCTTATACCACAAACCAATCTTGCAGAATCAGTTCATGGAAGCTGGCTTGCTTCACATGATGGTGTGAAGTATGTTTCCCTATATACTGCCTCCTATAATGACCTGATGGCAACTTTGCTTCAGAGTGCAAGGTATGACTCTTTCTTGAGAGGTACTCATAGGGGTACAGGTCCAGGGATTGAAAAGATTAAGAAAAGATATGCCTCGGCCAGTCCCAGTTTGCCGACAACAAAAACTGTCATTGAATTGACTAATGATGCAGCCACTGAGCTACATGCAACAAAGAAAAGGGCTTCAACAGATGATGGAGTACGCACAGTGAGAAGAAAACGTAGAGTGGGATCACAGACACCTATTCAACCCAATGATTCTCATCGCCCTGAGTATGAGTATGTGACACAAAATGTAAGGCGCCGGCTTCAAAGAGATCAATTTCCTTCTGTGGAAAGTACATACACTGAGGTCAAAATTCACCAAACAAAATGGGCAATTAGGAGGACAAACCCAGGAAGTGAAGTAAGGTGTCAGGGTTACCTTCGTGAAAAGGGACACAAGTGTAACGCTCTGATTGATAAAAAGGGTCGAGGTGGCTTGATGGGTGTTCCTGCACCATGCTTTGAGGGACTTGTTTCCTTGCCATCTTGTGTGAAGAAGCAATATGTTTGGTTCTGTGGAGATAATGTTGACCATACATGGGAGATGTCGGACCTTATTACTGAGAAACCAATCAATCGTCCACAAGAATGGCCTGTTGCAGAAGGGACTTGTTTAAACAGCATAGAAGTGCAAGCTCTATGGGATGCAGGGTTTGATCTACAGCACATTGGACCATCCCGTGGAAGGCCAGCACAAGAAGGCACATCACATGATGCTAATTTAGACATACGACCCACGGAATGTGCAGGTAAACCTATAGTCATTTCAAGGACGGTCACAAAAGAAATGGAGGACAGAATCAAGAGGGCTATGGATTTGGTTTGCACCATTCATCACAGACAGGTGGTTGTGGACAAGGAGCATGTGGATTACACAATTTCAACTCCAGGTAGCCAGGAAAATGGGGAGACATATAAGGTCACTATATCAACTTTTCCTACCTGCACATGCCAGGACTTCAAAAGACGAGTTGACCAAGGGAAAAAGTATATGCCTTGCAAACACCTTTACAACATCTACATAAAGGAGTTAGGGCTAGATGTTAGCAAACAAAAGTTTGTTCACCAAGCAGCATTGACAAAGAGAGAGCTCCACTATATGTTTCGTGTGTTGAATTGATAGATGTGGACTACTTAGTTGTTTTTTCAGCACATTAGTTAGGCAACTACTCTGTTTTTTGGGACCGATATGGTATCTATGATAGGTTTCAAACTTATGTATTTAGAAAAAATTGGTCTACTTTTTGGGCTTTGTTAGCTATCATATTTATATGCTGAGTTTTGTAAAACGGTATCATATTTGTAAAAGATGTTCACATGCTTAGGACATGCTTAGGTGTTTGGATAAAATTGGTCTACCTTTTGGGCTTTGTATCCTGTTTTGTTTGTATGTTGGGTTTTGTTAAACAATACCATATTAAACACAATGATGTTCTCTTTGTTTCCTGTTTTGTTTGTATGTTGCGTTTTCATGGATAAGTGCCATCAAAAAACAAAAACTCCAATGAGTATTCCTTAAACACAATTACATTTTCAAAAGAATTATGTTTTCAAATGATGCTCAAATGCTTTATGTAAATCCAAAACAGATAACTAATTCTACTGCCTTGCCCATCTGGGTTGATCAACACAATTAGTTTCTTAGCGAAACCATGGCTAAGTGCCATCAAAAAAACTAAAACTCCAATGAGTATTCCTTGAGATATTTTGCCTTCGCTCAGACGCTCAGAGGTTTTTGCTCGGAAAATGGGCATCTCGGATGGATGGGATGTGAATAGAGGTGATGAGACGTGAGGTGAATAGATGTAATGAGATGTGATGAGAATCAAATAGGTGTGAATGAATGAATGGATGAAGGTGATGTGAATAGAGGTGATGAGATGTGAGGTGAATAGATGTGATGAGATGTGAGGTGAATGTTGAGAAAACGTGGTGCTCATGCTAGATCAAGTGTGTGGAGGAGAGGAACTCACAAAATACAAGAAAAATATCTTGTTTATTAAGTTGTTTGTGAATACAACTAGGCCTTGCTCAATACAAAATGCCTCCTAGCTTCACCTTTAAATAGGTGAAGCTAGTGGACCTTAAGTCCCTTCACACACACACCCTTCTCAATACAAAATGCCTCCTAGCTTCACCTTTAAATAGGTGAGCTAGTGGACCCTAAGTCCCTTCACACACACACCCTTCTCTTCCCCTTCTACATAACCTTAGTCTTTTAATACCCTCCCTCAATACAAAGTATGAAAGAATTGGAATAGGTTCTATTGGACATAGGTTGCCTTTATAACATTAGGCGTACAAGGTTTAGGAATATAGGTGTTGTTACATTGAGATTTAAAACAGGTGCTCAGAGGAGTTAGAGGTTGATACAAAGTTAGCCTCTATCTCTTTGTTAAGACATTTAGAAGTGATATGTCCCATTTGTTTACACTTGTTACATTTCATTTTGTTGGGATATTTGATCCAACAATTATTTGCCAAATGACCCACCTTTTTGCAATGGGCACATCTTACTTTGACCACTTGATGTGACAAAGCTTATTTGATAGTCGATGAAGTGATTGCATTTGAAGATTCAGCTCCTCCCTTTGGCCTCTTTTCTTCATCATCAAGACAAGATTGAATGACTCCTTTGAGGGTGGGATTAGGTATGTTCTTCAGGGTGGTGACTAAGGTGGGGTACACCTTCTTGACTGCTTTTAGCAAAACAGCCACACTGCATCATCTTCATCCATTCTCACATTCACTGATGCAAGTTGAGCCATAAGGCCCTTCAAGTGAGGGATGAAGGCTCCAATGCCGTCTCCCTCTTTGAGTTCCAAGCTGAAAAATTCAATTTTAAGTGAGATCTTGGAATTCTTACCATGAGCTCCATAGAGCTTATCAAGCTCATCCCATTTCTCCTTTGCAGTCGGAAGCTGGTCCACATGGTGAATGAGAGCCTCATCAAGATGAAGCATGATGATGGCTTGTGCCCTCTCATCATCTTCAATATCTTCAGTCTTTGTTCGATCAATAACCTTAGTGCCGGAGATGAATGGCCAAAAGCCTTTGGACATCATCTTGTACTTGACAAGGACTTGTCAAGTGTGGAAGCCCTCTCCCGAGAACTTCTTGATTTGAGTGTTGTCCTTTGACATTGGGTATTGAAGGAGGTTATTAGAGAGTAATGGGCTGATTTATGAAGAACAAAAAACCAAAAATTTATGATATTTAGGCTTAATTAGAAAGAGAAAGGCTTATGAGAGTGCAACAACCCTAATCAAGTCAAGAATGTTGCATAAATAGGAGATTAAAATAGTAATTTTTATGGTTTAGCACTTAGGGTTTGTGCCCAAATACTAATTTTGATGGGGATTAGCTTCATTAGTGTTAAAGAACACTTTGTTTGGTGATTAATATCACCATTAGTGTTTAAAAAAACACGATTAGTGCTTAAGAGTACATTTTTAACGTCTAATGACACTTGTAGTGGTGATTAAGATCACCATTAGTATTTAATAACACTCTTAGTGTTTGAAAATACTTTGGAATAACTCCCCTTTTTTAGATTAGAAGCTTCATTAGTGTTAATCAATACTATTAGTGCTCATAAGCACACTTTGAAGAGCTTTGAGAGCTTGAAGATGATGAGGAAGCTTGATGACGTAATGAATGAGACTTATAAATGCCTCATGTGGTTGGCCACTGCTTCAAAATCAAGAGAAGGATCAGCAACAAGCTCTCACAACATCACTTGGGTGATTAGAGCAAAGAGGGAAGGATTAGAGCAAGAAAAGGAAAAAATTTGAAGCTTTAATGGTGAGCTTCAAGAGTTTGAAGGAGACCTCTCTGGTTTTTTTGTTGTAGCAGCTGCGTCATGCCATCATTCAAGCTGAGATTAAAGCGTAGATAGTGAATCCTATGGGCTTCAAAAGCCCTCAACTCCCATAGCTTATGATGGCCTACAGGCGGCCAATAGATATACGGCCAGCTGCACTGCAGAGAAACTGCGTCAGGCTGATCCAGACAGAATGCCACAGCAGAGAGGAGAGGAATCCACAAATTGATGGTACAAAATCGAACGCCCGAATGTCCTCCACAACTCCCTAGTTGAAAGCACCTCAAGTTATGGCCTCTACAAATGGCTAGAGGTCCTCCACCAGCAGGGGGTTGAGCTCCACATAAGAGAAGATGAGGATTTTGACCTATTCTACACCATAAATGTGACCTACTCAACCAAAACTCTAGATACCATGTTGAGAAAACATGGTGCTCATGCTAGATCAAGTGTGTGGAGGAGAGGAACTCACAAAATACAAGAAAAATATCTTGCTTATTAAGTTGTTTATGAATACAACTAGGCCTTGCTCAATACAAATGCCTCCTAGCTTCACCTTTAAATAGGTGAGCTAGTGGACCTTAAGTTCCTTCACACACACACCCTTCTCTTCCCCTTCTATATAACCTTAATCTTTTAATAGTGAATAGATGTGATGAGATGTGATTTGAATCAGATAGATGTAAACTAATAAATGAGATGTCATGTCATGTGAATCAGGATGTAAATGAATGATATGGGATGTGAGTGGATGTATGTGAAAGAATGGATGTCAATGTGGATGCGTATGCGAAAGAATGTGATGTGGATGTGTATGCGAAAGAATGTGATGTGATGAAAAGAGATGTGATGTGACATGAATATATGTGGATGTGAAGTGATAGATATGAATGTATGAATAGATGTGGGTAGTCTTACAGGTGAATGATTGGATGGATGTGTATGAATGAGATATGATGTGGATAGAAGTGATGTGATATAATGTGGATAGAATGTCTATGATGGGATGGTTATGAGATTGTATGTGGTGGGTATGAAAGAACGAATGTGATGGATATGAATGAATGTGATGTGATGGGTGTAAATGGATGTGATGTAAATGAATGTGATGGATGTGAATTGATGTGATGTGATCTGAATTCGGATGTGAATGAATGAGATGTCATGTAAATTGGGATAGACGTGATATGTGATGTGAATGATTATGATGTAATGAGAATGAGAATACAGATGAAATAAATGAGGATTGATGTGGAACAATGTGGAAAGACAAGAGTTCGATATAGAAACTGTATTTATGACCTGTTTTTACAATGACTGTTTTATGTCAAGAATGCTAAGGAAGCATTTTGACCGTCTTGTGAATGAGGTCGTGGATACCTAATCTGATAAAGTTGCAACAGTTGATGAAGAGTCAATGGAGGACGTCTTGCGTAGCAAGGTCAGCCTTGGTTTCGATTAAAATGGTGAGCTTCCGGTACGGTGGATGAGGGACCAAGGAAACGGCCTATGAGTGAAGCACTAGGTGACCTGCGAAGGATCCTAGAGGGTGTTGACCATACGGTGCTCGGGCTCTGGGTCACCAAAGATGCCCACACGTGCATTGTAGAAGATATTCGAACAAGGAGTAAGAGTTGTATTCTGAATTCGGGCATGGATCTGGTTGATTGATCTTGCTGGTCCTCAACGGATGAGTCCATGGCTCTTTTATATGGATTCGTTGGTTGATCTTGCTCATCTTCAACGTAGATTCCATTTTGTTATGTGAATATATTGCCGAGTACAATGAGCTAGGAACCATCAAAAAGGCCCCTGAGTGGACAGGTGGTGAGTGTTCTGGTTGCCAATGATGCCATATAGGTACACCGATAAAGGAATGATTGGAAATAAGGATTCAACTGGAGATTTTGAGGATTATGATCAGTGACACTATGATTTCATCAAATGATTATTTTAAAGACAGTTGAATCTATGAAAAAGGCAATTTCATATTGGGTGTGTAAGTGGTGTGACTAGTTTTAAGTTTGCAAAATATCCGGTTAGGGGGCTTGGAAACTCTTTTCCCTGGTAACCCGGGACAAAACCTAACCAAATTCCTAATTGGATCCCATCACTATAGTGGTTGGGCGGTTGGCTAACCCACGAGACTAGATGGGGTTAGGCTAGACTGATGGATCCCTAAAATGAGACTTGGAAAGATGGTCGTCTCCCTATGTATGCAATATGGGCAAGTAGACTACGCTCCTAGCTCACCAATAGACTGATAAACACTCCTTTCATTGCTAGGGGATTCAACCCAGTTAGGTGCATGGAAGCTTATCCCTTTCGGGAGAGGATGCTATGAACACCACTACCTTGACATAGGCTTTACACACACAAGCTCAATCTTACCATAGCTCATTCACTCATCAACCCACTCATTCATGCATCCAATACAAGAAGAAAGCTAAGCTAATGCACACACAAGCTCACTCATAAACCACACAAGCTCAAAGCACACTTCATTCTCAAGCACCTACTTTCCTAGCATGTACACAAACCTTGAAGCTTAATGGAACTTGAAATAAACATGCAATCTCAATCACTACTCAAGCAATGCCTTGCCCATGGATAAGCTACAAGCTATGGAGAAGCTTAAGCTTGAATCCACTAGCACACAAAGCCTAATAGAGAACCCACAAGCATAAACAATGAAGCATGCACAGTAGAGAATAGAGATGAGAAGAAAAAACCATCATCTCATTGCATTGAATTAGAAGAGCATTGCTCATACAATAGTGTAGATGGGGAGAGAGAAGAGCTTGCACCTCTATGAACAAGAGGGGGAGCTAGTCTCAAGAGAACTCAAGCATGAGTTCAGCCCAATGTGTGTGTGAGCTCTCAAATGAGCCACCATTTATACTAAAACTCCAAAAACTCCCAAAACTTTCCATGTGGGATTATTCTCGAGCCCACTCCCACACTCACCTACAACTTGGAACTCTCTACAAGAGCCCTAAATAAGAATGTCAAGTCTCTTGTTTTCTTGCTTCCATCTTTGTGTTGTATCCTTGCAGTGATCACCACTCATCACGCAACATTCCTGAAAAGATGCAGGGGGGAAGAGAGCTTGAGCTCTTGCAAGCACACACACACACTCACAAAACCCTAATAGAGAACACACAAGGTGAGAGGCTGAAAATCTTCTTCTTCTCTACTCAACACTCAACACACCATATACAAGAATAAGAGTACACCATAATATGAAAGGTACTCAACCAATACATACACGGGTTCTCTATATTGTGAACCCGACTAAATGAGCTGGCGCTATAACTATGCCAGTCTCTAGAATGGCTGTCACACAGCCTGTCATCCCACTGGCCACATATCACCCAAGATCTCACCAACCATGCCAGTGGTGTAAGTGTGGGGCCTATCCCCCAGGCGGCGGCGGGTGTCCACCACCTCACTAGACGAGCTCGATATCTCAACACTCCCCCTCGAGCTCAACTCCATCTCATGTACACCAAGCGAAGCCCTGAATTTGCGGAGCTTCTCTGTACCCAATGATTTGGTGAAGATGTCAGCTACCTGATCCTCTGTGCTGACATAAACAAGGTCAAGGTCTCCTGCCAAGACCTTCTCTCTGACGAAGTGGTAGTGGACCTCTATGTGCTTCGTACGAGCATGAAAGACTGGGTACCTGGCCAACTGTATACTGCTAATGTTGTCACAGAAAATGACAACTTGTCTATCCACTGATAGACCCAAATCTACAAGTAGCTTTCTCAACCAAGCTACCTCACATGCTGCCATAGCAGCTCCTCTGTACTCGGCCTCTGTACTCGATAGAGCAACCGTAGGCTGCTTCTTGCTGCTCCAAGTCACAGCACCACTCCCCAAAGAAAACATGAATCCACTGGTAGATCTTCTATCTGAGATACTACCAGCCCAATCAGCATCTGTGTACCCATGTACACATATCTCTATCCCAGTCTCATAGAATAGTCCACAATGCAAAGTAGACTTCACATACCTCAGTATGCATCTCACTGCATCCAAATGCGGTTTCTATGGAACCTGCATAAACTGACTCACCAACCCAACAGCATAGCTCAAATCTGGTCTGGTGATCGTCATGTATATCAAACTTCCTACTATGCATCTGTACATAGTAGGATCCTCCAAGATCTCTCCTGAATCTGCACTCAACTTGCCATTCTGATCCAATGGCACGAAAATAGGCTTACAGCCTGTCATACCATACTTGGACAACATGTCCAAGCCATACTGTCTCTACAGTAATCCAATACCATGTGGTGACCTAATCACCTCAATGCCCAAGAAATATCTGAGCTCCCCCAAATCCTTCATCTCAAACTTCTGTCTAAGTAAGATCTTTACATCAAAGATCTCTGCATCATGGTCCCCCGTAATGATCAAGTCATCTACATAGATGACAACAAGCACAACCCCTCTATCACCATGTCTCACGTACAATGAGAAATCTGCATTGGCTACATGAAAGCCAATAGTGACAAGATATTCAGAAATCTTGTCAGACCATGCTCTTGGTGCTTGCTTTAAGCCATACAAGGCTTTCTTCAACCTGCAAACATGCTCGGGGTGACCCACATCCTCATAACCAGGTGGCTGCAACATATACACCTCTTCTTGCAAATCCCCATGCAAGAATGCATTCTTTACATCCATCTGATGTAAAGACCATTGCTTTGACGCAGCCACTGCTATCACAACTCTCACCATTGCCATCTTGGCAACTGGGCTAAAAGTTTCCTCATAATCAATCCCATATGTCTGCGCATATCCTTTGGCTACCAATCTAGCCTTGTACCTGTTTATGCTTCCATCACTGTTATGTTTAACTTTGTACACCCACTTGCATCCAATGGCTTTCTTGCCTTCTGGCAATTGCACTAAATCCCAAGTTTCATTTCCATATAGTGCATCCATCTCCTCATCCATAGCTTTTTCCCAATTCACATTTCCAACAGCCTCATCAATGCATGTGGGCTCAACAACCTGCACAACCTTTGCCATATATGCATAGTGATGTGCCACATAACCATCATATGTAAATCTCTGCACAGGGTTCTTCACTCTCCCTGATCTTCGCAGCTTTTCATTCATGGCTTCCATAGCCTTCTTTACACCAGGTGTTCTCATAGCTGGGATCCCAAGCTCCTCATCAAGGCTCATATCCGAGCCACTAGACTCTCCATCAACATGAGAATGCCCTGCAGAAATGTCAGGCATACCAAGGGGCTCAACCACTTTCTCTTTTCCTTTACGTGATGTAGTAATCACATTTGCAGGGCTGGTATTATGACGCAGCCTGCCACTCCATGGTCTATCAACAGACCCACTAGATGAGGACTCTCCTGGTCCACTCAAAGACTGTGATTGCTGACCTGCATTCTGTGCAACCACACTTCCACTCACATCAGCCCCAACAGCTTCTTTTTCAGCAGCATACCAGCTGCTCATCTCATCAAATACAACATCCCTGCTTACGCTCAACTCACGTGTAGCAGGGTTATAACACCTGTATCCCTTTTGCTCCAGGGAATATCCAATAAACACACATTTTTCAGCTTTTGGATCCAGCTTAGTTCTCAGCTCATCTGGCACATGCACATATGCAATGCATCCAAAGACTTTCAGATGAGACAAATCTGGTTTTTTGCCAGTAAACCTCTCCTCTGGAGTTACATCATGTATGGCTGCAGTTGGAGTCTTGTTCATGATGTATATTGCTGTAGAAACAGCCTCAGCCCAATAGCAATGCGGCATATTCTTCTCTTCCATCAATGCTCGCGCAATCTCAGCAATGTGCCTGTTTTTCCGCTCAGCAACTCCATTTTGCTGCGGAGTGTATCTGCATGTAAACTGTCTCCGAATACCATTCTTCTTCAAGAATTCAGAGAACTCATTGGAGAAGTACTCTCCCCCTCCATCTGACCTTAGGCACTTTACATATTTCCCTGTTTGCTTTTCAACCAAAACTCTGAAATTCTGAAAGTGAGTGAATACCTCACTCTTCTCCTTCATGAAATATACCCACACTTTCCTTGTGTGGTCATCAATGAAAGTGACATAGTACCTGCAGCCTCCCATAGAAACGGTCTTCGTAGGACCCCATACATCTGAATGCACAACATCTAGTGCATTTCTGCTCACATATCTGTTACGTGGAAACACATGCTTTGTTTGCTTCCCAAATTGGCATGCTTCACAGATTTTCTGCATACCTTCCACTTTAAATTTTGGCAGCCCTGTCACAATTCCTTTTGTCTGCATAGACTTCAATCTCTGCACATTTACATGTCCAATTCTTTTATGCCATATGTCTATGTCTGCAACAACTCCTGAACCATTTGCAAGCATTGCAGCACTCATTTCAGGCATGTCTACATCCAACGTAAACATTCTGCCCACTCTGTTGCCTTTTGCAACCAACCTGCACTTGTCTTTGAAATCTTCAACATAACACCCATCAGGGTTAAACCGAACCTGCAACCCCTGCTCAATCATCTGGCCAACTGAAACCAGATTCTTTGTTATGCTCGGTACATGAAGTACATCTGCAAGGTACTTCACTTTGCCATCCTGCATAGATAATGGCACATCTCCAACGTGGGCAATTGGATGAGCAGTGTCATCCCCTGTTTCCACAAAACCTGGTCTTTCCGGGTTTTTCATCTCCTTGAACCACTCCCCATGACTCGTCATGTGGTTCGAAGCGCCTGAATCCACATACCATACATTATCTTTTTGTGCTGCATCAACATTTTCAGACATGGCATTCACAACATGTTGCATAACAAACAACCTCTCATTATCCTCATTATTTCTGCTTGAGGATGCATAGTTGTTTTGCTGCACTTTCCCATTTTGCATGTCAGCCTGCTTCTTATAACATTCTGACTGCACATGTCCTGGCTTACCACAATAGTAGCATTCACGTGCATCATTATATTGCCTTTGCCAATTTCCACGGCCTCTTTGACTCCCCCTGCCTCTGAATTTGCCTCTTCCACCTGCGTGTTGTTGTTGTTGTTGATTCTGGGACTGTTGTTGTTGCTGCTGCTGCTGGCCATAATTCTGATTACCTGTTCGGCCACCTCCTTGACCGCGTCCTCCACGGCCTCCTCTACCTCGTCCTCTTCCTGAACTCGTGTAGAAGGCCTGTTGCTCTGAACTGTTTTTGCTTTGTGAAGTCTGTTGGTCTTCACCCAAGCTCTTCTCTTCGATAATCAGCATAGACACCAAATCTGTAAAGTTGGGAATGTTTTCCCGAGTCTGAATAGACGTCTTGAACGCCTTGTACTGTGGCCCGAGACCACGTAGACAGACTTCCACCTTGTCATCATCATCTACTGACACACCAATAGATGCAAGGGATTCCACAATACCCTTTATCTTCAGCGCATAGTCATTCACAGACATGCTCTTTTTCTCCACAGTATGAAGTTCATTCTTCAACTGTATCTTACGAGCCTTGGTATTTGTTTCATAAAGCTTTACCAAGGTGTCCCACGCCTCCTTGGGGGACTTGGCATCCTGAATGTGCCCAATCATGGTGTCCTGTATACTAATGGAAAGCCAATACATAACCTTCCTGGCTCCTTGGTTCCAGTCTTTAAACTCTTTTACATCTGCAGCAGTCGGATTTATATCCGGTATCTCCGGTGCCTCTTCATGCTCACCTTCTATGTAGTCCCAATAGCCTTTTCCCATCAGGAAATTAGTCAACCTGAACCTCCAAGCATGGAAGTTATTCTTGTCCAGCTTCTCAGCCACAATCTGTGTTATGCCATCATTAGACATCTTGCCAAACACACAATTTTACCAGAAACTGCACTCTGGTTTTTCTGCACAACTGTTGTATTTTCTGCACAGCGGTACTGCAGTACTCTCAAATGTCACAACCAGTGACTTCAATGTGCATACATACACCCAATGGCAACTGTAGACCTCTTTGCAGCACCCACAGTGTCTGCACAGTCAATCTATCTTCCTGCAGTTCTTAAAACAGAGTTCTGCAGAGAATCGATGACTTACCCGCGCAGTGCTCGAAATCGCCTGCTTTCTGAAAAACAGAGGTCCAGACACGCCCAAAACGCGTTTTCGGCCCGAAAATTTTAGTCCAAAGGACTGTATAGTTGCCCTAGAGCTTTACTCCCGCGAAGAAAGCTCCTCAATCAGAGATCGTTTGCCGGTGCCTCCCGTAGAGCTCCCGACAAGGGTGTAGTCACCAACACAATAGGGAAGAGTAGTTGTAGCTCTTACCCTCGTACCGCTTCTTGTGGTTCTCTTGCTTGCAGCTCAGCCCTTAGCACGAACCAGGCTCTGATACCATGAAAAGATGCAGGGGGGAAGAGAGCTTGAGCTCTTGCAAGCACACACACACACTCACAAAACCCTAATAGAGAACACACAAGGTGAGAGGCTGAAAATCTTCTTCTTCTCTACTCAACACTCAACACACCATATACAAGAATAAGAGTACACCATAATATGAAAGGTACTCAACCAATACATACACGGGTTCTCTATAGTGTGAACCCGACTAAATGAGCTGGCGCTATAACTATGCCAGTCTCTAGAATGGCTGTCACACAGCCTGTCATCCCACTGGCCGCATATCACCCAAGATCTCACCAACCATGCCAGTGGTGTAAGTGCGGGGCCTATCCCCCAGGCGGGTCATCAGTGTCCACCGCCTCACTAGAGCTCGATATCTCAACAATTCCCCCCTTCCTATTTTGTGCATGTCCTCGAGCGCATAAATGCCAAGGAAGAGTAGCATCTCCAGTGTGTACCTGCAAGCAAGACGATAGGTGGTTTGTGTATTCTTTTTTTTTTTTGAAAGCAAAAGTACTGACAGACAATAACAAAACAAGCAATTTTACTGAATAAGACATGGCAATAAACGTCCAATTAGCTAGAGGAAGAAAACATTGAAGCAGTGTAGAGATTGAATAGGTTAGTTCAAGCCTTAATAATTACTACCTGCAGCTAACTAAAGTAAAGAATGTTTTATGCCAAATGTATTGTTCTTTTCCTAGAAGGCAAAAGACAACAGTTAATCGAGGGACTATTAAGTGGTATACTGAGCCTATGCTAAGTCAAAGATGTCGGTTCAACATTAATAAATCTAACATAATTATGTAGTGGCAGACTCTTAATATTGCTTAGTGTTTGGTTTAATATTTTAAGCACAACGACGGCCATCCTGGATTAGACAAGCATTTCTCTTGGTGCCTTTCTGTCCTTTTTTTTCTCTCTCTCTCTCTTATTTGGATAGGGCTCTCTTCTAGAGTATGTTTGTGCACCCGCCAGGGATTTAATATTCACGCGATCACAAGATTTTTTGTGATAATAACACATGTGAACAAGTTATTCACATGTTCTCATGTTACCGTTCACATGTGAACAAGTTATCCACATGTTCTCATGTTACCGTTCACAAAATAACAGGTCACTTGCCATTTGGGAACCCCTTAAAAGCTTGGCTACACATGGGAATAAGCTATTCACATGTTCTCATGTTACCATCTTCACATAATAGTAGGTTAGTGGCCACCTAAGAAGATTTTTTATGCCCCACAAAGATAATTTTTTTAGGCCCTTGTGAAAGCTTTGTGAATATAACATGTGATCACAAGATTTTTTGTGTTATTAACATATGTTATTAACATGTTCACATGTTCTCGTTTATGTCAGTGAAATCCCTGGCACCCGCGGTATGGCTATTCCTTACTACACAAGACATTGGTCTGGGAAAGGTATAGACCTCCCTCGCCTACCATGAATAACAAGGCAATAGGCCACAAACATATACACTTTTCTTTTATTTTTGTCATGCCAATTTTTGTTATGGAAGGTTTATTAGATTGTCCCTAAGCATTGTTCTAGTAAGGGCAAGATATCCACTGACGGTCCTATGATTAATTTAGTCTCTTTGTCCTAGGTCTGGAACTCTACCTTTAGCACAAAACACTAATTACTTTGTATTGCTAAACAGGTAAAAACAATTACGATCAAACTTACACTATCAAGTCTAAAGCCACTAAAATGCTATCCCTACTCTAGACCAAAGGAGATGCATATTGCCATGCTTAGTAAAGTGAAATTTATAAACAATCAAGCAATAAGAAAAATACAGAAAACATTAGAGATTGACATGAGTTCACCTGTTTCTGTTAAAGCACTGGTTGGTGAAGAATTGTTTGCACTTGATTATATGACTGTCAGTTGCAGTACTGAAGCGGAAGATGTAGTTTGGTGCTTGTATCTGTTTTATTCCGACAAAACAAACTAAAGAGAAAGAAAATTAAAAAGACAAAAATTAAGAAACATTGGTGCTAAACACCGGATTTGGCCGAGGGGAAAAACCTAATGGGAAAAAGTGCCCTGGCTTCTAGTTCTTATTAAGAGAGTACAAGTGCTAGGGGTGGATGTATGTCTGCATTCTCAGGTGGGTGGACATCAATAGCTTCAGGATGTAAAGATAACCCAGAACGTAATCCTACCCATGGAGTAGATGGCAAGGGAAGAAGTGCATCTTCACTAACATATGGTATGGGCACAGTAGGAAGGCTAAAGAGGCACCTATGGTTTTGAAACCGTTCTAAAGACTCACTCACATTGAGCCAAAACTGACATGTAGATTCATGGGGAAGAAGAACCTGTAAAATGGGAGGGGTTAGCAAACGAAGGGTGTCCTCGCACCATGTTTGAGCTCTTTCCTCTTCCGGGAGTCTTTGTTGGTTGGGTCCACGTTGCGGCATCATAATTGCCCAGAGATTATGTCCTTGAGGTGTGACCCCCATGATCTGCTGCATCATACCAGTGCCATAGCGACGGAAATATGTGCGACATTGCCAACATATATGGGAAGCATTCCCCAATACCATACGAGCACAGTCGTGGCAGTGTGGAAACGGATGATGTTGCTGGTAGTATAACTCCACAAATTGTCTTCCACAGCAATCCTCACCCACTGGGGCATAAAAATATCGAGAGTGCGTCTGAAAAGGTGCAATGCTGTGGCCCCCTTGATGGTCAGGGTGAGTGCTATCTAGGTCCAAAGATGGACTGCATGTGTCCAGCCAATTCTCCATTTGGTTATTCTACACAACACATAAGTAAGTGTTCAGATTTTTTTTATTTAATGCAAGTTGAACAAAGAATGCTAGTATGTACAGGCATGACGGAAATAGAGCTACTAGATTATTCGATAGATGAATTGCCAAAAAGTAGCTTTTGTAGCACGATAGATCTTTCAAGAATGAGTTTGCTTTTGGATGTAACATTATGCAAATTGTTTGTGGGGTGTTGACGTATGGCATAGGTTCCTTTTTGTTGGACTCTTCTTTCAGAGTACGTGCAAGAGATTGAAGTTTAGTCGGTGGTGCGATTTTAGCGATAGGCATAGGAAATGCATTGGGACAAATAGGAGGAGGTGTGAATGGAGATGTTTGAACACTTCTGAGCTTTGGCAGCCATATGGCAGCTGTGTTCTTGCCATCCCATTGGGCTTTCCAAATTTTCTTGGGTCTTTAGAGTGCCCAACTCTAACACCTATGCCTTTAGACTTATGGCTGGTAATGTAATTTGATTAGGGAAAGAGTAGAATACCGACGACATTCCAAATAGTTGGAGTTGTAGGAAGAACGCTCTTTCCTTGATAGTCAGGGAGTCTACTTGTGTAGGAGCCTGATTGAAAGTTGTCGGCTTTGTAAGACAAACTTTGACATTGCTTGTGTTTTGAGGAATAGACTCTGAACTTGATTCGGTTGCAATATCCTCCTTCTGATGGGTTGCCTCTGAGATAGAAGTGAGTAAAGGTACCCACTTGCCTTTTTCTTCCCATGTCAGTTTGGAGTATCCCTTCCTGTTTGAGACCTTTTGATGATGTCCGATTGACGCGTCAGCTTGTGTTTCCACCTGGACTTTTTCAGGCTTGGTAAGGCATGGTTTCTAGTGTTGATTTGGTTTCTGTAAGTGAGGTGGTATTGACTGCTTTTGTTCTTGAGTAGATTCAGGAACATAATTATGTTTTGCTGCAGTAGTCCCTGCATCCTTCTTCGGTAGCCACAAGGTAGTAGCACCCTCGTAGTAGCCTTGTGCTTGCAGAACCTTCTTTAGGATCCACCGTTTTGGAGTGGTCTTGTTGGAGGTGGAACTGTTGGTTTTGGTGAACCTCCTCTTTAGCTTTGTATTCCTTGGATGTTCCTTGGCAGCATTGGGTCTTGGCTTGCGAGCTGCTTTAGGTAACCAAATTTGAATTCTAAGTGCTTCCCCCCTTCCGTAGCCTTGTGCATATAAGAGAGATGTTGGCACATGCCATCCTTGAGTATTGTCATTGTCATTATTCACCCAAATCATTGGATCTTTTGAGGTTGTCTCTATCACAGTAGTGATGGTTTCCCCCTTTTGAAAAGATGGGAGTGCCGAAGCACTTGATCCTGTAAGGTGAGTAGAATTTACCAACAAGGTATATTGTCATGAGTTCCAATCCATACCGCATCTGGTGGTTCTAATCCATGATCAGCCTAAAACAACATCCACCACTGCTTGGCTCTTGTTAGCAACATAAAAAGTCACGTGCATAGATTGATCCTGAATGGACATATTAATACAGCACCTGCCTAGGGCTGGGGTTTCATCACCAGAGAAACTTTGGAAGTTCAATGATGTATTGGTGAGCAAAGGTTGGTGGCCTAATGATGTCCACACTTCATAAGACAAAACATTACAGTCGGCTCCCGAATCTATAAGTGCAGACGCTGCAAAGATTGCTCTTTGAGTAGGGATCCTTACTTCAATATGAAAGGGATCTACAAAGTCTTCATCATCATTCAAGTGGATGGCCATGATAGCTGCCTTGCGGCGCTCTCGTGCTAGTGCTACTCTAGCCTTAGCTTCTTCTTTTGCTTGACTTTGTAACAAAGCTTGAGCTTTTTTACGTGTCTAACTAGCATGTATGTGTATCACCATATCATCTGTTAGAGGTTCTTCATAGCGCTTCAAGCGGCTACCATTGATGAAGTTAGTCATTGGCTCTCCATCTAAGGTTTCCAACCTTACTGTGTTGAAATTTGAGCAAAATGATGAGCTATGGTGGATCAAACACTAGAATCAACATCATTAACAAAGTGATTAGCAAATGATTAAGATGTAATTAGTGAATAATTAACAAATAGATTAAGATAGGCATGGATACTCAAAAACCAGCAAATTCTCATTAGGGCTATGCCTCAATTTATAGAGTTTACATCAAGCATCAAATCCCATTGATTTCTCCATGATTCACTCCCAGAATATCTCCACCTTTTGCCTGATTCTCTCCACCTCTTCTCTTTTCCCTGAATATCTCCTAGAATAACTCCACACTCCTAAATTCTCTCATGCTACCCTTTATTCTCTCCTAGTAGATTCTTCTCACCTTTTCACAGGTTCTTTCACAATTACATCTTCTCTTTTACAGCCTCTATCCAAGAGCTTGTTCCCACACACACCCTATTCACTTGTATTTTCAACACCTCCCCTCAAGTGAATAATCCTAGCACACCTGGACCCTGTATCAAGTTTCCCTCTTACTTGATAGCCCGCGACCAGTGCCTCAAGTCCCTAAACTCCATATTCCTTGACACACTCTCTCTCTCTATGTGTTCAAGGCTACTATAAGTGCCCGCGACCTTGACTAAAGTGCTCACACATACATCTACCACTTGGCCAACATCATCGGGTGGCTCAGAGGTGGTTTTACTTTATTGGGGCAGGTTATATTGGGTTGTGGGGTCTCTCTCTCTCTCTCTCTCTCTCTCAGAAAAGATGATCCAACTCCACTTCCTTTGGAGCCTCCATGAAGTTTGCCGATGTCGTTCCTTCTTCACTGGGTTTGCTGTAGCAGTCTCTCGCCATGTGTCCTGGCGAGAGACTGCCATGTGTCCTGGCAAAAGATGATCCGACTCCACTTCCTTTGGAGCCTCCATGAAGTTTGCCGATGTCGTTCCTTCTTCATTGGGTTTGCTGTAGCAGTCTCTCGCCATGTGTCCTGGCTTTCCACATTTGTGGCAAGTGAAGGTCCTCCCTCCTACTCTGCCTCTTCCTCGTCCTCGTCCTCGAGAGAATCCTCCTCGGGTGAAGAATGCTTTTTCCTCTCTTGCTGTTGAGTCGAGCCCTTTCTTCTCTTTGCCTCTGCTCTCTTGCTCTAGTAGAGTTGCTTCTATCTCGTGTATCTTTAATTCAGGTACATTCTTTAGTGTTGCTACAATGTTTTCATAATCTCCTTTGTCCACACTCTTCAGAAGTACAGCTAATGCTTCATCATCTTCTACCTTTTTGCCAATAGCTGCCAGCTGTTGCTTAATGCTTTTATATTTGTTCAAGTGTGTGATTAAAGGTTCACTTTCCTTCATGTCCAATTTGTAGAATTGCATTAACAGATTTATCTTGGAATTTTTTGCTTGTGTACCAAATAATTTATTGAGTTCGTCCCATGCATCTTTTGCCCACTGTATCCCTGTGATATGATGAATGATTTCATCATTTAAACTGAGTGCAATAAGTCCCAATGCTTTTTCATTCCTACTCTTCCACTCATTTTCTCCTCTCTCTGGGCATTCATCTCTCCCTTCAACTAATCCCCATAGATTTTTCCTCATTAGCAAATACATGGTTTTTGTCTGCCATGTATAAAATTGTTCCCCATTAAATTTGCCTATTTCCTGTGCTGAACTCATGGTGATGTGAAGGGGGTCTTACCTCTTGATCCAATTTCAAGATTCAAGGGCAGTGTCTACCCTTTTACAACTCAATCTGGTGTTTAATAGATGATTACAACAATTTTATCAGCATAAAATCACCAGAAATTACATTAAATTGAGAGTAACCAATTTGTACGGGATGGTTGGGGTATCAAACCAACTCCGATTTGAAATCTAAAGTTATAGGGATCTGTATCAGATACCTAATGGTTAATTTTAACCCTCAATTGCACCAAAATACAATGATTAGCACTGATTAATCACTTATTAGCAAATTAATGCTCTGTTTTGTGTGCAAAAAACAGAGTATGCGGGGAGTCCAGATCTGGTGCCTTCCACTTCAAATGAGCTCAAATGATTTCAAAGGCATCAATAGCAATGAGTCTAGTAGAGGATTAAGCCAAGAAACACAAGATTTGACCAAATATTGAAAGCTTAATCTCTGTTTTACCAAAGTCACCTGCAGATTTGATGAAGAGCTTGGATCTCATTGTAGACTTGATGAAACTCAATTCTGTCTTCACCAGCTTGTATAGCATGCTTGATTACACCTTGGGCTAAGAGAAATTAGAAGGATTTGACTTGATCAAGGAGAAATCTTCATTCTGCTTCAGAAAAACGGTGCCCTTCAATCTGCAAAAATCTGCAGTTCTGCGCTAAATTGGCCCACAAGATTTAAGTTGTACGTAGCCCTATGAGTCTACTACAAGTACCTAAAAGGGCTTAGCCTAATGTTATGTGTGCAAGGAGAATGGAGTCCTCCACTGGCTGGGGGTGAAGGGGAGAAGTGAAAACTCACTAAAAATTTGATTTTTTTGCTAATTATCTACTAATCCTAATTAATTAACTAATGGGCTCATAAACCTAATTGATTCTAGGCATGGCTCTGATACCATGTTGAAATTTGAGCAAAATGATGAGCTATGGTGGATCAAACACTAGAATCAACATCATTAACAAAGTGATTAGCAAATGATTAAGACGTAATTAGTGAATAATTAGCAAATAGATTAAGATAGACATGGATACTCAAAAACCAGCAAATTCTCATTAGGGCTATGCCTCAATTTATAGAGTTTACATCAAGCATCAAATCCCATTGATTTCTCCATGATTCACTCCCAGAATATCTCCACCTTTTGCCTGATTCTCTCCACCTCTTCTCTTTTCCCTGAATATCTCCCAGAATAACTCCACTCCTAAATTCTCTCATGCTACCCTTTATTCTCTCCCAGTAGATTCTTCTCACCTTTTCACAGGTTCTTTCACAATTACATCTCCTCTTTTACAGCCTCTATCCAAGAGCTTGTTCCCACACACACCCTATTCACTTGTATTTTCAACATACTGCACCTGGTTGATCACAAATGGACCAAGTCCTCGCATTTTCAGCTTGCGTTTTTGTTTCTTCAATGTGTAAAGCAAAACTAGATCACCTCTCTTGAAGCGACAGTTCTTCACATGCGTATCATGCCAACGCTTTTGGCGTCGTTTTTCAGCATACATGCCAATGACTGCCAATAGCCTGTCTTCATCTAGCCTCTCCAATTCATCGATCCGTGTAGAGAATTCATGATCCGTCCACTCAAGTTGTTTTGCAACTCGAAGTGTAGGTACAATAAATTCTATCGGAAGGATAGCGTCCAATCCAAAAACTAGATTGAAAGGTGTCGTGCCTATGGACGTTTTGTATGCAATTCGGTAAGCCCATAGAACTGAGTGAAGTTTCTGTTCCCAATCTGTTCTATGTCCCTCAACAATCTTTGTAAGCGCAGTGCAAAGAGTCTTGTTTGTGCTCTCAGCTTGACCATTTGCTTGCGGGTGATAAGGCGCTTGAAAAGATGCAGGGGGGAAGAGAGCTTGAGCTCTTGCAAGCACACACACACACTCACAAAACCTAATAGAGAACACACAAGGTGAGAGGCTGAAAATCTTCTTCTTCTCTACTCAACACTCAACACACCATATACAAGAATAAGAGTACACACAATATGAAAGGTACTCAACCAAATACATACACGGGTTCTCTATAGTGTGAACCCGACTAAATGAGCTGGCGCTATAACTATGCCAGTCTCTAGAATGGCTGTCACACAGCCTGTCATCCCACTGGCCACATATCACCCAAGATCTCACCAACCATGCCAGTGGTGTAAGTGTGGGGCCTATCCCCCAGGCGGCGGCGGGTGTCCACCACCTCACTAGACGAGCTCGATATCTCAACACTCCCCCTCGAGCTCAACTCCATCTCATGTACACCAAGCGAAGCCCTGAATTTGCGGAGCTTCTCTGTACCCAATGCTTTGGTGAAGATGTCAGCTACCTGATCCTCTGTGCTGACATAAACAAGGTCAAGGTCTCCTGCCAAGACCTTCTCTCTGACGAAGTGGTAGTGGACCTCTATGTGCTTCGTACGAGCATGAAAGACTGGGTACCTGGCCAACTGTATACTGCTAATGTTGTCACAGAAAATGACAACTTGTCTATCCACTGATAGACCCAAATCTGCAAGTAGCTTTCTCAACCAAGCTACCTCACATGCTGCCATAGCAGCTCCTCTGTACTCGGCCTCTGTACTCGATAGAGCAACCGTAGGCTGCTTCTTGCTGCTCCAAGTCACAGCACCACTCCCCAAAGAAAACATGAATCCACTGGTAGATCTTCTATCTGAGATACTACCAGCCCAATCAGCATCTGTGTACCCATGTACACATATCTCTATCCCAGTCTCATAGAATAGTCCACAATGCAAAGTAGACTTCACATACCTCAGTATGCGTCTCACTGCATCCAAATGCGGTTTCTATGGAACCTGCATAAACTGACTCACCAACCCAACAGCATAGCTCAAATCTGGTCTGGTGATCGTCATGTATATCAAACTTCCTACTATGCATCTGTACATAGTAGGATCCTCCAAGATCTCTCCTGAATCTGCACTCAACTTGCCATTCTGATCCAATGGCATGGAAATAGGCTTACAGCCTGTCATACCATACTTGGACAACATGTCCAAGCCATACTGTCTCTACAGTAATCCAATACCATGTGGTGACCTAATCACCTCAATGCCCAAGAAATATCTGAGCTCCCCCAAATCCTTCATCTCAAACTTCTGTCTAAGCAAGATCTTTACATCAAAGATCTCTGCATCATGGTCCCCCGTAATGATCAAGTCATCTACATAGATGACAACAAGCACAACTCCTCTATCACCATGTCTCACATACAGTGAGAAATTTGCATTGGCTACATGAAAGCCAATAGTGACAAGATATTTAGAAATCTTGTCAGACCATGCTCTTGGTGCTTGCTTTAAGCCATACAAGGCTTTCTTCAACCTGCAAACATGCTCGGGGTGACCCACATCCTCATAACCAGGTGGCTGCAACATATACACCTCTTCTTGCAAATCCCCATGCAAGAATGCATTCTTTACATCCATCTGATGTAAAGACCATTGCTTTGACGCAGCCATTGCTATCACAACTCTCACCGTTGCCATCTTGGCAACTGGGCTGAAAGTTTCCTCATAATCAATCCCATATGTCTGTGCATATCCTTTGGCTACCAATCTAGCCTTGTACCTATTTATGCTTCCATCACTGTTATGTTTAACTTTGTACACCCACTTGCATCCAATGGCTTTCTTGCCTTCTGGCAGTTGCACTAAATCCCAAGTTTCATTTCCATATAGTGCATCCATCTCCTCATCCATAGCTTTCTCCCAACACACATTTCCAACAGCCTCATCAATGCATGTGGGTTCAACAACCTGCACAACCTTTGCCATATATGCATAGTGATGTGCCACATAACCATCATATGTAAATCTCTGCACAGGATTCTTCACTCTCCCTGATCTTCACAGCTTTTCATTCATGGCCTCCATAGCCTTCTTTACACCAGGTGTTCTCATAGCTGGGATCCCAAGCTCCTCATCAAGGCTCATATCCGAGCCACTAGACTCTCCATCAACATGAGAATGCCCTGCAGAAATGTCAGGCATACCAAGGGGCTCAACCACTTTCTCTTTTCCTTTACGTGATGTACTAATCACATTTGCAGGGCTGGTATTATGACGCAGCCTGCCACTCCATGGTCTATCAATAGACCCACTAGATGAGGACTCTCCTGGTCCACTCAAAGACTGTGATTGCTGACCTGCATTCTGTGCAACCACACTTCCACTCACATCAGCCCCAACAGCTTCTTTTTCAGCAACATACCAGCTGCTCATCTCATCAAACACAACATCCCTGCTTACCCTCAGCTCACGTGTAGCAGGGTTATAACACCTGTATCCCTTTTGCTCAAGGGAATATCCAATAAACACACATTTTTCAGCTTTCGGGTCCAGCTTAGTTCTCAGCTCATCTGGCACATGCACATATGCAATGCATCCAAAGACTTTCAGATGAGACAAATCTGGTTTTCTGCCAGTAAACCTCTCCTCTGGAGTTACATCATGTATGGCTGCAGTTGGAGTCCTGTTCATGATGTATACTGCTGTAGAAACAGCCTCAGCCCAATAGCAATGCGGCATATTCTTCTCTTTCATCAATGCTCGCGCAATCTCAGCAATGTGCCTGTTTTTCCGCTCAGCAACTCCATTTTGCTGCGGAGTGTATCTGCATGTAAACTACCTCCGAATACCATTCTTCTTCAAAAATTCAGAGAACTCATTGGAGAAGTACTCTCCCCCTCCATCTGACCTTAGGCACTTTACATATTTCCCTGTTTGCTTTTCAACCAAAACTCTGAAATTCTGAAAGTGAGTGAACACCTCACTCTTCTCCTTCATGAAATATACCCACACTTTTCTTGTGTGGTCATCAATGAAAGTGACATAGTACCTGCAGCCTCCCATAGACACGGTCTTCGTAGGACCCCATACATCTGAATGTACAACATCTAGAGCATTTCTGCTCACATATCTGTTACGTGGAAACACATGCTTTGTTTGCTTTCCAAATTGGCATGCTTCACATATTTTCTGCATACCTTCCACTTTAAATTTTGGCAGCCCTGTCACAATTCCTTTTGTCTGCATAGACTTCAATCTCTGCACATTTACATGTCCAATTCTTTTATGCCATATGTCTGTGTCTGCAACAACTCCTGAACCATTTGCAAGCATTGCAGCACTCATTTCAGGCATGTCTACATTCAACGTAAACATTCTGCCCACTCTGTTGCCTTTTGCAACCAACCTGCACTTGTCTTTAAAGTCTTCGACATAACACCCATCAGGGTTAAACCTAACCTGCAAACCCTGCTCAATCATCTGGCCAACTGAAACCAGATTCTTTGTTATGTTCGGTACATGAAGTACATCTGCAAGGTACTTCACTTTGCCATCCTGCATAGACAATGGCACATCTCCAACGTGGGCAATTGGATGAGCAGTGTCATCCCCTGTTTCCACAAAACCTGGTCTTTCCGGGTTTTTCATCTCCTTGAACCACTCCCCATGACTCGTCATGTGGTTTGAAGCGCTTGAATCCACATACCATACACTATCTTTTTGTGCTGCATCAACATTTTCAGACATGGCATTCACGACATGCTGCATAACAAACAACCTTTCATTATCCTCATTATTTCTGCTTGAGGATGCATAGTTGTTTTGCTGCACTTTCCCATTTTGCATGTCAGCCTGCTTCTTATAACATTCTACCTGCACATGTCCAGGCTTACCACAATAATAGCATTCACGTGCATCATTATATTGCCTTTGCCAATTTCCACGGCCTCTTTGACTCCCCCTGCCTCTGAATTTGCCTCTTCCACCTGCGTGTTGTTGTTGTTGTTGATTCTGGGACTGTTGTTGTTGCTACTGCTGCTGGCCATAATTCTGATTACCTGTTCGGCCACCTCCTTGACCGCGTCCACGGCCTCCTCTACCTCGTCCTCTTCCTGAACTCGTGTAGAAAGCCTGTTGCTTTGAACTGTTTTTACTTTGTGAAGACTGTTGGTCTTCACCCAAGTTCTTCTCTTCGATAATCAGCATAGACACCAAATCTGTAAAGTTGGGAATGTTTTCCCGAGTCTGAATAGATGTCTTGAATGCCTTGTATTGTGGCCCGAGACCACGTAGACAGACTTCCACCTTGTCATCATCATCTACTGACACACCAATAGATGCAAGGGATTCCACAATACCCTTTATCAGGTGTCCCATGCCTCCTTGGGGGACTTGGCATCCTGAATGTGCCCAATCATGGTGTCCTGTATACTAATGGATAGCCAATACATAACCTTCCTGGCTCCTTGGTTCCAGTCTTTAAACTCTTTCACATCTGCAGCAGTATCCGGTATCTTCGGTGCCTCTTCATGCTCACCTTCTATGTAGTCCCAATAGCCTTTTCCCATCAGGAAATTCGTCAACCTGAACCTCCAAGCATGGAAGTTATTCTTGTCAAGCTTCTCAGCCACAATCTGAGTTATCCCATCATTTGAAATCTTGCCAAACACAATTTTATCAGAAACTGCACTCTGGTTTTTTTCTGCACAAACTGCTGTATTTTCTGCACAGCGGTACTGTAGTACTCTCAAATGTCACCAACAATGACTTCAATGTGCATACATACACCCAATGGCAATTGTAGACCTCTTTGGCAGCACCCACAGTGTCTGCACAGTCAATTTGTCTTCTTGCAGTTCTTAAAACAGAGTTCTGCAGAGAATTGATGACTTACCTGCAGTGCTCGAAATCGCCTGCTTTCTGAAAAACGGAGGTCCAGACGCATCCGAAATGCGTTTTCGGCCCGAAAATAGTAGTCCGATAGGAATGTATAGTTGCCTTATAGCTTTACTCCCGCGAAGAAAGCTCCTCAATCAGAGATCGTTTGCCGGTGCCTCCCGTAGAGCTCTCGACAAGGGTGTAGTCACCAACACAATAGGGAAGAGTAGTTGAAGCTCTTACCCTCGTATAGCTTCCTGTGGTTCTCTTGCTTACAGCTCAGCCCTTAGCATGAACCAGGCTCTGATACCATGAAAAGATGCAGGGGGGAAGAGAGCTTGAGCTCTTGCAAGCACACACACACACTCACAAAACCTAATAGAGAACACACAAGGTGAGAGGCTGAAAATCTTCTTCTTCTCTACTCAACACTCAACACACCATATACAAGAATAAGAGTACACACAATATGAAAGGTACTCAACCAAATACATATACGAGTTCTCTATAGTGTGAACCCGACTAAATGAGCTGGCGCTATAACTATGCCAGTCTCTAGAATGGCTGTCACACAGCCTGTCATCCCACTGGCCGCATATCACCCAAGATTTCACCAACCATGCCAGTGGTGTAAGTGTGGGGCCTATCCCCCAGGCGGGTCATCAGTGTCCACCGCCTCACTAGACGAGCTCGATATCTCAACAGCGCTGACCTCTTATGGATGACCATAAAGTCTTCCAAAAGAAAGGTAATGACTTCATTGATAAAATGCACACCTTGGTCACTCACAATCTCAATAGGTAAACCGTAGCGTGTAAACACATGTTCGTATAAAAACTTTGCAGTGGTCCTAGCATCGTTTTTTACTGTGGCTTTTGATTCTACCCACTTCATAAGATAATCTGTGGGTGGCTACAATGATATACTCAGCATGTGTATGGCGTGCTGGTGGTTTAATCGGTCCCACAAAATCAATTCCCCATTTTGCAAAAGCTCTAACCCCCATAATTGGTCTCAATGGCATGTCCTCATACTTGGTAGGAGGTTTGGCTCTTTGACATTGATCACATCGTTTGACATACTCTATTGCATCATGAAACAGCATAGGCCACCATAGTCCTGACCATAGTATAAGTTTGGCAATTGTTTCTCCATAGAAATGTCCACCCCCAACGCCTAAATGTGCATGAGTCAATACGCTAAGGTAGTCACTCTCACAAACACAAGTCCATAGGTTTCCATCTTTGCCCCTTTTGTACAGCTAGCCTTCAATAATCAGAAAACTCGCTGCTTCTACCTCTATGGCTCTCTTTCTATGCCTAGGCATCTTATCGTCTGTATGACCCTGCGTCAAATACTTCACAATGTACGAACTCCAATTGGGTGTTGTTGAAATATAAAATAGAGTCACATCAGGAATGGGTTTCCTTTGTTGACAAATTTTACAATTCCGTACGTACTCTTCTGTATCAGCATGAAGTGTTGGCCACCAATATCCTTCCCACAAAACTCTTTTAACTGTACCCTTTCCAGAGACATGTCTGCCTCCTAAGCTCACGTGGACATATGAGATAATCTCATCATATTGATCAGGGTCAGGGCATAGACGGAGTATTCCATCTTTTCCCAATTTATACAATTGTCCAGAAAGAAGCTTATAAGGAGCACAATGCTCTAAGGTCATTATCTTTTCATTGGTGGGACTAATGGAGTTAACAAATCCTGTCGTTAAAACTTGAATGATGGGTTCTGCCCATCTTGGTGCTGTCTCAACCAAGAATAGAGTAGCGTCAGGAATATCATCATCTATACTAATGGGTGCTTCTCCTGAAGTTATTCTGGAAAGATGATCAGCCTGCTAATGCATTCTTCCCTTCTTTACCGCTACTTCAAATTCAAATTCAAGTAGAATAACAAACCAGCGTACAATCCTTCTGGTTGCACATGGCTTGTTCACAAGGTAAAGCAAAGCTTGATGATCTACGAAGAATGTAAATTTGTTGGCCAAAAGGTAATGCTAAAACTTCTTCACAGCATAGATCATAGCTAAGCCTTCTCTTTCTGTGGTGGTGTAATTCTTTTCAGCACTATTCAACTGGCGGCTAGAATATGAGACTGGAAAGTCCATTTTGTTCTCGCTTGGTTGAGCCAAAATATAGCCAATTGCAAAAGCCAAAGCATCTATATGTACGTGGAATAAATTATCCCAATCCGGCGACCTGAGAATAGGTGCCGTCACTAATGCTTTCTTCAGCTTTTCAAAGGCTTCTTCACAATCCTCTATCCATTCAAATACAGCAAGGAGTGCGTACAATGGCCGTGCTATTTCAGTGTACATGTAGATAAATCTACGATAGTAGCCGCAATGACCCATGAAATCTTGTACCCCTTTTGCATTGTAAGGTCTAGGTAGTTCAACAATAACAGCTATTTTTTCCGCATCCGTGGATATACCATTCCTAGACACAATGTGGCCTAGAATCTTCCCTTGCCTAACCATAAACTTGCATTTATTAGGGTTAACACTAGTTTGGTACCAAAACAGGACACTTGAGTGTCCTTTTTTGGGGGTTGCGAAAAAAAATCAAACTCCTAATGTAGGCTTTAAAAACCAAAATGCTTCATTGGGCATGTAGAACATAACCCTATGCTTATGTAAAAAATGCTAAACATATAAAATGCCTTTTTATTTGGAAGTACATAAGCAATAAAGTAGCATATGTCTTGAAAATGAACACTTTTCAGGATTTTTCAGGATTTTTCCAAATATGCAAGCATCATTCTCTCAAAAAAAAAATCCAATGATATCAATAGCATTTTTCCCAAGATATTTTGATAGCATACATCAGTCCAAGGAGGTAGAAGTTCACCAAAAAAATCATTTTCCTTTCCTAGAATTTTTTCCAAAAAAGTTGTATAAAATCAGCAAAAGTAACGCGTATTATCAAAACTCAATCACGCCACTAAAAAAAATTGTAGCCCTATCAATGAGAATGTTGATTATTGGTTTTCATGCTTGAGATGAGATAAATAAGCCATAATTTGATGTGTATGACACTAACTTAGCCTCCACTTAAGTAGGTTCTTATCGCCTAGTTCTAAAAAAACTGTAAAAAATAAAAATACAAAATTTGATCATCTTTTTTCAAAAACTAATCATAACTATGCTTGCACAAGTAGTCTACACCTATAGTTACAACAAATAATGCACTTACACAGCTTTCCCCTTTGATGAAAATCAAAATTAGGCTCATAATTAGACATTTTACGTATTAAAAACAGGTTGCGCAAAAGGCCATGTATGAGAAGAGGCCCAAAAAGTGGCTCTAAAGTTTTGGAAAATTCAAAACAAAGTAGTATTTACCCTATATAACATGGGTGCACCTCAAGTTTTACATTATTAGCTTGCATATGGAAGGAGAAAAATTCATGCTCCACCTGTATAAAAAACATCATTTCAATATTAGCGAGTCAAAAATTTATCCAATAATTATCGTTTGATGATTCCAAGATTTAGTTTACATCATGGGCTTTCCATCAAGTCAAGTTTCATGATCAAACTATGTCCCTTCTAAAAGTTATGTACAAATTACTACTATTTTGAAAACAGCAAAAATCATGCGTTTTATCAGCATGTGTCTAAGAAAATTAAAATACTACCTTGCAAAAGCTAAGAAAAGTGCAATTTAAAAAATCTCAATTTTTTTTTGGGTCTTGAGGAACATCTGTGGATGTTAAGCATTTCAAAACTCTTAATAGATTGCCCACAAAAACTCAAGAAAAATGCTAACTTTCAGGACACTTTAGTGTCCAATTACAGAACTAGTGTTAAGGCATATGCGATACACTGCATTTCTCAAAGATTTTCTTGAGATGCTCTATGTGTTCTTCTCTGTCGATGGAATGCACACACAAGTCATCCATGAATATTTCAAGAAATAATCGCAGGTATTCTTTGAACGCATGGCTCATCAGCCTCTGAAAGATGGCTGGAGCGTTAGTCAAACCAAAAGGTACGACTCTATATTCAAACACTCCCCATTCTGTAGCAAATGCGGTTTTGTGTTGATCCTTGGGATCAATACCTGGTTGTAGCCCAAAAATCCATCAAGAAAACTGTATGCCTTCTTACCAGCTACCCTCTCTAATACATGATCAGTGAGTGGAAGCAGATAGTGGTCCCGGACAGTAGCAGCATTTACTTTCTTCAGATTGACACATACTCGTAGTTTTCCATTCTTCTTAGGTACTACCACAATCGGTGAAACCCATTCAGCTTGTCAATCTCTTCTTTGATCTTTTTGGCAAAATTATCGTTATACGTATAAGGACGCTGCTTGGACGGCTTGGCATCTTCTCGCATGGGAATTGTATGCTAGCAGATCTTTGGATCTACCCCTTTAAGGTCTTTGTAACTCCAAGCAAATATATCTCGATACTCTCTCAGAGTAGAGATTAGCAATTCTTCCTCCGCTTGGGTTAAGTTTGTGGCAATCCACATGTTACGTGGCTCTTCAGTTCTGCCAGGTCTATTTTCTTGGCGTCCTCAGGGCCATCAAAGGAAATTCCTGGTTCCTCAAGTTTCTATCAAATAGGTTGTTTTGCAAGACTATTTTCCGATCTTGTATGGTGAATTTCTTGAAGTTTGAGGGGATATTTGTGGTATCCTCTTCTTCCTTTGAGTCATCACTCATGGAAGACCATGCCGCTTTTAGCATTCTCTTCCATTCTTGCACTAGAGCTTTATGCTCCACTCTCGTCATGGTGCTTTGTTCAGTCTTGACTGAATGCACTGAAGCCTCAAATTTTAGCTTCAGTTTCCGTTTCCTCTTCTTCTTTGGGTTGTCACTCTCCTTCTCATTTAGCTTTTGCACTAATTGAAAGCCGTATCTCCATTTCATCTCGTCTTTGATGCAATCATCAGCTCCCAAGTAGTACAAGTACTCGTTCTTCCCTACAAAGGTTGGAGGTGGAATAAAGTCTTCTTTATCCACATCTTCTCTTTCTTTTTGTTGTTGTTGTCTCTTTTCCTTGACTTTTTGTTTGCAAAACTTCCGGTGACTCTTGCAAAACTTCCGTTTCGGTTTGTCACTAGGAATACTGCAAGACCTCTCTGCCCTTTAACAACAATCTTATCTTCTCTAACTCTGATTCAGGGACTCTGGCGTTGTCATCAAAATTCTTCCCATCAGAGGATTCTAAGCATCTATCCTCATCTCCTTTGTCAGCTGAGCTATACTCAAGAGGGGATACTTCCTCTATAGATACCATATCTCCTAGCAATAATGATTTGTTTAGGGGCTTCTTGAGGTTCCTCTGCATAGATCGGTCTTAGCATTCTTACGGGAATAATGTCATACCCATCTGGATCACAGAACTGTGTTTGCCTTGGTAATGCACAAGTGTCTATGGTAGCTAAAACATGGTTCCATTCTAAGGGATCTATCAAGTTCTCAGGAAAAGGTATAGGGATATACGCCTCATCCGTCACACTTCTGTCTATGGTAGCATTTCCAAGTTGCAAGTCTCGACAAGATGCTCCACAGATCCATAGATTAGCTCTTCCTTCAGACATAGTTGCTCCCGATGCTTCTGAAGAAGCGAAATCAAACTCATCCACAGGAGAGTGCATCACATCTCGATAAGCATGGTTTTTCAGATTCACCCTCGTGGTTACATTCTCATGTCTGAGGTACAAGTAATTGTAACCCCAGTCTTGACTCATTTTGAATTGGCACATGAATGGCATTCCTAGGATCACTTCGTAATTTGTGTTCTTGCCAAAGTCTACGATAGCAAAGGTATGTCCGTACTCAATGCCACATGACTTGACTATAACGTTCTCAAGCAATCCTATGGGACTCTCTAGATTTTCGTCTGCCAATTGCAAGCTCATCCTTGTACTTCTAATTGAAGGTTTTCCCCACATTTCCCATACAGTTTTTGTGTTGAGAGATATAATCGCGGTGTTGTGTGTATGTGGGAAAGCACTCTAGAAGTGCAAGATATTGTGGTGAGATGGAATGCCACATGTAATATTGTATGGTGTGTGAGTGTTGACCAAAAGAGTGGAAAAGGAGTTGCCACATGGATGATGACATGTAAAGTGGAATAAGGCTTGAGAGCCTATATCATTGTATGGTTCATTGTGATATGCAATACAAGGGAATAGTGTTGAGTGTGCAATCTCCCTCTCTCTCTAGTCATGGAGTTTTTAGTGTGGTTTAATCCACCTTAATCTTATGCTTAATCTTGTGTCCTTCACCATGACCAATCCCATTTCTAGAATCTTAACATGGTATCAGAGCCAAATGGGCTCTTGGTCATGGGTGATTATTATGTATATTAGCTTGTTTGTGTGTTTGTTTGATTAAGCATTATTTTCAGTTTATTATGAAAAAAAATTATGCACACTCATATTATCATTTGGATTTGCATTTGTGATGAGATTTGAGAGGAGATTTGCATTTGTGAGGATTTGAGAGGAGATTTGCAACAAGGAGGTTGCATAGAAGCTGCCCAAGAGAGTTGCAAATGGAGTTTTGCAACAAGGAAAGCCTGTTCATCATCAAGGAAGCTGAAAATGGAGATTTCAGCATTATGAAGGCTATGGAGTCTTCATCATCATCAAGGAGAAGCTGCCAACAAAGTTTTGTGAAGGTAAAAGTGTGATTTTGCCTCAAGTTTCTGTTATTGAGCATGGAAGAAGGGTTGCTGATTTGTGGGATGAGAAAATCCCATGGTTCTTTGCATTTGGGCAAAGAGTGTAAGAGGTGCAATGCTTGTCTAAGAAGGGACAAGCAGTTATGGGCTTGGAAGAAGTCCATGGTTGAGCACATTGGAAAGAGTGATGCTCATGGTTTTGCTCATAGAAGATGGGCAATGTTTGGTGGAAGCTTTTGGAGTTTTCACATTGGTTTGCACCTTGGTTTCTTGAGAGAAACCAAAATGGAAAAGCACCCTTGAATGGATGCATGCATTGAAGGAAAAGCATGCTGATTTGGAGGCCATGAAGGCCATGTCAATAGTCATGGAAGACCTCAACTTGGAGGTCTTGGAGAGGCAAAGTAGCAATGCGGGATGCTATGGAGTTTTGAAGCTATTGAGAGAGGTGAAGGGCAGCATGAATAAAGCGAGCTTATAGTAAAATGGCTCTAGAAGGAATGTTGTTGTACAGCAGAGGAGGAGAACCCATCATACAAGGTTATGAGGAGAGTCATGCTCGTGAGGAGAAGGCAACTGATAGTCTCTACGCAACTATAGCATTTTCTATTTGTAGCCCAAAGAAGAAGCTTGAGAGACAGGTCGTTGAGGCGATCGATCACTATAGGAGCTGGGATGAGCTCCAATAGAGAAAAAACAAGCAAGCGAGTTGCAGCCAGTCTTCAGTATAGCGAGGTTCTGAGGAGGCAGCCAGTCTTCAGTAGAGAGGTTTAGAGGCAGTAGCGTAGCAGCAAGAGAGTTGAAACAGGTTGACTGATGCCCAAGACAAGGCGGGGGCTACTGTGGCGACCTCTGCTGATGACAGTAGCTAGAGAAGAGGTAAGGAGCATAGTTGAGACGGAGGCAAGACGAAGACATGGTGTTGCTGCAGAGAGGAAGCTAGCAGTAGCGCAGCAACACGAGCAAAGGAAATCGCCATAGCTGCTGTGCAGAAGCAGTCGCGGGAAGAGAAGAAGACGCCCCTATGTGCGTCAGGGAATCTGACGCGTGCAGCAGAATCGGCTCGTCCGCGTTCACAGTCACAGTTGCATTCAACGTGCGTTCAGAGATGGATTTTTTTTACATAATAATCCTTGAACCTTAGTCTTGTTAAGGGTTGACTCACACACCCTCATTCACATTTTTTGAAAGGATAATATCCAATCCCTAAAGGATTACAAGTTCAAGCTCTTGTTCAAAAGTGAACTTGTAGATGGTGTTTTGAAAACTCTCTCCATGTCCCTGAAAAATTGGGCAAATGTCAGCTTGTGAAACAAAGCCGTGAATTATTATTTTTTACATTGGGTCCGCTGCCCGGCTTTGGCCAAAAAAGGCTTTGTAATTTTGTATTTTTCACCCAAAAATGATGATGGACAAATCGTCCACAAGCATGCGTGCTCAAAACGGAAAAAATTTGGTAATCATCCATGGTATGAGGGTCGCCTTGCCCGAGCTCACCTAGAAGCTCGAAACGGTAGTTGTTGTGATGTGTGCAAAAGCGATGCATGTGTGAGGTGCATGCGCATGGGTTGGATCCTACCCGAACTTCCATGTTCAAATCGGACTCAGTGGTTCCACTGTGAGCGATGAGTCGGCTCAAAATGGACTAGGTGTCTAAGATGGTAGACACGGGCACACATGTTTGGATGATGGACACTCCAATGTATCATTGAGGGGGAGTGTTGAGAGATAGCAATTGCATTTGTGCAATGCTACATTGCATGGATGATGGATGATGGGTGAGTTGTGGAACACCTCGATTAAGAGGGGGTGTTGAGAGATATAATCGCGGTGTTGTGTGTATGTGGGAAAGCACTCTAGAAGTGCAAGATATTGTGGTGAGATGGAATGCCACATGTAATATTGTATGGTGTGTGAGTGTTGACCAAAAGAGTGGAAAAGGAGTTGCCACATGGATGATGACATGTAAAGTGGAATAAGGCTTGAGAGCCTATATCATTGTATGGTTCATTGTGATATGCAATACAAGGGAATAGTGTTGAGTGTGCAATCTCCCTCTCTCTCTAGTCATGGAGTTTTTAGTGTGGTTTAATCCACCTTAATCTTATGCTTAATCTTGTGTCCTTCACCATGACCAATCCCATTTCTAGAATCTTAACATTTTGTTGCTATACTCACCCTTGCTCCGCTATCTAGAATAGCTATAGATTCAATCTTGTTGATCTCCACGGGAAGCGTAGTATTTCCTTCGTCGTCTTCACAATGCTTGCCAACTTTGTTCACAGGATCCGGAATTGTTTGCTTAAGCATTAGCTCAGAAGCCTTTGCCTTCAACAACTCCTTAACCTGGATGTTCTGGTTCCACAATCCTTGCTCAGTTAATTGTGTAGCCACTTCTCCCCACAATCTTGGCCTAAGCTTTAGGAACTCTGCGAGCGGAATGGTACACGTAATTTGTGCCGACATTAAAGCTTGCAAACTCCCTATGTCTCATTCCTGATGATGTTGTCGTGTCATTGATGGTACTCGCATGATTTGGCTATGTGCTTCATACAGTCCTAAATATGAGGGCAGTGTCTTGCATGTGAGCTTGCTGCTCCGAGCTGAGACAACAGTCTGAGAGCATCTAATTCTTGAACCCTTTGATTCGAGAATTCTACTATAGAGAACGGTGGTGACTTGTCAGAAGATGCTAGATCCTCAACTTGTTTTTGCACCGCTTCCCACATCTCCCTTGCTACTGCTTCCTCTATTTCAGGAATTTCATCTCCAAAATCCACGGTAGTCAATGGTTTTGACTCGTCTGCATTGGTTTGAGGTAAATCATCTCCTTCAGGCATTTTTGGGAAATGTAGAGATACTTCACTTCCCTTTTCCATGCTTGGCATGGCTTCTGGCATCGTCTCTAAGTTAGGCTTCAGAGAAGAAGGTCCTCTTGCGTCGTACATAGGTGGTGGGCCATCTATTAGAGTTTGAGTATCCCTAATCAACTGCTTATGGATAGCCAAGTTGATTGTCTCTTCACGAGGGTTGGGATATTCTTGCAACTTCTTAGGCCATCTATTAGAGTCTGAGTATCCCTAATCAACTACTTATGGATAGCCAAGTTGATTGTCTCTTCACGAGGGTTGGGATATTCTTGCAACTTCTTAGGCAGCTCGGTCAGAGTTGTGATCCTACTATTATACGCTTGAAGCGCTGCATCTAAAGGCTCGTACACCTCGTCCACAAGGACTGATCCTCTTGAGCTTTCCTTTGACTCGGATGCTTTTCCCTTTTGCTCATTTTGAGTTTTCTCTCCGATTTGTTTCATTTTCAGCATTCCTTCTAGCTCTTTTGGGATAGAGCTTCCTCCATCAGAGCTCTTTTGCTCCTTCGACTTCTTACTCCCCTTGCTACGTGGTTTACGTCGAGTTGATTTCTTTCTCTCTTTTTCGTCTTTGGATAGAACCTTAATCTCAGAGGGTTTCTCAACAACCTCTTTGACATTCTTTTGCGCTTGGGCTCTAGTCACTACTCTTAGCGACACTAGTTTGTTCTCCTCCTCAGATGTCGTGGGTGATGGAATCACTTCAACATAGTTGAGGGGCGCTTTAGCTTTTTGTACTGCCGGATCCGCAGGCTTCAACAAGAAATCCTTTGGTAGATGGTCAATGCTACACCCTTGGCAAAACCTCTCTATAGGTGGAAACGTAGATGTTGTGCCTATGTTAGCTAAGAGGGGTCGTTTCTTGTTTGGACATTCTCTCACCCAATGTGGTCCACCACATTCATAGCATGGTCCTGTTTGTTGCGTGGGGTATAGTCTCTTTGTAGGATATGGTCCTGGATAACCTTGAGTCTTGGTTGGCTGAGATCCTATAAGCATCAAAGAGCTTGGGTCTCCATTAAAGTCATGAACTAGGCTTGGTCCGGTTGGGTTCTCAAAGTAGGGTTCGACAAAAGGATGCTCCACTTCGATGTAGTATGGTTGAGAGCTAACCATCTCCATACCTAAATCAGGATTCTCATATTCCACATATCTAAAGGAAGCTGTGCCAGGTGGAGGAGGTTGAGCTCCTAGCACTGGCCGTGCTTGCTCTTGAGCAGGTTCTCTCATGGTTCACAACTTGCTACCTAGGTGCAAAGTTGGCTGCTTGTTCCCTTTGTATCCTTGCGATGTGATTGCAGTCCGAAGTCACATGTGTGTAGTTCCATTTACAAAGCTAGCACCACTTCTTTGTTGGTTGATTGCCAACCAATGGTGAGCAGGTTGGGCACTGCTCGGTTTTATGGCTACCTCCACATCCTCCACAGACGTAGGGGCCTATAGGTACAGTATGCATGCATGATGGTTGGGGTCGGTAGGAAGGTCTGTAGTATTGCCCCATCTTTTTCGATACTATCTCGGAAATCTGATCTAGATTAACCAATGGCACACTAGAGTCAGAGCCCTTCCCAGAGCTACGTTTATCGTCCGGATGACTATCTTGGTTTCCCATGCCAGTCATGTCAAAGTTGTCATCGTAATCCATGGCATCCATGCAACACTCATTGAAGATGACATGCTTCTTTGCGTACAAGTGAGCGTGAAGCGTCTTGTTTCGTAAGCCTTCCAGGAAGATAGAAATTAATCTTCCTTGGCTTGGCTTCTCATCGTCAGGGCATCGATTGATGTACTGCTTTAGCCTATTTACGCAATCTCGCACAGATTCTTGATCTTTTTGCTTAAAAGCGTAAATTTGAGCTACCGCATTATGCTTAATTCCCATTTTTGAAAACGCAGCTATAAAGCTCTTTTCCAGCCCATCGAAAGATTGCTTTGCCTCACGCTCTAAAGTCTGAAACCATGATAAAGACTTACTCTCTAGCATCAAGCCAAATCCTTCGATTTGCGTATGCGTATCCGTGACTTGCTCCACATGTATAGCTTGCTTAAAAGCTGCTATATGGTCATATGTTTCTCTCTCAGAGTATTTACTTATTCATTTATCAATATTCATGGAATTTAAACATAGAATTAAAGAGAACTCTAATTTTGATATAAAAATTCTTAATGCATCTATTTATACATAAAATCCAACTTTAATGTAAATAACACTTTTATATAAACGAAAATCCTTTTATGCATCTATTTATGCATAAAATCAATTTAATTGGGAATAACACTTTTAAAATAAAAAAAATTTCTGCTATGCATCCTTCCATGCATAGAAATTGAATTCAATGAAAATAACACTTTTATAATAAACATATTTCTTTTATGCATCTTTCCATGCATAGAAATTATATATAATGAAAATAAAACTTTTATAATAAAAACATTTCTTTTATGCATCTTTCCATGCATAGAAATTGAATCTAATGAAAATAACACTTTTATAATAAAAAAATTTCCAATATATATCTTTCTATGCATAGAAATTAAATATAATGAAAATAACACTTTTATAATAAAAAAATTTCTTTTATGCATCTTTCCATGCATAGAAATTAAATCTAATGAAAATAACACTTTTATGATAAAAAAAAATTTTTTATGCATCTTTCCATGCATAGAAATTAAATCTAATGAAAATAGCACTTTTATAATAAAAAAATTTCTTTTATGCATCTTTCCATGCATAGAAATTAAATCTAATGAAAATAATACTTTTATGATAAAAAAATTTCTTTTATGCATCTTTCCATGCATAGAAATTAAATCTAATGAAAATAACACTTTTATAATAAAACTTTTTCCAATATGCATCTTTCTATGGATAGAAATTAAATCCAATGAAAATAACACTTTTATAATAAAAACATTTCTTTTATGCATCTTTCCATGCATAAAAATTGAATCTAATGAAAATAACACTTTGAGAATTAAAAAAATTCCAATATGCATCTTCCTATGCATATAAATTTAATCTAATGAAAATAACACTTTTATAATTAAAAAAATTCCTTTATGCATCTTTCCATGCATAGAAATTAAATCTAATGAAAATAACACTTTTATGATAAAAACATTTCTTTTATGCATCTTTCCATGCATAGAAATTAAATTTAATAAAAATAGTAATTTTATAATAAAATAATTTTCCAATATGCATCTTTCTATGCATAGAATTTAAATCTAATAAAAATAACACTTTAATAATAGAAGAATTACCTATCTGCATCTTTCTATGCATAGAATTTAAATCTAATGAAAAAATCACTTTTATAATAAAAAAATTTTCAATATGCATCTTTCTACGCATAGAAATTAAATCTAATGAAAACAACACTTTTATAATAATAATAATTATAAAATTATGCATCTTTCCATGCATAGAAATTAAATCTAATGAAAATAACACTTTTATGATTAAATTTTTTTCTTTTATGCATCTTTCCATGCATAAAAATTAAATCTAATGAAAATAACACTTTTATAATTAAAATAATTTCCAATATGTTTCTTTCTATGCATAGAATCCAATTCTAATGAAAATAACTCTTTTATAATAATAAAAAATTCTTTTATGCATCTTTCCATGCATAGAAATTAAATCCAATGAGAATAACACTTTTATATAAAAGAAAATCCTTTTATGCATCTATTTATGCATAAAATAGGAATAACACTTTTCAAAATAAAAAGACTTTCTTTTAGAATGCACAAACGGTGGGGATTACTCTTTTAGAATAACATAAAGATAAAACTTATTTCCATAAAATTTAATAAAATTTTGCCATAACCTCCTTTGTATGGCTGATCATTTCTCAATTTTTATATTCTAATATTACTTTAAAATTAATCCCAAATGAAGTAAAACACTCTAATCTAATCAATTTTCACTTTCTAAAAAGTACAAGAAAAGTTTAACTCAATTTATTTGTTACTCATTTTAGGATAAAGAAAGGCTGAATTCTTAATGAAGAGAAGGGGGAAGCCTTTTCATCAAGGCTTAACATCCATATTCACATTAAAAAGCAAAGAATTCAAAAAACCATAGATTAGAATTAAAAAAAAGTATAATTATTAACTTACATGGAGTTTTGTGAGCTTTTCTTTGGCTTGAGGGATTGAGGGTTCTACTCTTGTTTGGATCAAGAGTGGCCACCAATTCTTTGTAGAGGAATTAGTAAAAAACAAGTGAATTCAATGTTTTTGGCTCTGGGGAGGAGTAGAGTAACAGTGCATAAACACTATTAAGCTTTTACAAAGGAGGAGGATTCTATTTATAGGAAAAAGTGAGCCTCTAACCAAGCAAATTGATTCTAGAATTTTCGAGATCAGTTTGGTCAATTTTTGACCATTTTTGGGTCAGTTCAGCTTACTTTTTGGAACTAGACTTGAATTAGGAGAGAGGAGAGATGAAATATCTCATTATTTGAGAGTTTAAAACTCCTCCACACATGTGAAATAGGCGCCTCCTTCATGAGGGGGAATCCCCACTCTAAGGTGTCAAAAATTTAAATTTTTAGTATTTCCTTTGGTCCTTAGTCCACTCTTCATCTTATGTGAGTATTTACTCATTTTTGGGGGGTTTTTCTTTATTTCTTCAATTTATCTCCTCCCTACATTTGGATTAATTTGATTGGCCCCTCAGAACCTTAATCCAAAATTTTCAAAAAATTTAAACCCTTAGGCTAAAGTCTTTTTAGCAGATTATAATTTATTTCTAATGCACCTTAGGAAATTCTTTTTAAACTTCTGTTTCGGGGGAGTTTATTTTAATAAGAAAGGATATTTTTTCATCCAAAGATATCTAAAAACTAAGTTAGCTTTCTCTAGAATATTATCTCTCTCTAGGCCAAAACAGGTAGAAACAAGATCTTTTATTATTCTGAAAAGGGGATTGATTACAGGGGAAGATACTGGACATCTTGAGGGGCTAGGGAGGAATCTTACACATTGGACACCTCAAAGTGTTTGGTAGCATAGCTTATGTGCATGTGCCAGATGAGAGAAGGAAGAAGCTAGGTCCTAAGGCAAAAAAGTGCATTTTTGTTGGGTAAGCACAGGATCGCAAGGCATATAAATGTTACAATCCACATACTAGGCAAGTGCTTATCTCACGAGATGTGGTGTTTGATGAACTTGCTAGTTGGAACAAGGCAAAGGATGAGGGTGTCATTGATTCCATTAATGTTGATATGCATGTGAACTTGCCACACAAACAAGTTCTAATTCTATGGCTGGGCTAGCAGAGTCTAAGAGTAGCACTATACATCCATGGTCAGGACGTTTGAGACATGATAGTGCAAGCACTGGGAGTAGTGCTATGGATAAAGGAAAAAATAAGGTTGAAGGAATTGGCATTACAGGTTATGAGTCATCAAGGTCAGAAAGTTTGGATGAGGAACTTGGCATACCAGTTTTACGCACACTAGGTGTAAGGCAAGATAGATATGTGCCTCCACATGCTAGAGTGACAGGTGTTTAGAACGCATGCATTGTGGAGATCCCAAAGGGTCACGTATCCAATTGACAGGTTGACATATCGTGACTTTGCTATGCAATATGCATATATGATCTCTTTGGTGAAGCATGTGGAACTTACATGCTATGTAGAAGCTATTGGGAAGCATGTATGGGAGAAGGCAATGGATGTTGAGATGGATGCATTGGTCCATAATGAAACTTGGGATTTGGTTGCCTCACCACAAGGTAAGAATGTCATTGGCTGCAAATGGGTTTATAAGGTGAAATGCAAATCAGATGGTTCCATTGAGCGCCATAAAGCATGGCTGGTAGCTAAGGATTATGCACATACCCAAGGCTTGGACTATGATGAAACATTTAGTCCACTTGCAAAGATGGGAACAGTGAGAGTAGTCATTGCTATGGCTACAGCAAATGGTTGGGAAATGCATCAAATGGATATGAAAAATGTATTTCTAAATGGTGATTTACAAGATGAAGTTTATATGGCATTTCTAAATGGTGATTTACAAGATGAAGTTTATATGGCATAGCTAGAAGGATATATACACCCGAGGTACCCTACTCATGTATGTAGATTAAAGAAAGCATTATATGGTTTGAAGCAAGCACCTCGTGCTTGGAGTGATAAGATAAGCCGATATCTTATCTCCATTGGATTTCAGGTTTCTTCAGCAGATTCTTCACTCTATGTGAAGAAAATAGATCATGGGATTGTCTTGATTGTCATCTATGTGGATGACTTGATTATCATAGGAGATCATGCTACAGATGTGTTATGCATGTTAAGAAGGCAGCATTGAGTGGGCAGTTTGATATGAAAGACCTGGGTGAATTGAGATATTTTCTTGGGATTGAAGTGATCAAAGACCATGCTGGAACATGGTTAGTGCAATGCCAATATTCATTGGATATGTTGGCAAGATATGGGATGACAGGGTGTAAGCTAATGAGTACACCTTTGGAGCAGAATGTGAAGCTACGGGCTGATTTTGGTGAAGAGTTGGATGATCCATCTACGTATAGAAAGATGGTTATCAGTCTTATTTACATGACTATCACATGACCGGATCTAAGTTATGCTATGGGACTAGTAAGCCAATTTATGAAAAGCACCACAAAATCTCATTTGGATGTAGTGAGACGCATTATGTATTATGTAAAGACCACTGCACATTATGGTATTCTTTATGAGCATGGTAAAGGCTTGGATATACACGACTACACAAACGCAGATTGGGCAGGTAGCTCGTATGATAGGAGGTCTAGTAGTGGTTATGCCTCTACTTTGGAAGTGCAGTGGTGAGTTGGAGCAGTAAGAAGCAACCTACTGTTACTTTATCCAATATAGAGACTGAATACAAGGGTGCATCCATAGCTGCATGTGAAGGAGTATGGTTAAAGAGTCTCTTGGCTGATTTGGGTGAGCCTATTGATGGTGGCAAGGTTGTCATTCATTGTGACAGCATGAGCAGCATACAATTGGCCAAGAATCTGGTCTTTCTTGCGCACACCAAACATATAGAGGTCCACTATTATTTAATTAGAGAGAAAGTGTTGGATGGTATAGTGGATTTGTAGTATTTATGTGAAGACTGAAGAGCAAGTGGCCAACATCTTTACAAAGCCACTTAGCTGGGAGAAGTTTGAGTGCTTCCGTACTATGTTGGGAGTACATGGGATGAGCTTGAAGGGGAGTGTTGAGAGCTTTGATAGCTCAAGCTTATCTATATCTTCATCTATGGCAGTACATCATAAGCTTGAGAGGGGCTGTTGAGATTCAAGCTCGATGACAGCTTGTGCCAGTTGCATTATGTGCTGGCGTGTTAGGTAGTAGCATGTGTGAGACATAAATGACTGCATCGAGTTGGTCATAGTTGGGTGGACAGTAGCTAGGGTTAGTAGTGTGTGGACATAACACAAGTAGTGTGTTGTAGCTTTTAAATTATGGCTTTATGCATTGTGTGAGATGGGACATGGCTTCCCTCTATGGTTAGGGTTTTAGTAATGCATTAGGGTTTTCTCTTGTGTGTGTGTTCCCTCTCCCTCTACCTATTTTTCATCAAGAATGGCCCTAGGGCCATTATCCACTCCCTTGTATCAACTATTGGTAAATTTAAGAAATCTCTACATGTGCTTGCATAAAATATTAAGCACATTATGCATGGTGAAATGGCCTTATGACCAATCTTGATGCGTTTTTCATGCATGTGTAGAGAGAATGGCCCTAGGATCAATCTTCCATCCACGATGTTCTCTAAACTACCATGCACAAAGTGCTTGGAAGAATGGCTCTAGGGCCAATCTTGATGTATTTTGCATGCATGTGTGGAGAGAATGGACCTAGGGCCAATCCTCCATCCCATGATGTACTTTAGAATGGCCCTAGGGCCATTCTACCATCCAAAATGTAGTGAATTTAGGACATAGGGCCATTCTCCACTCCCTTGTGTCATTTCCCTATGTCCAATATTTACCATACATGATGTGCTTGAGAGAATGGCCACATGTCGATTCTACCAATGCAGAATGTGCTTGAAAGATTGGACCTAGGGGCATTCTTCCATGCAAAATGTGCTTTGAGAGAATGGCCCTAGGTCCATGCTACCACCCATTATGTTCTCTAGACTGGCCATAGGGCCATTATTTCAAGCACATTGTGCATGGTGGAATGGCCTTAAGGCCAATCTTGATGTATTTTGCAAGCATGTGTAGAGAGAATGGCCTTGGGGGCCAATCTTCCATCCATGCTTTTCTTTGGACTACCATGCTCAAAGTGCTTGAGAGAATGGCCCTAGGGCCAATGTTGATGTATTTTGCATGCATGTGTAGAGAGAATGGCCCTAGGATCTTCCATCCATGATGTGCTTTAGAATGGACCTAGGGACATTCTACCATCCACAATCTAGTGAATTTTAGGACATAGGGCCATTCTCCACTCCCTTGTGTCATTTACCTATGGCAATCTCTACCATCCATGATGTGCTTGAGAGAATGGCCCTCGGTTCATTATACCATGCACAATGTGCTTGAAAGATTAGACATTGGTCCACTCTACCATCCATGATGTTCTTTAGAATGGCATTAGGGCCATTCTGATGCACATTATGCTTGGAAGAATGGCCCTAGTGCTAACTTCTACATGTGCTAACGGCCATTCTACCTACACAATGTGCTTAAGAGAATGACCCTAGGGCCATTGTGTAGGTAGAATATTCTTTAGAATGGGCCTAGGGCCATTCTACCTTATGTTTGTAAAATTGATAAGTCTTATATTTTTGGTTGCCTTAGGGCCATTATACTTGCACAATAATCTTAAAATAATGTCCTTAAGGCCATTCTACCATCCACGATGTGCTTAAGCATGGCCCTAGGGCCATTCCTTTAAGCACATTATGCATGATAGAATGGCCCTTAGGGCCATTATAAAGCACATTGTACTTGCGAGAATGGTCCTAGGGCCATTCTCTCAATCCCTTATGTAAACCACAGGTAAATTTTAGAATGTCTCCCTAATGCTTGTAAAATTGACAAGTTTTATGTTTTTGTTTGCCTTAGAGCCATTGTACTTGCACAATTTGCATAGTAGAATGGCCTTAGGTCCAATCCATCTCCACAATATGCTTGAAAGAATGTCCCTAAGGCCATTCTACCATGCACAATGTGCTTAAAAGAATGGCCCTAGGGCCATTCTTGCAAGTACAATGTGTTTTTGAATGGCCTTAGGGCCAATCCATCTGTACTTGCCTCAGGGCCATTGTACTTGCACAATGTGCATGGTAGAATGGCCCTAGGGCCATGCTTTCAAGCACAATGTGTTTTTGAATGGCCTTAGGGCCAATCCATCTGCACAATTTGGTTGAAATAATGGCCCTAAGGCCACTCTAGCATCCATGATGTGCTTTAGAATGGCCCTAGTGCCGTTCCAAATCATATTGTGGGTGGTGGAATAGCCCTAGGGCCATTCTCTACTTTCTTATATCAACAGCTTGTTAATTTGAAAATGGCATGCATAACATGATGAAGCACACTATGGATGGTTTTAAAGCACGTTATGGAAGGTATTCATTTGGATATAAGTATGATTTTTTTTAATGATTGACTTATTTTTATTGAGTACGAGGATGGCTCCAAAGAGGGAAATTTCTTTTCCATGAAATGTTGACATGGCAAGTGGAAAGCCGAAGAAGTGGTACATGGACATCTACAATATCAATGGTCAAAAAATGCACAAGATGTATATATTCCTTCAGTCGTCTCTCGCTAGATGATAATGACTCTTTCAAGGAGAAAGGGAGAATAATGGTTGTTGTTGTGTCAATTGTTGACTTGCATCCAGAAATTGAATGGTATTGATATTGAGGTACCAGTGCATTATCTTATAAACTTTCTCCTGAAGAATATGTCAAGGATTGTATGGTAGCAGACCAAGAAGACACTATGTTCTCTAGAGAATAGAAGCTGGATGTTGATAGTACCTGTGATATCACTGCTGACAAGCTACAAGATGTTATTATACAAGCCTTGGGAAAGAAAGTGCCAAAGCCCTATGAAGCTGCAACAAGTTCAAAGAAAGAAAGATCTTCTCCACAAAAAGAGGGTAACATTTTTGATGTGGATGAAGTAAATCTTGCTACATCGAGAGCTGGAGGTTCTCAATAGGTACCTTTAGATTTGAACATTATGAATTTCAAGAATTTGGCAAGGAAGGCTATAAAGGGTAAAGGATTCAACTCTAGGGGGCGTATGGACAAGTATGCAAAATGCTTTCCACTTGGTTTGTACATGGAGTTTGAAACTCCAGTAATGAAATGTGTGCAAGCACCCGAACATTATTTATGTTGTGCATTGGTAAAGGACAAAGTCAAACTCTTTGTGGAGTGGTATGTTGGAGTATGCGAATAACCCTAGGTCTTGTGCATATTTGATGCCGATAAAGAAGATCGAAAAAAGGGAGGGAATGCAATGACCAAAGAAGAGGTGGCAAGTGAAAAGCTCTAGGATAATGATTATTAGATCATACATGGACAACATTCCATCTTTGTTGCCAAGGTAATGTTAAGGACTCAATTGCCTAAAAACATGCCTTATTTGAGGAATATTTATGCGGTTCCGAAATCTTGGATTGTCGTCAATGCACCCCCAAAAATCTGTGTGGCTATCTCAAGGATGGCAAATTTGGACACCTAAGCAATGTTTAAACAACAAGCCTACAGTGATATACTCAAGCACTTGAGGTCCCAATGGGATTTTTATCACAAACCCTCAAGGCTGTACCTGGACTTGTAAAGGGACATGCGTCTCACTCAGATTGGGATGGAAGTAATTATTTATTATGTTTTCTAGCTATTTGAATTTTTTAGATAAGTTAGAATTTGAATATTCTTATTTCTTACTTTTTGTTTGTTCATTTATATTCGTAGAAATTCACTGCAAGTGCAGAAACATTGGTGGGTGCCTACTTTATATAGAAGCAGCCACATGGTTGCTTGTTCAGATGAGATCTTTAGTGCTGGCTAGAAATTATAAAAGGTGTTGAAAAAGGATCAATTCAAGGAAAAAATCCCAGTCCTTCTCAATTTAGATGCTTTTGCTGGCTAGAAGAAGAGGAGGTGAAGATTATCTAGTGCAAAATAAAGAATGATCTTTATTTCCAAGGGTACTTCTAAGGAAAATATTGACATGGCAGACCGTGTAACACTAATGAAGCGGGATAAAGTCATCCAAGAGCAACTAGTATCGAATTTAGTAAATTGGATGGTGTAAAGAAGTGTAAAATTCCTCCCCAGTCTCTCAAGATGTCCAGTATCTTCCCCTGTAATCAATCCTCTCTTCAGAAATATAAAAGATCTTGTCTCTGCCTGTTTTGGCATAGAGAGAGAAATTATCCTAGAGAGAGAATATTCAGATTTTGAATATTTTTAGATAGAAAAAATTCTCATATTATTAAAATAAGTTCCCCTAAAACAGAAATTCAGAAAGAACTTTCCAATGTGCAATTGGAATTAATTGGAAATGGGTATAAAGGACCTTAGCCTAAGGGTCTAGATTTTCAGAAATTTTTGGATTAAAAGAACATGAATCCTTTGAAAAAAATAGGAGAATTTTACTATACTAGAGTTATGCTGAAATATTGCTAATTTCTACTATTCTCTAAAATTCTCTCCAAATTGGAGAAATTGGAGCTTCCCTCTTTCTTCAATCCCCATTGGTGGCTCCATCAACATACTAAACCAATTGATTGGTTGGGGGCTTCTACCATCGTGAACAAAGAATCAAGCAATTTGTAAGGTAAATGGTGAATTTTGATCTTTTCTATAATTTCTCAATGTTTCTCTCTTCTCAACCCCTCTCAAGCTTGAGAAGCTTAATTGGAATGGTTTTTGAATGCTATTGAAATTAATTGATGAATGGTAGTAAAGAATTACATAAATTGATGAATGCTATTGAAGTTAATTGATGAATGATAGTAAAGAATTACATAAATTTCCATTTATGCTTAATTCTAATGGTTTTTATGTAATTTCTCTCTCTCACTCAAGAAATGGTCATACTCTTGGCCCATTCTCAATCCAAATGACGCTTTTCATAAAGCTTTTCCTTAATCCAAGATTAATCTATGCTTAAGGCCAAATTAATGCCTTTTTTTTCTATGCTCTTAGTTTATGTATTTTATGAATTTTGGTTATTCATTCCAATGGGTTAATGATCCAATTAGGGATCATTCTAATCATTCCTTTAATGATAAGCTTTATCTTTTTTTAAAAAAAATTTTAAGATTTATCAGTCATAGTAGCGGAGCTATGGCAAAATTTTTACAAAAATTACACATAAAATAATTTCATTCAAAGCATGAAAAGAGGACTTCCTACCATATTCTAGGAATTATCATCCTAGATTAATTGAAAGAATTTCATTGTAATCATGGAGAAATTGATTTTCATATTATGCATAATTGATTTTCATACATAGAGGTATGCATGAAAGATTATTATTTTTATGTAAAAGTGTTACTTTTATCATATTTGGATTTCATGCATAGAGGTTTGCATAAAAGATTATGTAAAAGTGTTACTTTTATCATATTTGGATTTCATGCGTAGAGGTATGCATAAAAGATTATTATTTTAATATAAAAGTGTTACTTTTATCATAATTGAATTTCATGCATAGAGGTATGCATAAAAGATTATTATTTTAATATAAAAGTATTACTTTTATCATAATTGGATTTCATTCATAGAGGTATGCATAAAAGATTATTATTTTAATGTAAAAGTGTTACTTTTATCATAATTGGATTTCATGCATAGAGGTATGCATAAAAGATTATTATATTAATATAAAAGTGTTACTTTTATCATATTTGGATTTCATGCATAGAGGTTTGCATAAAAGATTATGTAAAAGTTTTACTTTTATCATAATTGGATTTCATGCATAGAGGTATGCATAAAAGATTATTATTTTAATGTAAAAGTGTTACTTTTATCATAATTGGATTTCATGCATAGAGGTATGCATAAAAGTTGATTATTTTATTATAAAAGTGTTACTTTTATCATATTTGAATTTCATGCAGAGGTATGCATAAAAGTTGATTATTTTATTGTAAAAGTGTTACTTTTATCATATTGGATTTCATGCATAGAGGTATGCATAAAAGATATTCTTTTTATACTAAAAGTGTGATTTTCATCATAAATGGATTTTATGCATAACTTAGATGTTAAAGAGAAATTCTTTTATTCTAAAAGCGTAATTCCTACCAAATTGAATTTATGCATAAGAAGATGCATAAAAGATTGATTTTTAATTCAAAAGTGTCATTCTCATCCAAATTAAATTTATGCATAGGAAGATGCATAAAAGAATGGATTTTTAATTCAAAAGTGTTATTCTCATCCAAATTGAATTTATGCATAGGAAGATGCATAAAAGATGGATTTTTAATTCAAAAGTGTCAATTCTCATCTAAATTGAGTTTATGCATAGGAAGATGCATAAAAGATTGAATTTTAATTCAAAAGTGTCATTTCATTTAAAATGAATTTATGCATAGGAAGATGTATAAAAGATTGATTCTTAATTCGAAAGTGTTAGTCTCCTTAAATGGAATTTATGCATAAATAAAATGTGTAGAGAAATCTTATATCAAATATAAGAATTCTCTTGTATTCTATAAAAATAGATATGGGAAGTGATAGGATGTGATAAGAGGCATATGAGATGTGATAGGATGTGATAAGATGTGATAGGATGTGATAAGAGGTGTATGAGATGTGATAAGATGCATATGAGATGAGTTAGGATGTGATAACATGAGTTAAGATGTGATAAGATGTGTATGAGATGTGATAGGATGTGATAAGAGGTGTATGAGACGTGATAAGATGTGATAAGATGCATATGAGATGAGTTAGGATGTGATAAGATGAGTTAAGATGTGATAAGATGTGTATGGGATGAGGTAAGAAGTGTATGTGATGGGATAAGATGTATATGGGTTGTGATAGGGCGAGAATGGATGTGATGTGAAAGAATAGATGTGAAGGCGTATGGGGTTATATGAATAGAAATGTGGAAATAGATGTATGTATGTGGATATGTGGATGTGGAAATGGGAGTGTGGATGTATGAATGTGAAAAGGGATGTATGCATGTAGATGTAGATGTAGATGTATGGATGTGAATGAGAATTTAGATGTGGATGTATACATGGAGATGTGGATGTATGCATGTAGATATAGATGTATGGATCTGAATGAGAATGTGGATGTGGATGTATACATGGAGATGTGGATGTATGCATGTAGATGTAGATGTATGGATGTGAATGTGAATGTGGATGTGGATGTATGCATGGAGATGTGAATGTATGGATGAGATGTGGATGTGGATGTGAATGCATGAATGTGAATGTGAATGGGGATGTGGATGTATGCATGGAGATGTGATGATGTATGCATGTAGATGTAGATGTGTGAATACGGATGTGGATGTGGGATTGGAGGTATGATGTGGATGTACGAACATGGAGGTGTATGTCTACGATTTTCTCTGACATTATATACATTCTACATTGATAATTGAAAGAATAAATTATTTTTTGTATATACATTCTACATCGATAATTAAAATATTAAATTATTTTTTATATTTATATTCTACATTGATAATTGAAAGAATAAATTATTGTTGTATGTTCTCATATTTGTCTCTTTTATATGGTGTGTTTTATTATGATTTCAAATGTAAATTGTTTATTTCAAAGATATTTCTTTGAAAAAAGTAGAGGTGTGAGAAAAATATTTTGCATGCACATGCAAAGAATGGTCCTAGGAACATTCTAGAATTCATTAGATGTTGACACAAGAGGGTGGAGAACGGCCCTAGGGCCATTCTACCATCCACAATGTGATTTGGAATGGCCATAAGACCATTCTAAAGAACATCATATACTGATGGACCTAGGGCCATTCTTTCAAGCACATTCTACAGGTAGAATGGCCCCCTGAGGAGGTTCTACCATTCACAATGTTGATTTTTTATGCATGCACATGTAGAGATTGGCCCTAAGAACATTCTAAAATTCACCAACAGTTGATACAAGAGAGTAGATAATGTCTCTCGGACCATTCTTGGAAGCACAATCTGATTTAGAATGGCTATAAGGACATTCTCTACTCTATTGTGTCAACTCTTGGTGAATTCTAGAATGGCCCTAGGGCCATTCTACCATGCACATTCTTGTTTTTTTATGCATGATAATGTAGAGAATATCCTTAGGATCATTCAGCTTGACGTTTTATGTGGTGTTTAGATTTGCTGTGATAATGCAGGGTCATTGGTGTTTTAATGCAGTGATAATGCAGGGTCATTGGTGTTTTAATGTTGCAAATGATATGAACATTATAAAGACATGAATTGAACAGAAACATTTGACATTCATGATTAAACATTAATGCTAAGAAGCTTCAACAATATTCCTACAGATTAAAATTCTACTGAAGTTGTGGAGGAGTTAGTACAGGCGATAATGAGAGTTGTACAATACAAGACATGTCTAAGAAATCAATGTTGATAGTGGTGTTGGATTTGAATGGATTGCTATTGAAGCGTTGTATTCAACCATCAATGTTGCATCAATCCATTATGTGTGGTCCAAATAGATATTTTATACTCCAACCTAGATGTATAAATTTTTTACAGACTCTTTTTGAAAGATGTAATGTTGGGATATGGTCAACAACAATGAAGGATAATGTTATTCAAATGGTGAGAGCTTTGCGAAAAAAAGTAAGGAAATTACTTCCTTTTTTGCCATTTGGGGTCAAAAGGCTTGTTACACTTATGAAAAAAAGAAACTATTTAGGCCAGACAGTCCAAGTGTCGAGGCAATGTTTAAGCCATTGGAGAGAATGTCTAAATCCTTTGAATGTGATCCCAGGAAGACCGTTCTTATTGATGACTCTCCCTATAATGGATGTGTTACTCCCGCTAGGAACTGCATCTTCCCATCCAAGTTTGATATAGATAAGAAGAATGACAACATTCTTGTGGGGGAATTATTGCCTTACTTGATGTGGCTTGATGATGGTGAGGATTTACATAGAGTGATTGACTCTAACCCCATTATGGGCCAACTCCTAGTGTCGAATGACCATGAATGGTTTAACCTTGTAAGTGGTGTTTTTTATTATTGGAAATATTATAATGTGAAATGGTCATAATTATGATTCAACATAGCTAGATTTCCTCTTGCAAAGAAATTACATGAAATTTATGAGGGTAGTGAAAAAGTAAATTCATTTTATACTAGTGGTCAAAGAGGTGATAAAGGAGCTAGGATTGGTGAAAGGAGTATTCAAAACCTTATCCATAGTTCATCTTAACGCATATAATATTAAGTGTGAGATATCCTACTCAAAGAAGGTTCACACATTTCAGGCATGAAGGCACTGTTGAAATGTCAAGCTCGTATACAGCTGGAGGATAGCACATGGGTGCTGACAGAGTGACAGTATGGTAGATAGATATCGTGTGGTGTGTTTATGACCGCGTCCAGCTGGTCATGTGTGGTGTGGACATTACATTAGGTTTACTTTGTAGTGTGGACATAACACTATGTTGTGTTCTCCTTTGTGTGTGTGAGAGAGATGGTGACTATTGCTTCTCTCCTTCTTTATGATTGATGGTTATGGATTAGGGTTTGCTTCTCTTGTGTGTGCTGTCTACTGCTTCTGTTTTTTATCATGGTATCAGAGCCAAGAGCTCATTAGCTGTGTTGTGAGAGTGAGTGAGAGAAGAGGGAAGAAGAAGAAAAAGCTGTGAAGGGAGCCATTGGAGCTTGGAGAAAAGGAGAAGCTGTGGAGCACACATCGGCATCAGATCTGAGAGATAAGGACCATTGGTGAGTGTAGCAAGACCCCCTCTGCGGATTGCAGGTATCAAAGAGCAGGTTCAGTGAAGATTTGAAGGATTTAGAGCATAATCTTGACTGGTTACTGGCGAGAAATTACTGGCGAGAAAAAAACCAAAAAATTTTTTGTGAAGGAGTATCATTTGGTTTCAACTTTGATCGAGTGTACATTGTTGATGAATCATTATGGGATGTAAATGCACACAATTTTCAAGCATTTGATGTGATTTGGAGAGATTTGGAGCATTACAGGTACTTCATACATTGTGATCGACGACGGGGTACATCTACTACAACTTTTTTTGCAACAATGGGAGATGGTCCGATACAGATTGTTGGAGAGAAGCTTGATCGCACTAACTTTCAAGTGTGGAAGTTTCGAATGAAGAGTTTTTTGAAAGGCAAAGGTTTATGGAGTCTCATCTCGGAGGAAGACCCGGAGCCATATCTACCTCCTCAACCACATAATGCTCAGTTACTGGCTCACAAGCAATGGGTAGAGCGGTCTTCGAAGGTGTTGCATTATTTTTCCATATGTGTAACAGATGCCTTGCTTATTCACATCCAAGATGCAGATACACCGAAAGAAGCATGGGGTATATTATGCCGAATGTATGAGACAGACACTCGTGCAAGGAAGATACAACTAAAGCAACAGATTCACAGTGTAACACGAAGGAATCGGAGTATACATGAGTATGTTCAGGAAATCAAGGGTTATGCAGATTCCTTGTCATCAATCCATGCCCCGATGGATGATGATGATTTGGTTGCTCTCACATTACGTGGTTTAGGCAAAGAATACAAATCTTTTGATACTTCCATCTCAGTAAGGTTGGGAGGAATGCCAGACTTTAATGAGCTTGTGTCATTGCTCATTGTGGAAGAATTGAAGCTTGGCCTTGGTGGTATGAGTGTTATAGGTGGTGCATCCTCGTCAAGCAATGATGAGCATGCAAGGAATCAGGCTTTTTACTCATCTAGAGGCTTTCGAGGTAGGGGGAGATTTACCCCTCGAGGCCGTGGAGGATGTGGTTGGAATGACAGGTCTACTCAACCACAATCAAATCAGAATTTTCAGAATTCACAGTCCTCATTTGGATCACGTGGAGGTCGTGGATTTCAATCCCATAGGGGGAGATTTGGAACAGGTGCTCGTGGTGGTAGAGGACGATGGCAAGGTCCTCAACAAAATTTGAATGGGATTGAATGTCACTATTGTGGAAAACTTGGACATATGGCAAAAGATTGTTACAAAAAGCAGAATGATATGAGGAATGGAAGACCACAACATGGAAATTATGCATCTACCAGTAACAATGATGGGAGTTCGAATCATCTTTTTGCAATGAAGCATGTTATGGGGACAATGGATTCTCAGAATGCAGGAGATGAGTCATGATATATGGATTCAGGTGCCTCAAACCACATGACATGTCATGGGGAGTGGTTTGAGAAGATGCAACCATTGGATACAAATGGTTATGTGGTCACAGGAGATGATACTCAGCATCTTATAACACATGTTGGCAGTGTGCCATGATGGAAATGTGAAGAATATGTCAGAAGTGTTATATGTACCATCCATCACAAAGAATTTGGCATCAGTAGGCCAAATGGTTGAGCAGGGATTACAAGTAAGATTCAATGAGAATGGCTGTTTTGTGGAAGACTTTAAGCATGGCTGTAGATTGATTGCCAAGGGCAAGAAGGAAGGAAGGTTGTTCAAATTGGATGCAGGCATACCAGAATTGAGCTCAGCCATGTTTTCAAAGAGCAATGGGATTGTGCAGGACATTGACATGTGGCACAAGAGGATTGGGCATGTCAATATACAGAGATTAAAGAACATGCAAACAAGAGGCATTGTCAGTGGATTGCCTCGATTCAAATATGATGGACATATGCATGTTTGTGAAGCCTGTCAGTTTGGAAAGCAGGCAAGGTTGAGGTTTCCTAGAGAAGGAAACATGAGTAATAGACCACTTGAGATAGTGCACAGTGATGTATGGGGCCCAGCACAAAACCCATCTATCAAAGGCAGTCTATACTATGTGACATTTATAGATGATTTCAGCAGGATGACATGGATATATTTTTTGAGAGAGAAGAGTGAAATGCTGGAAAAATTCATGGATTTCAAAGCTCTTGTAGAAAAACAATATGGCTGTTGGATTAAGTGTCTGAGAACAGATGGAGGTGGTGAATACACCTCAAAAGCTTTTGAGCATTTCTTGCGGAAGCATGGGATAAGGAGACAGTTGACATGCAGGTATACACCTCAGCAGAATGGTGTGGCTGAGAGAAAGAATCGAGTCATATGTGAAGTGGCAAGGGCAATGCTCAATGAAAAGAGCATGCCAGATTACTATTGGGCAGAAGCATGTGCTACTGCAGTGTATATCCTGGACAAAACACCTACAGCAGCCATTCATGGAAGCACGCCAGAGATGCGGCTTACAGGTTACAGGCCAGACATTGGACATCTGAAAGTCTTTGGATGTGTAGCTTATGTTCATGTGCCTGATGAAAGAAGACGGAAGTTGGATCCTAAAGCAGAGAAATGTGTATTTGTTGGATATGCACAGGATCAAAAGGCCTACAAATGTTATAACCCTCAAACTAGACAAGTAGTCATCTCACGTGATGTGGTATCCTAAAGCAGAGAAATGTGTATTTGTTGGATATGCACAGGATCAAAAGGCCTACAAATGTTATAACCCTCAAACTAGACAAGTAGTCATCTCACGTGATGTGGTGTTTGATGAGCTTGCTAGTTGGTACAAAGCCAAAGATGAAGGAGTCATTGACTCACTTGAGGCTAATGTGCCTGTGAACTTGCCATCACAAGCAAGTTCTAGTTCTACTACTATGTCTGGGCCAGCAGAGCAGAAGCTGAGAGTAGTAGCAGTGTACGTCCATGGTCAGGACGTTTGAGACAAGAGAGTGTGAGCACTGGGAGTAGTGCTATGGATAAAGGCAAGAAGAAAGTTGAAGGAATTGGGATCACAGGCTATGAGTCCTCTAGTTCAGAAAGTTTGGATGAGGAGCTCGAAATACCTGTTTTACACACACCTGCTGGTGCTAGGCAGGACAGATATGTACCACCACATGCTCGTGTTACAGGTGTACAGAGTGACCCGCATGCATTGCGGAGATCCCAGAGAGTCAGATATCCAGTTGAAAGATTGACATATAGAGATTTTGCTATGCACTATGCATACATGACATCTAAAGCATGTGGAGCCTACATGCTATACAGAGGCTATTGGAGAGCATGTATGGGAGAAAGCCATGGATGAAGAGACGGATGCTTTGGACAAAAATGATACATGGGAATTGGCTGAGTTATCTCAAGGAAAGAATGCAATTGGTTGCAAATGGGTGTATAAGGTAAAGTGCAAGTCAGATGGCAGCCTAGAGAGACATAAGGCAAGGCTGGTCGCTAAAGGATATGCACAAACTTATGGTCTTGATTATGATGAAACTTTTAGCCCAGTGGCTAAGATGGCTACAGTGAGGTCTATCATTGCACTAGCAGCACAAAAAGGTTGGGCCTTACATCAAATGGATGTAAAAAATGCCTTCTTGAATGGTGATCTACAAGAAGAGGTGTACATGGAACAGCCAGAAGGATATGTACATCCAAAATATCCTACTTTCGTTTGCAGGTTAAAGAAAGCACTCTATGGTTTGAAGCAAGCACCTCGTGCTTGGAGTGACAAGATCAGCAGATATCTTGTCAGTATTGGATTTGTGGTTGGAAATGCAGATTCTTCACTTTATGTGAAGAAGACACATGATGGTATCGTGATGACAGTCATTTATGTTGATGATTTGACTATCACAGGTGATTGTGGGAAAGGCATTGATGAGGTTAAGGCCTCTTTATGCAAAGAGTTTGATATGAAAGACCTTGGTGATTTAAGGTTCTTTCTTGGCATTGAGGTGATTAGAACAAGCAAGGGTATATGGTTGGTGCAAAGGCAATATGCACTTGACATGCTGGCAAAGTATGGTATGACAGCATGCAAACCAATGTTGACACCATTAGAGCAAAACATGAAGCTTAGGGCTGATTTGGGTGATGAGCTTGATGATATCACCATGTACAGGCAAATGGTTGGTAGCCTTATCTACATGACCATTACGAGGCCAGATCTCAGTTATGCAGTTGGTTTGGTGAGTCAGTTTATGCAGAGTCCTCGTAAACCTCACTTGGATGCTATGAGACGTATTCTGAGATACGTCAAAACTACCGTGCACTATGGTCTTTTCTATGAGGCAGGAAAAGACATGCATGTCTATGGATATACAGATGCAGATTGGGCCGGTAGTGCATATGACAGGAGATCTACCAGTGGCTATGTTTTTAGCCTTGGTAGTGGAGCTGTGAGTTGGAGCAGTAAAAAGCAACCTACAGTTGCTTTATCTACCACAGAGGCAGAGTATCGTGGAGCAGTCATAGCTGCATGTGAGGCTATGTGGTTGAAAAAGTTGCTAGATGATGTCAGGTTACAGAGTGATATGAGAGTTGTCATTCATTGTGACAACATGAGTAGTATTCAGCTTGCTAGCAATCCAGTTTATCATGCCAGGACCAAACATATTGAGGTCCACTATCACTTCATCAGAGAGAAAGTGCTAGATGGGCATGTTGATTTGACATATGTGCAGACAGATGAGCAGGTTGCACATATCTTTACCAAAGCACTTGGTAAGGATAAGTTCGAGTATTTCCGTACTAGATTGGGAGTCCTAGAGATGGACATGTCGAGCTTGAGGGGGAGTGTTGAAATGTCAAGCTCGTATACAGCTAGAGGATAGCACATGGGTGCTGACAGAGTGACAGTATGGTAGATAGATATCGTGTGGTGTGTTTATGACCGCGTCCAGCTGGTCATGTGTGGTGTGGACATTACATTAGGTTTACTTTGTAGTGTGGACATAACACTATGTTGTGTTCTCCTTTGTGTGTGTGGGAGAGATGGTGACTATTGCTTCTCTCCTTCTTTATGATTGATGGTTATGGATTAGGGTTTGCTTCTCTTGTGTGTGCTGTCTACTGCTTCTGTTTTTTATCAGGCACCATAATTGATTTCATTAGCTAAAAGGTTGGGTTGCAGAGGAGGAACTAGCATGAAGGCTCAATCTTTGAGGCATTTATTAATAAATTTCTAAACAAATATGGTCTCTTGAATATCAAAACGAGTAACACAAAAGGTGCCACTCTATTAAAAATTTCCACCGTAATAGACAATGGAATATAATGTATCTATATTCTAACTCAAGCGACTTGTTTCATGCAAGTTTTTATAGGCTTATGAATCGATCAAAGAGGTGTTCTCAAAATGATACTAGCTTTCATAGGATCAAGATCTTTAAACCAATGTAGTACTTGGAAGTTTAGAAGTGCAAGCAAAGAAATGTATAGACGTGAACCCTTATTGACAGTGTTTGTAAGAGGTTTTTCCAAAGGAGGGAAATCATTATGTTACATTACTCCTAATACTTCAAGACATTTTTCAATGTTATACTTATCTCTTAATAAAATGTTAAAGTTTATGTTCATGAAAACCTTTAACCCTTATGGCAAGAGTTAATAAAGTGTTCTCAAAATGATAATAGCTTGGATATGATCAAGAACTTTGACTTCTTTCTTAATAAAGTGTTCTAAAAATGATAATAGCTTGCATAGGATCAAGAACTTTGAACCAATGTAGTACTTAGAATTTTAGAACTTCAAGCAAAGAATTGTATAGACGTGAACCCTCATTGACAATGTTTGTAAGGCATTTTTCCAAGGAGGGAAATCATTATGTTACATTACTCCTAATATCTCAAGACATTTTCCAACGTATTTAACTTCTGTCTTTATAAAACGTTAAATTTTATGTTCACGATAACCTTAATACCTTCTAGAAAGAGTTCTCTTAAACTTTAGTGTCTATTTTTTTGTATTTTATTGGAGTGGATAATAAGTTGTAGTGCATCCTAACCTAAGGGGGCTCTGTTGATTTGAATATAAGAAGAAATTCTATTAATGAATTTATTAAAGTTTATGTTCTCAATAACTTTAATCTTCATGGGGTAAGAGTTATCTTGTACTTTTTGTGGTATTTTGAACGAGTGGAGCTTGAGTCGGAGCCCATCCTAGTCTAAGGGGGATCTTTTGATTTGAATATAAGAAGATTATGAAAGGATCTTAATGAGTTTATTAAAGTAATTTATGTTCACTGACACCTTAAACCTTTGTGGCAAGAGTTTTCTTAAACTTTGGTATACTTTTTGTGTTATTTCATTGGACTAGAATCTAAGTCGGGGTGCATCCTACAAGAGCAAGAATCTAAGTCGGGGTACTCCTTTGATTTCAATACAAGAGCTGTTTACAAAACTTTAGGGTTCAATGTAAATAAAACAAAACCATGTAGCTTATTATATCAAGTCATGTAACACCTTTTTAAGCACCGTTCATGATTGAGAGATAAAGTATGTAATAGGTGTTTACTTGTCAAGAAACACAAAGATTCTTAATGGAGATTTGTACATATACACAAGGACTATATGTCTGTCAGGATTATCTATAATTGTGTATTCATTTGACGCCATGTACAACTTTGGACACATTCTAAGATGTTATATGTGTCTTGTTTGCGTGCAAATTAGAGAATGGCCCTATGGCACTTCGACACACCTTGTGCTTTAGTAGAACACAATGCTCATGGTAGAATGGCTCTATGGCCATTCTCGAACCCCTTTCACTTTATAAGAAAAACAATGCGTATGGTAGAGTGGCCCTAGGGCCATTCCATATCCTTTATGCTACATACAAGAAAGAGTGTGCATGGCAGAATGGCCCTAGGGTCATTCAATAATCTGGCATGCATGGTAGATGTAGAGTGGCCCTAGTAGGGACATTCTTAACATCCTATTATTAATATACTTATCTCACCTTTGATTTTTCAAGTGCTTGTTTCAAACCAAATCTTTTTTGTAATGTTCCCCTTACTAGCATAAGAGACAAGTTCTATAAAAACATTACTGATTTGAACATTTTTTTAATACACGAGTCTATAGATTGAGCGGCCTTATTTCTAATTTCTTATTGGGAAATAAGAAAACCCTTTAAAAACTCAAAAAATAGACCAATCTAAGAATGATATTTTTCCATTTTATCTAATATGGTGTTCAATTCCTACCACTTCTTAGCAGCCTACGAGTTACCTCCTCTCTTAAGAGAGGACCCAAATGAAAAAACATTTGATTTGGGTGGAAGCATGGAGCCTTAGGGGTTCACCTAAAAATGTGTAAGTGTAGTACGTGAGTTAATCTCGAGGGGCATATTAATTCAAAAAAGTTATATAATTACATTTACAGGAGGGGTTTTTAAAATGAACCAAAACTACCTTCCATAAAGCAAGATAGAGAGCTAATAGAGATTTCCACTGCCATTGGATGGGATGAACAAATCCCACCCCTTAAGAGCTACTTTTTATCTCAAGGCAAGACCCAAATTGAACATTGTTTAACTTGGGTGTGAAAGGTAAAAGAACCTTTAAGGTAGAGTGCCACTAGATCTTGCAACCACTTGATAAGAGGAATCTATATATGTTAATGAAAGAAGTGTGTGTGGTAGGTGGTTACTCGGGACATCACCGATCGAGGGGCTACAATTCTAGATTACTTTGCTAGAATTGGACCCTTACTAGAGTATGAAAGGGACTACATGGGCATTATATTAATGAGGAGTGGGATGAGGTGTGCTTGAGTCCTTGTAATTACCCCCTTTTCATGCTACCAAAGATCTAGGGAAATAGTATTTCAAGGGTGACATCAGTGATTATGCTCAACAAGAGCAACAGAGGGATGTGGTGTTATATGCACATTATGTGTGCATATACTAGGAGGCTAACCCACATTAGGCTTGTGAGCATGGGAACAAGCTCTAGTGGAGCATGCGTTAGGACTAACCTTATGGGTTAAGGTTAGGGTTAGGCATCCAAGGGTCACACATGGGAAATGGAGAGTCAAGAGTCACTTGAGGGCCCTCCTATATAATAGGGGCATGGTGCACACTCAAGGGGGGCTTAGGGGCTTGAGGCTTGGAGGCTTAGGCTATGGTCTCTTGATGTTAGCTTAAGGCTCGATTATGTTATGCACTCTTGTGTAGAGGATCATAACTACTCACCTACCATTTCACACTTTAGCTACATGCTATTGGATTGGAGTTATACCTTGATGGTATGGGACATCAAGGTAAAGGTATGATATATTTCATTATAATTCATGTGTGCATCCCTTGGGCTCGGGGTGGATGGATGAGTTTATGTGTGATTTATGCATGTTTATGCATAACAATTATCTAGAGAGATCTTAGGGTTTTAACAGTGGTATCAAAGCAATCTCTAGTTAATTGTTGTTGATTTTTCTTTTTTATTACAATTTTTGGCATTTCTTTTGAAGTAAATTTTAATATTTACTAATAAAAATGTTATTTTGTTGATTTGTGTTGATGATTTGCACGTGGATCGTCGATATGGCAATTGGAACGTGTGTTACTACTATTCAATGGATGAATTGACGTTGTAGGGGAATTTCGTGAGTTTAATGCTATTTTTTCCTATTTGTTATGGTTTAAAATAAGCATTAATGGAAATTTTTACAAAAATACCACATACTTTACTGTGGATATTTTTGGTAGAATGGATTCCCTAAATTTCCAAAATTTTTTAAGAATTTTGTCCTACTTCTTAGAAAATTTTTGAGCATTTTTATGGTTAAAAATGTATTTTTTATACATTTTTGCGGGTTTTTCCGTGGGTATGCTATCAAATTTTTTGCCATTTATTTTGCTAAAATGCAGTAGGAGGCAGCATGTTGATGCATGGAATGCTCTCTCATGTGCGTGGGACCCTCTTTGCCTCTCAAATCTGATTTTTCTCATCTATTTTTCTCTCGCCCGTGTGAACTCCTTTTAATACAGATTTTTTAATTAAACATTAATCATAATTAATATTTAATTATGATTAAGTAAATTTTTAATTAAAGCTTAATCCTCCTTTATTAATAGAGAAGGAGGGGGTGGAGAATGAGAAATGAAATGGAGAAGAAGGAGAGGAGAGAGGGGAGAGGAGAGAGGGAGTCTCCACTCCCTCTCCATTTGTTGGCGCACGACGCAGGGGGGAGGCTGCAATGCAGCCTGCGGGCAAAAATCACCCCCCTCCCTAAATAAATTTCCATAAGCTTTTTAATAAAGCTTATTAAGCTTTGTTTTTTTAATGATTTTTTTTAATTTTAAAAAAAGCTTTTGAAAATTCTTTTAAAAAAGCTTGGAAAAAAGCCTTAAAAATAGAGGAAATTTGACATTTAAGAAAAAAAAATCTTTGGAAATTTTTGAATTTTTTTCTCTTAAAACCTTTTGGCTTTTCATCTTCCGGGAAACTTTTTAGCTTTCCATATTCTGGAAAATCTTTTGACCTTTCGGATTCCGGAAACTTTTGACCTTTCACATTTCGATTTTTTTTGTCTTTTCATTTTCGCGAAACTGTTGGCTTTCCGTATTCCATGAAAACCATTGTTGGGATTCCAAAATTTTTTGACCGTTCGTATTCTAAATGCGTTCGTCGAGGTAAATTAAAATTTTTTAAAAATTCCTAAAATTAGACAAAGGTTATTTAAAATTTTGAGAAATTGTGGGGTTGGTGTTTGGCATGTGGTATATCCATTCAGGCACTTGTGACCATTTAAATCCCTTTAAAAATATATTTTTTGACCCAAAAATTTAAAAAATCCATTAAAATTATAGATTTTCATTGGATTTGAGAATTGTTGGGCGAAATTGGAAATTTCGTGAACGATGGGATTCTTAGGAAAAATAAGGAATATTTTAGAAATTATTTTTAAAAATCTTAGAAATTGGTATTTTTAAATTATAAATGGTATTTTGGCAAATCTAATTGCAAAAATGTTTTTGAAAAAATATATGTTTGCAATGCCATAATATAGGTTTGGTGGAATTCAAAATTATCATATTTTGAGGCTCTATAAAATTAGAGAAAATTTGAAAAAAAAATCATGATAATTCTTTTTCTCAAGAATTTAATATTTTCGAGGGTTATTTAACGTTGAAGTACATTTTCACGTGTTGATATTAGATAGATGCGGGTTATTCGTATATTATTAATACAATTATATCTCGTATTAATAGTTATTTTTGTTTGGATTAATTCTAAACGAAGTTTTCATGATTTTTTGCCATCGTTTAGCCATTATTTTTGGACATGTTCCATACTTTTGATGGCTAGAATCTGCGTTCAAAGTGTGTCTCACCTTTGACACTTTTTCATGATAATTTATTTTGCACTTGTTTAAGTGTGGTCTATGCTTAATTTCCTAAGCCTAAGACAAATTCTATCATGGGTCAGTTGATCGATTTGTTTTGGTGGATTTTATTGGATGTTTTCCAAGTTTTATATGGACTCATCAGGTTCTGCCTAGATCACTTGTGTCTACGAGTTTTTTAATGAGTGTTACACACATGTTTCACTTGCTTACTTTGGAGTTTTGTTTGAACGACACTACGTTCATATACTCCGGATTGATGAGTTGGCCACCAATTTTAATGCTTCTTTTGGCATGATTAATGACCATTAGATGCCATGCATTGATTGTTATGATCAACTATGGTTTTAATGGATTTGAGGAGCTTGTATGCTTTTATCCATGGTTTTATAAGGATCTTTTGATCTTTTGGGATAATATCATGTGCTTTGAATGTAAGATCCCTGTTCCCACCGAGCAACGGATTCGGGGTACTGGCAGCGGAAGTAGCGCTTCTCGCGCGGGACAGGGGTCCCACACTCGGGGCCTCGCCCACGGATATCCGGATAAGAGACTAATCCGTCGGTTGTTCCAAAACCGAACCCGGAAAAACTTCCTTTACCGGAAAGCACGGGCGATTCCACCAGGATAACTTTTTACTCTAACGTAGTCAAGATCATTTCTGATCGAGATGATCCGATTACATCTATAAGATACTTAGTCAGTTCAAGGAAGAAACTTGCACTTGGATCATTGGGATCAACGCTTTTTTCCCCATTCAAGAGGCACAGCCGTTGATTCCTATCCATAGAACAGTTTCTGTCCGGGATTTATTTTTTTTTCTATCGTAAAAACAAAAGTTTGAGTCTCGATTTACGGATCCATCAGTCCAGCCTAACCCCATCCAATCCCATGGGTTAGCCAACCGCCCAACCACTGTAGTGATGGGATCCAATTAAAAATTTGGTTAGGTTTTGTCCCGGGTACCAAGGAAAAGAGTTCCAAGGCCCCCTAGCCGGATGTTCATGCAAAATAAAACTAGTCACACCACTCACACACCCAATATGAAATTGCCTTTTTTCAACCAGATTCAACCAGTTTAAAACAATCCTTTAATAAAACCATAGTATCATTGATCACCATCTTCCAATTTATCCAATTGATTCTTAATTTCCCATCATTCCTTCATCAGAGTATCTATGGCATCATTGGCAACTAGAACGCTCAGGAGCCGTTTCGATAGCTCCTAGCCCATAATACTTGGCAATATAATCACTTAACAAGATGGACTCTCGTTGAAGATCAGCAAGATCAACCAACAGATCCATATAAGGAGCCATGGACTCATCCATTGAAGACCAGCAAGGTCAATCAACCAGATCCATGCTCGATTTCAGAAAACAACTCCAACTCTGTTCCAATATCTTCCTCGACGCACGCGTGGGTATCCTAGGCAACCCAGAGCCCGAGCACCGTATGGTCAGCACCCTCTAGGATCCTTCGCAGGTAACCTAGCGCTTCACGCATAGGCCGCTTCCTTGGCCCCTCATCCACCGTACCGGAAGCTCACCATTTTAATCGCACCGAGGCTGGTCAAGACCTCGGCCGACCTTGCTACGCGAGACGTCCTTCATTGACTCCCCGTCAGTAGTTGCAACTTTCTCATCACGACCTTAATCACAAGACGGTCAAAATGCTCCCCCCAGCATTCTTGACATAAAACAATCATTTACAAACAGCATTTACAAACAGTTTACAATACAATTTCTATTTTAACTTTCATTTTTCCACATTATCCCTCCTCAATCTACATTACTTATTCCATATTCCATTTATATGTATACTCATCCCATCACCTCATTTCCATCTCATCACTTCAGATTCCCTCACATCACAATCGTATATTCACATCCATACATCCACAACTATATGCGTGCATTCACATCTACATGCATACATCTACATCCCTATGCATACATCCACATCCACATTCACATTCACCTCCATACATCTACATCTACATGCATACATCCACTCCACATTCACATCCACATCTATACATCTACATCTACATGCATACATCCACCTCTACATCCACATCTACGTCTATACACCTACATCTACATGCATACATCCACATCTCCATTCACATCTACATCTATACATCTACATCTACGTATACATCCACATCTCCATTCCCATCTACATCTATACATCTACATCTACATGTATACATCCATATCTCTATTCACATCTACATCTATACATCTACATCTACATATATACATCCACATCTCCATTCTCATCTACATCTATACATCTACATCTTCATGCATCCACCCACCTCCACATCCACATCTACATCTATACATCTACATCTACATGTATACATTCACATCTCTATTCACATCTACATCTATACATCTACATCTACATGTATACATCCACATCTCCATTCTCACCTACACCTATACATCTACATCTACATGCATCCACCCACCTCCACATCTACATCTACATCTATACATCTACATCTACATGCATACATCCACCTCCACATCCACATCCGTATCTATACATCTACATCTACATGTATACATCCACATCCACATCTATACATCTACATCTACATGCATACATCCACATCTCCGTTCACATCTACATCTATACATCTACATCTACATGCATCCATCCACCTCCACATCCACATCTACATCTATACATCTACATCTACATGCAAACATCCACATCTCCATGCATAATAAAATTCTTTTAATTAATCTAGGATTGATAGTTCCTAGAATATGGTAGGAGTCCTCTTTTTATGCTTTGAATGAATTTATTTTATGCGTAATTTTTATAAAAATTTTGCCATAGCTCCACTACTATGACTGATAAATCTCAATTTTTTTTCTAAGGGATAAAGCTTATTATTAAGGATATAATTAGAATGGTCTCTAATTGGGTCATCAATCCATAATGGATTGAATCATCAATGTGCATAAACTAAAAGCATAGCAAAAAGCCATTAATTTGGCCTCAAGCATAGCTTAATCTTGGATTAAGGAAAAGCTTTATGAAAAGCTTCATTTGGATTGAGAATGGGTCATGAGTATGACCATTTCTTGAGTGAGAGAGAGAAATTACATAAAAACCATTAGAATTTAAACATAAATGGAAATTAACTTCTATAGTATTTATTAAATTATGTAACTCTTCACTACTATTCACCAATTAACTTCAATAGCATTTAAAAAAACCATACTAATTAAACTTCTCAAGCTTGAGAGGGGTTGAGAAGAGAGAATCATTGAGAAATTATAGAGAATATCAAAATTCAATATACTTACCTTATGATTTGCTTGATTCTTTATTCACGGTAGAGGCCCCCAACCAATCAATTGGTTTAGTATGTTGATGGAGCCACCAATGGGGATTGAAGAAGGAGAGAAGTATCAAAAACTAGTGAATTATTAAAGAATTCACAGTTCTTGGCTTAGGTAGAGTAGAGTAACAATGCCTAAGACACTCTATATTTTGGCTTAGGTGGAGTAGAATAATAAAGCATAAGACACTATATGTTTTGGCTTAGGTGGAGTAGAGTAACAAGCATAAGACACTATATATTTTGGCTTAGGTGGAGTAGAGTAACAAAGCATAAGACACTATCTATTTTGGCTTAGGTGGAGTAGAGTAACAAAGCATAAGACACTATCTATTTTGGCTTAGGTGGAGTAGAGTAACAAAGCATAAGACACTATATGTTTTTTTCAACAAGGGGAGGCTTCTATTTATAGGAAAATTTGAGCTCCTAATCAAACAAACTGATTCTAGAATTTTCCAAGTCAGTTTGGTCACTTTTTGACCATTTTTAGGTCAGTTAAGTTAACTTTTTGGAACTAGACTTGAATTAGGAGAGAGGAGAGATAAAATATCTCAATTTTTATGAGTTTAAAACTCATTCAAGCATGTGAAATATGCACCTCCTTTAAAGAACTCCCCTTCCTTACATATGTGTCATAATGGAATCATTTTAATATTGCTCATAGTTTTTTATTAATAAACCTTGTACATTTTCAACTCTTCATCTTATGTGAAATATGCACCTCCTTTAAAAAAACTCCCCTTCCTTACATATGTGTCATAATGGAATCATTTTAATATTGCTCATAGTTTTTTACTAATAGACCTTGTACATTTTCAACTCTTCATCTTATGTGAAATATGCACCTTCTTTAAAGAACTTCCCTTCCTTACATATGTGTTTATTTACTAATAAACCTTGTACATTTTCAACTCTTCATCTTATGTGAAATATGCACCTCCTTTAAAGAATTCCCCTTCCTTACATATGTGTTTATTTACTAATAAACCTTGTACATTTTCAACTCTTCATCTTATGTGAACATTTACTCAATTTTGGTTATCTTCTTTTGCAATTTGGATTTATTTCCTCCCTACACATGGATTGATGCTATTGGCCCATAGGAACCTTAATTGGACCATAATCAAAAAAATTTCTGAAAATCTAAACCCTTTAGACTAAGGTTCTTTATACCTATTTCCAATTAACTCCAATTGCACATTGGAAAATTCTTTTTTGAATTTCTGTTTCAGGGGAACTTATTTTAATAAGATGAGTTATTTTTCTATCCAAAAATATTCATAATCTGAATATTCTCTCTCTATAATAATTTTCTCTCTCTAGGCTAAAACAATTAGAACAAGGTCTTTATATTTCTGAAGAGGGATTGATTACAGGGGAAGATACTAGACATCAAAAAGGGGTTGGGGGAGGAATCTTACATTCTACCCCACTTAAAAAACGCGAGATGTCCTCATCTCGCAACTTGGGATAATTTCGTAAGATGCACGAATATGAGACTTAGAGAAAAATTTTAATCAAGATTAACCACCAAGAAAAGTCTTAAGGAAGGCAAGATTCAAAATAAGAACAAGATTTAAACTTTATTCATTCTCGGAACTTATACAGTAAAGATAGAAGAACTCTTTACACTTCCATAAGCCCGTCCATCATATGGTCACAAAAGCAATCCTCACAAGCTGAACAAGTATAGGGTAACTCATCTATGGGAATGATTCTGCTGGTTATTGCCGCACCTATCTCAGTGGTATGAGGTGATCTAACAAAAGGACCTCTGAGAGGCAATCCAAAAACGGGATAAAGGCATATCTTCTCATGAGGAAGAAAACACGCTAGTAAGAAGACCCGCTCAGAAAACCCAAGATGCCTTGATCTCATGACACAGTAGTATCGGGGACCCAAACCCAAAGCTTCAATAACCATGGCCAAGCGGACATTGTTACGAAAGTGCTGCTGACCCCAGGGTGTTACCCTAGTTATGTTTTGATAGGTCCGCCATTTGGTCTGCGCTACAGAAGTTCCTAGGTGAGGAAAAAGTGAGCACTCATATTGTTCTATAAAGTCTTTCTTCACAGACTCTCTTGCGTCTTGAAGGTGAGAAATCATCATGGATAAAACTAGTTCTTGTTGCCAAGCCATGAAGGAGATTAAGAAAGAAAGGAGATTGATGGGAGTAAGATTACTGTGAGCGACAAGTAAAAGTTATGACTTATATAAAGGAAGGAGCTAGCGTAACCTAGAAGCCAACGGTAACTTGCCACTGAAGTTTTACCGTCTTTCCATGATTTGTGTTTGACACATTTTTCTATAGAAGGCATTAAGAATTTTGAGATGAGGAGATAAAAGAAACTTGTAGGCTAAGTCACCTACTTTCATTGAATTCAGATATAAGGATCACAATATCTGGGGGATAACTTCTTATACTCCCCAAGAGATAAAGAACTTCTTTTGGGCCATACTCGAATGAAAACCAAAACCTTGGTATCCAAAACACCGATTCTCACTTTTAAACTCATTGTTCTAAATCCTTAAAATAGGCGTGACTCCTGAGAAGTATTTTAGGAAAAGGGTATTCCTTTTTTAAACAGAAACTTTCTTTTATTTTAGAGAGGGAATAATTATAAGATCAGAAAGGGAGATTCTTACTCGTGTATACCTCGAAGGCTGGGGAAGAATCTTACATTCTACCCCACTTAAAAAGTGCGAGATGTCCTCATCTCGCAAGGTAGAGGACAGCTCTTTTTCTTAAGATCCAAATTTTATTCTGGGGTTCCTTATATTCTGGTCAACCCAACAGAACACTGGGATAATTATCCCTTATATAGAACTCATCATTAAATAACAATTCATTTAACATGATAATGGTCCATTAGACCGAAAAATTTCCTTCGGAACATTCCTCCACGGAAACTTCAGTCAAGCAAGTTCTCAATTTGACATCCCTTAACTTGATCTACCGGTCAAGTATTAATAGCAGCAATCTGACAGCACAACCCACTAATCGCATAGTGATTTGCTGAATTCATTATCATCATTCTAGTTATGAATATCATCACAGGGACTCGTCCCATTCCCCCTCATTGTGGTTTCATTATATTTCAACTAATTTTTAAAAATCAACATTTTTCAATCAGCATTTTCAATCAGAATCCAAATCAATTCATTCATTCTCAAACAGAATTAAAAATCATATCAATCACATTCGAAATCATCATCTAGATAGCATTAACGCTTATAATTTCAAGTCTTAGATTTACTCGTATATACTGTCAGTAAAGAGCTGCAGTATACTCTCGGTATATACGGGTAGTCACGGCCCTTGGAATTATAAGGTAAATACTATCATGTCTAGGCCTCAAGCAAGTCAGGGTTTCTATATAATTGCGGTACTTCCATCTGAAGAACCAATTACCAAATTATGAATTTCAGTTTGAATATCAAATTGTATGAGTTATATCACACAATTATAACCTTTTTGTGTTTCTTGATAAATTTTTGACATATTTATCTTCTCAGTTGATCTTTATTAACCAAAGGCTCTGATACCAACTGTAAGATCCCTGTTCCCACCGAGCAACGGATTCGGGGTACTGGCAGTGGAAGTAGCGCTTCTCGCGCGGGACAGGGGTCCCACACTCGGGGCCTCGCCCACGGATATCCGGATAAGAGACTAATCCGTCGGTTGTTCCAAAACCGAACCCGGAAAAACTTCCTTTACCGGAAAGCACGGGCGATTCCACCAGGATAACTTTTTACTCTAACGTAGTCAAGATCATTTCTGATCGAGATGATCCGATTACATCTATAAGATACTTAGTCAGTTCAAGGAAGAAACTTGCACTTGGATCATTGGGATCAACGCTTTTTTCCCCATTCAAGAGGCACAGCCGTTGATTCCTATCCATAGAACAGTTTCTGTCCGGGATTTATTTTTTTTTCTATCGTAAAAACAAAAGTTTGAGTCTCGATTTACGGATCCATCAGTCCAGCCTAACCCCATCCAATCCCATGGGTTAGCCAACCGCCCAACCACTGTAGTGATGGGATCCAATTAAAAATTTGGTTAGGTTTTGTCCCGGGTACCAAGGAAAAGAGTTCCAAGGCCCCCTAGCCGGATGTTCATGCAAAATAAAACTAGTCACACCACTCACACACCCAATATGAAATTGCCTTTTTTCAACCAGATTCAACCAGTTTAAAACAATCCTTTAATAAAACCATAGTATCATTGATCACCATCTTCCAATTTATCCAATTGATTCTTAATTTCCCATCATTCCTTCATCAGAGTATCTATGGCATCATTGGCAACTAGAACGCTCAGGAGCCGTTTCGATAGTTCCTAGCCCATAATACTTGGCAATATAATCACTTAACAAGATGGACTCTCGTTGAAGATCAGCAAGATCAACCAACAGATCCATATAAGGAGCCATGGACTCATCCATTGAAGACCAGCAAGGTCAATCAACCAGATCCATGCTCGATTTCAGAAAACAACTCCAACTCTGTTCCAATATCTTGCTCGACGCACGCGTGGGTATCCTAGGCAACCCAGAGCCCGAGCACCGTATGGTCAGCACCCTCTAGGATCCTTCGCAGGTAACCTAGCGCTTCACGCATAGGCCGCTTCCTTGGCCCCTCATCCACCGTACCGGAAGCTCACCATTTTAATCGCACCGAGGCTGGTCAAGACCTCGGCCGACCTTGCTACGCGAGACGTCCTTCATTGACTCCCCGTCAGTAGTTGCAACTTTCTCATCACGACCTTAATCACAAGACGGTCAAAATGCTCCCCCCAGCATTCTTGACATAAAACAATCATTTACAAACAGCATTTACAAACAGTTTACAATACAATTTCTATTTTAACTTTCATTTTTCCACATTATCCCTCCTCAATCTACATTACTTATTCCATATTCCATTTATATGTATACTCATCCCATCACCTCATTTCCATCTCATCACTTCAGATTCCCTCACATCACAATCGTATATTCACATCCATACATCCACAACTATATGCGTGCATTCACATCTACATGCATACATCTACATCCCTATGCATACATCCACATCCACATTCACATTCACCTCCATACATCTACATCTACATGCATACATCCACTCCACATTCACATCCACATCTATACATCTACATCTACATGCATACATCCACCTCTACATCCACATCTACGTCTATACACCTACATCTACATGCATACATCCACATCTCCATTCACATCTACATCTATACATCTACATCTACGTATACATCCACATCTCCATTCCCATCTACATCTATACATCTACATCTACATGTATACATCCATATCTCTATTCACATCTACATCTATACATCTACATCTACATATATACATCCACATCTCCATTCTCATCTACATCTATACATCTACATCTTCATGCATCCACCCACCTCCACATCCACATCTACATCTATACATCTACATCTACATGTATACATTCACATCTCTATTCACATCTACATCTATACATCTACATCTACATGTATACATCCACATCTCCATTCTCACCTACACCTATACATCTACATCTACATGCATCCACCCACCTCCACATCTACATCTACATCTATACATCTACATCTACATGCATACATCCACCTCCACATCCACATCCGTATCTATACATCTACATCTACATGTATACATCCACATCCACATCTATACATCTACATCTACATGCATACATCCACATCTCCGTTCACATCTACATCTATACATCTACATCTACATGCATCCATCCACCTCCACATCCACATCTACATCTATACATCTACATCTACATGCAAACATCCACATCTCCATGCATAATAAAATTCTTTTAATTAATCTAGGATTGATAGTTCCTAGAATATGGTAGGAGTCCTCTTTTTATGCTTTGAATGAATTTATTTTATGCGTAATTTTTATAAAAATTTTGCCATAGCTCCACTACTATGACTGATAAATCTCAATTTTTTTTCTAAGGGATAAAGCTTATTATTAAGGATATAATTAGAATGGTCTCTAATTGGGTCATCAATCCATAATGGATTGAATCATCAATGTGCATAAACTAAAAGCATAGCAAAAAGCCATTAATTTGGCCTCAAGCATAGCTTAATCTTGGATTAAGGAAAAGCTTTATGAAAAGCTTCATTTGGATTGAGAATGGGTCATGAGTATGACCATTTCTTGAGTGAGAGAGAGAAATTACATAAAAACCATTAGAATTTAAACATAAATGGAAATTAACTTCTATAGTATTTATTAAATTATGTAACTCTTCACTACTATTCACCAATTAACTTCAATAGCATTTAAAAAAACCATACTAATTAAACTTCTCAAGCTTGAGAGGGGTTGAGAAGAGAGAATCATTGAGAAATTATAGAGAATATCAAAATTCAATATACTTACCTTATGATTTGCTTGATTCTTTATTCACGGTAGAGGCCCCCAACCAATCAATTGGTTTAGTATGTTGATGGAGCCACCAATGGGGATTGAAGAAGGAGAGAAGTATCAAAAACTAGTGAATTATTAAAGAATTCACAGTTCTTGGCTTAGGTAGAGTAGAGTAACAATGCCTAAGACACTCTATATTTTGGCTTAGGTGGAGTAGAATAATAAAGCATAAGACACTATATGTTTTGGCTTAGGTGGAGTAGAGTAACAAGCATAAGACACTATATATTTTGGCTTAGGTGGAGTAGAGTAACAAAGCATAAGACACTATCTATTTTGGCTTAGGTGGAGTAGAGTAACAAAGCATAAGACACTATCTATTTTGGCTTAGGTGGAGTAGAGTAACAAAGCATAAGACACTATATGTTTTTTTCAACAAGGGGAGGCTTCTATTTATAGGAAAATTTGAGCTCCTAATCAAACAAACTGATTCTAGAATTTTCCAAGTCAGTTTGGTCACTTTTTGACCATTTTTAGGTCAGTTAAGTTAACTTTTTGGAACTAGACTTGAATTAGGAGAGAGGAGAGATAAAATATCTCAATTTTTATGAGTTTAAAACTCATTCAAGCATGTGAAATATGCACCTCCTTTAAAGAACTCCCCTTCCTTACATATGTGTCATAATGGAATCATTTTAATATTGCTCATAGTTTTTTATTAATAAACCTTGTACATTTTCAACTCTTCATCTTATGTGAAATATGCACCTCCTTTAAAAAAACTCCCCTTCCTTACATATGTGTCATAATGGAATCATTTTAATATTGCTCATAGTTTTTTACTAATAGACCTTGTACATTTTCAACTCTTCATCTTATGTGAAATATGCACCTTCTTTAAAGAACTTCCCTTCCTTACATATGTGTTTATTTACTAATAAACCTTGTACATTTTCAACTCTTCATCTTATGTGAAATATGCACCTCCTTTAAAGAATTCCCCTTCCTTACATATGTGTTTATTTACTAATAAACCTTGTACATTTTCAACTCTTCATCTTATGTGAACATTTACTCAATTTTGGTTATCTTCTTTTGCAATTTGGATTTATTTCCTCCCTACACATGGATTGATGCTATTGGCCCATAGGAACCTTAATTGGACCATAATCAAAAAAATTTCTGAAAATCTAAACCCTTTAGACTAAGGTTCTTTATACCTATTTCCAATTAACTCCAATTGCACATTGGAAAATTCTTTTTTGAATTTCTGTTTCAGGGGAACTTATTTTAATAAGATGAGTTATTTTTCTATCCAAAAATATTCATAATCTGAATATTCTCTCTCTATAATAATTTTCTCTCTCTAGGCTAAAACAATTAGAACAAGGTCTTTATATTTCTGAAGAGGGATTGATTACAGGGGAAGATACTAGACATCAAAAAGGGGTTGGGGGAGGAATCTTACATTATGACTTATATAAAGGAAGGAGCTAGCGTAACCTAGAAGCCAACGGTAACTTGCCACTGAAGTTTTACCGTCTTTCCATGATTTGTGTTTGACACATTTTTCTATAGAAGGCATTAAGAATTTTGAGATGAGGAGATAAAAGAAACTTGTAGGCTAAGTCACCTACTTTCATTGAATTCAGATATAAGGATCACAATATCTGGGGGATAACTTCTTATACTCCCCAAGAGATAAAGAACTTCTTTTGGGCCATACTCGAATGAAAACCAAAACCTTGGTATCCAAAACACCGATTCTCACTTCTAAACTCATTGTTCTAAATCCTTAAAATAGGCGTGACTCCTGAGAAGTATTTTAGGAAAAGGGTATTCCTTTTTTAAACAGAAACTTTCTTTTATTTTAGAGAGGGAATAATTATAAGATCAGAAAGGGAGATTCTTACTCGTGTATACCTCGAAGGCTGGGGAAGAATCTTACATTGAAGGTAGCATTCACCTTCGTTTTTTGCACTTATTTTGGAGTATATTGCTTGTACTCTTGTACATATTCCAACTCGGATATCTAGTTGCTTATATATCTAGGTGAGTTATTTTTCTGTTTTGGGTAGTTATCATTAGAAAGGCACCAATAATTCAATTTCTTTTCTAATGATGTACTCGGAAAGAGTTATTCCTTGATGTAGTTTCAGGTATTTAGAGATAGGTTTTAGTATGTGAAAGTCTGGGATAAGGCCATCTTATTCCATTTATACAGGACTTTATTCATATTTCCTAGACGGCATACTAGGGAGTTTCATATTGTTAAGGTATGTATGGGTGGTATCATGGTGGTATGGGACGCTAGTGATCCCTCACGTATATTATCTTATGGGATAATTTGGGCTCAAGATTGTTGCTTTGCTTACATCACTTAGCATTTTGACCTCAACATTCAAAGATAATCTCATTTTCTAAATTCACTAGAAGTTATAGTGTGGGCATTCTCTAGATAAACTTCTTTTATCTATAGCCTGCATGTATTGATGAGTGTAATCTCATCAACATTTTCACTTGTTGAAATCTCTTTCTTTAGAGTTCAATGAGTTTATCTTGTTGTCCTCGGATTAAGGAATTTTAGATTTTTCCTTTATTGGCATTAGTTACATCCTTTAGGTGATTTATACAGTCCACCTGATAGGTTTACGGATGAACATATGTGACTCATCGAGACGTTGATGATTCTCTATGTTGATATGGATAACTCGGGACGTCGATAATTCCATGTGCAGATGTGGGTATGTCGGGCCACCAGTGAATCCGTGGTTCCTGCTGTTATAATGCCATGTTTTTCGACTTTATTCCGAATGCTTTACAACAAGGAAATTACTTTGAGTATGAATTCTTGTGATCATCCGCAGTCTGATGGGCAAAGAGGGCATATGAATCAGATTGTAGAGGATATGCTTCGTCCATATGTCTCTGGAAAAGCATCAATTTCGGAAAAATATCTTCCAATGATGGAATTTACCTATAACAGTTTTAAACATATGGCTATTGGTTTTAGTCCATTCATGCTTATGTATGGGTATCAACCTAGGGCACCTATTGATGTCGGTCTTAAGGACATCGAGCTTGATGAATCTAGGGATTTCTTGCATGATATACAGGATTTCTTGCATGATATGCTCAGGATAGGGCACGATTTTATGCTGATAGGGGACGCTCATCTCGGTCTTTTGAACAAGGAGCGTTGGTTTATTTTAATGTTCCTAAAGATTCTCAGACTTTGTCTATAGGAAAATGCTTGAATTTATCCCCTAGATATTGTGGTCCATTTCAATTTATACATCGGATTGGCACGGTTGCGTATGAACTTAAACTACCTCCACATGTTAGAGCTCATCCAGTCTTTCATATTAATAGATTGAAAGGGAAACAAGGAGGTGAGGATAACATAGTTACTCTGCAAGAACTCGTTGATGTCGAAGAATTATCCTATGTTCCACATCAACCTAATAAGGTACTTGAATTCAAGGAAAGGAAACTTTGTAGTTGACTAATCCCTGAGGTTAAAATTAGGTGGAAAGATAGGGAAATAGAGGATTCGACTTGGGAGTCGGTTGATATTGTTCAATGCAATTCTCCTTCTTTTCAATGCAAGTGTAATGTTTTGAGAGAGGGGAAGTATGTTATATGCACATTATGTGTGTATATACTAGGAGGTTAACCCACATTAGGCTTGTGAGCATGGGAACAAGCTCTAATGGAGCATGGGTTAGGACAAACCTTATGGGTTAAGGTTAGGGTCAGGGATCCAAGGATCATACATGGGAAATTGAGAGTCAAGAGTCACTTGAGGGACCTCCTATATAATAGGGGCATGGGGCACACTCTCAAGGGGGGCTTGGGGGCTTGAGGGCTTGAGGCTTGGAGGCTTGGGGGCTTGGGGGCTAGAGGGCTTGGGGGCTAGAGGCTTGGGGGCTTGGGGGCTTGAGGGGCTAGAGGGGGGCACACTCAAGGGGGGCTTGGAGGCTTGGGGGCTTGGGGGCTAGAGGCTTGGAGGCTTGGGGGCTTGGGGGCTTGAGGCTTGAGGCTTGGTGGCTTGGGGGATTGGGGTCTTGAGGCTTGGAGGCTTAGGCTATGGTCTCTTGATATGTTAGCTTGAGGCTAGGTTATGTTATGCACTCTTGTGTAGAGGATCATAACTACTCACCTACCATTTCACACTTCAGCTACATGCTATTGGATTGGAGTTACACCTCTTGATGGTATGGGACATCAAGGTCAAGGTATGATGTATTTCATTATAATTCATGTGTGCATCCCTTGGGCTCGGGGGGTGGTCGGGTGGATGAGTTTATGCATGATTTATGCATGTTTATGCATAAGAATTATCTAGAGAGATCTTAGGGTTTTAACATGTGGAGACCTCATTTCCACATGTTCCTCACCACCCTCCTCCACCCACCCCATTACCCATGAGACCAAAAAGGTCAAGTTCCTCATCATGGCAATCAATGACCTGTTATGCCACATATATCTCCCTTGTCTCATCGTACGATACCCTTATCATCGGCCAAAACGTCCCAACCTTATGAGACTGCTATTCCCACCTGCACTTGTAATGTTTGGTAGAGTTCCCCATATGTAGGCACCTTCCTTCTTCTATCAATAGCTGTAAATCCCTTTTTAATCTAATCAATCTCTTGTAATGTGACAAAAAAATATTGATTTTCACATTATTGTAATGCAAATCCCTTCCTTCTTCTATCAGTAGCGCAAATCCCTTTTTAATCAATCTCTTGTAATGACGAAAAAATATTGATTTTCACATTATTATGATGCACTTTTATACACTTAGATTGGTGATATAACATTGTTTTTTGGAATTGCTGTAACATTTTCGATAATTGAATTAACAATAGAGAGAGACATAGTAAGATGGAGAGAGATGAAGAGGGAGAGAGATAAATTTTAAGTGAGAATGAGACTGTGTTGTTGTCTTTGTATGGCGTAAGTCAAGTGCATAGGCATTTAATATTTTTATATGCTTCCAAAGTTATTGTAATATTAAATTTTTGAGACCTTATAAATAGAGTAGATATTGTCATGTTCCGCTACTCTTATTCGAGGGATACACCCACCCCACCCACTCCTTCTTTATTTATATTGTCATAGGCTAGGCATAAACTCTATTTTCATGGGTTCATCCACCAATCCCTCTAGTAATACGATGTTCATAAGAATCTTAATTAAATATCTTGCATCTTTCATGCACCTTAAAGGAAAAGAACCAAGATCAGATTCCCTTTTGGAGGCATGGAGAACAATGTCTAAAGTGCAAGAGCTCTACAAGAAGCTCACAATAGACAACATGGTAGACCTTTTAGACCAGAACATGCTAGAGGTAAAAGTGGCAACAACCATTAGCATGTGGAGAGCCTTTGGCATCATTGAAGAGGAAAAAAATTCTCCTCTATGAGGAGAAGTTTCCACCTTCATTGTAAAGTGGAGTGGGTATGAGTGGACTGGTCATTGTAGTCTAGTTGTAGAATCTCTAGCGAAGATATGTCGGTGCCAGCTACCGAGCTTGCCAGTGATGTGAATGTCGAATGATCATGCAGGCACCTCGTGAGTGTTATCTCATGTTGAGCATGACATCTCAACACTCCCCCTCAAGCTCAACTCTAGCTCATGAACTCTAAGCATATCTCAAAATCTATACAGCTTCTCAGCTCCCAAGTCCTTTGTGAAGATGTCAGTGTGACTTGATCATGTGTGCTGATGTAGGCCAAGTTGATGTCGCTGCCAAGACTCTTTCCGTGATGAAGTGGTAGTGTACCTCAATGTGTTTTGTCCATGCATGGAAAATTGGGTTCCTAGCCAACTGTATACTACTACGATTGTCACAATATATGATAACCTTTCCCTCCACAGGCAACCCCAAATCAACAGCTACCTCACGTGCTGCCACCGTGGCTCCTTTTCTGTACTTTGCCTCTATAATCGAGACAACTATGGGCTTCTTCTTGTTGCTCCATGTCACAACAACACTCCCCAATGAAAACATAAATCTACTAGTAGATATCTTGTTTGAGATGCTACCTACCCAATCTGCATCTGTGTACCCATATAGCTCCAATGGTACACCTACTGCTGCATAAAACAATGCATAATCAATAGTGGCCTCAGATAGTGAAGTGTGCATCACATACTATCAAGATGTGGTTTGCATAGAATCTGCATAAAGTGGTTGTCTAAGCCAACAGTGTAACTCAAATCTGGCCTCCTGATCTTGACATAGATCAAACTCCCCACAATCTTCTTGTACATAGTTGGAATGAAGGGATGTAATGCGTGAAAAATATGAGTAATCACCATGTAAACATGATGCCTAAGTGTATTTAGTCTCTCACCAAGAGAATGGAAATAGCCTTCCACAAGCCAACAGAGAAGCCACGAGCTCCAAGAAACATAAATTTCCATTTCTAAAAATGATCATCAAAAGTTAAAACCATGGTCCAAGTCCCCTCTTTTATACATGGACTTGTCCCATTATTAACCCTATTGAATAAAGTTCCTACTTTATTACAAACCATCCCTTCCCAAAGATTTTGTCCTCAAAATCAATAACATGTACAATCTCAAAGTATGAGACTCTAATGTAATCAATGGGAAGTGGTTAAGAGTTCTCAAGTACATCCAAAGCACATATACAATGAAAATCCGGATGTATACAAGTCCACAAAGCTTCAAGCCCAAAGTGTATGAGTGGGACTGTTATGACAGCCCTTCTAGTCGATGAAGACCCTTGAAAATCCTTCATTTAGACTCCATATATTGGGCTGAAAATGATATGTACACTCAGCCATATGTAGCCCACATCATAATCTTTCATTAGGATACGCCATGAAGCTTGTTGGAGTAGAAAAATAGGCCCAATAGTAGACCTTCCCAAAGCTGTCCAGAAATTACAGCATGTATACTTCTCCTCATATTACCCAATTTGCTCAAGTAAACCATACCACTTGGTCACGGAAAGTCATCCACAAGTAAGCCATGTTGTTGGACATACTCCAATGATTGCCAAGTAGCCTCATCCATGGGTAATTGCTTCCATTTGACAAGGTATTCATCAATATTCCGATTCCTCAACTCTCTTGTCCTCTTGCCAATAACCCTCTCCGGCTCATAAATGATCTCACCTTCTTCATTCATGGGTGGAAGCTCTTCCATCTCTTGAGGCAAAGATCCCATAAACCTCTTAAGGTTAGATACATGAAACACATTATGGATCCTTGTCGAAGAAGGCAAATCCAACTTGTAGGCCAAATCACCAACCCTCTTGATAATCAAGTATGGTCCACAATACCTATGAGCCAATTTTGAGTTGGTTACACCTTTGAGAGTGTTATGCCAACTCTTGGGAAGCTTCAATAGCACATAATCATCCTCTTGAAACTCCACATTCCTTCTATGAACATCCGCATTAGCCTTCATGACATCTTGAGCCTTCTTCATATTGTCCTTGCAAAGTTGAAGAAGTTGTCTCATTCTTTCCAACTCTTCTTTTGCCAATGGATTGACCACTTTGTCTTCATGGAAGGCTATCGATGGCACATGTACTTGATATCCATAGAGAGCCTCAAATGGTGACATGCCAATACTCAAATGCTTACTTGAATTATGGCAAAATTCAGCAAGATAAAGCCACTCATCCCAAGATGTTTGCATGTCATGACAATAGTGCCTCAAGTACACCTCAAGCCATTTGTTTGTGCACTCCGTTTGCCCATCCGTTTGAGGGTGATAGGCCATAGATGGAGTGATTTGAGTACCCAATCTCTCATATAATGACCTCCAAAAAGTCCCCATGAACTTGGTATCTCGATCACAAACTATGTTGAGTGGCAAGCCATGTATCTTGAATACATGTTCCAAAAATTGCTTGGCAATATGTTTGACCAAGTGCCTCCACCATTGATGAGCATAATCTTCAAGATGTAAGGAGGAAAATTGTACCATATCACGCTCACTTTTTGGGTAAAGTTGGAAATAGGTGTCAAGCTTGGTAGCCCACTCCTCCAACTCTTGCGGAGATGACCCGTCACCTTTGAACTTTGATAGTGAGATTTTGTCTTTGACATCCTTGGAAGATATGTGGGATGGGTTATCATGTTGGGTAGAGGGCTTGAATCTTTGCATCTTCGAGTATGACTCCATAAATTGTGCAAAGTCTTTGTAATCCCTCTTGATGATATTCGACAATTCCATCCACTTCTCGTGAGCATCCCTTTGTCTTTGGGCAAAGGACATTTGATTCCAATCGAGTGCAATCTCCTCATCATTCACAAACACCTCATCCTCTTCCCTTGAATGCATTGCCCTAGAAAAGGTAGGACCCTTTGATGCATTTAGGTGAGACAAACCCGAATGAAAAGAAGGAGGAAACATGTCCTTAACAAGAGGTCTCCGTGCATCCGCCATGAATCCCCGAGTGGATGCTCCCAATGGATCCTCTTGTACGGCCTTCATGGAATCCTCATTCAAGATGCCCTTGCCTTTTATTTGCTCATAGTCACCATAATTCCCATGCTTTTCTTGTGCTTGAGACTTCCCAAACTTGTCCTCCATCACACCAATCCGTGAGGATAATGTTTCAAAATGAGAATCAAGCTTGGAGTCTAAGGTCTCCAACCGTTGTACAAGCATTTGCATGAGGGTGTCATGGTTAACTGCCGCTTGTGTCCCTTGAGAAATTTGATTATGTACATTTCCCCCATTGTCTTCATTGATGAATGCATCCCTTGCATCCATATTACCTTCCATGTCCTCATCACCAATGATCATTTCTTGCACAACATCCCCACCCTTGCGTGGTCTTCCCTTCGGCATAGTGAAGAAATGCAAGATGTTGGTAGAATGTCCAAATGATGTCGGAATTGGACAAAAGAAGGTTCTATGGGTAGGTAATGGTGTCTACTATCCTCCCAAATGAACACAGTAAGAATTAGGTGTGGGCAAGTACTCTCTGTTTTAGGGTTTGTGTGGGACAGTTGAAAGTAGTAATTTGGCTCTAAAACGCAAAATATATGTCGGAATTAGGATTTTGACAGCTCTATAGAAAGCTAACGGAAGATAGAACCTACCCCTAAAAGCATTTTGATTCAGTCAAAGTGGAAGTATATTCTGTTTGACTTTGACCAGAAAGTCAACATGACTACTTTGACCGAGATTGTGATATCCGATTAAGGGGTTCTATGGCTCATTTGAAAACTCTCAAGGAGTAGAATAGAGTCGTGTAATCACTCGAACCTAATCCCAAAAACCCTAGGACTGAATTAGGGTTTTGTAAAATCCCAGAAATTCCCAAAATTCGGTCCCAAAGCTCTATCCGGCTACAAATGATTGGTGTTTCTCCCCTTGGTAGTTGTGAATAACTCTTCAAGTGTATCCATGGGGTAAATCTCCAATCAATAAGCTTGTTTGGCTCCCTTGTTGGAAAAATTCCGCCAGAGTCTCCTTTGTAATTGGAACCAAATCTCAAATGAAAATGCAACTTATCAAATCACAATGCAATACTCTTTGTATCCCACAATGTCATGAAAGATCATATGCACTCTTTGTCCATCAAAGCATTTGCAATATCCACACAATATGACGGAAAAGGGGCCCCATTGCCCAAATGCATCCACAAAGTCGATGGTGAGGATTGTTGAGGACGCGCGTTGAAGCTTGCCGATCTCCCGGCCAAGCTCTTCTCACCCCTTCACCGAGTTTTCCTCCAAGGTGAAGGTTGAGGCCATTTCTTCACACCGGTGTACCTAATCTCCCTTTGTACCGCTTTACCAAGCAATCACGGCACAAAGAGTTCAAGCCATTCTCCCCTTGGCCTCTCCAACCAATGCCAAGGTACCCTCACACATTGCTAGATTCTATAGAAACTTGAAGTGGTAGCAATGGTGAGTGTAGGTACAAAATGATGTGGATAATATCAAATGATAGAACAAGTTTGTTGGCTTACAAGTATTGAGCATGACTCATGCCCTTTTATAATTTAGAACTCATCAATAAAGCATGGACTCATGCCTCAATCCATCATCCAAAAGCTCCAACACAAACCAACAATTCACAATGCCCTCACCATGGCATTTGCATAAGCATTTGTTAACCACAATCAAGGCATTTGCAATTGCATTCCAACAATCCCTTTCACATCATATTGACAAATGCATGCTTCCAAAACTTATGCTCTCTTATGCCCATGTGTAAAACATAGCATTGGCATGGCTATGTATAGCATCCATAGTGTCCATATGGCATCAAAATGAGCATGAGGGACTCCAAAAACATTGCATAAGCTTGCTATTCCATCAATGGCATGCCAAATGAGACATAATGAAGAAAATCCCCCAAAATGTGATCTATGAATTGGCCAAGCTCATGTGGAATCAATTCCTTTCACCATTGCCATCAATAATGCATGGAGAAGCAATATTGGCATGTGAATGTTAGATGTAGATGTATAGATGTGGATGTGAATGTGGAGGTGGATGTATGCATGTAGATATAGATGTATGGAGGTGAATGTGAATGTGGATGTGGATGTATGCATAGAGATGTGGATGTATGCATGTAGATGTGAATGTACACATATAGATATGGATGTATGGATGTGAATGTGCATGTAGATGTGGATGTATGGATGTGGATGCATGAATGTGCATGTAGATGTGGATGTAAAAATAGATGTATGGATGTAGATGTGGATGTATGGATGTGAATGTGGATGTGGATGTAGATATATGTATGGATGTGAATATATGATATGTGATGTGAAGGAATCTGAAGTGATGAGATGGAAAATGATGTGATGGGATGAGTACACATATAACTGGAATGTGGAATAGCAATGTGGATTGATGAGGGATAATGTGGAAAAATGAGAGTTAATATAGAAACTATATTTTGTGACTGTTTGTAAGTGCTGTTTGTAAATGACTGTTTTATGTCAAGATTGCAGGGAAAGCATTGTGACCATCTTGTGATTAAGGTCGTGGAGACCTAACTGAAAAAGTTGCAACTGCTGACGGAGAGTCAATGAAGGACGTCTCGTGTAGCAAGGTCGGCCGAGGTCTTGACCAGCCTCGGTGCGATTAAAATGTTGAGCTTCCGGTACGGTGGATGAGGGGCCAAGGAAGCAGCCTATGAGTGAAGCGCTAGGTCACCTGCGAAGGATCCTAGAGGGTGCTGACCATACGGTGCTCGGGCTCTGGGTCGCCTAGGATACCCACGCGTGCGTCGAGGAAGATATTGGAATAGAGTTGGAGTTGTTTTCTGAAATCGGGCATGGATCTGGTTGATTGACCTTGCTGGTCTTCAATGGATGAGTCCATGGCTCTTTATATGGATCTGTTGGTTGATCTTGCTGATCTTCAACGAGAGTCCATCTTGATAAGTGATTATATTGCCGAGTATTATGGGCTAGGGATTAGGAAACGGCCCCTGAGTGGACAGGTGGTGAGCGTCCTAGTTGCCAATGATGCCATAGATACTCTGATGAAGGAATGATGGAAAAATTAAGAATCAACTAGATAAATTGGAAGATGGTGATCAGTGATATTATGGTTTTATTAACGGATTGTTTTAAACTCGTTGAATATGTGAAAAGGCAATTTCATATTGGGTGTGTGAGTGGTGTGACTAGTTTTATTTTGCATGAACATCCGGCTAGGGGGTCTTGGAACTCTTTTCCTTGGTACCCGGGACAAAACCTAACCAAATTCTTAATTGGATCCCATCACTACAGTGGTTGGGCGGTTGGCTAACCCATGGGATCGGATGGGGTTAGGCTGGACTGATGGATCCGTAAATTGAGACTCAAACTTTTGTTTTTACGATAGATAAAATAAATCCCGGACAGTAACTGTTCTATGGATAGGAATTAACGGTTGTGCCTCTTGAATGGGGAAAAAAGCGTTGATCCCAATGATCCAAGTGCAAGTTCTCCCTTGATTTGACCAAGTATCTTATAGATGTAATTGGATCAGCTCGATCAGAAATGATCTTGACTACGTTAGAGTAAAAAGTTATCCTGGTGGAATCGCCCGTGCTTTCCGGTAAAGGAAGTTTTCTGGGTTTAGTTTTGGAACAATCGACGGATTAGTCTCTTATCCGGATATCCGTGGGGGTGAGGCCCCGAATGTGGGACCCCTGTCCCACGCGAGAAGTGCTACTTCCGCTGCTAGTATCCCGAATCTGTTGCTCGATGGGAACAGGGATCTTACAGTTGGTATCAGAGCATTTGGTAAATAAAGATCAACTGAGAAGACAAATGTCAAAAATTTATCTAGAAAGACAAAAAGGTTATAATTGTGTGATATAATTCATACAATTTGATATTCAAACTGAAACTCGTAATTTGGTAATTGGGTCTTCAAATGGAAGTACCGCAATTATATAGAATCCCTGACTTGCTTGAGGCCTAAACATGATGGTATTTACCTTAGAATTCCAAGGGCCGTGACTACCGTATATACCCAGAGTATAACTGTAGCTCTTTACTGACAGTATATACGAGTAAATCTAAGACTTGAAATTATAAGCGTTAATGCTATCCAGATGATGATTTCGAATGTGATTGATATGATTTTTAATTCTGTTTGAGAATTGATGAATTGATTTGGATTCTGATTGAAAAATGATGATTTTTAAAAATTAGTTGAAATATAATGAATCCACAATGAGGGGGAATGGGACGAGTCCCTGTGATGATATTCATAACTAGAATGATGATAATGAATTCAGCAAATCACTATGAGATTAGTGGGTTGTGCTGTCAGATTGCTACTGTTAATACTTGACCGGTAGATTAAGTTAAGGGATGTCAAATTGAGAACTTACTTGACTGAAATTTCTGTGGAGGAATGTTCCGAAGGAAACTTTTCGGTCTAATGGACCATTATCATGTTAAAGATATGAATGATATGATTTGAATGAATTCTTATTTAATGATGAGTTCTATATAAGGGATATTTATCCCAGTGTTTTGTTGGGTTGACCAGAATATAAGGAACCCCAGAATAAAATTGGATCTTAAGAAAAAGAGTTGTCCTCTACCTTGCGAGATGAGGGCATCTCGCACTTTTTAAGTGGGGTAGAATGTAAGATTCTTCCCCAGCCTTCGAGGTATACAGGAGTAAGAATCTCCCTTTCTGATCTTATAATTATTCCCTCTCTAAAATAAAAGAAAGTTTCTGTTTAAAAAAGGAAGACCCTTTTCCTAGAATACTTCTCAGGAGTCCCACCTGTTTTAAGGATTTAGAATAATGAGTTCAGAAGTGAGAATTGGTGTTTTGGATACCAAGATTTTGGTTTTCATTCGAGTATGGCCCAAAAGAAGTTCTTTATCTCTTGGGGAGTATAAGAAGTTATCCCCCAGATATTGTGACCCTTATATCTGAATTCAATGAAAGTAGGTGACTTAGCCTACAAGTTCTTTTATCTCCTCATCTCAAAATTCTTAATGCCTTCTATAGAAAAATGTGTCAAACACAAATCATGGAAAGACGGTAAAACTTCAGTGGCAAGTTACCGTTGGCTTCTAGGTTACGCTAGCTCCTTCCTCTATATAAGTCATAACTTTTACTTGTCGCTCACAGTAATCTTACTCCCATCAATCTCCTTTCCTTCTTAATCTCCTTCATGGCTTGGCAACAGGAATTAGTTTTATCCATGATGATTTCTCACCTTCAAGACGCAAGAGAGTCTGTGAAGAAAGATTTTATAGAACAGTATGAGCGCTCACTTTTCCCTCACTTGGGAACTTCTGTAGCGCAGACCAAATGGCGGACCTATCAAGACATAACTAGGGTAACAACCTGGGGTGAGCAGCACTTTCGTAATAATGTCCGCTTGGCCATGGTTATTGAAGCCTTGGGTTTGGGTCCCCGATACTACTGCGTCATGAGATCAAGGCATCTTGGGTTTTCTGAGCGGGTCTTCTTACTCGCGTGTTTTCTTCCTCATCCCCGTTTTTGGCTTGCCTCTCAGAGGTCCTTTTGTTAGATCACCTCATACTACTGCATATGATGGACGGGCTTATGGAAGTGTAAAGAGTTCTTCTATCTTTACTGTATAAGTTTCGAGAAATCTTGTTCTTATTTTGAATCTTGCTCTCTTTAAGACTTTTCTTGGTGGTTAATCTTGATTAAAATTTTTCTCTAAGTCTCATATTCGTGCATCTTGCGAAATTATCACAAGTTACGAGATGAGGACATCTCGCGTTTTTTAAGTGGGGTAGAATGTAAGATTCCTCCCCCAACCCCCTTTTTGATGTCTAGTATCTTCCCCTGTGATCAATCCCTCTTCAGAAATATAAAGACCTTGTTTCTAACTGTTTTAACCTAGAGAGAGAAAATATTCTAGAGAGAGAATATTCAGATTTGACTATTTTTTGATAGAAAAATATCTCATATAATTAAGATGAACTCCCTTGAAACAGAAATTCAAAAAGAATTTTCAAATGTGCAATTGGAATTAATTGGAAATAGGTATAAAGAACCTTAGTCTAAGGGTCTAGATTTTCAGAAATCTTTAGACTATGGTCCAATTAAGGTTCCTATGGGCCAATAGCATCAATACATGTGTAGGGAAGGAGATAAATCCAATTTGTAAAAAGAAGATACCCAAAAATGAGTAAATGCTCACATAAGGTGAAGAGTTGAAAATGTACAAGGTTTATTAGTAAAAAAACTATGACACATATGTAAGGAAGGAGAGTTCTTTAAAGGAGGTGCATATTTCACATGCTTGAATGAGTTTTAAACTCATAAAAATTGAGATATTTTATCTCTCCTCTCTCCTCATTCAAGTCTAGTTCCAAAAAGTTAGCTTAACTGACCTAAAAATGGTCAAAAAGTGACCAAACTGACTTGGAAAATTCTAGAATCAGTTTGTTTGGTTAGGAGCTCAAATTTTCCTATAAATAGAAGCCTCCCCTTGTTGAAAAAAATATAGTGTCTTATGCTTTGTTACTCTACTCCACCTAAGCCAAAATATATAGTGTCTTATGCTTTGTTACTCTACTCCACCTAAGCCAAAATATATAATGTCTTATGCATTGTTACTCTACTCTACCTAAGCCAAGAACTGTGAATTTTTTAATAATTCACTAGTTTTTGATACTTCTCTCTTCTTCAATCCCCATTGGTGGCTCCATCAACACACTAAACCAATTGATTGGTTGGGGGCCTCTACCGTGAACAAAGAATCAAGCAAATTATAAGATAAGTATAGTGAATTATGATCTTTTCTATAATTTCTCAATGATTCTCTCTTCTCAATCCCTCTCAAGCTTGAGAAGCTTAATTGGTATGGTTTTTGAAATGCTAGTGAAGTTAATTAATTAATGATAGTAAAGAATTACATAAAATTCTATTTATATTTAATTCTAATGGTTTTTCTCTCTTTCTCACTTAAGAAATGGTCATACTCATGACCCTTTTCAATCCAAATGAAGCTTTTCATAAGGCTTTTCCTTAATCCAAGATTAAGCTATGCTTGAGGCCAAATTAATGACTTTTTTCTATGCTTTTAGTTTATGTATATTGATGATTCAAGCCATTATGGATTGATGATCCAATTAGAGACCATTCTAATTATTTTCTTAATGATCCAATTAGAGACCATCATGGATTGATGATCCATGATGGTTTCTAATTATTTTCTTAATGATCCAATTAGAGACCATCATGGATTGATGATCTAATTAGAGACCATTCTAATTATTTTCTTAATGATCCAATTAGAGACCATTCTAATTATTTTCTTAATGATCCAATTAGAGACCCTTATGGATTGATGATCCAATTAGAGACCATTCTAATTATTTTCTTAATGATCCAATTAGAGACCATTATGGATTGATGATCCAATTAGAGCCATTCTAATTATTTCTTTAATAATGAGCCTTATCCCTTAGAAAAAAATTGAGATTTATCAGTCATAGTAGCGGAGCTATGGTAAAATTTTTATAGAAATTACGCATAAAATAATTTCATTCAAAGCATAAAAAGAGGACTTCCTACCATATTCTAGGAACTATCATCCTAGATTAATTAAAAGAATATTATTATGCATGGAGATATGGATGTTTGCATGTAGATGTAGAGGTATGGATGTGAGTGTAAATGTGGAGGTGGATGTATGCATGGAGATGTGGATGCATGCATGTAGAAATAGATGTGTAGATGAGGATGTAAATGGAGATGTGGATGGATGCATGTAGAAGTAGATGTATAGATGTAGATGTGAATATAGATGTGGATGCATACATGTAGATGTAGATGTATAGATGTAGATGTGGATGTGGAGGTGGATGGATGCATGTAGATGTAGGTGTATAGATGTAGATGTGGATGTGGAGGTGGATGGATGCATGTAGAAGTAGATGTATAGATGTAGATGTGAATGGAGATGTGGATGTATACATGTAGATGTAGATGTATAGATGTAGATGTGAATGGAGATGTGGATGTATACATGTAGATGTAGATGTATAGATGTAGATGTGGATGTGGAGGTGGATGGATGCATGTAGATGTAGATGTAAAGATGTAGATGTGAATGGAGATGTGGATGTATGCATGTAGATGTAGGTGTATAGATGTAGATGTGGATGTAGAGGTGGATGTATGCATGTAGATGTAGACGTATAGATGTGGATGTGAATGTGGAGGTGGATGTATGCATGTAGATGTAGATGTATGGAGGTGAATGTGAATGTGGATGTATGCATAGAGATGTGGATGTATGCATGTAGATGTGAATGTACGCATATAGATGTGGATGTATGGATGTGAATGTGCATGTAGATGTGGATGTATGGATGTGGATGCATGAATGTGCATGTAGATGTGGATGTGAAAATAGATGTATGGATGTAGATGTGGATGTATGGATGTGAATGTGGATGTGGATGTAGATATATGTATGGATGTGAATATATGATATGTGATGTGAAGGAATCTGAAGTGATGAGATGGAAAATGATGTGATGGGATGAGTACACATATAACTGGAATGTGGAATAGCAATGTGGATTGATGAGGGATAATGTGGAAAAATGAGAGTTAATATAGAAACTGTATTTTGTGACTATTTGTAAGTGCTGTTTGTTAATGACTGTTTTATGTCAAGATTGCTGGGAAAGCATTGTGACCATCTTGTGATTAAGGTCGTGGAGACCTAACTGAAAAAGTTGCAACTGCTGACGAAGAGTCAATGAAGGACGTCTCGTGTAGCAAGGTCGGCCGAGGTCTTGACTAGCCTCGGTGCGATTAAAATGGTGAGCTTCCGGTACGGTGGATGAGGGGCCAAGGAAGCGGCCTATGAGTGAAGCGCTAGGTCACCTGCGAAGGATCCTAGAGGGTGCTGACCATACGGTGCTCGGGCTCTGGGTCGCCTAGGATACCCACGCGTGCGTCGAGGAAGATATTGGAATTGAGTTGGAGTTGTTTTCTGAAATCGGGCATAGATCTGGTTGATTGACCTTGCTGGTCTTCAATGGATGAGTCCATGGCTCTTTATATGGATCTGTTGGTTGATCTTGCTGATCTTCAACGAGAGTCCATCTTGATAAGTGATTATATTGCCGAGTATTATGGGCTAGGGATTAGGAAACGGCCCCTGAGTGGACAGGTGGTGAGCGTCCTAGTTGCCAATGATGCCATAGATACTCTGATGAAGGAATGATGGAAAAATTAAGAATCAACTGGATAAATTGGAAGATGGTGATCAGTGATATTATGGTTTTATTAACGGATTGTTTTAAACTGGTTAAATATGTGAAAAGGCAATTTCATATTGGGTGTGTGAGTGGTGTGACTAGTTTTATTTTGCATGAACATCCGGCTAGGGGGCCTTGGAACTCTTTTCCTTTGTACCCGGGACAAAACCTAACCAAATTCTTAATTGGATCCCATCACTACAGTGGTCAGGCAGTTGGCTAACCCATGGGATCGTATGCTAGACTGATGGATCCGTAAATCGAGACTCAAACTTTTGTTTTTACGATAGATAAAATAAATCCCGAACAGTAACTGTTCTATGGATAGGAATTAACGACTGTGCCTCTTGAATGGGGAAAAACGCGTTGATCCCAATGATCTAAGTGCAAGTTCTCCCTTGATCTGACCAAGTATCTTATAGATGTAATTGGATTAGCTCGATCAAAAATGATCTTGACTACGTTAGAGTAAAAAGTTATCCTTGTGGAATCGCCCGTGCTTTCCGGTAAAGGAAGTTTTTCGGGTTCGGTTTTGGAACAATCGACGGGTTAGTCTCTTATTCGGATATCCGTGGGTGAGGCCTCGAATGTGGGACCCCTGTCCCGCGCGAGAAGTGCTACTTCCGCTGCTAGTATCCTGAATCTATTGATGAATCTGTTCCTCGGTGGGAACAGGGATCTTACAGCAGATCTTCCAAATCCTTCGTATCAAACTTCCTTTTGAAAAGACTTTTCACATGCTCAATCTCTTCCAAGTTGTCACCCCCACCAACAATAAGATCATATACATAGATGGTGATGATCACAATACCCTTATCACTCTTGCGCACATACAAAGAGTGATCTGCATCTACCATATGAAAACCAACAGTGACAAGATACTCAACAATATTGTTATGCCATGTTCGTGGAGCTTGCTTCAGCCCATACAAGGCCTTAGGAAGCTTACATACATACTATAGGTGAATTGTATCCTCAAAACCAAATGGCTGATCCATATACACTTCGTATTGCAAGTCACCATGCAAGAACACATTTTTTACATCCATATGTAAAAACTACAGCCATCGCAATCACAGCTCTCACAGTTGTCATCTTTGCAAAAACTGGGAAAAATGTCTCCTTGTAATCAATCCCATGTGTCTACAAATATCATTTGGCTACCAATCTAGCCTTGTACTTGCTTATGCTACCATCATTGTTATGTTTTACCTTATACACCACTTATATCCAATAGCTTTCTTACCTTCAGGTAATGACACCAAATCCTAAGTCTCATTTCCATACAATGCAGCCATTTCTTCATCCATGGCTTTATCCCAATCTAAATTCCTAACATCTTCTTCAAAACATGTGGGTTCAACATCTTGCACAACTTTAGCTATATATGCATAATGATGAGCAACATAACCATCATATGTCAATCTATCAACAACAGGTTTTTTTATTCTCCCTGACTTGCGTTGTCCATGATCACTACTTGGCAATTTTGGAGCTTCTCTTGCCTTTCTTACACCATGTGTTCTTATAGCTAGAATCCCAATCTCATCATCAAGGCTCTTCTTTGAGCCACTAGAGTCTCCATCAACACAAGAATGCCCTGAAGAAATGTCGGGCATACCAAGAGTCTCACCAACCTTCCCTTTGCCTTTTCATGATCTACCAAAAGTGCATTTTTAGGACTAATATTTTGACATAGCCTGCCACTCCATGGTCTATCAACAGACCCAACACAAGACCACCCAATGACTGTGATTGCTAATTTGCATTCTGTGCAATCACATTTCTAGTTACATCAACCCTAATAGCATCTTTTTCAGTAGCATATACCAGTTACTCATTTCATCACAAACACAACATCTCTACTTACCCTAATAGCATCTTTTTCAGTAGCATATACCAGTTACTCATTTCATCACAAACACAACATCTCTACTTACCCTCAACTCACGCATAGTAGGGTTGTAGTATCTATATCCCTTTTTCTCAAGGGAGTATCCACTAAAAACACATTTTACCCTCAACTCACGCATAGTAGGGTTGTAGTATCTATATCCCTTTTTCTCAAGGGAGTATCCACTAAAAACACATTTTTCAGCCTTTGGATCTAGCTTAGTATGCAACTCATCTGGTACATGCACATAGGCAATACATCCAAAAACTTTCAAGTGAGACAAATCAGGTTTTTTACCCACCACTGAATTTCTCCTCTGGCATTACATCATGTATGGTTGTAATAGAAGTCTTGTTCATGATATAAACTGCTGTATAAATAGCTTCAGTCCAATAGCTATATGGCATATTCTTTGTTTCATCAATGCTCGTGCTATCTCTATAATGTGCCTGTTTTTTTGCTCAGCAACTCCATTTTGTTGTGGAGTGTATCTACATGTAAACTGTCTTTCAATGTCATTCTTTTGCAAGAAATCAGATAGCTCTTTGGATCAATAGGGGAAATTTGGGCTCATTTTAGGGCCTTTTAAGGGATTTTTTCTATCTTTGCCTTGAAAATGGGGGCCGTGGGGTGAACATTTTCTATCTTACATTAAAACCCCATCATATGATATATCATTAGAAAGATTGTGTAAAGTAGATTTCATAATTTCAAACTCCGAAACATTTGGAGTTGTTAAGCTCAAGATATACCATTTTCCTCAAAATCAAGTTTAAAGGCTACCGTAAACGGTCCACATCATCACTTTGAAACCTACTTTTTGTACATCTTCCATGTGTCATGTCCAAAACCCATCATGTTATATATCAATGGAAAGATCTTGAAGAGAAGATTCTCTATATTCAACCTCCGAAAAATTTAGAGTTGATTTGCAAAAAAAAAAAACCATGGCCCCATTTTTGATGATGTGGCATTTCTTAGAGGGCCCAAAAATGAGCCCAAATTTCCCCTAATGAAGTACTGCCCCCCTCCATCTGACCTTAGGTACTTCACATGCTTCACATGCTTCACTCTGAAATTTTGAAAATGAGTGAAAATTTCACTCTTCTTGTTCATGAAATACACCCACACTTTCCTCATGTGGCCATCAATGAATGTTACATAATACCTACACCCATGGATGTAGTTTTTGTAGGACCCCATACATCTGAATGCACAACATCTAGTATCTTTCTACTAACATTTCTATCATGTGGAAATACATGCTTTTTCTACTTTCCAAATTGAAATGCTTCACATACTTTTTGCATACCATCAACCTTAAACTTAGGCAACCCTATCATAATTTCTTTAGTCTGCATAGACTTCATTCTTTGCACATTTACATGCCCAATTCTCTTATACCAAATGTATGTATCTACAACAACTCCTAATCCATTTGCAAACATTGCATATTTACATTCAGTGTAAACATTATGCCCACTCTGTTGCCTTTTACAAAAAACCAACTTGCACTTATCTTTAAAGTCTTCTACATAGCAACCATCATGGTTACCGCCCCCTGCTGCAAACTGTTGAAATATACAAGTGAGTAGGGTGTGTGCGGGAACAAGCCCTTGGCTAGAGGCTGTAAAAGAAAATCTGTAAATGTGAGAGAGCCTGTGAAAAGGTGAGAAGAATCTACTAGGAGAAAATAAAGGGTAGCATGAGGAGATTTAGGAGTTGTGGAGATATTCTGGGAGAGGTGGAAAGAATCAAGCAAAAGAGGTGGCAAGGAGAAATCACTGGGATTGGATGCTTGGATGTAAACTCTATAAATTGAGGCATTGGCCTAATGAGAATTTGTTGGTTTTTAATTATCCATGCCTACATTAAGCTATTAGTTAATTTCTCACTAATCACTGATCCACCATAGCTCATCACATTGCTGTAATTTTAACATGGTATCTCAATTTTGGATTATCTCTCTCTAGACATTTTCTCTCTCTAGGCCAAAACAGGGTAAAACAAGATCTTTCTTTTATTTCAAAGAGGGGAATAATTTCAAGAACATAAGGGGAGGTTCGTATACCTTTACTCCTCAAAAGCTGGAGGGAGGTATCCTACATCCTACCCCACTTAAAAAACGTGAGATGTCCTCATCTCGCAACAGCAGGAGGATAAACTCTTTCACCTTAAGATCCAACTGATTCTGGGGTTCCTTATAGTCTGGTCAACCCACGCAGAATCCTAGGATAAAAATCCCTTCTACCATAAGAATATACAGAACTCATTATCAGAGAACAATTCATTCAGAACATATCATTCATATCCTTAACACAATAATGGTCCATCAGCTTGAAAATTCTATCTGAACATTATCCATGGAAATTTCAGTTATGCAAGTTCTCAATTTGTAATCCCTTAATTAGATCCACTGGGTCAAAGGTCAAACAGTAGCAATCTGTGAGCACAATCCGCTAATCTCATAGTGATCTGCTAAAAGTTATAATTATCTTCCAGTTACTAACATCATCACTAGGATTCATCCCATTCATCCTCATTGTGGCTTTGTTCAACTTATCTTCTTTCAACCCGAATTTAGAAATCATCATCTTTAAATTAGAATCCAAATCAACTTATCAATTCTCAACTAGAATTCAAAAATCATATCAACGAGCATTCGAATTCATCCTCTGGATAGCATTTTTGTTTATATCTTCAAGGTCTTAGATTTACTCGTATATATTGTCAGTAAAGAGCTGCAGATATACCCACGGTATATACGAGTAGTCACGGTCCTTGCAGCTATAAGTTATATCTTCAAGGTCTTAGATTTACTCGTATATATTGTCAGTAAAGAGCTGCAGATATACCCACGGTATATATGAGTAGTCACGGTCCTTGGAGCTATAAGGTAAATACCACATATCTAGGCCTCAACCAAGTCAAGGATTCCATACAATTGTGGTACTTCCATCTGAAGACCCAATTTCCAATTTATGAATCTTCATTCTGAATATCAATGTGTGTAAATTTCATCACACAATTACAATCTTTTACTAGTACTTCATAAATTTTTGACATTTCTGGCTTCTCGGTTGTTCCACTTTAGCCAATTCGCTCTGATTCCAGCTGAAAGATCCGTGCCCCCTTGGCACAAATGAATTTAGGGGTGCTAGCAATGGAAGTAGCATTTCTTGCGCAGGACAGAGCCTCTCACTCGGGGCCTCACCCATGGATATCCGGACAAGAGACTAATCCCTCGGTTCTTCCAAAACCAAACCCGCAAAAACTGCCCTCGCCCAATAGACATAGGCGATTCCTCCACGATAATTTTATTCTAACGTAGTCAAAGTCATCACTAACCAAACTGATCTGACTGAACCCGTAAGTCTCATAGTCAGATCAAGGAAAAGACTTGCACTTGGATCATAGAGTCCAATGCTTGTTTCCTCATCAAGAGGCATAGTTGTTGATTCTTTTCCATAGAACAATGGTTATTCAGGATTTACATCAACTATCGTAACTTAACAGAATTGAGTCTCATTTTAGGGATCAATCCCATGGGTTAGCCAACCACCCCACCATTGTAGTGATAGGATCCATTTAGAAATTTGGTTATGTTTTGCCCCGAGTACCAGGGAAAAGAGTTCCCAGGCCCCCTAGCCGTGCGCTTCAAGCAAGCTTCAAGATAGTCACACCAATTACACACCCAATATGAAATTGCCTGTTTCACACATTCAGCTGTCTTTTAAACAACCTTTTAATGAAACCATAGTATCATTGATCATAATCCTCCAAGATATCTAGCTTGACAATTTGCAATCATTCCTTCATCGGTGTACCGATGGCATCATTGGTAACCAGAACGCTCACCTCATGTTCACTCAGGGGCCTTTTTAATAGTTCCTAGCTCATAGTACCGGGAAATATATTCACTTAAGAAAATCTAGATGGACTCTCTGTTGAAGATCAGCAAGATCAACCAACAGATCCATATAAAAGAGCCATGGACTCATTTATTGAGGACCAGCAAGAAAATTCAACCAGATCCATGCCCGAGTTCAGAAAATAACTTTAACTCCTTGTTCCATTTTCTTCCTCGATGCACGTGTGGGTATCTTCACCGAACCAAAGCCCGAGCATCGTACGGTCAGCATGCTCCCTCTAGGCTCCTTCGCAGGTCACCTAGTGCTTCACTCATAGGCCGCTTCCTTGGTCCCTTATCCACCATACCGGAAGCTCACCATTTAAATTGAACCGAGGCTGGTCAAGACCTCGGTCGATCGTGCTACACAAGAAATCCTCTGTTGACTCTCCGTCAGCTATTGCAACTTTATCACTTAGGTCTCCATGACCTCATTCACAAGATGGTCAAAATGCTTCCCCAGTATTCTTGACATAAAACAGTCATTTAAAAATAGGTCATAAATACAGCTTCTAACGAACTCTCATCTTTCCACATTGCTCCACATCATTTCTTGTTATTCCACATTCTTCTACATCAATTCACATTGCTTATTTCACATCTAGTCATATGTATTCCCATCGTCTTCATCCATTCTCATCCAATCATATCTCATCACATCTATCCACATCTATCCTCATCACATCTCATCCATTCACATCTACCCATATCCACATCTATCCTCATCACATCTCATCCATTCACATCTACCCATATCCACATCACACACATCACATCCATTCACATCTACCTAGATCCACATCACATCACATTCATCCACATTACATGTCATCCATCCATTCACATTACATCACATTCATTTATATTCATTCAGATCCACATCTCATCACATCTCATCCATCCACATAACATATCATCCATTCACATCCATCCACAGAACATCTCATTTATATTCATTCAGATCCACATCTCATCACATCACATCCATCCACATATCTCATTCATTCACGTCTCATCACATCATATTCACATCCATTTACATCTCATCATATCATATTCACATCACATCACATCCATTCAAATATCATCACATCATATTCACATCCATTCACATCTCATCGCATCCATTTAGACATCATCACATCACATTCACATCCATTCACATCTCATCGCATCCATTTAGATATCATCACATCACATTCACATCCATTCACATCTCATCGTATCCATTCACTTCTCATCACATCCACTCACATCTCATCACATCCATGTTGAAATATACAAGTGAATAGGGTGTGTGCGGGAACAAGCCCTTGGCTAGAGGCTGTAAAAGAGAATCTTTAAATGTGAGAGAACCTGTGAAAAGGTGAGAAGAATCTACTGGGAGAGAATAAAGGGTAGCATGAGAAGATTTAGGAAGTGTGGAGATTTTTTGGGAGAGGTGGAGAGAATCAAGCAGAAGAGGTGGAGATATTCTGGGAGAGGTGGAGTGAATCAAGAAGAAATCAGTGGGATTAGATGCTTGGATTTAAACTCTATAAATTGAGGCATTGGCCTAATGAGAATTTGTTGGTTTTTTATTATCCATGCCTACAATATCTTCTTACTAATCATGTCTTAATTATCATCTAATCACTTTGTTAATGATATTGATTCTAGCATTTGATCCACCATAGCTCATCACATTGCTGTAATTTTAACATGGTATCAGAGCCAAGCCTAGAATTCATCAAGTTTATGAGCCCATTATCTAGATAATTAGGATTAGTATATAATTTAAAAATAATCAAATTTTTAGTTATTTTTCAACTAACCTCTGTACCCCCAGTTGGTGGAGGAGCTCTATCTCCTTGCACACATCAAACTAGGCCCATTGCTTCTAGCCACAAATAGCCATCATCCCCATGATTGAGCCCATCAAGAGGAAACGTCAAACCGCCAGGCGGAAGCTCCCGATTTTTGCTGATTAGTGGGCGTCGTTTTTCTGCAGTAAATCAAAGAGTTCTACTTCATCAAATCAAATCAACCTAATTCCTCTTAGCCCCGGGGGTTTTCAAGCATGCTCTACAAGTTGGTAAGTCAGAAATTGATTTGATCAAGTCTACAGTGAGATCCAAGCTCTTCATCAAATCTGTAGGTGACTTTGGTAAAACAGAGATTAAGCATTCAATGTTTGGTCAAATCTTGTGTTTCTTGGCTTAATCCTCTACTAGACTAATTGCTATTGATGGCCTTGAAAGGATTTGAGCTCATTTGAACTCTAAGGCCTCAGATCTAGGCTCCCTGCATACTTTGTTTTCTGCACACAAAATAAAGGATTAATTTGTTAATCAGTGAATTAATCAATGCTAATCACTATATTTTGGTGCAATTGAGGGTTCAAATTAATCATTAGGTATCCGATACAGATCCCTATAACTTCAGATTTCAATTCGGAGTTGGTTTGATACTCCAACCATTCCGTACAAATTGGTTACCCTTAATTTAATTTAATTTCTGGTAAAATTATGTTGATAAATTTGTGGTAATCATCATTTTGCATTTAACCCTTGGTTAATGCCCGCAAATCACACTCAAATTCAAGATTATTCACAGCCAGAGTTGCATTTGGGAATGTGCATAAGAATGAATGCTATATGCATTATGTATTGGGCACATTACATCAGTGTAAAAATGGGATCAGACACTTCCCTTGTCTAGAATAAGGCAAGAGGTAAGACCTCCTGCATAGATTTGGGTTTGCATTGCATAATGACACAAGATAAACATCAAAAGCTCGAAAGAACTGTCAACAAAACATTTAAACATGTTGCTCACATGGAGCAAGAAGAACTGACGGACAAGCTCATGGCCCCAGCCATGAAAGAAGAAGAACATCTCTTTCCAAGAGGAAGATCCACACCAAGAAGATCTAGAGGAAGCACTGAAGGAAGACATGGACACGAGAAGAGAAGCTGCCACCACAAGAAGATTGAAAGAAGAGGAAGACATGGACACGTGAAGAGAAGGTGCCATGACAAGAAGACTGAAGACAAGAGAAGATGTGAGGCTGCAAAGAGTGAGGAGCCATGTGAAAATCTATGAGAGAGAGAGAGAGAGAGACCCCACAACCCAATGTAACCTGCCCCAACAAAGTAAAACCTTTGAGCCACCGATGATGTAGGCCACGTGGTAGATGTATGTGTGAGCACTTTAGTCAAGGTCGTGGGCACTTGTAGTAGTCTTGGACACATAGAGAGAGTGTGTGTCAAGGACTATGAGTTTAGGGACTTGAGGCACTGGTCGCGGGCTATCAAGTAAGAGAGAAACGTGGTACAGGGTCCAGGTGTGCTAAGTTAACTTGAGGGGAGGTGTGCTAGGCACTAGTCGCGCAGACTATCAAGTAAGACGGAAACTTGGTACAGGGTCCAGGTGTGCTAGGAGTATTCACTTGAGGGGAGGTGTTGAAATATACAAGTGAATAGGGTGTGTGCGGAAACAAGCCCTTGGCTAGAGGGTTGTAGTATCTATATCCCTTTTTCTCAAGGGAGTATCCACTAAAAACACATTTTTCAGCCTTTGGATCTAGCTTAGTATGCAACTCATCTGGTACATGCACATAGGCAATACATCCAAAAACTTTCAAGTGAGACAAATCAGGTTTTTTACCCACCACTGAATTTCTCCTCTGGCATTACATCATGTATGGTTGTAATAGAAGTCTTGTTCATGATATAAACTGCTGTATAAATAGCTTCAGTCCAATAGCTATATGGCATATTCTTTGTTTCATCAATGCTCGTGCTATCTCTATAATGTGCCTGTTTTTTTGCTCAGCAACTCCATTTTGTTGTGGAGTGTATCTACATGTAAACTGTCTTTCAATGTCATTCTTTTGCAAGAAATCAGATAGCTCTTTGGATCAATAGGGGAAATTTGGGCTCATTTTAGGGCCTTTTAAGGGATTTTTTCTATCTTTGCCTTGAAAATGGGGGCCGTGGGGTGAACATTTTCTATCTTACATTAAAACCCCATCATATGATATATCATTAGAAAGATTGTGTAAAGTAGATTTCATAATTTCAAACTCCGAAACATTTGGAGTTGTTAAGCTCAAGATATACCATTTTCCTCAAAATCAAGTTTAAAGGCTACCGTAAACGGTCCACATCATCACTTTGAAACCTACTTTTTGTACATCTTCCATGTGTCATGTCCAAAACCCATCATGTTATATATCAATGGAAAGATCTTGAAGAGAAGATTCTCTATATTCAACCTCCGAAAAATTTAGAGTTGATTTGCAAAAAAAAAAAACCATGGCCCCATTTTTGATGATGTGGCATTTCTTAGAGGGCCCAAAAATGAGCCCAAATTTCCCCTAATGAAGTACTGCCCCCCTCCATCTGACCTTAGGTACTTCACATGCTTCACATGCTTCACTCTGAAATTTTGAAAATGAGTGAAAATTTCACTCTTCTTGTTCATGAAATACACCCACACTTTCCTCATGTGGCCATCAATGAATGTTACATAATACCTACACCCATGGATGTAGTTTTTGTAGGACCCCATACATCTGAATGCACAACATCTAGTATCTTTCTACTAACATTTCTATCATGTGGAAATACATGCTTTTTCTACTTTCCAAATTGAAATGCTTCACATACTTTTTGCATACCATCAACCTTAAACTTAGGCAACCCTATCATAATTTCTTTAGTCTGCATAGACTTCATTCTTTGCACATTTACATGCCCAATTCTCTTATACCAAATGTATGTATCTACAACAACTCCTAATCCATTTGCAAACATTGCATATTTACATTCAGTGTAAACATTATGCCCACTCTGTTGCCTTTTACAAAAAACCAACTTGCACTTATCTTTAAAGTCTTCTACATAGCAACCATCATGGTTACCGCCCCCTGCTGCAAACTGTTGAAATATACAAGTGAGTAGGGTGTGTGCGGGAACAAGCCCTTGGCTAGAGGCTGTAAAAGAAAATCTGTAAATGTGAGAGAGCCTGTGAAAAGGTGAGAAGAATCTACTAGGAGAAAATAAAGGGTAGCATGAGGAGATTTAGGAGTTGTGGAGATATTCTGGGAGAGGTGGAAAGAATCAAGCAAAAGAGGTGGCAAGGAGAAATCACTGGGATTGGATGCTTGGATGTAAACTCTATAAATTGAGGCATTGGCCTAATGAGAATTTGTTGGTTTTTAATTATCCATGCCTACATTAAGCTATTAGTTAATTTCTCACTAATCACTGATCCACCATAGCTCATCACATTGCTGTAATTTTAACATGGTATCTCAATTTTGGATTATCTCTCTCTAGACATTTTCTCTCTCTAGGCCAAAACAGGGTAAAACAAGATCTTTCTTTTATTTCAAAGAGGGGAATAATTTCAAGAACATAAGGGGAGGTTCGTATACCTTTACTCCTCAAAAGCTGGAGGGAGGTATCCTACATCCTACCCCACTTAAAAAACGTGAGATGTCCTCATCTCGCAACAGCAGGAGGATAAACTCTTTCACCTTAAGATCCAACTGATTCTGGGGTTCCTTATAGTCTGGTCAACCCACGCAGAATCCTAGGATAAAAATCCCTTCTACCATAAGAATATACAGAACTCATTATCAGAGAACAATTCATTCAGAACATATCATTCATATCCTTAACACAATAATGGTCCATCAGCTTGAAAATTCTATCTGAACATTATCCATGGAAATTTCAGTTATGCAAGTTCTCAATTTGTAATCCCTTAATTAGATCCACTGGGTCAAAGGTCAAACAGTAGCAATCTGTGAGCACAATCCGCTAATCTCATAGTGATCTGCTAAAAGTTATAATTATCTTCCAGTTACTAACATCATCACTAGGATTCATCCCATTCATCCTCATTGTGGCTTTGTTCAACTTATCTTCTTTCAACCCGAATTTAGAAATCATCATCTTTAAATTAGAATCCAAATCAACTTATCAATTCTCAACTAGAATTCAAAAATCATATCAACGAGCATTCGAATTCATCCTCTGGATAGCATTTTTGTTTATATCTTCAAGGTCTTAGATTTACTCGTATATATTGTCAGTAAAGAGCTGCAGATATACCCACGGTATATACGAGTAGTCACGGTCCTTGCAGCTATAAGTTATATCTTCAAGGTCTTAGATTTACTCGTATATATTGTCAGTAAAGAGCTGCAGATATACCCACGGTATATATGAGTAGTCACGGTCCTTGGAGCTATAAGGTAAATACCACATATCTAGGCCTCAACCAAGTCAAGGATTCCATACAATTGTGGTACTTCCATCTGAAGACCCAATTTCCAATTTATGAATCTTCATTCTGAATATCAATGTGTGTAAATTTCATCACACAATTACAATCTTTTACTAGTACTTCATAAATTTTTGACATTTCTGGCTTCTCGGTTGTTCCACTTTAGCCAATTCGCTCTGATTCCAGCTGAAAGATCCGTGCCCCCTTGGCACAAATGAATTTAGGGGTGCTAGCAATGGAAGTAGCATTTCTTGCGCAGGACAGAGCCTCTCACTCGGGGCCTCACCCATGGATATCCGGACAAGAGACTAATCCCTCGGTTCTTCCAAAACCAAACCCGCAAAAACTGCCCTCGCCCAATAGACATAGGCGATTCCTCCACGATAATTTTATTCTAACGTAGTCAAAGTCATCACTAACCAAACTGATCTGACTGAACCCGTAAGTCTCATAGTCAGATCAAGGAAAAGACTTGCACTTGGATCATAGAGTCCAATGCTTGTTTCCTCATCAAGAGGCATAGTTGTTGATTCTTTTCCATAGAACAATGGTTATTCAGGATTTACATCAACTATCGTAACTTAACAGAATTGAGTCTCATTTTAGGGATCAATCCCATGGGTTAGCCAACCACCCCACCATTGTAGTGATAGGATCCATTTAGAAATTTGGTTATGTTTTGCCCCGAGTACCAGGGAAAAGAGTTCCCAGGCCCCCTAGCCGTGCGCTTCAAGCAAGCTTCAAGATAGTCACACCAATTACACACCCAATATGAAATTGCCTGTTTCACACATTCAGCTGTCTTTTAAACAACCTTTTAATGAAACCATAGTATCATTGATCATAATCCTCCAAGATATCTAGCTTGACAATTTGCAATCATTCCTTCATCGGTGTACCGATGGCATCATTGGTAACCAGAACGCTCACCTCATGTTCACTCAGGGGCCTTTTTAATAGTTCCTAGCTCATAGTACCGGGAAATATATTCACTTAAGAAAATCTAGATGGACTCTCTGTTGAAGATCAGCAAGATCAACCAACAGATCCATATAAAAGAGCCATGGACTCATTTATTGAGGACCAGCAAGAAAATTCAACCAGATCCATGCCCGAGTTCAGAAAATAACTTTAACTCCTTGTTCCATTTTCTTCCTCGATGCACGTGTGGGTATCTTCACCGAACCAAAGCCCGAGCATCGTACGGTCAGCATGCTCCCTCTAGGCTCCTTCGCAGGTCACCTAGTGCTTCACTCATAGGCCGCTTCCTTGGTCCCTTATCCACCATACCGGAAGCTCACCATTTAAATTGAACCGAGGCTGGTCAAGACCTCGGTCGATCGTGCTACACAAGAAATCCTCTGTTGACTCTCCGTCAGCTATTGCAACTTTATCACTTAGGTCTCCATGACCTCATTCACAAGATGGTCAAAATGCTTCCCCAGTATTCTTGACATAAAACAGTCATTTAAAAATAGGTCATAAATACAGCTTCTAACGAACTCTCATCTTTCCACATTGCTCCACATCATTTCTTGTTATTCCACATTCTTCTACATCAATTCACATTGCTTATTTCACATCTAGTCATATGTATTCCCATCGTCTTCATCCATTCTCATCCAATCATATCTCATCACATCTATCCACATCTATCCTCATCACATCTCATCCATTCACATCTACCCATATCCACATCTATCCTCATCACATCTCATCCATTCACATCTACCCATATCCACATCACACACATCACATCCATTCACATCTACCTAGATCCACATCACATCACATTCATCCACATTACATGTCATCCATCCATTCACATTACATCACATTCATTTATATTCATTCAGATCCACATCTCATCACATCTCATCCATCCACATAACATATCATCCATTCACATCCATCCACAGAACATCTCATTTATATTCATTCAGATCCACATCTCATCACATCACATCCATCCACATATCTCATTCATTCACGTCTCATCACATCATATTCACATCCATTTACATCTCATCATATCATATTCACATCACATCACATCCATTCAAATATCATCACATCATATTCACATCCATTCACATCTCATCGCATCCATTTAGACATCATCACATCACATTCACATCCATTCACATCTCATCGCATCCATTTAGATATCATCACATCACATTCACATCCATTCACATCTCATCGTATCCATTCACTTCTCATCACATCCACTCACATCTCATCACATCCATGTTGAAATATACAAGTGAATAGGGTGTGTGCGGGAACAAGCCCTTGGCTAGAGGCTGTAAAAGAGAATCTTTAAATGTGAGAGAACCTGTGAAAAGGTGAGAAGAATCTACTGGGAGAGAATAAAGGGTAGCATGAGAAGATTTAGGAAGTGTGGAGATTTTTTGGGAGAGGTGGAGAGAATCAAGCAGAAGAGGTGGAGATATTCTGGGAGAGGTGGAGTGAATCAAGAAGAAATCAGTGGGATTAGATGCTTGGATTTAAACTCTATAAATTGAGGCATTGGCCTAATGAGAATTTGTTGGTTTTTTATTATCCATGCCTACAATATCTTCTTACTAATCATGTCTTAATTATCATCTAATCACTTTGTTAATGATATTGATTCTAGCATTTGATCCACCATAGCTCATCACATTGCTGTAATTTTAACATGGTATCAGAGCCAAGCCTAGAATTCATCAAGTTTATGAGCCCATTATCTAGATAATTAGGATTAGTATATAATTTAAAAATAATCAAATTTTTAGTTATTTTTCAACTAACCTCTGTACCCCCAGTTGGTGGAGGAGCTCTATCTCCTTGCACACATCAAACTAGGCCCATTGCTTCTAGCCACAAATAGCCATCATCCCCATGATTGAGCCCATCAAGAGGAAACGTCAAACCGCCAGGCGGAAGCTCCCGATTTTTGCTGATTAGTGGGCGTCGTTTTTCTGCAGTAAATCAAAGAGTTCTACTTCATCAAATCAAATCAACCTAATTCCTCTTAGCCCCGGGGGTTTTCAAGCATGCTCTACAAGTTGGTAAGTCAGAAATTGATTTGATCAAGTCTACAGTGAGATCCAAGCTCTTCATCAAATCTGTAGGTGACTTTGGTAAAACAGAGATTAAGCATTCAATGTTTGGTCAAATCTTGTGTTTCTTGGCTTAATCCTCTACTAGACTAATTGCTATTGATGGCCTTGAAAGGATTTGAGCTCATTTGAACTCTAAGGCCTCAGATCTAGGCTCCCTGCATACTTTGTTTTCTGCACACAAAATAAAGGATTAATTTGTTAATCAGTGAATTAATCAATGCTAATCACTATATTTTGGTGCAATTGAGGGTTCAAATTAATCATTAGGTATCTGATACAGATCCCTATAACTTCAGATTTCAATTCGGAGTTGGTTTGATACTCCAACCATTCCGTACAAATTGGTTACCCTTAATTTAATTTAATTTCTGGTAAAATTATGTTGATAAATTTGTGGTAATCATCATTTTGCATTTAACCCTTGGTTAATGCCCGCAAATCACACTCAAATTCAAGATTATTCACAGCCAGAGTTGCATTTGGGAATGTGCATAAGAATGAATGCTATATGCATTATGTATTGGGCACATTACATCAGTGTAAAAATGGGATCAGACACTTCCCTTGTCTAGAATAAGGCAAGAGGTAAGACCTCCTGCATAGATTTGGGTTTGCATTGCATAATGACACAAGATAAACATCAAAAGCTCGAAAGAACTGTCAACAAAACATTTAAACATGTTGCTCACATGGAGCAAGAAGAACTGACGGACAAGCTCATGGCCCCAGCCATGAAAGAAGAAGAACATCTCTTTCCAAGAGGAAGATCCACACCAAGAAGATCTAGAGGAAGCACTGAAGGAAGACATGGACACGAGAAGAGAAGCTGCCACCACAAGAAGATTGAAAGAAGAGGAAGACATGGACACGTGAAGAGAAGGTGCCATGACAAGAAGACTGAAGACAAGAGAAGATGTGAGGCTGCAAAGAGTGAGGAGCCATGTGAAAATCTATGAGAGAGAGAGAGAGAGAGACCCCACAACCCAATGTAACCTGCCCCAACAAAGTAAAACCTCTGAGCCACCGATGATGTAGGCCACGTGGTAGATGTATGTGTGAGCACTTTAGTCAAGGTCGTGGGCACTTGTAGTAGTCTTGGACACATAGAGAGAGTGTGTGTCAAGGACTATGAGTTTAGGGACTTGAGGCACTGGTCGCGGGCTATCAAGTAAGAGAGAAACGTGGTACAGGGTCCAGGTGTGCTAAGTTAACTTGAGGGGAGGTGTGCTAGGCACTAGTCGCGCAGACTATCAAGTAAGACGGAAACTTGGTACAGGGTCCAGGTGTGCTAGGAGTATTCACTTGAGGGGAGGTGTTGAAATATACAAGTGAATAGGGTGTGTGCGGAAACAAGCCCTTGGCTAGAGGCTGTAAAAGAGAATTTGTAAATGTGAGAGAACCTATAAAAAGGTGAGAAGAATCTACTAGGAGAGAATAAAGGGTAGCATGAGAAGATTTAGGAAGTGTGGAGATATTCTAGGAGAGGTGGAGAGAATCAAGCAAAAGAGGTGGAGTGAATCAAGGAGAAATCAGTGGGATTAGATGCTTGGATGTAAACTCTATAAATTGAGGCATTGGCCTAATGAGAATTTGCTGGTTTTTGATTATCCATGCCTACATTAAGCTATTAGTTAATTACTCATTAATCATGTCTTAATTATCATCTAATCACTTTGTTAATAATGTTGATTCTAGCATTTGATCCACCATGTCTTAATTATCATCTAATCACTTTGTTAATGATGTTGATTCTAGCATTTGATCCACCATAGCTCATCACATTGCTGTAATTTTAACAATCCATTCATATCTCATCACACCCATTCACATCTCATCACACCCATTCACATCCATCTCACCCATTCACATTCATCACATTCATTGCATCCACATCACATCATCTACATTCCGTCCACATCTATCCTTATCACATCACATTCATTCCATCCATATCACATCACATTCATTCTATCCACATTACATCACGTCTACATCTATCCACATCACATCTCATTCAGTCCATCCACATTACATCACATCCACATCTATCCATATCTAATCACATCCATTCACATCTCATAACATTCATCCACATCCATCCATTCATTCACATTCACATCCGTCCACATCCATCCATTCATTCACTTGCACATCTATCCACATCCATCCATTCATTCACATGCACATCTATCCACATCCATCCATTCATTCACATTCACATCTATCCACATCCATCCATTCATTCACATGCATATCTATCACATCACATCTCATTCTCATCCATTTACATCTCATCACATCCTTTCACATATCATCACATCTCATTCTCATCCATTTACATCACATCACATCCTTTCACATATCATCACATCTTATTCTCATCCATTTACATCACATCACATCCTTTCACATATCATCACATCTCATCATATTCACATCCATATCTATTTACATCTCATCACATTCACATCCACATCCATTTACATCACATCACATCCCATCCACATCTCATCACATCCACTCACATCTTATCACATCACATTCACATCTTATCACATCACATTCACATCTTATCACATTCACATCCACATCTATTTACATCACATCACGTTCACATCCACATCCATATCCACATCCATTTACATCACATCACATCACATCTTATCACATAACATTCATATCTTATCACATCGCATTCACATTTAGTACCGTTTTCTACTTTCGATACCGATGGGACTTTTCTAAGTTTCTGCCAATGGCCTAGTCAAAGGAAATATTTCTCGATGGATATTTTCATTTTCTTTCTCAAATTTCACAAGTGAAATATATTCAATATTATTCTTTTGAGTAAAAGATTCATGGGATTTACAAAAATCAAATCTACCTATATTTCCCAAATAATAATAATACTCAAAATTCCACTTTTGTGATAAGTACTCATAATTTGAATTATGCTAAAAATTCCTCTTTTACCATTTAATTACTTAAATCTCAAATATCATGGGAATTTCTCTTTTTGCATAAAAAATAAATTTACCAAAAATTTATCTTTTACCATTTAATTATTTGGATCTCAAATCTCATGGGAATTCCTCTTTTTGCATAAAAATAAATTTACCAAAAATTTCTCTTTTACCATTTAACTATTTGGATCTCAAATATCATGGGAATTCCTCTTTTTGCATAAACATAAATTTACCAAAAATATCTCTTTTACCATTTAATTATTTGGATCTCAAATATCATGGGAATTCCTCTTTTTGCATAAAAATAAATTTACCAAAAATTTCTCTTTCCTCATAATCAATTAATTATGCATAATTACAAAAAATATTATTTCTCATGAATATAATGAAAATCATTCTTTTTGCATAGGATATCCAATCCTAGAATATGGTAGGAAGTCCTCTTTTAGCATTATGCATAAAAATAAGATATGTATTATTTTCTGAAAAGTTTGTCATAACTTCACTGGTATTACTGATAATTCTTAATTTTTCTCTAAAGAATAAAAGCTTGTAATGAAAATATGATAGTAGTTCCTCTTTTATGCCTTAAAATCAAACTATGAATTTAAATCATAATTTTAACCATAATCATAAACTTAATTATGATTATCCCACTAGATTAAGCTCATTCCATTATTTCTCTTTTTCCAAATTGATAGGATAATCTATTTCTCATTTAGAATCAACCAAAGTAGTTTTTAAATACTTATAAATAATCTAAAAGAAATAACCATTATTTTGATAACACAAAATCATAAAAATACCATTTTCTTAATATCTAGCTTATCAAGCCTAGAGTAGTTTAGCTTTGAATTAAGAGATTATCATTGAGAAGCATCCTTTTTCAAGGGATTTAGCCATAAAGATGGCTATTCTTTTAGAGAGAGAGATTTACTTTAAAAAAGCATTACAAATAAGCATAAAGATTAACTTTCTCTTAATTAAGCATTAAGACTTTAATGGAAAGCTTGATTTGAATCAAAACAATTATTTAGAAAGCTTCTCAAGCTTGAGAGGGGTTGAGAAGAAGAAAGTCATTGAGATAAATTGGAAAAAAACATAAAAATTGAATTTACCTCCAAATTTGACTTGATTCTTTCTTAGCACTGAAGCCCTCGACCAATCAATTGGTCTACCAAGAGGGGAAGAGAAACTCCAAGAGTAATTGTAGAGAGAGAGATCTCCAAGCTCCCAAGAGAGAGGAAAATTTAAGGGATAATAGAAATGATTATTTTAATATATGATTGGCATAGTATAGCTCCATTCTTTTATTACAAATGACTGAGGGTCTATTTATAGGTGAGGGAGGCTAGAATTTTTGAGGTTCAATTTGACTCAATTTGGACAAGATTTGGACCAGTTTGGCTCCCTTTTTGATTTGGTTTGATCTAGGAGAGAGGAGAGATAAAAATATCACAAATTTTTTGAATTAAAAAGCCTTCCACACATGTGAAATAGGAGCCTATCTCAAGATTCCCCCTCTCCTTACCAAGGTGTCAAAATGCATCATAATTTTTAACTAATAAACCTTGTACTCAGTCAACTCTTCATCTTATGTGAGCATTTACTCATTTTTGGGTATTTTCTTTTATTCTTTTGGATTTATCTCATTCCAACACTTGGATTAATCCAATTGGCCCATTGGAACCTTAATTGGACCATAATCCAAAAATTTCTAAAAATGTAGACCCTTAGGCTAAGGTCCCTTATATACATTTTCAATTAGTTTCTAATGTACCTTGGAAAGTTCGTTTTGAACTTCTGTTTCAGGGGAACCCATTCTAGTCACTATAGGAGGATTTTTATGTCCAAAGATATCTCAATTTTGAATTATCTCTCTCTAGATATTTTCTCTCTCTAGGCCAAAATAGGGTAAAATAAGATCTTTCTTTTATTTCAGAGAGGGGAATAATTTCAAGAATAGAAGGGGAGGTTCTTATACCTTTACTCCTCAAAAGTTGGAGGGAGGAATCTTACATCCTATCCCACTTAAAAAACGTGAGATGTCCTCATCTCGCAGAGCAAGAGGATAAATTCTTTCACCTTAAGATCAAATTGATTCTAGGGTTCGTTATAGTCTAGTGAACCCATGCAGAATCCTGGGATAAAAATCCCTTCTACAAGAAGAACATACAGAACTCAATTCATTCAGAACATATCATTCATATCCTTAACACAATAATGGTCCATCAGCTTGAAAATTCTATTCCCCACGAAAATTTCAATTATGCAAGTTCTCAATTGGTCATCCCTTAATTAGATCCACTGGCTCAAAGGTCAAATAGCAGCAATTTGTCAACACAATCCACTAATTTCATAGTGATCTGCTAATCATCTTCTAGTTACTAACATCATCACTGGGATTCGTCCCATTCATCCTCATTGTGGCTTTGTTCAACTTATCTTATTTCAACCCGAATTTAGAAATCATCATCTTTAAATCAGAATCCAAATAAATTCATCAATTCTCAACTAAAATTCAAAAATTATATCAACCAGCATTCGAATTCATCCTCTGGATAGCATTTTTGCTTATAACTTCAAGGTCTTTAGATTTACTTGTATAAATTGTCAGTAAAGAGTTGCAGATATACCCACGATATACACAAGTAGTCATGGTCCTTGGAGCTATAAGGTAAATACCATCATATCTAGGCCTCAAGCAAGTCAGGGATTCCATACAATTGCAGTACTTCCATCTAAATACCCAATTTCCAATTTATGAATCTTCATTCTGAATATCAATTTGTATGAATTTCATCACACAATTACATTCTTTTATTGGTACTCATAAATTTTTGACATTTCTGGCTTCTCAGTTGTTCCACTTTAGCCAATTCGCTCTCATACCAACAGCTGAAAGATCCCTCCCCCTTCCGCGCAATGAATTCAGGGAGGTGCTAGCAATGGAAGTAGCATTTCTTACGCAGGGTAGAGCCTCTCACTCGGGGCCTCGCCCATGGATATCCGGACAAGAGACTAATCCCTCAGTTCTTCCAAAGCCGAACTCGGAAAAACTTCCCTCGTCGCCCAGCAGATATAGGCGATTACTTTAGGACAATTTTATTCTAACGTTGTCAAGGTCATCACTAACCAAACTGATCCGACTGAACCCGTAAGTCTGATGGTCAGATCAAGGAAAAGACTTGCACTTGGATCATAGAGTCCAACACTTTTTTCCTCATCAAGAGACACAGCCGTTGATTCTTTTCTATAGAACAAGGGTTATCCGGGATTTAGGTCAACTATCGTAACTTAACAGAATTGAGTCTCATTTTAGGGATCCATCAGTCCAGCCTAACCCCATCCAATCCCATGGGTTAGCCAATTACCCAGCCATTGTGATAGGATCCATTTAGAAATTTGGTTATGTTTTACCCCGAGTACTAGTGAAAAGAGTTCCCAGGCCCCCTAGCTGACGCTTCAAGCAAACTTCAAGATAGTCACACCACTTACACACCCAATATGAAATTGCATGTTTCACAAATTCAGCTGTCTTTAAAATAATCTTTTAATGAAACCATAGTATCACTGATCATAATCCTCCAAAATATCTAGCTTGAATTCCAATTTGCAATCATTCTGTCATCGGTATACCTATGGCATCATTGGTAACTAGAACGCTCACCACCTATTCACTTTAGGGGCCTTTCCAATAGTTCCTTGCTCATAGTACGTAGAAATATATTCACTTAAGAAAATCTAGATGGACTCTGTATTGAAGAATAGCAAGATCAACCAACAGATCCATATAAAAGAGCCATGGACTCATCCGTTGAGGACCAGTAATAAGGACAATCAACCAGATCCATGCCCGAGTTCAAAAAACAACTTTAACTCCTTGTTCCATTTTCTTCCTCGATGCACGTGTGGGTATCTTTGGCAACCTCGAGCCCGAGCATCGTATGGTCAGTACCCTCTAGGCTCCTTCATAGGTCACCTAGCACTTAACTCATAGGCCGATTCCTTGGTCCCTCATCCACTGTACCGAAAGCTCACCATTTAAACTGAATCAGGGCTGGTCAAGACCTCGGCCGCGATAGTGCTACACGCGAGACGTCCTCCATTGACTCTCTGTAATTGTTGCAACTTTATTACTTAGGTCTCCATGATCTCATTCACAAGATGGTCAAAATGCTTCCCCAGCATTCTTTACATAAAACAGTCATTTAAAAACAGGTCATAAATATAGTTTCTAACGAACTCTCATCTTTCCATATTTTTCCACGTCATTTCTTGTTATTCCATATTCTTCTACATTAATTCACATTGCTTATTCAACATCCTATCATATGTATTCCCATTGTCTTCATCCATTCTCATCCAATCACATCTACCCATATCCACATCACATCACATCACATCATCCATTCACATCACATCTCATCACATCATCCATTCACATTGCTTATTCAACATCATGTATTCCCATCGTCTTCATCCATTCTCATCCAATCACATCATATTACATCTCATAACATCTATCCACATCTATCCTCATCACATCTCATCCATTCACATCTACCCATATCCACATCACATGTAAGGTCTCTCCCAAGCCATGTATATATGTGTCTCTTTTAATATAGATTTCAATAAGGAAAGAGAGTGTAATTAGAGAAGAGTGATCTCACAATAAGGCTAGAAACATTAGGAAAGTGTTAGAATAAAAATATTAGCTCCAAAAATCCTAAAAGAAATAAGAACATAGGAATAGTTCTATTAAAAGAGATAAGTATCCCCAAAAATAGAATTTCGAATTTAAGTGATAAGAGGTCATATTTAGAGTACTTTTACACATTTAGAGTCCATGCATACTAAAAATATGGAAAAATAACGCGCTTCTAAAGATGGTGCATTTGTGGCTATATACAAATGTTTTTGCCTATTCTGCCGCGTTGGCTTGTAGAACAGATGCCTTCCCGATCTTTTGATTGGTTATATGACCATCTTCTGAGTTTTTATCAGAGAGTTATGGCCGAAACAATTTGCTCTTTCTGTCAGGGTCTCTACACAGAGACAACTGTGAGAAGACAAGTAGCCTCAAGGTAATCCTAGAGTTTGAGATGTATATATCCCTTCATTCTTATCTAATATCTTAGAAAAAAAGCTTAGATTGCAATGGTCTTTCGGAGGAAGAGACCAAAACTCCATAGCTTTTCTTTTAGAGAAAGAATAGTATCCCGTTACCCTGTAAGAGAAGAAGGCTATTCTGTAGACCTTAGAAAGAGAGAAGAGTCACAGTATGAGTAAGAGGAGATAAAGCTTGGAGATTATTGGATGATTTCAATCAAAAGACAAGGTATTAGAAGACTCTATTCTCATATGTCAAGTTCTAAAGCTCTTGTTAACGAGCAAAGGCAACGATAAACCATAAATTTCTATAAGCTATATATATATTTTATTTTTCAATTATATATCATTCTTAGGGGTTGAGGTATGGCCCCGGCTTCTCTATAAATTGTTAATAGTGATCTATTTGATTGATTTACTGTTTAAAGTTTGTATTCTTTTAAACAACATCATATGTCTTAATAAAGAATGTCTTATCGCAATCTCAAGTTGAAATGCTAAAATCTGTGAGAAAAAAGGATTGTTTTCTTAAGAAGGTAACATGGATTCTAGTCTTATAGTTTAACTGTGAGTAAATGGATTGTTATCTTGGTCAAATTAAGGTACAGGTATAACTCTCCCTACCTTGACGCTGCCCCGTTCTTATGCTTGTATAGCCGGATGGTGGAGACGTTAGTAAGGCTTGGAGTTGGCCCATGGTATCCCTCATACCATTGGGAGAATGAGGTTCACCGATTGAGGCGAGTGATTGTGATGCTGCCTAGTTCTGAGGACCCAGGCTAGTGCGGTAAATTAGCCCACCCTAGTGTGTAGACATCCCTCTGAGGGGCGGGAGGATCGAGCGATGGAGCTTGAGAGGGCGACAGGCCGGCTTGAGTCCTCGCCACAGCGGCCGTCGACGATGAGGTGTATGGTCTCGTAGGGTTTTGCCCAGCATGTGGAGGCTGGAAGGCCGAATTCTAGATCATCGACGGTATAAAGAAAAAGAATAAGAGAGCCAGTTTGGCTTGTATGAAATTGATTCATGTTTAAACTTTGTTTTTATAAATCTTGTCTTTGGCATTATTGTATTGTGAAAAAAGGCTGTTTTAACAAACCTTGTGAAAAGGGCCTTAATTAAGGAACATGTTTATTTATGTGTCAAACAGTGTGGTAGGATTAATTAGAAAACAAATTGATGCGTGAGTAGGGTGGAAAGTGGGAGGATGGAATGCCCCGATGGCACCATCCTACGGATGGGTGGACCCGATTAGTCGGGTAGCTTTCCAACATATTAAGTGAAAACCCTACGCTAGATAGATAGGTTCTCAGGCAATTCTATTCTAGAAAACTAGGCCAATGATTTGATTTTTTTAGGAGACCACGCTCCCCCTGCGGGATAGAACTAGGTCTTACCTATGAATCGTATCCTTGAATCTCTGCATGGTCAAGGTGTCGATGAGTAGGAAATTTTCTCTAAGATAAGACTTAGTGGACTACCTTAAGTGTTTTCCCTATTTGTGGAAGGGGGGGAACCTTACAAGTGGTATCAGAGCCGATCTTAGTTCCTAGGATTTGTTTTCAAAGGTTAACTATCAAGGGATTAAAACAAGTGATTGTTTATCATATGAGGACGAATCAATCATCTCTACTGGCCATAGAAGTGATTTGAATATCCTCACATGTTGAGACAATCAGCCTATGAAATTGTTCTTGTATCTTGGGGGTGCACACGCAAGATATTTGTACAATAAATTTGAGAAATAAAATTGGGGAGAAAATCTTTTGTGAGGAAAAACATAGGGTGATCAAATTAAGAAACTAGTGAGAGGCTGAATGACTAGAAGGATAGACCAAAACTTGTTTAGAGAAATTTTCAGGATATATCTCATTAGTTCGCATATTATAAATTATTAAGATTATAACTCCATTAAGGTTTGAATAGTTGACGTGTGAATGCCATCCATTGGATGCTTTACATTAGGACAATCATCCAAGATTTTAAACCCATCATGGGTCTCGGATGTGTAATTCCCAGAGGATCATGCTCTTAGATGTGTTAATACCAAGATACTAGATGTGTAATTTTTAGAAAACTAATCATCTCAGATATGTTAATCCTGATAATCTTTGGATGTGTCAATCCCAAGGCACCAGATGTGTAATTCTCAAAAAAATGAAGATCTCACATATATTAATCCAGAGTGCCTTTAGATGTGGCGCTATGATAAGTATTTGATAGTTTTGAACTTTTAATGAAATTTTAATGTATACAATGAAAGAAGTAAGCTCACCCTTGCTCACGTCTAAAAATCGTAAGAAATGCCAAATTAGTTGGAAGCATTGTTGTCAATCTAACCACTAGAATCAGTTATGGGATGCCATGAAAGAAAGACCCTAAAAGAATACCACCAAACTTTTGTTGAACTTCTCCGATTTGCTCGAGAGATGGATGAGGTAACTCTTATCCATCGATTCATTTTTAACCTTAATCTACCTTTGAATAACCTCATCAAGAATGTGAAACCATCCTCTATTTCAAAAGCTTTAATTATAACCAGAGACTATGATAAAGTGTTTTTTTAATATAGAAAGTGTCGAGAAGGACATGAGTCCTTCCATGTTAATCAAGAAGAGGTCCCCTAATTCAAGAGGAACGTCAAGCCCACCCTTGTTTACAACAAGGAATCATGAGCTAGAGCAAAATTTAGGTCAAGAAATAGGGATAGCAGGGTTAAAGATAATCAAATTCAACAAGTATTTCTATAAGTAAATAGAAGATGATTGGTGCAAGATTCATGTGAAGTAATGTGCATGATGAATAGAGCTATTCTACAAGACGATACTAAGATTATGAAATTGCTATCATAGATTAGATTGCATAAAGGATTGATTCCCTTACGTTTTTCCATGACAATTTGTTAAGTACCATATTACATGGGGGTATAGAATAAGGATTTCGAAGGTTCATATCATATAAGAGGTATATGGATGCATGAAGTTAGGATAATAAGACCAATTAACTTTAGAATAATAGACCTTTTGGAGGCACAACAAAACGAGCCAAGCACATAAAATAAATGAATCTTTAAGAACAATATTTAGATAAAAGAAGACTATTACCTAGTGGGGACACCACTTTGAAAGAGACAGGAGGATTTACTTAGATACTACCCTAGCTCGCGAGATGAGGACATCTCGAATCTTTTAAGTGGGGAAGATTGTAAGGTCCCTCCCAAGCCATGTATGTATGTGTCTCTTTTAATATAGATTTCAATAAGGAAAGAGAGTGTAATTAGAGAAGAGTGAGACAATAAGGCTAGAAACATTAGGAAAGTGTTAGAATAAAAATATTAGCTCCAAAAATCCTAAAAGAAATACGAACATAGGAAAAGTTCTATTAAAAGAGATAAGTATCCCCAAATATAGAATTTTGAGTTTATGTGAAAAGAGGTCATATTTAGAGTACTTTTACACATTTAGAGTCCATGCATACTAAAAATATGAAAAAATAACGCGTTTCTAAAACTTCTTCTTGTTGCTCCATGTCACAACAACACTCCCCAATGAAAACATAAATCAACTAGTAGATCTCCTGTTTGAGATGCTACCTACTCAATCTGCATTTGTGTACCCATATAGCTCCAATGGTACACCTACTGCTGCATAAAACAATGCATAATCAATAGTGGCCTCAAATACTGAAGTGTGCATCACACACTATCAAGATGTGGTTTGCATAGAATCTGCATAAAGTGGTTGTCTAAGCCAACAGTGGAACTCAAATCTAGCCTCCTGATCTTGACATAGATCAAACTCCTCACAATCTTCTTGTACATAGTGGGGTCCAACACATAACCTGCATCTGCACTGAGCTTGCTATTTTGATTGAATGGCACCGAGATTGGATTACAACCATCCATCCCATAATTGGACACAACATGTCCAATACATAGTGTCTCTGACAACTAAATACCATCAGGTGTGCGAATGACCTCAATGCCCAAAAAGTAGTGCAGATCTTCCAAATCCTTCATATCAAACTTTCTTTTGAAAAGACTTTTCACATGCTCAATCTCTTCCAAGTTGTCACCCCCACCAACAATAAGATCATATACATAGATGGTGATGATCACAATACCCTTATCACTCTTGCGCACATACAAAGAGTGATCTGCATCTGCCATATGAAAACAAGCAGTGACAAGATACTCAACAATATTGTTATGCCATATTTGTGGAGCTTGCTTCAGACCATACAAGGCCTTAGGAAGCTTACATACATACTATAGGTGACTTGTATCCTCAAAACCAAATGGCTGATCCATATACACTTCGTACTGCAAGTCACCATGCAAGAACACATTTTTTACATCCATATGTAAAAACTAGCCTTTAGCTGCAGCCATCGCAATCATAGCTCTCACAGTTGTCATTTCGTATGCAACTCATCTGGTACATGCACATAAGCAATACATCCAAAAACTTTCAAGTGAGACAAATCAGGTTTCTTACCCACCACTGAATTTCTCCTCTGGCATTACATCATGTATGGTTGCAATAGAAGTCTTGTTCATGATATAAACTGCTGTATAAATAGCTTCAGTCCAATAGCTATATGGCATATTCTTTGTTGTCATCAATGCTCGTGCTAGCTTCAGTCCAATAGCTATATGGCATATTCTTTGTTGTCATCAATGCTCGTGCTGTATAAATAGCTTCAGTCCAATAGCTATATGGCATATTCTTTGTTGTCATCAATGCTCGTGCTGTATAAATAGCTTCAGTCCAATAGCTATATGGCATATTCTTTGTTGTCATCAATGCTCGTGCTATCTCTATAATGTGCCTGTTTTTCTGCTCAGCAACTCCATTTTGTTGTGGAGTGTATCTACATGTAAACTGTCTTTCAATGTCATTCTTTTGCAAGAAATCAGATAACTCTTTGGATCAATAGGGAAAATTTGGGCTCATTTTAGGGCCTTTTAAGGGATTCTTTCCATCTTTGCCTTGAAAATGGGGGCCGTGGGGTGAACATTTTCTATCTTACATTAAAACCCCATCATATGATATATCATTAGAAAGATCGTGTAAAGTAGATTTCATAATTTCAAACTCCGAAACATTTGGAGTTGTTAAGCTCAAGATATACATTTTCCTCAAAATCAAGTTTAAAGGCTACCATAAACGGCCACATCATCACTTTGAAACCTACTTTTTGTACATCTTCCATGTGTCATGTCCAAAACCCATCATGTTATATATCAATGGAAAGATCTTGAAGAGAAGATTCTCTATATTCAACCTCCGAAAAATTTAGAGTTGATTTGCAAAAAAAAAAACATGGCCCCATTTTTGATGATGTGGCATTTCTTAGAGGGCCCAAAAATGAGCCCAAATTTCCCCTAATGAAGTACTGCCCCCCTCCATCTGACCTTAGGTACTTCACATGTTTCACTCGGAAATTTTGAAAATGAGTGAAAATTTCACTCTTCTTGTTCATGAAATACACCCACACTTTCCTCATGTGGTCATCAATGAATGTTACATAATACCTACACCCATGGATGTAGTTTCTGTAGGACCCCATACATCTGAATGCACAACATCTAGTATCTTTCTACTAACATTTCTATCATGTAGAAATACATGCTTTTTCTACTTTCCAAATTGAAATGCTTCACATACTTTTTGCATACCATCAACCTTAAACTTAGGCAACCCTATCATAATTTCTTTAGTCTGCATAGACTTCATTCTTTGCACATTTACATGCCCAATTCTCTTATACCAAATGTATGTATCTACAACAACTCCTAATCCATTTGCAAACATTGCATATTTACATTCAGTGTAAACATTATGCCCACTCTGTTGCCTTTTACAAAAAACCAACTTGCACTTATCTTTAAAGTCTTCTACATAGCGCCCCCTGCTGTAAACTGTTGAAATATACAAGTGTAGGGTGTGTGCGGGAACAAGCCCTTGGCTAGAGGATGTAAAAGAAAATCTGTAAATGTGAGAGAGCCTGTGAAAAGGTGAGAAGAATCTATTGGGAGAAAATAAAGGGTAGCATGAGGAGATTTTGGAGTTGTGGAGATATTCTGGGAGAGGTGGAAAGAATCAAGCAAAAGAGGTGGCAAGGAGAAATCACTGGGATTGGATGCTTGGATGTAAACTCTATAAATTGAGGCATTGGCCTAATGAGAATTTGTTGGTTTTTAATTATCCATGCCTACATTAAGCTATCAATTAATTGCTCACTAATCACTGATCCACCCTAGCTCATCACATTGCTGTAATTTTAACATGGTATCTCAATTTTGGATTATCTCTCTCTAGACATTTTCTCTCTCTAGGCCAAAATAGGGTAAAACAAGATCTTTCTTTTATTTCAGAGAGGGGAATAATTTCAAGAACATAAGGGGAGGTTCTTATACCTTTACTCCTCAAAAGCTGGAGGGAGGAATCCTACATGCTACCCCACTTAAAAAACGTGAGATGTCCTCATCTCGTAGCAGCAGGAGGATAAACTCTTTCACCTTAAGATCCAACTGATTCTGGGGTTCCTTATAGTCTGGTCAACCCACGCAGAATCCTAGGATAAAAATCCCTTCTACAATAAGAATATACAGAACTCATTATCAGAGAACAATACATTCAGAACATATCATTCATATCCTTAACACAATAATGGTCCATTAGCTTGAAAATTCTATCTGAACATTATCCACGGAAATTTCAGTTATGCAAGTTCTCAATTTGTCATCCCTTAATTAGATCCACTGGGTCAAAGGTCAAACAGTAGCAATCTATGAGCACAATCCACTAATCTCATAGTGATCTGCTAAAAGTTATAACATCTTCCAGTTACTAACATCATCACTAGGATTCATCCCATTCATCCTCATTGTGGCTTTGTTCAACTTATCTTCTTTCAACCTGAATTTAGAAATCATCATCTTTAAATCAGAATCCAAATCAATTTATCAATTCTCAACTAGAATTCAAAAATCATATTAACGAGCATTCAAATTCATCCTCTGGATAGCATTTTTGTTTATATCTTCAAGGTCTTAGATTTACTCATATATATTGTCAGTAAAGAGCTCCAGATATACCCACGGTATATACGAGTAGTCACGGTCCTTGGAGCTATAAGTTATATCTTCAAGGTCTTAGATTTACTCGTATATATTGTCAGTAAAGAGCTGCAGATATACCCACGGTATATATGAGTAGTCACGGTCCTTGGAGCTATAAGTAAATACCATCATATCTAGGCCTCAACCAAGTCAGGGATTCCATACAATTGTGGTACTTCCATCTGAAGACCCAATTTCCAATTTATGAATCTTCATTTTGAATATCAATGTGTGTAAATTTCATCACACAATTACAATGTTTTACTAGTACATAAATTTTTGACATTTCTGGCTTCTCAATTGTTCCACTTTAGCCAATTCGATCTGATACCAGCTGAAAGATCCCTACCCCCTTGGCACAAATGAATTTAGGGGTGCTAGCAATGGAAGTAGCATTTCTTGCGCAGGACAGAGCCTCTCACTCGGGGCCTCACCCATGGATATCCAGACAAGAGACTAATCCCTCGGTTCTTCCAAAACCGAACCCGCAAAAACTGCCCTCGCCCAATAGACATAGGCAATTCCTCCACGATAATTTTATTCTAACGTAGTCAAGGTCATCACTAACCAAACTGATCTGAGTGAACCCGTAAGTCTCATGGTCAGATCAAGGAAAAGACTTGCACTTGGATCATAGAGTCCAATGCTTGTTTCCTCATCAAGAGGCATAGCTGTTGATTCTTTTCCATAGAACAATGGTTATTCAGGATTTACGTCAACTATCGTAACTTAACAGAATTGAGTCTCATTTTAGGGATCAATCCCATGGGTTAACCAACCACCCCAGTGTGACAAGATCCATTTAGAAATTTGGTTATGTTTTGCCCCAAGTACTAGGGAAAAGAGTTCCCAGGCCCCCTAGGCGTGCGCTTCAAGCAAGCTTCAAGATAGTCACACCAATTACACACCCAATATGAAATTGCCTGTTTCACACATTCAGCTGTCTTTTAAACAACCTTTTAATGAAACCATAGTATCATTGATCATAATCCTCCAAAATATCTAGCTTGAATTCCAATTTGCAATCATTCCTTCATCGATGTACCTATGGCATCATTGGTAACCAGAACGCTCACCACATGTTCACTCAGGGGCCTTTTTAATAGTTCCTAGCTCATAGTACCGGGAAATATATTCACTTAAGAAAATCTAGATGGACTCTCCGTTGAAGATCAGCAAGATCAACAGTGCCATGGACTTATTTATTGAGGACGAGCAAGACAAATAAACCAGATCCATGCCCGAGTTCAGAAAATAACTTTAACTCCTTGTTCCATTTTCTTCCTTGATGCACGCATGGGTATCTTCATCGACCCAGAGCCCAAGCACCGTACGATCAGCATGCTCCCTCTAGGCTCCTTTGCAGGTCACCTAGTGCTTCACTCATAGGCCACTTCCTTGGTCCCTTATCCACCGTACCAGAAGCTCACCATTTAAATTGAACCGAGGCTGGTCAAGACCTCGACCGATCGTGCTACACAAGAAGTCCTTTGTTGACTCTCCGTCAGCTGTTGCAACTTTATCACTTAGGTCTCCATGACCTCATTCACAAGATGGTCAAAATGCTTCCCCAATATTCTTGACATAAAACAGTCATTTAAAAATAGGTCATAAATACAGCTTCTAACGAGAACTCTCATCTTTCCACATTGCTCCACATCATTTCTTGTTATTCAACATTCTCTTGCATCAATTCACATTGCTTCTTTCACATCTAGTCATATGTATTCCCATCGTCTTCATCCATTCTCATCCAATCACATCTCATCACATCTATCCACATCTATCCTCATCACATCTCATCCATTCACATCTACCCATATCCACATCACACACATCACATCCATTCACCTCACATCTCATCCATTCACATCTACCTAGATCCACATCACATCACATTCATCCACCTTACATGTCATCCATCCATTCACATTACATCACATTCATTTATATTCATTCAGATCCACATCTCATCACATCTCATCCATCCACATAACATCTCATCCATTCACATCCATCCACATAACATCTCATTTATATTCATTCAGATCCACATCTCATCACATCACATCCATCCACATATCTCATCCATTCACGTCTCATCACATCATATTCACATCCATTTACATCTCATCATATCATATTCACATCACATCACATCCATTCAAATATCATCACATCATATTCACATCCATTCACATCTCATCGCATCCATTTAGACATCATCACATCACATTCACATCCATTCACATCTCATCGCATCCATTTAGATATCATCACATCACATTCACATCCACATTCACATCCATTCACATCCATTCACATCTCATCGCATCCATTCACTTCTCATCACATCCATGTTGAAATATACAAGTGAATAGGGTGTGTGCGGGAACAAGCCCTTGGCTAGAGGCTGTAAAAGAGAATTTGTAAATGTGAGAGACCCTATGAAAAGGTGAGAAGAATCTACTGGGAGAGAATAAAGGGTAGCATGAGAAGATTTAGGAAGTGTGGAGATATTCTGGGAGAGGTGGAGAGAATCAAGCAGAAGAGGTGGAGATATTCTGGGAGAGGTGGAGTGAATCAAGAAGAAATCAGTGGGATTAGATACTTGGATGTAAACTCTATAAATTGAGGCATTGGCCTAATGAGAATTTGTTGGTTTTTGATTATCCATGCCTACATTAACTTATTACTAATCACGTCTTAATTATCATCTAATCACTTTGTTAATGATATTGATTCTATCATTTGATCCACCATAGCTCATCACATTGCTGTAATTTTAACATGGTATCAGAGCCAAGCTTAGAATTCATCAAGTTTATAAGCCCATTATCTAGATGATTAGGATTAGTAGATAATTTAAAAATAATCAAATTTTTAGTTATTTTTCAACTAACCTCTGTACCCCCAGTTGGTGGAGGAGCTCTATCTCCTTGCACACATCAAATTAGGCCCATTGCTTCTAGCCACAAATAGCCATCATCCCCATGATTGAGCCCATCAAGAGGAAACGTCAAACCGCCAGGCGAAAGCTCTCGATTTTTGCTGATTAGTGGGCGTCATTTTTCTGTAGTAAATCAAAGAGTTCTACTTCATCAAATCAAATCAACCTAATTCCTCTTAGCCCCGGGGGGTTTTCAAGCATGCTCTACAAGTTGGTAAGTCAGAAATTGATTTGATCAAGTCTACAGTGAGATCCAAGCTCTTCATCAAATCTGGAGGTGACTTTGGTAAAATAGAGATTAAGCATTCAATGTTTGGTCAAATCTTGTGTTTCTTGGCTTAATCCTCTACTAGACTAATTGGTATTGATGGCCTTGAAAGGATTTGAGCTCATTTGAACTCTAAGGCCTCAGATCTGGGCTCCCCACATACTTTGTTTTTTGCACACAAAATAGAGAATTAATTTGTTAATCAATGGATTAATCAGTACTAATCACTATATTTTGGTGCAATTGAGGGTCCAAATTAATCATTAGGTATCTGATACAGATCCCTATAACTTCAGATTTCAATTCGGAGTTGGTTTGATACTCCAACCATTCCGTACAAATTGGTTACCCTTAATTTAATCCCTTAATTTAATTTAATTTCTGGTAAAATTATGTTGATAAATCTGTGGTAATCATTTTGCATTTAACCCTTGGTTAATGCCTGCAAATCACACTCAAATTCAAGATTATTCATAGCCAGAGTTGCATTTGGGAATGTGCATAAGAATGAATGCTATATGCATTATGTATTGGGCACATTACATCAGTGTAAAAATGGGATCAGGCACTTTCCTTGTCTAGAATAAGGCAAGAGGTAAGACCTCTTGCATAGATTTGGGTTTGCATTGCATAATGACACAAGATAAACATCAAAAGCTCGAAAGAACTGTCAACAAAACATTTAAACATGTTGCTCACATGGAGCAAGAAGAACTGACGGACAAGCTCATGGCCCCAGCCATGAAAGAAGAAGAAAATCTCTTTCCAAGAGGAAGATCCACACCAAGAAGATCTAGAGGAAGCATTGAAGGAAGACATGGACACGAGAAGAGAAGCTGCCACCACAAGAAGATTGAAAGAAGAGAAAGACATGGACGCGTGAAGAGAAGCTGCCACGACAAGAAGACTGAAGACAAAAGAAGATGTGAGGCTCCAAAGAGTGAGGAGCCATGTGAAAATCTATGAGAGAGGGAGAGAGAGACCCCACAACCCAATGTAACCTGCCCCAACAAAGTAAAACCTCTGAGCCACCGATGATGTAGGCCACGTGGTAGATGTATGTGTGAGCACTTTAGTCAAGGTCGTGGGCACTTGTAGTAGCCTTGGACACATAGAGAGAGAGTGTGTCAAGGACTATGAGTTTAGGGACTTGAGGCACTGGTCGCGGGCTATCAAGTAAGAGAGAAACTTGGTACGGGGTCCAGGTGTGCTAAGTTAACTTGAGGGGAGGTGTGCTAGGCACTGGTCGCGTAGACTATCAAGTAAGAAGGAAACTTGGTATAGGGTCCAGGTGTGCTAGGAGTATTCACTTGAGGGGAGGTGTTGAAATATACAAGTGAATAGGGTGTGTGCGGGAACAAGCCCTTTGGCTAGAGGCTGTAAAAGAGAATTTGTAAATGTGAGAGAACCTGTGAAAAGGTGAGAAGAATCTACTGGGAGAGAATAAAGGGTAGCATGAGAAGATTTAGGAAGTGTGGAGATATTCTAGGAGAGGTGGAGAGAATCAAGCAAAAGAGGTGGAGTGAATCAAGGAGAAATCAGTGGGATTAGATGCTTGGATGTAAACTCTATAAATTGAGGCATTGGCCTAATGAGAATTTGCTGGTTTTTGATTATCCATGCCTACATTAAGCTATTAGTTAATTACTCACTAATCATATCTTAATTATCATCTAATCACTTTATTAATAATGTTGATTCTAGCATTTGATCCACCATGTCTTAATTATCATCTAATCACTTTGTTAATGATGTTGATTATAGCATTTGATCCACCATAGCTCATCACATTGCTGTAATTTTAACAATCCATTCATATCTCATCACACCTATTCACATCTCATCACACCCATTCACATCCATCTCACCCATTCACATTCATCACATTCATTGCATCCACATCACATCATCTACATTCCGTCCACATCTATCCTTATCACATCACATTCATTCCATCCATATCACATCACATTCATTCTATCCACATTACATCACGTCTACATCTATCCACATCACATCTCATTTAGTCCATCCACATTACATCACATCCACATCTATCCATATCTCATCACATCCATTCACATCTCATCACATTCATCCACATCCATCCATTCATTCACATTCACATCCGTCCACATCCATCCATTCATTCACTTACACATCCATCCATTCATTCACATGCACATCTATCCACATCCATCCATTCATTCACATTCACATCTATCCACATCCATCCATTCATTCACATGCATATCTATCACATCACATCTCATTCTCATCCATTTACATCTCATCACATCCTTTCACATATCATCACATCTCATTCTCATCCATTTACATCACATCACATCATTTCACATATCATCATATCTTTTTCTCATCCATGTACATCACATCACATCCTTTCACATATCATCACATCTCTTCACATTAATATCCGTATCTATTTACATCACATCACATCTCATCACATTCACATCCACATCTATTTACATCACATCACATCCCATCCATATCTCATCACATCCACTCACATCTTATCACATCACATTCACATCCACATCTATTTACATCACATCACATTCACATCCACATCCACATCCATTTACATCACATCACATCACATCCACTCACATCTTATTACATAACATTCACATCTTATCACATCGCATTCACATTTAGTACCGTTTTCTACTTTCGATACCGATGGGACTTTTCTAAGTTTCTGCCAATTGCTTGGCCTAGTTAAAGGAAATATTTCTCGATGGATATTTTCATTTTCTTTCTCAAATTTCACAAGTGAAATATATTCAATATTATTCTTTTGAGTAAAAGATTCATGGGATTTACAAAAATCAAATCTACCTATATTTTCCAAATAATAATAATACTATATTTTTTAAATAATAATAATACTATATTTATAAAAATCAAATCTACCTATATTTCCCAAATAATACTCAAAATTCCACTTTTGTGATAAGTACTCATAATTTGAATTATGCTAAAAATTCCTCTTTTACCATTTAATTACTTAAATCTCAAATATCATGGGAATTCCTCTTTTTGCATAAAAAATAAATTTACCAAAAATTTCTCTTTTACCATTTAATTATTTGGATCTCAAATCTCATGGGAATTCCTCTTTTTGCATAAAAATAAATTTACCAAAAATTTCTCTTTTACCATTTAACTATTTGGATCTCAAATATCATGGGAATTCCTCTTTTTGCATAAACAAAAATTTACCAAAAATATCTCTTTTACCATTTAATTATTTGGATCTCAAATATCATGGGAATTCCTCTTTTTGCATAAAAATAAATTTACCAAAAATTTCTCTTTCCTCATAATCAATTAATTATGCATAATTATAAAAAATATTATTTCTCATGAATATAATGAAAATCATTCTCTTTGCATAGGATATCCAATCCTAGAATATGGTAGGAAGTCCTCTTTTAGCATTATGCATAAAAATAAGATATGTATTATTTTCTGAAAAGTTTGTCATAACTTCACTGCTATTACTGATAAATCTCAATTTTTCTCTAAAGAATAAAAGCTTGTAATGAAAATATGATAGTAGTTCCTCTTTTATGCCTTAAAATCAAACTATGAATTTAAATCATAATTTTAACCATAATCATAAACTTAATTATGATTATCCCACTAGATTAAGCTCATTCCATTATTTCTCTTTTTCAAAATTGATAGGATAATCTAATTCTCATTTAGAATCAACCAAAGTAGTTTTTAAATACTTATAAATAATCTAAAAGAAATAACCATTATTTTGATAACACAAAATCATAAAAATACCATTTTCTTAATATCTAGCTTATCAAGCCTAGAGTTTAGCTTTGAATTAAGAGATTATCATTGAGAAGCATCCTTTTTTAAGGGATTTAGCCATAAAGATGGCTATTCTTTTAGAGAGAGAGATTTACTTAAAAAAGCATTACAAATAAGCATAAAGATTAACTTTCTCTTAATTAAGCATTAAGACTTTAATGGAAAGCTTGATTTGAATTAAAAAAATTATTTAGAAAGCTTCTCAAGCTTGAGAGGGGTTGAGAAGAAGAAAGTCATTGAGATAAATTGGAAAAAACCATAAAAATTGAATTTACCTCCAAATTTGACTTGATTCTTTCTTAGCACTGAAGCCCCTGACCAATCAATTGGTCTACCAAGAGGGGAAGAGAAACTCCAAGAGTTATTGTAGAGAGAGAGATATCCAAGCTCCTGAGAGAGAGATCTCCAAGCTCCCAAGAAAATTTAAGGGATAATAGAAAATATGATTATTTTGATATAATAGTGGCATAGTATAGCTCCATTTTTTTATTACAAATGACTGAGGGTCTATTTATAGGTGAGGGAGGCTAGAATTTATAGAGAGAGAGGAAAATTTAAGGGATAATAGAAAATATGATTATTTTAATATAATACTGGCATAGTATAGCTCCATTCTTTTATTACAAATGACTGAGGGTCTATTTATAGGTGAGGGAGGCTAGAATTTTTGAGGTTCAGTTTGACTCAATTTGGACAAGATTTGGACCAGTTTGGCTCCTTTTTTATTTGGTTTGATCCAGGAGAGAGGAGAGATAAAAATATCATAAATTTTTTGAATTAAAAAGCCTTCCACACATGTGAAATAGGATCCTACCTCAAGATTCCCCCTCTCCTTACCAAGGTGCCAAAATGCATCATTTTTCCAAAATATCTCATTTTTTTAGTAATATCTCATAATTTTTAACTAATAAACCTTGTACTCAGTCAACTCTTCATCTTATGTGAGCATTTACTCATTTTTGGGTATTTTCTTTTATTCTTTTAGATTTATCTCATTCCAACACTTGGATTAATCAAATTGGCCCATTGGAACCTTAATTGGACCATAATCCAAAAATTTCTAAAAATGTAGACCCTTAGGCTAAGGTCTCTTATACACATTTTCAATTAATTTCTAATGTACCTTGGAAAGTTCATTTTGAACTTCTGTTTCAGGGGAACCCATTCTAGTCACTATAGGAGGATTTTTATGTCCAAAGATATCTCAATTTTGGATTATCTCTCTCTAGATATTTTATCTCTCTAGGCCAAAACAGGGTAAAATAAGATCTTTCTTTTATTTCAGAGAGGGGAATAATTTCAAGAATAGAAGGGGAGGTTCTAATACCTTTACTCCTCAAAAGTTGGAGGGAGAAATCTTACATCCTATCCCACTTAAAAAACGTGAGATGTCCTCATCTCGCAGAGCAGGAGGATAAATTCTTTCACCTTAAGATCAAATTGATTCTAGGGCTCCGTATAGTCTAGTGAACCCACGCAGAATCCTGGAATAAAAATCCCTTCTACAAGAAGAACATACAGAACTCAATTCATTCAGAACATATCATTCATATCCTTAACATAATAATGGTCCATCAGCTTGAAAATTCTATTCCCCACGGAAATTTCAGTTATGCAAGTTCTCAACTTGTCATCCCTTAATTAGATCCACTGGGTCAAAAGGGTAAATAGTAGCAATCTATCAACACAATCCACTAATTTCATAGTGATCTGCTAATCATCTTCTAGTTACTAACATCATCACTGGGATTCGTTCCATTCATCCTCATCATGGCTTTGTTCAACTTATCTTATTTCAACCCGAATTTAGAAATCATCATCTTTAAATCAGAATCCAAATAAATTCATCAATTCTCAACTAGAATTCAAAAATTATATCAACTAGCATTCGAAGTCATCCTCTGGATAGCATTTTTGCTTATAACTTCAAGGTCTTTAGATTTACTTGTATAAATTGTCAGTAAAGAGCTGCAGATATACCCACGATATACACAGGTAGTCATGGTCCTTGGAGCTATAAGGTAAATACCATCATATCTAGGCCTCAAGCAAGTCAGGGATTCCATACAACTGCAGTACTTCCATCTAAAGACCCAATTTCCAATTTATGAATCTTCATTCTGAATATCAATTTGTATGAATTTCATCACACAATTACATTCTTTTATTGGTACTCATAAATTTTTGACATTTCTGGCTTCTCGGTTGTTCCACTTTAGCCAATTTGCTCTCATACCAGCAACTGAAAGATCCCTCCCCCCTCCGCGCAATGATTTCAGGGAGGTGCTAGCAATGGAAGTAGCATTTCTTACGTAGGGCAGAGCCTCTCACTCGGGGCCTCGCCCATGGATATCCGGACAAGAGACTACTCCCTCAGTTCTTCCAAAGCCGAACTCGGAAAAACTTCCCTCGCCCAGCAGATATAGGCGATTCCTTTAGGACAATTTTATTCTAACTTTGTCAAGGTCATCACTAACCAAACTGATCTGACTGAACCCGTAAGTCTGATGGTCAGATCAAGGAAAAGACTTGCACTTGGATCATAGAGTCCAACACTTTTTTCCTCATCAAGAGACACAGTCGTTGATTCTTTTCCATAGAACAAGGGTTATCCGGGATTTAGGTCAACTATCGTAACTTAACACAATTGAGTCTCATTTTAGGGATCCATCAGTCCAGCCTAACCCCATCCAATCCCATGGGTTAGCCAAATACCCAGCCATTGTGATAGGATCCATTTAGAAATTTAGTTATGTTTTACCCCGAGTACTAGTGAAAAGAGTTCCCAGGCCCCCTAGATGACGCTTCAAGCAAACTTCAAGATAGTCACACCACTTACACACCCAATATGAAATTGCATGTTTCACAAATTCAGCTATCTTTAAAAAAATCTTTTAATGAAACCATAGTATCACTGATCATAATCCTCCAAAATATCTAGCTTGAATTCCAATTTGTAATCATTTCGTCATCGGTATACCTATGGCATCATTGGTAACCAGAACGCTCACCACCTGTTCAATTAGGGGCCTTTTCAATAGTTCCTTGCTCATAGTACGTAGAAATATATTCACTTAAGAAAATCTAGATGGACTCTCTGTTGAAGAATAGTAAGATCAACCAACAGATCCATATAAAAGAGCCAAGGACTCATCCGTTGAGGACCAGTAATAAGGACAACCGACAGATCCATGCCCGAGTTCAGAAAACAACTTTAACTCCTTGTTCCATTTTCTTCCTCGATGCACGTGTGGGTATCTTCGGTGACCTTAAGCCCGAGCACCGTATGGTCAGCACCCTCTAGGCTCCTTCACAGGTCACCTATCACTTAACTCATAGGCCGATTCCTTGGTCCCTCATCCACCATACCGGAAGCTCACCATTTAAATTGAATCGGGGCTGGTCAAGACCTCGGCCGCGATAGTGCTACATGCGAGACGTCCTCCGTTGACTCTCTGTAAACTGTTGCAACTTTATCACTTAGGTCTCCATGACCTCATTCACAAGATGGTCAAAATGCTTCCCCAGCATTCTTTACATAAAACAGTCATTTAAAAACAGGTCATAAATATAGTTTCTAACGAACTCTCATCTTTCCACATTTTTTCATATCATTTCTTGTTATTCCACATTCTTCTACATCAATTCACATTGCTTATTCAACATCCTATCATATGTATTCCCATTGTCTTCATCCATTCTCATCCAATCACATCTACCCATATCCACATCACATCATCCATCCATATCACATCTCATCACATCATCCATTCACATTGCTTATTCAACATCCTGTATTCCCATCGTCTTCATCCATTCTCATCCACTCACATCATATTACATCTATCCACATCTATCCTCATCACATCTCATCCATTCACATCTACCCATATTCACATCACATGTAAGGTCCCTCCCAAGCCATGTATGTATGTGTCTCTTTTAATATAGATTTCAATAAGAAAAGAGAGTGTAATTAGAGAAGAGTGAGACAATAAGGCTAGAAACATTAGGAAAGTGTTAGAATAAAAATATTAGCTCCAAAAATCCTAAAAGACATAAGAACATAGAAATAGTTCTATTAAGAGATAAGTATCCCCAAAAATAGAATTTTGAATTTAAGTGATAAGAGGTCATATTTAGAGTACTTTTACACATTTAGAGTCCATGCATACTAAAAATATAAAAAAATAACACGTTTCTAAAGATGGTGCATTTGTGGCTATATACAGATGTTTTTGCCTATTCTGCCCGCGCTAGCTTGTAGAATAGATGCCTTCCCAATCTTTTGACTGGTTATATGACCATCTTCTGAGTTTTTATCAGAGAGTTATGGCCAAAACAATTTGCTGTTTCTGTCAGGGTCTCTACATAGAGAAAACTGTGAGGAGACAGTAAGTAGCCTCAAGGTAATCCTAGAGTTTGAGATGTATATATCCCTTTATTCTTATCTAATATCTTAGAAAAGAATCTTAGATTGCTATGGTCTTTCGGAGGAAGAGACCAAAACTCCATAGCTTTTCTTTTAGAGAAAGATTAGTATCCCGTAGCCCTATAAGAGAAGAAGGCTATTTTGTCATAGACCTTAGAAAGAGAAAAGAGTCACAGTATGAGTAAGAGGAGATAAAGCTTGGAGATTATTAGATGATTTCAATCAAAAGACAAGGTATTAGAAGACTCTATTCTCATATGTCAAGTTCTAAAGCTCTTGTTAATGAGCAAAGGCAACGATAAACGATAAATTTCGATAAGGTATATACATATTTTGTTTTTCAATTATATATCATTCTTAGGGGTTGAGGTATGGCCCCGGCTTCTCTATAAATTGTTAATAGTGATCTATTTGATTGATTTACTGTTTAAAGTTTGTATTCTTTTAAACAACAGCATATGTCTTAATAAAGAATGTCTTATCGCAATCTCAAGTTGAAATGCTAAAATCTGTGTGAGAAAAGGATTGTTTTTTTAAGAAGGTAACATGGATTCTAGTCTTATGGTTTAGTGAGTAAATGGATTGTTATCTTGGTTAAATTAAGGTACAGGTACAACTCTCCCTGCCTTGACACTGCCCCGTTCTTGTGCTTGTATAGCTAGATGGTGGAGACGTTAGTAAGGCTCGGAGTTGGCCCATGGTATCCCTCATACCATTGGGAGAATGAGGTTTGCCGATTGAGGCGAGTGATTGTGCTGCTGCCTAGTTTCTGAGGACCCAGGCTCGTGCAGTAAATTAGCCCACCCTAGTGTACAGACATCCCTCTGAGGGACGGGAGGATCGAGCGATGGAGCCTGAGAGGGCGACAGGCTGGCTTGAGTCCTTGCCAGCGGCCCACGATGAGGTGTATGGTCCCGTAGGGTTTTGCCTAGCATGTGGAGGCTGGAAGGCTGAATTCTAGATCATCGGCAGTATAAAGAAAAAGAATAAGAGAGCCAGTTTGGCTTGTATGAAATTGATTCATGTTTAAACTTTGTTTTTATAAATCTTGTCTTTGGCATTATTGTATTGTGAAAAAAGGCTGTTTTAACAAACCTTGTAAAAAGGGCCTTAATTAAGGAACATGTTTATTTATGTGTCAAACAGTGTGGTAGGATTAATTAGAAAACAAATTGACGCGTGAGTAGAGTGGAAAGTGAGAGGATGGAATGCCCCGACGGCACTATCCTACGGATGGGTGGACCCGATTAGTCGGATAGCTTTCCAACATATTAAGTGAAAGCCCTACGCTAGATAGATAGGTTATCGGGCAATTCTATTCTAGAAAACTAGGCCAGTGATTTGATTTTTTTAAGAGACCACGCTCCCCCTGTGGGATAGAACTAGGTCTTACCTATGAATCGTATCCTTGAATCTCTGCATGGTCAAGGTGTCGATGAGTAGGAAATTTTCTCCAAGATAAGACTTAGTGGACTATCTTAAGTGTTTCCCCTATTTGTGGAAGGGGGGGAGCCTTACAAGTGGTATCAGAGCCGATCTTAGTTCCTAGGATTTGTTTTCAAAGGTTAACTATCAAGGGATTACAACAAGTGATTGTTTATCATATGAGGACAAATCAATCATCTCTACTGGCCATAGAAGTGATTTGAATATCCTCACATGTTGAGACAATCATCCTATGAAATTGTTCTTGTATCTTGGGCGTGCACACGCAAGATATTTGTACAATAAATTTGAGAAATAAAATTGGGGAGAAAATCTTTTGTGAGGAAACACATAGGGTGATCAAATTAAGAAACTAGTGAGAGACTGAATGACTAGAAGGATAGACCAAAACTTGTTTAGAGAAATTTTTAGGATATATCTCATTAGTTCGCATATTATCAATTATTAAGATTATAACTCCATTAAGGTTTGAATAGTTGACGTGTGAATGCCATCCATTGGATTCTTTACACTAGGACAATCATCCAAGATTTTAAACCCATCTCAGACAAACATGGGTCTCGGATGTGTAATTCCCAGAGGATCATGCTCTTAGATGTGTTAATACCAAGATACTAGATGTGTAATTTTCAGAAAACTAATCATCTCAGATATGTTAATCCTGATAATCTTTGGATGTGTCAATCCCAAGGCACCAGATGTGTAATTCTCAAAAAAATGAAGATCTCACATATAGATGTGGCGCTATGATAAGTATTTGATAATTTTGAACTTTTAATGAAATTTTAATGTATACAATGAAAGAAGCAAGCTCACCTTTGCTCGTGCCTAAAAATTGTAAGAAATGCCAAATTAGTTGGAAGCATTGTTGTCAATCTAACCACTAGAATCAGTTATGGGATGCCATGAAAGAAAGATCCTAAAAGAATACCACCAATGAACTTCTCCGATTTGCTCCAGAGATAGATGAGGTAACTCTTCTCCATCGATTCATTTGGAAGCTTAATCTACCTTTGAATAACCTCATCAAGAATGTGAAACCATCCTCTATTTCAAAAGCTTTAATTATAACCAGAGACTATGATAAAGTGTTTTTTTAATATAGAAAGTGTCGAGAAGGACATGAGTCCTTCCATGTTAATCAAGAAGAGGTCCCCTAATTCAAGAGGAACGTCAAGCCCACCCTTGGTTACAAGGAATCATGAGCTAGAGCAAAAATTAGGTCAAGAAATAGGGATAGCAGGGTTAAAGATAATCAAATTCAACAAGTATTTCTATAAGTAAATAGAAGATGATTGGTGCAAGATTCATGTGAAGTAATGTGCATGATGAATAGAGCTATTCTACAAGACGATACTAAGATTATGAAATTGCTATCATAGGTTAGATTACATAAAGGATTGATTCCCTTACGTTTTTCTATGACAATTTGTTAAGTACCATATTACATGGGGGTATAGAATAAGGATTTCGAGGGTTCATATCATATAAGAGGTATATGGATGCATGAAGTTAGGATAAAAAGACCAATTAACTTTAGAATAATAGACATTTTGAAGGCACAACAAAACGAGCCAAGCACGTAAAATAAATGAATATTTAAGAACAATATTTAGATAAAAGAAGATTTTTACCCAGTGGGGACACCACTTTGAAAGAGACAGGAGGATTTACTTAGATACTACCCTAGCTCGCGAGATGAGGACATCTCGAATCTTTTAAGTGGGGAAGATTGTAAGGTCCCTCCCAAGCCATGTATGTATGTGTCTCTTTTAATATAGATTTCAATAAGGAAAGAGAGTGTAATTAGAGAAGAGTGAGACAATAAGGCTAGAAACATTAGGAAAGTGTTAGAATAAAAATATTAGCTCCAAAAATCCTAAAAGAAATAAGAACATAGGAATAGTTCTATTAAGAGATAAGTATCCCCAAAAATAAAATTCTGAATTTAAGTGATAAGAGGTCATATTTAGAGTACTTTTACACATTTAGAGTCCATGCATACTAAAAATATAAAAAAATAACACGTTTCTAAAGATGGTGCATTTGTGGCTATATACAGACGTTTTTGCCTATTCTGCCCGCGCTGGCTTGTAGAACAGATGTCTTCCCAATCTTTTAACTGGTTATATGACCATCTTCTGAGTTTTTATCAAAGAGATATGGCCGAAACATTTTGCTATTTCTTTCAGGGTCTCTACACAGAGAAAACTGTGAGAAGACAGTAAGTAGCCTCAAGGTAATCCTAGAGTTTGAGATATATATATCCCTTCATTCTTATCTAATATCTTAGAAAAGAAGCTTAGATTGCTATGGTCTTTGAGAGGAAGAGACCAAAACTCCATAGCGTTTCTTTTAGAGAAAGAATAGTATCCCGTAGCCCTGTAAGAGAAGAAGGCTATTTTGTCATAGACCTTAGAAAGAGATAAGAGTCACAGTATGAGTAAGAGGAGATAAAGCTTGGAGATTATTAGATGATTTCAATCAAAAGACAAGGTATTAGAAGACTCTATTCTCATATGTCAAGTTCTAAAGCTCTTGTTAACGAGCAAAGGCAACGATAAACGATAAATTTCTATAAGGTATATACATATTTTGTTAACGAGCAAAGGCAACGATAAACGATAAATTTCTATAAGGTATATACATATTTTGTTTTTCAATTATATATCATTCTTAGGGGTTGAGGTATGGCCGTGGATTCTCTATAAATTGTTAATAGTGATCTATTTGATTGATTTACTGTTTAAAGTTTGTATTCTTTTAAACAACAGCATATGTCTTAATAAAGAATGTCTTATCGCAATCTCAAGTTGAAATGCTAAAATCTGTGTGAGAAAAGGATTGTTTTTTTAAGAAGGTAACATGGATTCTAGTCTTATGGTTTAGTGAGTAAATGGATTGTTAAGGCTTGGTTAAATTAAGGTACAGGTACAACTCTCCCTGCCTTGATGCTGCCCCGTTCTTGTGCTTGTATAGCCGGATGGCGGAGATGTTAGTAAGGCTCGGAGTTGGCCCATGGTATCCCTCATACCATTGGGAGAATGAGGTTCGCCGATTGAGGCGAGTGATTGTGATGCTGCCTAGTTCTTAGGGCCCAGGCTAGTGCGGTAAATTAGCCCATCCTAGTGCGCAGACATCCCTTTGAGAGGCAGGAGGATCGAGCGATGGAGCCTGAGAGGGCGACAGGCCGGCTTGAGTCCTCGCCAACGGCCGACGATGAGGTGTATGGTCCCGTAGGGTTTTGCCCAGCATGTGGAGGTTGGAAGGCCGAATTCTAGATCATCGACTGTATAAAGAAAAAGAATAAGAGAGCCAGTTTGGCTTGTATGAAATTGATTCATGTTTAAACTTTGTTTTTATAAATCTTGTCTTTGGCATTATTGTATTGTGAAAAAAGGCTGTTTCAACAAACCTTGTGAAAAGGGCCTTAATTAAGGAACATGTTTATTTATGTGTCAAACAGTGTGGTAGGATTAATTAGAAAACAAATTGACGCGTGAGTAGGGTGGAAAGTGGGAGGATGGAATGCCCCGACGGCACCATCCTATGGATGGGTGGACCCGATTAGTCGGGTAGCTTTCCAACATATTAAGTGAAAGCCCTACGCTAGATAGATAGGTTCTCGGGAAATTCTATTCTAGAAAACTAGGCCAGTGATTTGATTTTTCTAGGAGACCATGCTCCCCCTGCGGGATAGAACTAGGTCTTACCTATGAATCATATCCTTGAATCTCTGCATGGTCAAGGTGTCAACAATGAGTAGGAAATTTTCTCCAAGATAAGACTTAGTGGACTATCTTAAGTGTTTCCCCTATTTGTGGAAGGGGGGAACCTTACATCATATCACATCACATCATCCATTCACATCACATCTTATCCATTCACATATACCCCAATCCACATCATACACATCACATCCATTCACATCACAACTCATCTATTCACATCTTCCTAGATCCACATCACATCACATTCATCCACCTTACATCTCATCCATTCATTCACATTACATCACATTCATTTAGATCCACATCTCATCATATTTCATTCAGATCCACATCTCATCACATCACATCCATCCACATCACATCTAATCCATTCACGTCTCATCACATCATATTCACATCCATTTACATCCCATCATATCATATTCGCATCACATCACATCTATTCAGATATCATCATATCACATTCACATCCATTCACATCTCATCTCATCCATTCAGACATCATCACATCACATTCACATCCATTCACATCTCATTACATCCATTCAGATATCATCACACCCATTCACATCATCACATCACATTCACATCCATTCACATCTGATCACATCCATTCATATCTCATCACACCCATTCACATCTCATCACACCCATTCACATCCATTGCATCCACATCACATCACATACATTCCGTCCACATCTATCCTTATCACATCACATTCAGTCCATCCATATCACATCACGTTCATTCCATCCACATTACATCATGTCCACATCTATCCACAACACATCTCATTCATTCCATCCACATTACATCACATCTACATCTATTCATATCTCATCGCATCCATTCACATCTCATCACATTCATCCACATCCATCCATTCATTCATATCTCATTACATTCACATCCACATCACATTACATCTCATCACATACACATCCACATCCATTTATATCACATCACATCCCATCCACATCTCATCACATCGCATTCACATCTTATCACATCGCATTCACATCTTATCACATTGCATTCACATTTAGTACCGTTTTCTAGTTTCGATACCGATGGGACTTTTCTAAGTTTCTGCCAATTGCTTGGCCTAGTTAGAGGTAATTTTTCTCGATGGATATTTTCATATTCTTTCTCAAATTCCTTAAGTGAAATATATTCAATATACTTCTTTTGAGTAAAAGATTCATGGGATTTACAAAAAACAAATCTACCCATATTTCCCAAATAATAATAATACTCAAAATTCTACTTTTGATAAGTACTCTTAATTTGAATTATGCCAAAAATTCCTCTTTAACCATTTAATTACTTGGATCTCAAATATCATGGAAATTCCTCCTTTTGCATAAAAAATAAATTTACCAAAATTTTCTCTTTTACCATTTAATTATTTGGATCTCAAATCTCATGGGAATTCCTCTTTTTGCATAAAAATAAATTTACCAAAAATTTATCTTTTACCATTTAATTATTTGGATCTCAAATATCATGGGAATTCCTCTTTTTGCATAAAAATAAATTTACCAAAAATATCTCTTTTACCATTTAATTATTTGGATCTTAAATATCATGGAAAATCCTTTTTTTCATAAAAATAAATTTACCAAAAATTTCTCTTTTCTCATAATCAATTAATTATGCATAATTACAAAAAAAATATTTCTCATGAATATAATGAAAATCATTCTTTTTGCATAGGATGTCCAATCCTAGAATGGTAGGAAGTCCTCTTTCAGCATTATGCATAAAAATAAGATATGTAATATTTTTTTTAAAAATTTACCATAGCTTTGCTGTTATTATTGATAATTCTTAATTATTTAATAAAGAATAACAGCGTGTAATGAAATATGATAGAACTTCCTCTTTTATGCTTAAAATCAAACTATGAATTTAAATCATAATTTTAACCATAATCATAAACTTAATTATGATTATCTCACTAGATTAAGCTCATTCCATTATTTCTCTTTTCCCAAATTGATAGGATAATCTATTTCTCATTTAGAATCAATCAAAGTAGTTTTTAACTACTTATAAATAATCTAAAAGAAATAACCATTATTTTGTTAACATAAAATCATAAAAGTACCATTTTCTTAATCTCTAGCTTGTCAAGTCTAGAGTTTAGATTTGAATTAAGAGACTATCATTGAGAAGCATCCTTTTTCAAGGGTACGCATTAAGACTTTAAGGGAAAGCTTGACTTGAATTAAAACAATTATTTAGAAAGCTTCTCAAGCTGGAGAGGGGCTGAGAAGTAGAAAGTCATTGAGATAAATTGGAAAAAACCATAAAAATAGATTTTACCTCCAAGTTTGGCTTGATTCCATATTAGCAGTGAAGCCCCTGACCAATCAATTGGTCCACCAAGAGGGAAAGAGCAACTCCAAGAGTTGTTGTAGAGAGAGAGAGCTCTAAGCTCCCAAGAGAAAGAAAACTTTAAGGGATAATAGAAAATATGATTATCTTAATATAATACTAGCATAGTATAGCTCCAATATTTTATTACAAATGATTGAGGGTCTATTTATAGGTGAGGGAGGCTACCAAGCGAGTCCAACTAGGTTCTAGAATTTTCCAGGTTCAATTTGACTCAATTTGGACAAGATTTGGACCAGCTTGGCTCCCTTTTTTATTTGGTTTGATCTAGGAGAGAGGAGAGATAAAAATATCACAATTTTTTTGAATTAAAAAGCCTTCCACACATGTGAAATAGGCACCTACCTCAAGATTCCCCCTCTCCTTACCAAGGTATCAAAATGCATCATTCTTCCAAAATATCTCATTTTTTTAAAGTAATATCTCATAATTTTTTAAAGTAATATCTCATAATTTTTAACTAATAAACCTTGTACTCAGTCAACTCTTCATCTTATGTGAGAATTTACTCATTTTGGGTATTTTCTTTTATTCTTTTGGATTTATCTCATTCCAACACTTGGATTAATCTAATTGGCCCATTGGAACCTTAATTATTGGACCATAATTCAAAAATTTATGAAAATGTAGACCCTTAGGCTATGGTCCCTTATACACATTTTCAATTAATTCCTAATGCACCTTGGAAAGTTCATTTTGAACTTTTGTTTCAAGGGAACCCATTTTAGACACTAGGATAATTTTTATATCCAAAGATATCTCAATTTTGGATTATCTATCTCTAGGCCAAAACAGGGTAAAACAAGATCTTTCTTTTATTTTTGAGAGGGGAATAATTTCAAGAACAGAAGGGGAGGTTCTTATAACTTTACTCCTCAAAAGTTGGAGGGAGGAATCTCACATGAGTCCATGGCGATGTGCAAAATTATGCACATTTCCATGGGATGCATGAACGCTCTTTGTGTATGCCTGGCTGGATCGGAAACTATTTGACTGTGCCCCGTGGAGGGTGTCTAATGTATTTTTTGATGAGATGCATAAGGGGGGGTCCAGCCTCTAGGAAAGGGGGGAAATCTGTAAAGCGATATGGGAGTGCTATTTCAAAGAGGTTCCACTAGAAAAAATCTTATTTTTTCTTCTCCTCCTCTTCCTTAGCCTTTCTTCATGCTTTCTCAGCTGCTAGCTCCTCCTGTGTGGGGCTTGGACTAGGTGGCGGGGGTACCTTCTCTTTGCCCTTGGGTTTCGGGTGGTGCCTCTTAGCTGGTGGGGAATCAAGAGAGGATTATGGCACGAGGGCAGAGATGTCGGTACCGCATCGGGGCTACTCAGCTGGATGGCACGGGGTAACTCCTCCCACCTACCTGGATTATAAAGTACTTTGGTCAATTAGGTGGCCGCTCTGCTAGCTTCCCTTGCATGTTAGAATAATAGATCATGAAGTTCTTTGTACAAGTACTTTGCCCAATTGACCATTTGTTCTTGGTGCACCTGGGCTAGGGTAATCATGTTGCACACCTACTGAATCTATCTATCTAGCATGTGGTGAGAAGAAACTATAGGGCTTGGGCTGCATAATCAAATCTTCTTGGGTAATGTTTGCCCACTCCACCCCTTCCTTTTTTGGGTTGCCCATGTATGTACCCCTGGTCAACTTGGGGGCATTCGTGAGCTGCACATAGGGCTGGTCGAGGTGTGGGAGCTATAAGGCATCTCTAATAAGTTCCACGCTAAGCTACACCCCCTTTGCGAATGCTCCCCATTGTCCAAGACTTCCTCGTTGTGCATGTTGGCATCATAAATCTTAGTGAAGTCTAGACTGTTGTATAAGTTTGGCTCCCATAGCTCCAGAGTGGGCAAACCTCCCAGGCCTAGTTGCTCCAGCTTTGTTACAACCAGGGTCGGTTGCTATGCCCCTGTAGCACAACCCAGTAAAGTAGAGGAGATTATGCTTCACCTTGTGGTTGTTCTTCATGAGAGAGTGGACAGTGTGGCCACCACCATTCACCTGTTTCATCACGGCCTCCCCTAGATGTGACAGCTATGTGGGGTAGTGGGCATACTCTTCAAATATGCCTCCTGCCAGTTTCTCTTGAGGGTGGGGTGGTGCTGGACCTCCACAGAGAAGTTTGAGGTGTCATTCATTGCACAGAGAGTGTGTGAGAATAGAGGATCTTGTGAGAAAAAACTGTAATAGTTTGGCTACACTAGAAAGTGAAAGTGAGGAAATGAAGGGGTTGGGCCCATATTTATACATTTCCAAAAGGACACGGTTGTGGCCTTTGAATGGTATGGGCATGGTAGTTCCAGTGAATGGGTGGGGTGTCTTAAACAAATGGCCTCGGCACCTTGAGTGAATGGCCACATCATCTCTGGTTTGGATTTGGTAGCGTGGCAGTTCCAGCGAGCGCTCATACCAAGCTTGGCTGAGAAGGGAATAGCCATGGTAAATGGGGAATTCTAGTGGTACGGTCGTTGTGGCAGACTGATCAAGACTTGGAACGGCCATGACAAATTTGGAACAATTGAGGCAATTTGGTGCAATAATGGAATGACCATGGCAAACACTTTGTGGATTGATACAGCCGTGGAAAATTTGGAACAACCAGGGCAAATCTGAAATCCTAAAGGGTGTGTCCATGGCAAATTCTAAATGGCCAGGCAAAATCTAAAATCCTAAAGGGTGCAGCTGTAGAAAATTTGGAACGGCCGAGGCCAATCTAAAATCCTAAAGGGTGGGACTATGTAAAATATGGAACTCAAATGGTATTGCTGGGGCATTTTTTGTATGGCCATTGCACTTATATATATATATTTTTGTGGCACCTTGAATCAGGTTTTGTACCCATAGGCTATGCTTCCGGCATACCCCATTGTGGGTTTTGTATTGACTACATGCCTAATTTGCCAAGGTTAGGAGCCGGTTCCAATTTGGTGATGGCAAGGTAGGGAAATTTGATTCCTAGGGGGAGGAAGAGGCTGATGACGAGGGAGTACCTAAAACTAAAGAGCTTGAAAGTGGCATTGGAACACTCCAAGGTAGCCTTACCATAATCGGTAGAGGAGTTTTCGATGTGAGGGTATATCATTGGTAATGTCTATTAGCGGGGAATAATGGGAGGTAGAGTGTCTATGTTAAGCTTCTTCCTTCCTTTGTCCTGGGCAATCTTTGTGGCAGAGGCCACCTTGGGTTTCCATTGAAAGGTCGATGATTTCTGAGTGACACAAGGTGGGCGTTGGTGTAGGGTGATTTGGGGATCCAAATATGTTTGTTGCCCTTGTAGAAGTGTTGGGATTGGAGTAGAGGTTTTGGGATCCACCTGAAGGTTGGTTGTGAGCATGGTGAAGGGTTTGATTGATGATAGGGATGCCATGTAGAGCATTTGGATCGGTGTCTGTCCTATACCATGTAGGCTTGTTGTTGGCAAATTGGTTTCTACGAGGGGGGAGAAGCTCTGTGTGATGGTGGAGGGGGGTGGGATTTGGATCGTCGGGGGATCCACAATGTAGATGTTCCCTCATAAAAACCGTGTGCGGTTAGAAGCTTCTTAGGCACCCAAGTCAGAGAAGGTGTGCCTGCGCATATGTTAGTATAGTTAATAGTGTTAGTATAGTTAATAGTGTTAATATAGTTAGTTTGTGGTGGTGGATTGACAGCTTGTGTGATTGGGGGAATGTTGGAGTGGGTTGTTTCTGAGCATGGTGGTGAGAAGGGTGTAAGAGGCAATGATGTGTTTGGAAGTGTGAGCAACCTCTTCTTGAGTGGGATGGATTTGTGGGGGTGTGAAGATGGAATGATGGTGGGGGGTGTAGGATGGACGACTTCTTGGAGTGTGGGAGGAGTGGGTATGGGCTCTTTGTCTGTCATGAGGATAGTAACTTGGCCAAAGGCTTGGAAGGCTAACTGCTGCTATAAGGTCGATGTTTGCGCATCCCAATCGATGTTTGATCTGTTATGGCCCATCCAGCCCCATCCAAGGAGTATTTTATCACACATTGTTCCTGCAAGCATCACATGGAGCTTCCCTTCTAAGGGATTATTCCGAATGTGGAATAAAAGCATGACTTTGTATAAATAGTGAACATGCTATGATGCCACTGTGGTGACTGTGGTAGGGGTGTCTTTTAGTTCAAGTTCCCCACCAAGGGAACACCATGTTTCATGAGACATTAAATTGTAATTAGCCCCTATGTCTACAAGAGCTAATTTTTGGGACGAAGCTTGTTGGGGTGGTCATTTCTAACCACAACCAAGCAGGCTTCACCTCCCATTCCTCTTCTTCAAGATCGACCACTTCGACCATGTTGACCATGATTTGTCTCTGCCAAAGCGCTTGCCTTGCTTTGGCCTCTTGTTTCATATTCTCATGGTCATTTTTACGTTGTTTTTTTTAATCATGGATGGATCTTAAGGTGGCCTCAATGACAGGGCCATAGTAGCATTTTAGTTTGCTACCGTTGAAATAACCATACATTTTGACACCATCAAGTGTCTCGATGCGCACAGTAGCTTATGGGGTAATTTGAGTGGACCAAGAAGGGTCTTAAGCCTCTGATCTTGAGATTCTTTTTGTGTGTCATTGTATTGAATAAGAGGACCATTTTGCCCTCATTCATTTGTTTTTCTTTAAGCTGGTCGTCAAACCATTATTTGAACCTTAGCTTCTCAATGATCATGTTGTATAATGCTAAGAGGCATGTTTCTGTTGCCATATATATAGGTAGTGATGTGTGTGAACACACTTAGGACCGCCGGGGCACTTTTTCCCTCTTTAGGAGGTTTTTTCCCCCGGCTTGTATATACGCCCATTCTTCTAGGGCTAACTTATCTTTTGTACATTGACACAATCTAATACATTGTGTGTTGCTTCTTCTTCTCCAAGCTTTGTGTGCTTTCCTGCAACCCTAATTCCAACAATTGGTATCAGAGCAGGCATCGGCTCCCAGGGCTACGCCGCCAGCACCCTCCGACTCACGTTCTCCGATTGAGGTGAGTTTTCACGAGCGCTTGTAGGTCCCTATACTCCGCAAATAGGCCCGTAGGGCTTTGCACTCTCAGAATTTGCATCTGAGGTCGTCTCGGGCTCCGTTTTTGCATTTCAAGTTCTACACAGGTGTTTTCGTCATTTTCTGCAAAAATTTTAACAGTGCAGTTTTCTGCAAAACAGGCATACGTGTTCTATTTGGGACCGTGCTACATAGCACAAGTTGTCTTCTGTTCAGTATTTGCTTCATTACAGGTAGCTTTTGCATCGGTTTCAGTCAGTGGCCATGGCTGATAACAGCAATGATGTATTTCGCATGTTGTCTGCTAAAGACAAACTGGATGGAGACAGCAACTACCCACTTTGGGCATACATGATGCAGCATGTTTTGGTTGCAAAAGGAGTGTGGAACATTGTGCAGGGTACGGATGTACATCCAGGTTCTGTGGATGTAGGATCTGTTGAGGATGTTGTAGGTTCTAGCAGCTCTATTGTTACTACTATTTTACCCACTGCTGAACAAGCTCGTTGGGATGGTAAAGATGCGCAGGCTCATGCCTTGATTGCACTTTCTATCAAATGTAACATCACCCCACATATTCGTTCAGCTAAAACAGCAAAATAGGCTTGGGATATTCTAGCTGGTTTGTATGCAGGTCGTAACGAGGCAAAAATCGCTTACCTGCGTAAAGAGCTAGAATTGAAGATTATGCAAGAAGATGATGACATGAATGTTTTTCTTGCTGAGATTAAAGATCTCAAAGAACAGTTGATTTTTGCAGGTGAGATTATTCCTGATCATTCTCTTGTGCAGACTGTTCTTGATGCTTTACCTGAGACATATCAGACTTTTGCTTCCACGTGGAGACTTCTTAATGAGGACAGACCTAATGCTGTCAAGTATGATACTTTAGTCAACAAGCTCTTGCAAGAAGCGCAGTCCAGGCAAAACAGGGCCAGGCAACGTGCAGTTGATCAAGCATTTATTGCTGCTCAGTAGTAGAGAAGAAGTGGTAAGGCAGCCCCTTCCACTCTTTTTTCTCCTATTAGTAGGTCTACAACTTCTTCTCCTTCCACAGGTAGCAACAATAAGTCTGAGAAGGCTCTTGATAAAGGCAAGAAAAAGACCAGGTGCAACTATTGTAAGGCAAATGATCATGTCATTAAGAATTGCCCTAAGCTAAAGGCTAAAGAGGCAAAGAAGAAAGAGTCAAATGCAGCCACAATAGCGGATGCTTCTACAAATGCAGATTCTGCAAATGTTGTGCAGGATACAGAATGGGCGTTTAGCGTGTATTGCCAGTATGACCCATCTGTACATGATGCATGTTTGGCAGTTTCTGTTGACTCTCATGTTTGGTATTTTGACAGTGGTGCTACAAATCACATTACCTCGCATCGTGATATGTTCACTTCTCTTGAGGCTGTCCCTAATGGGAATACTATCACATGTGCCAATAATGCTTCTTACCCAATGAAGGGAATTGGTAAAATTATGCTTACGGCTGCAAATGGCAGCACTTTCACACTTTCAGATGCTTTGTATGTGCCAGGGATAAAGAAGAATCTATTGTTTGTCTCTGTGCTTGCTAGACTTGGATTTGTAGTCAAATTTGTGGATGATAGATGTACTGTTCATGATTTGACTTCTGGTGATACGATTATTGCATCTGGCACCTTGTTTCGTGGGCTGTATAGGCTCAATTCTTATGACAAGTGTGTGGAAGATTCAGCAAATGTAGTTTCTGATGAAAAGGCAGTTTCAAATGCAAAACTATGGCATGCTCGTTTTGGTCATCTGAACTTTGCTAGTTTGCTGCGTTTGTAGAAATTTGATATGGTTGCTTCATTGTCCCCTCTTGAGGCACCATTGAAACATGTTTGTGAAGGCTGTATTTTGGGCAAAATGCAACGTTCTACGTTTCCAAAGAATGGTTTTGTGCGGGCCAATCGCAAATTGCAACTTATACATAGTGATGTATGTGGGCCTATGCAAACTCCGTCGTTTGGTAAACACTTGTACTTCGTGACTTTCATTGATGATTACTCAAGGCATGCATGGGTATATCCACTAAAGGCAAATTCCGAAGTGTTTTTGTGCTTCAAACAGTTTTTGCTTATGGTTGAAAATGTATCCAATTGTAATGTGGGCACCCTCCGTTTTGATCGAGGGGGGGAGTACATGTCTAAAGAGTTTGATGCATTTCTGGCTAGTCGTGGGATAAAACACCAATGTACAGTGCAGTATACCCCTCAGCAAAATGGTGTTGCTGAGAGGAAGAACAGGTCACTTATGGAGATGGCACGATGTATTGTCAAGAGCCAAGCTTTGCCACATGCGTTTTGGCTTGAGGCTATCATGTGTGCTGCATATGTACTCAACAGGTGTCCCACTAAGGCCTTGGAGTCTATTACTCCATATGAAGCTTGGCATGGCAGGAAGCCTTCTATTGGTCACTTGCGTGTCTTTGGTTGCTTGGCCTATGCTTTAGTGCCTGTGCAACAACGCAAAAAAATTGGATGATAAGGCTGTCAAATGCATTTTTGTTGGTTACAGTGCTGAGAGCAAGGGTTACAGATTGTATCATCCGCAGTCAAAGTGTATCTTGATTAGTCAAGATGTTTTTGTGGAAGATGCTGTGCAGCCTTTGTTATCATGTACCAAAGAGACATGTGTGAGCTCACGGGATGTATTTGATACATTGTTGCCTCTGTTTACAGGTGGGAATTCAAATGTAAGTCCTAATGAGGTAAATATTCAGCCTATGTAGATTTCAAACGACATCATAGATCAGCCTATTTCTGATGCAGATTTACAGGATGTAATTTTTGAGGATAGGACTGAAAATGAGCAGGCTAGAGGTATGCCTAAATGGCTGGTGCAAACCTTGCGTGATAGTAAAACTGATGCACCTATATCTGGTCGTACTCGTTCAGGTTTTCAGCATGCCTCTTATGCATCAGATTGTTATGCTTTGGCTGTATCTAGTATGTTTGAAGAGGAAGAACCTCTTTCATTTGATGAGGCACAAAAATCAAAAAATTGGTTGGCTGCAATGCAAAGTGAATATGATGCTATAATCAAGAATGGTACATGGTCTTTGTGTGATTTTCCTATTGGTAAAAAGGCCATTGGATGTAAGTGGGTTTTTAAGTTGAAACGAAACCCAGATGGCAGTGCTGATCGCTATAAGGCTAGACTTGTTGCAAAGGGTTATGCTCAAGAAAAGGGCATTGATTTTGATGAGACCTTTGCTCCCACTTGTCGTATGACTACCATTCCTAGCATTTGTGCATTGGCAGCTCATAATGGTTGGAATGTACATCAGCTGGACATAAAGACTGCGTTCTTGAATGGAGATTTGCATGAGGAGGTGTATGTATCGCAGCCTCGTGGTTTTGTTCAAAGAGGGCAGGAAAACAAAGTGTGCAGGTTGAAAAAGGTTTTATATGGTTTAAAGCAAGCTCCACGAGCTTGGTATGAAAAGATACGTGCATATTTGACTGCACATGGGTTTCAGAATAGTCCAACAAAAAGCACTTTGTACGTTAAACGTGTGGATGGTGTACATCTAATCATTGCTCTCTATGTCGATGACATGCTGCTCACAGGACCAAATGAGAGTCATATTGCTGATTTTAAGGCTGATTTGAATGCCTCTTTTGAGATGTCAGATTTGGGGCATTTGCATCATTATTTGGGGATACAATTTAAGCAGTGTGATGGAGGTATTGCTTTGTGTCAGACAAAGTATATTGAGACATTGTTGCAGAGATTTGGCCTTGAAGACTGCAAACCTATTGCTACTCCAATGGAGACAGGTTTGAAGTTGAGTCTTCATGATGCTGGAGATCACTTTGATGTCACACTCTATCAGACAGCTGTTGGTTGCCTCATTTATGTATGCATTACGAGGCCGGACATTCAGTTTGAAGTCTCACAGGTGAGCAAGTTTATGCATAGCCTAGGGTCTCAGCATTGCAAGGCAGTTAAACACATCTTTCGCTACTTGAGTGGCACCATACATCTTGGGTTGTTTTATCCCAAGGGGGGATCGTTGCCGCCAGATTTACATGCTTTTTCGGACTCAGATTGGGCTGGTTGCTATGACACAAGAGTGTCCACAAGTGGTTTTTGTTTCATGCTCGGTAGCTCATGCATATCTTGGTTGAACAAGAAGCAACCTACTGTGGCCACTTCTAGTTATGAAGCTGAGTACAGGGCAGCTTTCACAGCTACGGTTGAGTGTGTGTGGCTTGGACGATTTATGGCTGACTTGGGTGTTGGACAGGAGTTTGCCACTTCTATCTTCACTAACAGTCAGAGCACATTGGTCAGAGCACATTGGCAGTTACGAGAAACCCAGTTTTTCATGCTCACACAAAGCACATTGAGGTGCATTATCACTATGTCAGGGAGAGACTCTCAGCAGGAGAGATCAGCTTGGCCTATGTGCCAACACAGGACAACCTCGCCGATCTTTTCACAAAGGCGCTTCCTCGTGAGAAGTTTGAAGCTTTCTGCAAAGCTTTGGGCTTGCTCCCCTTTGTGGATTGATCTACTTCGGGCATGGCACTCCCCTATACATGAGTGCCAGCTCTTGTTCACACCATCACTCCCAGGGAGGATTTGTTGCCATATATATAGGCAGTGATGTGTGTGAACACACTTAGGACCGCCGGGGCACTTTTTCCCTCTTTAGGAGGTTTTTTCCCCCGGCTTGTATATACGCCCATTCTTCTAGGACTAACTTATCTTTTGTACATTGACACAATCTAATACATTGTGTGTTGTGTGCATTCTTGCTTCTTCTTCTCCAAGCTTTGTGTGCTTTCCTGCAACCCTAATTCCAACAGTTTCATTGAGCTTTTCAAGCTCAAAAAGGCGATAGCCTAGGACATAATATGGGGGCCAAAAACTCCATTAGCATGACCTCTTCAGTACCATAGGTTAAATTGAAGGAGGTGGCATTAGTTGCTGCCTTGTAGGAAGTTCTATAAGGCCAAAGTGTGGCCATCAACTTTTATTCCCAATCGTTTGCAGCTGGCCTCCACCACAATTTTGGTCAGAATGAAACATAAGATTTTTGCTCGTGCTTTCCACTTAGCCATTCTCTTGTGGGTAATACGTGGTTTTGTGAGTGAAAATGAGCTCTTGCAAGAGGAATTGGATCACCTCATTAATGAAATGTGTCCCGCTGATGACGAGCTCAAGGGGGCAACCAAAGCATGTGTGATGATTGATTCGTAAAGGAATTTGACAGTCAATCACGCATGAGCTTTACGTGTAGCTCGAGCTTCTACCCACTTAGTGCAATAGTCCATGGCAGCAATTATATATCTCGCTTGGGTGTATCTGGCTGCTAGACTGATGAGTATAAATTAAATTGATGTCCCATTTTTTCAAATGGTTGTAAGGATACTATAGGATTCAATGGCATACTATTCTTAAAGCAGGGAATTTTTGCACGTTGGCACTCGTCACACCACTTAACATACTCAGATGCATCTGCCATTAAGGTTGGCCACCATAGCCCCATTGTTAAGACCTTGCGTGCAGAGATATTTGCTGCAAAGTGCCCACTAGCATAGGTAGAGTGAGCCTATTCTAGAAGAAAGACATTTCTCTTCACAGCAGCAGACACAACGTCTAAGAATCTTGTCCTTCCCCTACCTATAGAGTTGGCCTGCAGCGAGTTGGTAAGGGGGTGCCTGTTTAATTAAGCAATGAGCACGGTATTTTTTTAGGAGGGATTCCACTGGTAAGCCATTGGCTAAAAAGTGTGCTACCTCCTTGCCCCATTCAAGAATTAAGCATAGTTGGTACAGTGTGACATCTAGTAAATCATCTTTGACTCTCACGGGCTGCTTGCCTTTAGGGATCCATGACATGTGTTCTGCGAGAACGTGCTGCGAGCCTTTCCTCACTGTCTGTAACAATGCAGTCAAATTCAAGCAAGATAAGTAGCCACCTAGTGATTTTTCCTATCGTATAGGGCTTGTTTACCAAGTATAAAGAGCTTGATGGTCCATGAAGAAAATGAACATGGTCACCCAAAGATAATGGCAAAACTTCTTAACCCTATACACCATAGCCAACCCTTGTCTCTCGGTTGTGGTATAATTTCTCTCAGCACCATTGAGTTGGTGGCTAGCAAAGCTGATGGGGAAATCCATCTTGTGTTTTCCTAGTTGTGGGCCAGCACACATCCAATAGCAAAGGCGGAGGCATCAATGTGGACGTTGTCGTGCCACGGCACGTCTATGGTGTGAAACCATGCATGTGAGGCCATTAAATACAAATCCAGATGAATGGGATTAAGTGCCTGTGTACATATGGGATGTATGGCGTGTGGAGGGTTTTGCTTTTGGGGGCGTCACTAGGTGTACAGGTGAAATGGTTTGGTGTTGAGCTTGTTACAAGCCTGTCTGGAGTAAGGTTCACTGGAGGTGAGATCAGCTGCTTGGTCGTCTGAATTTGTGGGCGCGTCCAAATACAATGGGCACTCGTGAGTCAGTATTCGAAGAGGCATGAGGAGCATGGGCAATTTAAGAGGTAAGAGGGCCTTTGTTGCTTTTAAATTGTGGGTGTGAAAGCATTATGCGGCCATTTTTAGGCCCTGAAAAATAATGAAATGACAAAACGTGGCCATAAATAAAGGAGGCAAGCATGGAGGTCTGAGTGGCTGCCAGCGCACACTATCTAGAGGGCTGGCAAGCACGTGAAGGTGGCCGCTTGGAGAAAGACGGTGCTGGTGATTCTGCGGGGGCGCCGAATCCAAGAGGGGAAGGCGGTTCTCAGGCGGGCGTGGCAGCAGCCATACGAGAGCAGCAACCACGAGGAGCTGGGTGATAGGTTCCAAAAGAGTTGGGGTGGTGATGACGTGAGGAGGACGCCCTTGGAGCAGCTAAATCCGGCAGCGAGCTGGGGCGTAGAGCAGTAAAAAGGGAGTAGGGGTTCGCCGTGTCTGGAGGCTAGGGGGGGAAATTCTCTCGTGCAGCTAAAAAAGGAAAGCCAAGGAGGGGTTCTACTGAAGAGGCGCAGCTGTAAGAGAGAGTCAAGGGAAAGTGCAGAGGCAGAGTGTGGCCGCTGCTTGTGTAGAAGCTGGGAGCCTACTTTGTGAAGAGCAGCGAGAAAGCGGCTCTGGAATGCTGAGAGAGCACAGCTGCAGATAGCAAAAGGTGAGGAGAGAAACGAAGAAGTGGCCGTGGTGTGAAACGGGCTGACAGCGACTGAAGAGACGAGAGGCGCTAAAGAGGAGTCGCTCTCGGGTGCTTGGTGGCCGTCGTGTAAAGAGGAGAAAGCTTCTTTGGGTGCAGGCAAGAAGTAGCCGCAGCCACACACAGAGGGGAAGCCACCCTTGAGGTGACAGCACAGGTGCTGGAGTCAGCCGGGGAGATAAAGAGAGGCTGGCCACGTGTGGGAGCTAGTGGGACAAGCCATTGTGTGGTTGGGGAGACTCCCTGGTCATACACAGAAGGTGTCAAAGATTGCTGCAGGCTGCAGAGAAGGCCGTCGGAAGGTGTGGAAGTTGGAAGTAAGGCGCTAAGAGGAGAGTGATTGGGGAGCAGCAGCCACAAGGGTTGGGAGTTTGTTACAGTGCAGAGGCGAGCACAGAGGGCCGCGTGTCTTGTGAGTTTGTTGTTTTTTTTCTCATGGGTATTGTTGCATCGTCAATCATGTTCTACACACATATAGCATATGTTATGTGAATATCTTGTATGATGATGAATCTTTGATGATGATCTATGGAGATGTTGATGAGATCTCCTGCCATAAGTCTTGTATCGTCAAAGTTGATGATGAGTGTTTCTTGTATGAGTTGTTGAAAACATCCCATTGAATGTATGCCCGAGTCAAGAGATTGTGATAATACCATGCTATACCTTGTTCTATGACAAGCTGAGAAGACATTTAATGCTTGGGATTTTGGAAACTACTCTCACAGCAAGAAGTCTCGCACTTCCCCAGCGACACCGCCCACGTCACGATAGCTTTGGTGAACCCGACGTGAAACCGCTGGGGTGAGAGTACGTAGAGATGGCTAGCAAAATGGAGCATTTATATGCAGAGATGAAAGAGCTTGAAGAGCGGTTCAGGAAGATTGAAGAAGAAAAGTGAATTCAGGAAGCGGTGGAAATTGCGGTGCAATTGGTATATAACAGGGTCAATATATTTGATGGTTTCGATCTAGAAAGCTATCTAAGGTGTTACCAGATAGAGATGAAGAATCAAGGGGTTCCAGAAAATATGATGATTGCATCTTTTGCATACCTTATAAGTCCTGATTTAAAATATGAAGTGCTGGAACTAGCAGAGTATCACTCCAAACGATGGAGTGATTTTGCAGATGCACTTATTTATGCGAGTTCCATGAACCTAAAGCAGGAGCAACTTACTTGGGAAAAGAAAAAGCAAAAGGGTGATGAAATGAGGTATAATGTGAGCTGTGATAGTGTTCCAGCAACGATCCGAGCCAATTTAGAAGTGGTTGTCGATGCATGTCTTATGGAGGATAATCAATTGCTATTCAAGGCTGATACAGAGATTGTGGAGGCTGTTTATGCTAAATTGGGACTACAAAAAGCCATTAGTGAGCAACAAGGCCTTCACAGTGCCAAAAGCGATGCTTTGCTACAGCCTCATAAAGATGCAATGGGTGAACTGTGCAAGTATAATCTGTCTTCCTTGTTTGAGGGTGTAGACATATAGGGTCCTATAATCATACCACATGATGTGTGTATGCCTGTGCTTGAGGAGACACTTGATTCAGAGAGCTTCAGGACAGGTGCTCAAGACCCAGTACACGAGGAAGAGGACATTGCTAATAGTTTCCTCTTGGGCTGTGAAGCATGTAAGCTGTGTAAACTTGAGGATTCTCATGATGAAAGTGCTCCTTCGAAGGGTATTCCTCAGGTGTCGTATCATATGTGTGAAGAACAGCAGGAACCAATGATTCTTGCTGAAAGCATGATTGCAGAGTTTGAAGATCTAAGACAAGAAGAAGATGCTATCATTATTGCATTCTTATCTGGTTATGATGCTTATAAGCAGGATGATGTACATGAATATGCATGTGAGGAAAATAAAATATTACAAGATGGGCCACAAGTATGTGTGATTGATTTAGAGGGGGTGAGTGATATGGGTGATTCCAACAGTGATGTTGCTTCTGAAGCTGGTTGCCAAGGTCCTTTGGATTTGGGTTATCCTGGAATGCTAACTGGGTGTTCCAACAATAAACAGGGTGATGCTATGTCATCAGTGTCAGGGTTACCTTGCAACCACATTTGTGAGCAACAATCTCGAGCTTGGAAGCCTGTTTATGACGATGATTTGGAGAGGGAAATTGAATCTGTCTTTTTGGATCATACAGGGTTCAATGACATACAGATTCAAGGGTACTTGGGTGAGGGACCCATAATTCTAAGCCCATCTGCAGACATGTATCAAGAAATACTAGGAGATAACATGCAGGATATGCAAAGTGTGGTCACAGGGCCTCAAGAGGCTGCATATGAGCAACCAAATGGATATAGCTATGGGGGTATGAATGTTCATGATAATCAACATGTGGGATTGCAAGATGATAATGGCTTCAATGCGATTGATCCTGGATTGGATGCTATCTTAGATGATGCATTGGATGATTTCATGGTATATAATAGATCCCCATCAACTTTGGGCTCTTCTATGCTTGATGCTAGTCAACTGCTGTCGGTTGCAAGTGAGGATGTGCAGGTGTTATGTAAGCCAAATGATTGTGATGAGATTGATCCAGAGCTGGAGGCTATTCTTGATGATGCCTTGTTGGACTTTGTATGTGTTGATGCTTTTTCGTCCTTAGATAAGAAGAATGAATGTTTGTCAGTGGGTGAGCTAGATCCAGGCAAGGTAGATTTAGATGGGATGCTACCAAGTGTGTGTTCCATGCTATTAATGTAGTTGTTACTTGGTGTGGCCATACAATATGTGGTGCAAAGGCTTCAAACATGGCCTGAGGAAAATTTTGAAGGAAATTATTTTGAAGAGCATCCCACTTTGAATGATGAGGATAATTATGCATATGCAGAGAATCTAAGTGAGGATAGGGCTTCATATGAGTAAAGGATATGGCACATATGCCAAAAGCGATTGGTATTTGATCCAAGTGGGAAAGCAGAACCATTCAGATGTGATTGCTAAGATATAAATATCTTGCAGGCTAGGGGGGGTAGGTTAAGATGTCATGCTATGTTTCAACAAAGGATAACCCCTTGTGAGTGGCACTATGTATATTCTTCTACTGTTTCATGTTTACTAGGGTGATACCAACTGGGTCAGGTTTGACAGGGTTTAAGACGCCTAGTTGGATGCTTGTACATATACCAATGTTGGTGTGCAAATAATGCATGGACATTGAATTCCAGGACCAGTGTGGCACATACCGGAGGATGTGCAGGCTTAGAGGGGGTGGATGTCGTGCCACGGCACGTCTATGGTGTGAAACCATGCATGTGAGGCCATTAAATACAAATCCAGATGAATGGGATTAAGTGCCTGTGTACATATGGGATGTATGGCGTGTGGAGGGTTTTGCTTTTGGGGGCGTCGCTAGGTGTACAGGTGAAATGGTTTGGTGTTGAGCTTGTTACAAGCCTGTCTGGAGTAAGGTTCACTGGAGGTGAGATCAGCTGCTTGGTCGTCTGAATTTGTGGGCGCGTCCAAATACAATGGGCACTCGTGAGTCAGTATTCGAAGAGGCATGAGGAGCATGGGCAATTTAAGAGGTAAGAGGGCCTTTGTTGCTTTTAAATTGTGGGTGTGAAAGCATTATGCGGCCATTTTTAGGCCCTGAAAAATAATAAAATGACAAAACGTGGCCATAAATAAAGGAGGCAAGCATGGAGGTCTGAGTGGCTGCCAGCGCACACTATCTAGAGGGCTGGCAAGCACGTGAAGGTGGCCGCTTGGAGAAAGACGGCGCTGGTGATTCTACGGGGGCGCCGAATCCAAGAGGGGAAGGCGGTTCTCAGGCGGGCGTGGCGGCAGCCATACAAGAGCAGCAACCACGAGGAGCTAGGTGACAGGTTCCAAAAGAGTTGGGGTGGTGATGACGTGAGGAGGACGCCCTTGGAGCAGCTAAAGCCGGTAGCGAGCTGGGGCGCAGAGCAGTAAAAAGGGAGTAGGGGTTCGCCGTGTCTGGAGGCTGGGGGGGAAATTCTCTCGTGCAGGTAAAAAAGGAAAGCCAAGGAGGGGTTCTACTGAAGAGGCGCAGCTGTAAGAGAGAGTCAAGGGAAAGTGCAGAGGCAGAGTGTGGCCGCTGCTCGTGTAGAAGCTGGGAGCCTACTTTGTGAAGAGCAACGAGAAAGCGGCTCTGGAATGCTGAGAGAGCACAGCTACAGATAGCAAAAGGTGAGGAGAGAAACGAAGAAGTGGCCGTGGTGTGAAACGGGCTGCTGACAGCGATTGAAGAGACGAGAGGCACTAAAGAGGAGTCGCTCTCGGGTGCTTGGTGGCCGTCGTGTAAAGAGGAGAAAGCTTCTTCGGGTGCAGGCAAGAAGTAGCCGCAGCCACACACAGAGGGGAAACCACCCTTGAGGTGACAGCGTAGGTGCTGGAGTCAGTCGGGGAGATAAAGAGAGGCTGGCCATGTGTGGGAGCTAGTGGGACAAGCCATTGTGTGGTTGGCGACTGGGGAGACGCCCTGGTCATACACAAAAGGTGTCAAAGATTGCTGCAGGCTGCAGAGAAGGCCGCCGAAAGGTGTGGAAGTTGGAAGTAAGGCGCTAAGAGGAGAGTGATTGGGGAGCAGCAGCCACAAGGGCTGGGAGTTTGTTATACAGTGCAGAGGCGAGCACAGAGGGCCGCGTGTCTTGTGAGTTTGTTGTTTTTTTTCTCATGGGTATTGTTGCATCGTCAATCATGTTCTACACACATATAGCATATGTTATGTGAATATCTTGTATGATGATGAATCTTTGATGATGATCTATGGAGATGTTGATGAGATCTCCTGCCATAAGTCTTGTATCGTCAAAGTTGATGATGAGTGTTTCTTGTATGAGTTGTTGAAAACATCCCATTGAATGTATGCCCGAGTCAAGAGATTGTGATAATACCATGCTATACCTTGTTCTATGACAAGCTGAGAAGACATTTAATGCTTGGGATTTTGGAAACTACTCTCACAGCAAGAAGTCTCGCACTTCCCCAGCGACACCACCCACGTCACGACAACGTGAAAGATAAAGATAATGTCCTAGTTGGGGAACTTGATAATTGGAGCACTTGACAAGGATTTCTTGAGCATTGTATAAGCCTATTGGCATTCCTTCGTCCACTCAAAAACTAGCAATAGTCCATAAAGAGGTTGAGCTATATCAACATACATGAAAATGAATTGCATATAATAGTCAACATGTCCCATGAAGTGTTGGACTCCCTTAAAGTTGGTGGGTGGAGGAAGCTCAAGGATGAGCCACATTTGTCTATCATCTGTGGCAATTCCTTTCCTGGAGATAATGTGGCCCCAGGATCACTTCATGTATAACCCATAATTGACATTTGAGTGGGTTCAATGAGATGTGATACAGCCTGCATCTTTCTAACACCTTACATAATCAGTCAAGGTGTGCCATCCAAGAGGAGTTGACACAAAGATCATCCATAAATACCTCAAGGAATTTCCAAAGATATTCCTTGTAGAAAGTGCACATCAAATGTTAAAAGGTGCCAAGGGAATTGGTCAGCTTGAAGGGTATGACATGGTATGCATATGTGCCCCATTCAGTGGCAAAGGCTCTTTTGTGTTGATCTTTTGGGTCAATCAACACCTGGTTGTAACAACCTAAGAATCCATCAAGGAAGCTATAGGCTTCCTTACCTACTACTCGTTCTAGCACATGTTCTCTAAAGGTAAGGGGAAATGATCCCTTATGGTGGTGGCAAACGCTCTTTTGTGTTGATCTTTTGGGTCAATCAACACCTGGTTGTAACAACCTAAGAATCCATCAAGGAAGCTATAGGCTTCCTTACCTACTACTCGTTCTAGCACATGTTCTCTAAAGGTAAGGGGAAATGATCCCTTATGGTGGTGGCATTGACCTTTTTGAGATCTATTGTAAGATTCCTCCCTAGCCTCTCAAGATGTCTAGCATCTTCCCCTGTAATCAAATCCCTCTTCAGAAATATAAAAGATCTTGTTTCTACTAGTTTTGGCCTAGAGAGAGAAAATCTTCTAGAGGGTGATAATTCAGTTTTTAAATATTTTTGGATAGAAAAATATCTCATCATATTAAAAAAAGTTCCCCTGAAACAGAAGTTCAAAAAGATTTCCAGAAGGTGCATTAGATATTAAGTATAATCTGTTCAAGAGGCATTATCCTGGGGGTGAAGATTTTTTCGAAATTTTAAATTAAGGTTCCTATGGACCAATAAGATTCATCCAAATGTAGGGAGGAGATAAATGAAGAAATAAAAGACAAATCCCCCAAAATGAGTAAAATACTCACATAAGATGAAAAGTTGACTAAGGACAAGGTTAATAGTTAAAAAAGAGAGATATTTAGGTGAAATGATGCATTTTTGACACCTCTGCATGGGGGAATTCCCCTCATGAAGGAGGCGCCTATTTCACATGTTTGAATGAGTTTTAAACTCCCAAATAATGGGATATTTTTATCTCTCCTCTCTCCTGTTTCAACTAGATCCAAAAAGTGAGCAAAACTGACCTAAAAATGGTCAAAAATTGACCAAACTGATCTGGAAAATTCTAGAATCAGTTGGCTTGGTTAGAAGCTCACTTTTTCCTATAAATAGAAGCCTTCCTCTTTTTTGAAACTTAATAGTGTTTTGCACTGTTACCCTGTCTCTCCCAAGTGCCAAAAACAGTGAATTGTATTCATAATTCATTAGTTTTTGACCTTCCTTCTTCTAGAAGACTGGTGGCCACTCTTGTCTCAAACAAGAGTTGAACCCTCAAACCATCAAGCCAAAGGAAAGCTCTCAAATTCATTAGTAAGTTGGTGATTCTTCTCGTTTCCATTTATTTTATGGGTTTTATGGTTTTTATGCTTTTTGTCTTCTCTAAAATTGCAAGTGATGTTATGCCTCATTGCAAAAGGCATTCCCCTCTCTTCTCTAGTAAATCCAACCCTTCTCTATCCTAGGTGAATGATTAATGATTAAAGTCAAGTTTTTTTTAATGTTTATCTCAAATAAGTAGAAAAATGTTTACTTTAGAATAATTTCAATCCTCTTGGTGCACTTTTAATTAATTTTAGAGACTTAAAAATTAAAAAATGGTCAGCCATACAAAGGAGGTTATGGTAAAATTTTTAAAAATTAGTGAAATAAATTTTATCTTTTATTATTCTAAAAGAGTAATCCTTATGGTTTCTATATTCTAAAGTATCATTTTCATGCATAGAAGTATGCATAAAAGATTATTTTTTTATTATAAAAGTGTTACTTTTATCATATTTGATTTTCATGCATAGAAGTATGCATAAAAGATTAATTTTTATTATAAAAGTGTTACTTTTATCATATTTGATTTTCATGCATAGAAGTATGCATAAAAGATTAATTTTTATTATAAAAGTGTTACTTTTATCATATTTGATTTTTATACATAAAAGATTATTTTTTTATTATAAAAGTGTTACTTCTATCATATTTGATTTTCATGCATAAAAGTATGCATAAAAGATTAGTTTTTTATTATAAAAGTGTTACTTTTATCATAATTGATTTTCATGCATAGAAGTATGCATAATTTTTTTGAATTATAAAAGTGTTACTTTTATCATATTTGATTTTTATGCATAAAAGTATGCATAGAAGATTAATTTTTATTATAAAAGTGTTACTTTTATCATATTTGATTTTTATGCATAAAAGTATGCATAAAAGATTATTTTTTTATTATAAAAGTGTTACTTTTATCATAATTGATTTTCATGCATAGAAATATGCATAAAAGATTATTTTTTATTATAAAAGTGTTACTTTTATCATATTTGATTTTCATGCATAGAAGTATGCATAAAAGATTAATCTTTATTATAAAAGTGTTACTTTTATCATATTTGATTTTCATGCATAGAAGTATGCATAAAAGATATTTTTTTATATTAAAAGTGTGATTTTCATCATAAATAGTTTTTATGCATAAATGAGTGCATAAAAGATATTTTTTTATATTAAAAGTATGATTTTCATCATAAATGGTTTTTATGCATAAAAGATATTTTTTTATATTAAAGGTGTGATTTTCATCATAAATGATTTTTATGCATAAATGGGTGCATAAAAGATATTTCTTATATTAAAAGTGTGATTTTCATCATAAATGGTTTTTTATGCATAAATGGGTGCATAAAAGATTTTTTTTTTAAAAGAGTAATTTTCACCATAAATGATGATAAATGATAATTTTCACCATAAATGATTTTTTTATGATGATAAAAGTGTGACTTTCATCAAAATTAGATTTTTTGCATAATTAGATGCATATAGAATCTTTATAATTAAATAAGGGTTCTCTTTAATCTTCTGTTAATTTTCGTAAAAATTAGAAAAATGAATAGGTAGATAATATGTGAGAGGAAATTCTACCATTTCATATTCACTAAGATGGTAATGAGAAAATTCAATTAAACTATCGAAGTCGGAGATCGAGATAAATGATTATTTTATTCCTTTCAAAAAATCCATGTTTTAAAAATCTGTAAGCAATATTTGTCGAATGAAACTTAGTAAAAGAGAAATTGAAATAGTACCTTTCAAGAAAGATAGTTTAGGAAGAACCTTTCCAGACCACCCAAACTATGATTCAGACTATTGACCAAGACCTAATCCCTTCGTCAATGACGATGTGATCAGTTCAGGAAAAATGCATTCAAAACACCCACCGAATCTGAAACTAGTTAAGACTTTTGATTTTCATCTGAGGATCAAGTTAACAGAATTTGAGGAATTCTGTTTGGAATTCAAACCTGGATCTAGAAGTATTGGGATACGGATTTAAGATTATTCATGGTTTTCAAATAAAAATCAAAACAAAACTTGCATAGAAACCCTGTTTTCTTAAAAGACTGGCCTATGCCAAAATGCTAGAGGGAGCATTTGGCATATATGTTTATCTCAGGGAAGTTCGGTTGCAACAGCTGGCGGGGAGTGTTCGAGGGACAGCTCACGCGGCAAAGCCTGCCGAGGTCTTGAGACCAGCCTCGGTATGGTTAAAATTGTGCGCTTCCGGTACGATGGATGAGGGCCGACGAAGTGGTCCCTGAGTGAAGTGCCAGGACACCTAAGGAGGATCCTGGAGGGTTCTGTCCAGGCGATGCACGGGCTCGTGGTTCCGAGGACACCCATTCGTATGTCAAGGAAGATATTGTATGACAGACCAATGTTATTGTAATCTATCATTGGATCTCGTTGTTGACTCACTGGTCTCACAACGGAGAGTCCAGAGTGATACTGTTTTGTGAGAAACAATGACTCAATGGAAATTTTGGAAGTATGACATGTGTAACCAGTAATTTGTTTGTCAATGGATTGTTTTTATTAAAGTTTTAAAGAGGAGTGTGTGCGTATATGTTTTCTAAAGCTAAAGTTAAGAAAGGCATTTCAATTATGGGTGGGTGAGTACTTGTTTGGCTCCACCGATTCCAGTGGTAGGGTGGTGGTTAACCCATGGGCCGGATGGGGTTAGGCTGGAGTCATGGAGTTTTAATAATCAAATTGAAAAATCTTAGGATTACGCTAAGCTTCGAGTAGATAGTTAATGCCCTGATAAATTTCTTGATTGAGTGGATCAACGGCTGTGCCTAACCTTGATTAGGAAAAAAGCGTTGAATTGCTCAGATGATCAAATTATATCAGTGATAGTTTCCTTCTATCTGGTTTATTCAGGTGGAGGATAGTTTAGATTTTGATCTCGTTAGAAAACTCGTTAAGAAAAATTCAAAAAGGTGGAATCGTCTCCGCTTTTCGAGCATGGAAAATTTTCTCGGTTTCGGTTTTCGGAGTGACCACCAGCCTAGTCTCGTGCCCGGACATTCGTGGACGAGGCCCCGAGTGAGAAACTATACCTCGCACATGAGGAGGCTGCTTCCGCTGTCAGCTACCGGGAGTCCCCGGTGCGCGGAGGAGGCAGAGGGATCTCACAGTTGGTATCAGAGCAGAAATTGCCTAAAATTTGTTTTTAATAGAAATCTGGGAAAGAAAATGTTTTTCACTTGTTAATATTATGTGAATGAACTTCAAAAATTGAAAACTTGTAAATTGAATTGGAAATTTATAGATGGCCACCCCAAACCTATCTGGAATTCCTAGACTCTCTCAGAGTCAGGATATGATAGCTTTTTCGTTTGATCACCTCATCAACTCTGCGACGACGACCCGAATGAGCAGAGTGAGACTCGCTCGCCATTTTGAGAGTCTTTACTTTCCTGATCCTCTTGAGCAACGTCGGTATATGTGGTTCAATGGAGGACGGTGCATTAATGTTAGTACCAGTCAGCGTCGGAGGCTCAGGCAAAATATTTCCTTGGCCATGATTTTGATAAAACTAGGGCTTGTTCAGCATGTTCAGCTCTTTGATCATTCACCCAGGAACTTTAGAACTTCATGCCAATTTTTTAGACTTCTTAGCTGCTTTATCCCTAGGAATAGAATTACAGCACCTCTTTGTGTAATGAATCATGTGTACCATGGTATGACTTCTTCACAGTTTTGCTTCTTTATACGATTACGTCTGAGGTAGTGATTCTGGAGCCCGAGCTGCTCTATGTACATATTGCAACTTTTATATAAATATAAAAATATTTTCGAAGAAAAATTTCCTGTTGTATAAGTGATTGTTTACGGACGATCTGATAAAAAGAAATCTGTTTTATCGGACATATGTCATAGATCTCCAATAAGATCATTGTCTTGTTTAAGAAAGTGTTTTCCGAACCTCTTAAGTCTTAGAATCTCGTGGATGATATCAAAATAAAAATTTAATAATATATAAATTTTTGGCAGAATCATGAGACAAGGAAACCGTGGCCGTCAGCCAGACCCTATCTCTGAAGATGACGAGCTTGACTTTGATGTTCGCAAGGCTCTTCATAGGACTCAGCCAAGACCCTTCAAAGGAGAAGGGGAGAACCTGGGCGAGGCTGTGGAGAAATGGGTGGAAGCCATGGAAGAGTATTTTGATGTCACAGGCTACAATGAGCGGAGCAAAATGGCTCTTGCCCAGCTAAAAATAGTGGAAACAGCCAGGGTAGCATGGAGGAACCACTGTGACACCAACCGTCTGGACAGAAATACTCAGTCTTGGAATGATCTAAAAACCTATCTAAGAAAGAGATTTTGTCCTCCTGGATTTTTAGAAACCAAAATGAACGAATTCTTAGAGCTAAAGCAGGAGAGCAAAACCATCAAGGAATATCACCAGGCCTTTGCTCTTCTACTCAAATATTCACCACCTCTAGATGAAGAGCAACTCATAGTAGCCAGGTTTATTCGGGGAATGAGGACACACTGGTCAAAAATGCCAAGCCAGTGTCCATGGCTGAAGCAGTAAGAATGGCAAAAGATTTTGCCAAAGCGTTTGTAGTAAATGTCCCGCCAAAGCCTGCACCCTCTAACTTTAAAAGATTCCAAGCCCAGGGAAGTACTTCAAACTTTCCACCCCCAAAGAGGCAGCAAGGCCCGAATCAAAATCAGGATGCAGGAAGATTCAGAAGTGAAGGAAGACCCTTCCCCTAGAATACTTTCTCAGGAGCCCCACCTCTTTCAAGAAATCAGTGGGATGAGCTCAGAACTGAAAACCGATGTTTTGGATGCCAGGGTTTTGGTCACCAGTTAAAAGATTGCCCGACTCCTGCCATGTCAAGGGGACAGGGAAGTCAAGGACCTCGAGTTCAGAGACCAACCCCTTCATACCAGTCTAATCAGGGTCCGTCTCGCCCAAGCCAGGGAAACCCTAGAAGAACTCCAGCTCAGCCATCTGCCTCTGTCTAGAGTAATCTCAGAACTCCTTCCTAGAACTGGGGCAACCAAAGAGAAAGAGTTCCACCTCAGACTACAGCAGCCAGAGCAGTCACAATTTCAGATGTAGTAGAAGAGGAAAAAGGGCAGATCTATGCTGCAATTGAAAATCAAGGGCCTACCCATCAGTTCTCAGTCATCCATACTCCAGCAGAGTATCAGGGTAAGCCTTTTAAGCTTTTGATTGATTCAGGCAGTTCTCATTCATTCATTTCTCCTGGATGCTTGCGTAAGCTAGTCTTAGAACAGAAATCAGGGAAACCTATGCAAATTGAATTGGCCAGTGGGAAGATTCTTTTCACTCACCATGAGACAGATCTTATCCAATTCAATCTAGATGGTAATGTAACCGACTGTCAGTTTAAAGTCTTACCTCTGGGAGTTTTTGATGGGATCCTTGGAATGGATTGGCTCCACAAAAATCAAGCTGACATACACTGTCACAATGGAACCATTTCCTTCCATGACCTTCACAGGAACAAAGTTCAAGGAACTGGAGTTTTCGGATCCCCAGACCTTCAGTTAGTAAAAGCTTCCAGGTTGTTGAAAGGACTTAGGAAGAAGCAACAAATTTATGTTGTCAAAATGAACCCAGTAGACTCAAAGCTTAAGGCTAAAGAACCAGAATGGTAGTGAATTTGATGATCTATTCCCAGCAGAACTAACTGAAATGCCTCCAATTCGGGAAGTAGATCATGTGATTGAATTGACCCCCGAAGCTCAGCCACCAGTAGCCCTGCGCACGTACAAAATTCCAAATCCTGAAGCCATTGAACTCAAGGAACAGCCTAGACAGCTATTAGAACAAGGGTTTGTAAGACCTAGTGTTTCACCTTGGGGTGCACCAGATCTCTTTCAGAAAAAGAAAGATGGAATACTTACACTCTGTGTGGACTATAGAGGTCTAAATCAACTGACAGTTAAGTATAAGTATCCTATCCCAAGAATTGATGAGCTTTTGGACAGGCTAAATGGAGCCAGATCATCATCACAAAAATAGATCTCAAATCCGGGTATTACCAGATCAGGAGGACCAATGATCAAGATATACCAAAAATAGCCATCAATACTCGCTATGGGCATTATGAATTTACTGTCATGCCATTCGGATTAACTAATGCCCCAGCTACATTCAATCGCCTAATGCAGGACATCCTCAGAGAATACTTGGATGATTTTGTTCTAGTTTTCTTTGATGACATTCTGATTTACTCAAGGAATGCAGCTAACCATGAGACTCATGTCCGAAAAGTCCTTAAAATTCTAAGGAAGCACTAACTCTTTGCCAAAAAGAGCAAATGCACTTTCTCTGCTGATGACCACATTGAATACTTGGGCTTTTTGGTCTGAAAAAGGATGTACTGAATCATGTACGTCAATGTCTAACATGCCAGAAAGTCAAAGCTGAAAGAGTAAAAATGCTTGGAAAGTTACATCCACCATCCCCCAGATGAAGTGGGAATGTATCAGTATGGATTTTATTACTGGATTACCTTCAGTGCAATCAGGTTACAACTCCATTTTCATGGTAGTTGATAGACTAACCAAAGTTGCCCATCTGATCCCAGTAAAAGAAACCTACACTGCAGTGGATGTGGCTAGAGTGTTCCTCAAAGAAATCTTCAGATTACATGGCCTACCCAGGAGAATAGTAAGTGACCAAGATCCCAAATTTACTTCAAGGTTTTGGACTGCATTTTTCGAAGCAGTGTGAACTTTCTTGGATCTCAGCACAACTTATCACCCTAAGACCGATGGTCAAACTGAAAGAGTAAACCAAGTAATTGAAGATATACTTCAATCCTGCGGGCAGGGAACCCAAGAAGTGGCTAAGCTATCTGCACCTAGTCGAGTTCGCCTACAATGCTTCTTATCACCGAAGTATCAGGATGAGCTCTTTTAAAGCTCTGTATGGACAAGATTGCTTAACTCCATTAACTTGGTCCGACCCATTGATTAGGGTCAAGATGTCCAGACAGATGCTTGATGACATGGAGCAGAAGATGCAGGCAATTCGTAAAGATATAAAAGCTACCCAGGATAGACAGAAGCAATATGCAGATAAGAAGAGGACAAACAGAGAATTCAAAGAAGCAAATATGGTCTTCATTCGAGTACGGCCCAAAAGAAGTTCTCTATCTCTTGGGAAGTATAAGAAATTATCCCCCAACTATTGTGGGCCATATCTGATTACAAAGAAAGTAGGTGACTTAGCCTACGAGCTTCTTCTGCCTCCTCATCTCAAAGTTCATAATGTATTTCATGTAAGCCTTCTAAAGAAATATGTGCCAAGCCCAAATCATGTACTTGATGATGAAATCCTAACCTCTTCAACCCAAGGGCAAATGGAACTCCAACCTGAAGAAATTCTTGATGTTCGAGAAAAGATCCTCAAAAACAGAATTCTCAGATAATTATTGGTAAAATGGAAGTTCTATCCTTTTGAAGATGCCACCTGGGAGAATGAAGCCGATCTGTTGTTGCGGGATTACCCCCAGTTTGCGAGATGAGGACATCTTGCGTTTTTCAAGTGGGAGAGAATGTAAGATTCCTCCCTAACCTCTCAAGATGTCCACCATCTTCCCCTGTAATCAAATCCCTCTTCAGAAATATAAAAGATCTTGTTTCTACCAGTTTTGGCGTAGAGAGAGAAAATCTTCTAGAGGGTGGTAATTCAGTTTCTAAATATTTTTGGATAGAAAAATATCTCATCATATTAAAATAAGTTCCCCTGAAAAAAAAGTTCAAAAAGATTTCCAGAAGGTGCATTAGATATTAAGTATAATCTGTTCAAGAGGCATTATCCTTGGGGTGAAGATTTTTTTTGAAATTTTAAATTAAGGTTCCTATGGACCAATAAGATTCATCCAAATGTAGGGAGGAGATAAATAAAGAAATAAAAGAAAAATTTCCTAAAAATAAGTAAATACTCACATAAGAGGAATAGTTGACTAAGGATAAGATTAATAGTTAAAAAAGAGAGATATTTAGGTGAAATGATGCATTTTTGACACCTCTGCATGGGGGAATTTCCCTCATGAAGGAGGCACCTATTTCACATGCTTGAATGAGTTTTAAACTCCAAAATAATATGATATTTTTATCTCTCCTCTCTCCTATTTCAACTAGATCCAAAAAGTGAGCAAAACTGACCTATAAATGGTCAAAAATTGACCAAACTGATCTGGAAAATTCTAGAATTAGTTGGCTTGGTTAGAAGCTCACTTTTTCCTACAAATAGAGTCCTTCCTCTTTGTTGAACTTAATAGTGTTTTGCACTGTTACCCTGTCTCTCCCAAGTGCCAAAAACAGTGAATTGTATTCATAATTCATTAGTTTTTGACCTTCCTTCTTCTCGAAGACTGGTGGCCACTCTTGTCTCAAACAAGAGTTGAACCCTCAAACCATCAAGCCAAAGGAAAGCTCTCAAATTCATTAGTAAGTTGGTGATTCTTCTCTTTTCTATTTATTTTATGGTTTTTATGGTTTTTAATGCTTTTTGTCTTCTCTAAAATTGCAAGTGATGTTATGCCTCACTGGAAAAGGCATTCCCCTCTCTTCTCTAGTAAATCCAACCATTCTCTACTCTAGGTGAATGATTAATGATTAAAGTCAAGTTTTTTATAATGTTTGTCTTAAATAAGTAGAAAAATGTTTACTTTAGAATAATTTCAATACTCTTGGTGCACTTTTAATTTATATTTAGAGACTTAAAAATTGAAAAATAGTCAGCCATACAAAGGAGGTTATGGCAAAATTTTTGAAAATTAATGAAATAAATTTCATCTCTTATTATTCTAAAAGAGTAATCCTTATGGTTTCTATATTCTAAAGTATCATTTCATGCATAGAAGTATGCATAAAAGATTATTTTTTTATTATATAAGTGTTACTTTTATCATATTTGATTTTCATGCATAAAAGTATGCATAAAAGATTAATTTTTATTATAAAAGTGTTACTTTTATCCTATTTGATTTTCATGCATAGAAGTATGCATAAAAGATTAATTTTTATTATAAAAGTTTTACTTTTATCATATTTGATTTTTATGCATAAAAGTATGCATAAAAGATTATTTTTTATTATAAAAGTGTTACTTCTATCATATTTGATTTTCATGCATAAAAGTATGCATAAAAGATTATTTTTTAATTATAAAAGTGTTACTTTTATCATAATTGATTTTCATGCATAGAAGTATGCATTAAAGATTATTTTCTATTATAAAAGTGTTACTTTTATCATATTTGATTTTTATGCATAAAAGTATGCATAAAAGATTAATTTTTATTATAAAAGTGTTACTTTTATCATATTTAATTTTTATGCATAAAAGTATGCATAAAAGATTATTTTTATTATTATAAAAGTGTTACTTTTATCATAATTGATTTTCATGCATAGAAGTATGCATAAAAGATTATTTTTTATTATAAAAGTGTTACTTTTATCATATTTGATTTTCATGCATAGAAGTATGCATAAAAGATTAATTTTTATTATAAAAGTGTTACTTATATCATATTTGATTTTTATGCATAAAAGTATGCATAAAAGATTATTGTTTTATTATAAAAGTGTTACTTCTATCATATTTGATTTTCATGCATAACAGTATGCATAAAAGATTATTTTTTAATTATAAAAGTGTTACTTTTATCATAATTGATTTTCATGCATAGAAGTATACATAAAAGATTATTTTTTATTATAAAAGTGTTACTTTTATCATATTTGATTTTTATGCATAAAAGTATCCATAAAAGATTAATTTTTATTATAAAAGTGTTACTTTTATCATATTTGATTTTTATGCATAAAAGTATGCATAAAAGATTATTTTTTTATTATAAAAGTGTTACTTTTATCATAATTGATTTTCATGCATAGAAGTATGCATAAAAGATTATTTTTTTATTATAAAAGTGATACTTTTATCATATTTGATTTTCATGCATAGAAGTATGCATAAAAGATTAATTTTTATTATAAAAGTGTTACTTTTATCATATTTGATTTTCATGCATAGAAGTATGCATAAAAGAAATTTTTTTATATTAAAAGTGTGATTTTCATCATAAATGGTTTTTATGCATAAATGAGTGCATAAAAGATATATTTTTTTATATTAAAAGTGTGATTTTCATCATAAATGATTTTTATGCATAAATGGGTGCATAAAAGATATTCTTTTATATTAAAGGTGTGATTTTCATCATAAATGATTTTTATGCATAAATGGGTGCATAAAAGATATTTTTTTATATTAAAAGTGTGATTTCATCATAAATGGTTTTTTTATTCATAAATGGGTGCATAAAAGATATTTTTTATTAAAAGAGTGATTTTCACCATAAATGATTTTTTTATGATGATAAAAGTGTGACTTTCATCAGAATTAGATTTTTTGCATAATTAGATGCATATAGAATCTTTATAATTAAATAAGGGTTCTCTTTAATCTTCTGTTAATTTTCATAAAAATTAGAAAAATGAATAGGTAGATAATATGTGAGAGGAAATTCTACCATTTCATATTCACTAAGATGGTAATGAGAAAATTCAATTAAACTATCGAAGTCGGAGATCGAGATAAATGATTATTTTATTCCTTTTAAGAAATCCATGTTTTAGAAATGTGAGAGTGTGTCCCTTGATGGTACCACTCTAATGGTCTATTCCAATTCTTGGGTGGCAACGCTAGGTAGGTATGTTGAGCTAAGCATATATAGAGATGTAATCTCCTGCCCGTTGCCGTAGCAAACCTCTTGTCAGTGCATCTAAGTAGAATTTCTAGGGTGGCAAGGATATGCATCCAATTCTCAGAGTCTTCCGACTTCGGAAGAGGTGCACATTCCTCACTATCCTTTTCATCATCAAGTGTCTTGTGGCACATTTGACACAGATAGACTGCAGTAGATCTGGTTGTTGTTACTGAGTCCTTTGCGAATGGTCTTCCACTTATTGGATGTACCTTCCACGTGCGAAGATTGATCTTTACATTTTGATCATGTCTTTGAATGTAAATGTGGTTGGTATCCCACTCCTGGATCATCTTTGATTCTCTCATGAATGGTTGTCCAAGGATGCAATTATAAGAAGGTTGACATCTAAAGTTCATCACCACAAAGGTGTGGTGGTAAGTGGTTCCAAGGATCTTTACCTTCAAATCCTTCAGTACACCAATGGGTCTACTAGCTGTGGAACCATCAGCGAGTTTGGCTAGCAATGTGGTGTCATCCATGCCCGGTGCTCCCCATTTTTCCTAGCATTGTTTTGTAATAATGCTCACTCTTGCTTTCTCATCTAGGATTGCTGTTACCTAGAAACCATCAAAGTTTATCGGCAAAGATTCATTCAATTTGTCTCCTTCAAAAAAAGTACTATCCAAGCTTATTTACTCGGATAATGGGGGTGCCAGTTATTTTGTGGGGTATAATGAGTTCATCTTCCTTAGACTCATTAGAGATATCTGGCTGCATTGATTTGTGCATGCCTGCCCCTAGGCGTCCTTCCATTCAGCCCTTTAGATCTTTCCATAAACTTGGGCTACCTTGAAGCCAGGTGCCGATAGGGATCTAGATCTGAGAGGAAAGGAAGGAAGAGAGACCATCAATTTCTCTAGGGGGGCGAAGGCTATTTTGTGAGGAAGGTTGGTCTGGCTTAATCTTAAGCTCTTTGAGTGTATGGTATGCGGATAGGGGTTTTTGTATCCGTTTGTTTAAGGTGGGCATCCCCTAGATCTTTGAGATATTCTGCTACTTGATCTCCTTGGTGGGGGGTAGGTGTTGCAGTAGGTTGTGCTGCTTCTGTTGGACTCTATGGGGGTGACAGGTCTGGGAGCTCTCTAGAATACACCTGAGAATCTTCCGCAGGTCTCACATTGAAAATCAATGGAAAAGGTTCAAGGTAGGTAGTAGGAGGCTTGTCTTCTATTTGTGCCTGGAAATCCCTGACCAATGCTTGGGCTGCTAGTAATCTTTCCTTCTCCTTTACGGGGTTAGGATATTCAGTAAGCTTCTTTGGGAGTTGGGTAGCGTCAATCGGCTCTCGGGCTTGGGCGGTTGTGCATATCAAATCTTCCTCTTCTAACAAATAGGTTGATGCGTGTGTTGCGGTGCCGCCTTTCGAGCCACTTTGAATAACTACACGGCATCCTCCCTTGCCGATATTTATGGTTTTCTTCTTTGAGCAGCAATTCGCTCGTGTGCTTGCTTAGGGACATCCTTTGAGGATATGATCTTGGCTTGTTCTTGGTCTCATGAGGTATATGCTTCTGCTGCAACTCGCTATCGGTTTTATAGTCAAGTCATGGTGTTGTGAGGAACCGTGTGGATGAAGCTATCTCTCACACTCAGCAGGTTAATGCTGGTGCTCGGATTGTCTTCATGAGCCTTCTCCATTGCTCCAGGTCATAGCGGACAATCTTTATACATATGATCAATTTCACACCCTACACACAATGGAATTAATGCGAGAGCACCTACAGAGTCACTTGCCTTCTTTTTCTTGTTAGGACACTCAGCCAAACGGTGAGGTCTTGCACAATTATAACACTGTATAGGTGGCTATTTTTCCATCATATTCATGTCTCTAGCTTGCAGCATTGGGGCTGCTAATAAGTACAATGGGTACATTTGGTCTCCCTCCATAACGTAGTGACTTAGAATTTGTGTGGGTGGGCTTGTAGGCACTAGGGTTTCATAGGTAGGAAATTCTAAAATTTCCCCCTCGTCCCCTTGTTTGAAGATTTATGTCAGGGTTAGCTGACGAATTGGTGTGATTCTTGCCAACGGGGGTTGAGGTGGGAGAACCGAGGGTGGTAAGGTCATTTTAGGTACCCTAAGGATTCCTCTTTGGGCCAATTCATGGCCTAGTTGAGGTGCATTATGATGAGAAAGTGCTGCCAAAGCTAGCGATTTGCCTTGGGTTGGCCGACAAGGCCTAAGGCTGGCTAAAGCAGTGGACACTCCATGTTGGTACGGTTAGCTCAACAGATCGGGCACCATACAAGCTCCCTCTTTGGATATAGATGGGGTTGGCCGACCTGCTGATCCTGACCTTGACCTGTTCTTCAGTATTTGGTCATTTGCTACATTAATGCAGTGGCCAATTTCTCAACATGTTGTCCGTTTGTGGACTCCTTGATTTTTCTGTCAGATTTCATACTGGTGGTCTTGAAAGAGGCTTTAGATGTTCTCGCATGACGTTCTCGGGAATGTGTTCCTTTGAAATTGTCTTCAAAGTCCATAGCACTCCTACAACATTGCTTGAAGGAGGTATGGGCCATGGAACATATTGAATTATGTAATGGTACATCATCCAGATCTTCCAGGAATCTCCCTATGAGTCTTTCATCAGATAACTTGTCTCTGGCACTACACGACGCGAGAATGGAGATATTTGACTCTATTGATGTAGTCTCTGATGGTTTCACCATTGCTTTGTCAAACATTGTGTAACTACTCAACTAGACTCCATATGGTGCCTTGGTGAGAATATCCTACTTTGAACGCCTCTTTCGAGGCTTGCCTTATCCTCAACTTTCAAGTACCTAAACCATTGGCCTACTTTACCATCGAGGCTGAAGGCACTCACCTTAACCTGATCTTCAACCAAGCTACCTCACATGCTGCCATAGCAGCACCTTTGTACTGGATAGAGCAACCGTAGGCTGCTTCTTGCTGTTCCAAGTCACAGTAGCACTCCCCAAAGAAAACATGAAGCCACTAGTAGATCTTCTATCTGAGATACTACCAACCCAATCAGCATCTGTGTACCCATATACACATGAAGCCACTAGTAGATCTTCTATCTGAGATACTACCAACCCAATCAGCATCTGTGTACCCATGTATACATATCTTTGTCCCAATTTCATAAAATAGTCCACAATGCAAAGTAGACCTCACATACCTCAGTATGCTTCTCAATGCATCCAAATGCGACTTTCGAGGAGCCTCCATAAACTGACTCACCAACCCAATAGCATAGCTCAAATCTGGCCTGGTGATTGTCATGTAGATCAATCTTCCTACTATGTACCTATACATAGTAGGATCCTCCAAAATCTTCCTACTATGCACCTATACATAGTAGGATCCTCCAAAATCTCTCTTGAATCTGCACTCAACTTGCCATTCTAATCCAATGGCACTGAGATAGGCTTACAGCTTGTCATACCATACTTGGACAACATGTCCAAGCCATACTGTCTCTGTAGTAATCCAATACCATGTGGTGACCTAATCACCTCAATGCCCAAGAAATATCTGAGCTCTCCTAGATCCTTCATCTCAAACTTCTGTCTAAGCAAGATCTTTAAATCAAAGATCTCTGCATCATGGTCCCCCGTAATGATCAGGTCATCTACATAGATGACAAGCACAACCCCTCTATCACTGTGTCTCACATACAGCGAGAAATCTACATTGGGTACATGAAAGCCAATAGTGACAAGATATTTAGAAATCTTGTCAGACCATGCTCTTGGTGCTTGTTTTAAGCCATACAAGGCTTTCTTCAACCTGCAAACGTGCTCGGGGTGACTCACATCCTCATAACCAAGTGGTTGCAACATATACACCTCTTCTTGCAAATCCCCATGCAAGAATGCATTCTTGACATCCATTTGATGTAAAGACCATTGCTTTGACGCAGCCACTGCTATCACAACTCTCACTATTGTCATCTTGGCAACTGGGCTGAAAGTTTTCTCATTATCAATGCCATATGTCTGTGCATATCCTTTGGCTACCAATCTAGCCTTGTACTTGCTTATGCTTCCATCACTGTTATGTTTTACTTTGTAGTATGTACACCCACTTACATCTAATGGCTTTCTTGCCGTCAGGCAATTGCACTAAATCCCAAGTCTCATTTCCATATAGTGCATCCATCTCCTCATCCATAGCTTTCTCCAAACACACATTTCCAACAGCCTCATCAATGCATGTGGGCTCTACAACCTGTACAACTTTTGCCATGTATGCATAGTGATGTGCCACATAACCATCATAGGTAAACCTCTGCACATGATTCTTCACTCTCCCAGATCTTTGCAGCTTTGCATTCATGGCTTCCATAGTCTTCTTTACACCAGGTGTTCTCATAGTTGGTATCCCAAGATCCTCATCAAGGCTCATCTCTGAGCCACTAGACTTAACATGAGAATGCCCTGTAGAAATGTCAGGCATACTAAGGGGCTCAACCACTTTCTCTTTGCCTTTATGTGATGTACCAATCACATTTGCAGGACTAGTATTATGATGCAGCCTGCCACTCCATGATCTATTAACTGAACCACTAGATGAGGACTCTCCTAGTCCACTCAAAGACTGTGATTGCTAACTTGCATTCTGTGCAACCACATTTCCACTCACGTCAGCCCCAACAGCTTCTTTTTTAGCAGCATACCAGCTGCTCATCTCATCAAAAACATCCTTGCTTACCCTCAACTCACGTGTAGCAGGGTTATAACACCTGTATCTCTTTTGCTCAAGGGAATACCCAGTAAACACACATTTTTCAGCTTTTGGATCGAGCTTAGTTCTCAGCTCATCTGGCACATGCACATATGCAATGCATCCAAAGACTTTCAGATGAGACAAATCAGGTTTTCTGCTAGTAAACCTCTCCCCTAGAGTTACATCATGTATGGCTGCAGTTGGAGTCCTATTCATGATGTAAACTGCTGTAAAAATAGCCTCAGTCCAATAGCTATGCAGCATATTCTTCTCTCCCATCAATGCTCATGTAATCTGAGCAATGTGCCTATTTTTTCGCTCAACAACTCCATTTTGTTGCGGAGTGTATCTGCATGTAAACTATCTCCGAATACCATTCTTCTTCAAAAAATCAGAGAACTCATTGGAGTACTCTCCCCCTCCATCTGACCTTAGGTACTTTACATATTTCCCTCTTTGCTTTTCAACCATCACTCTGAAATTCTGAAAATGAGGGAGCACCTCACTCTTCTCCTTCATGAAGTATACCCACACTTTCCTTGTGTGGTACAGCAATAAATTTCACATAATACCTGTAGCCTCCCATAGACATGGTCTTCATAGGACCCCATACATCTGAATGCACAACATCTAGTGCATTTCTGCTCACATTTCTGTCACGTGAAAATACATGCTTTGTTTGCTTTCCAAATTGGCATGCTTCACATATTTTTTGCATACCTTCAGCTTTAAACTTTGGCAGTCCTCTCACAATTCCTTTAGTCTACATAGACTTCATTCTCTGCACATTCACATGTCTAATTCTTTTATGCCAAATGTCTGTGTCTGCAACAATTCTTGAACCATTTGCAAACATCGTAGCACTCACTTTAGGCATGTTTACATTCAATGTAAACATTCTGCCCACTCTGTTGCCTTTTGCAACCAACCTCCTACACTTGTCTTTAAAGTCTTCAACATAACAACCATCAAGGTTAAACCGAACGTGCAAACCCTGCTCAATCATCTAGCCAACTGAAACCAGATTCTTTGTTATGTTCAGAATATGAAGTATATCTGCAAGGTACTTCACTTTGCCATCCTGCATAGACAATGGCACATCTCCAACATGGGCAATTGGATGAGCAGTGTCATCCCCTGTTCCCACAAAACCTGGTCTTTCAACTTGAACCACTCCCCATGACTTGTCATGTGGTTCTAAGCATCTGAATCAACGTACCATACATAATCTTTTGTGCTGCTTCAACATTTTCAGACATGGCATTAATGACATGCTGCATAACAAACAACCTTTCATTATCCTCATTGTTTCTGCTCGAGGATGCATAGTTGTTTTTGCTGCAATTTTTCATTTTGAATGTCAGCCCGCTTCTTATAATAACAATCTGCCTGCACATGTCCAAGCTTACCACAATAAAAGCATCCATGTGTATCATTATATGCCTTTGCCAATTTCCATGACCTCTTTGACTCCCCCTGCCCTTTGAATTGGCCTCTTCCTTGTTGGTTGTTGTGAATTCTAGGACTGTTGTTATTGCTGCTCTGCTGGCCATAATTCTGATTACCTATTCGTCCACCTCCTTGGCCGCGTCCATGGCCTCCTCTACCTCGTCCTCTTCCTGAACTTGTGTAGAAGGCCTGTTGCTCTGAACTATTTTTGTTTTGTGAAGACTGTTGGTACCCAAGCTCTTCTCTTCTATAATCAACATAGACACCAAATCTGTGAAATTGGGAATGTTTTCTTGAGTCTGAATAGACGTCTTGAACGCCTTGTATTGTGGCCCGAGAATACATAGACAGACTTCCACCTTATCATCATCATCTACTGAAATGCCAATAGATGCAAGGGATTCCACAATACCCTTGATCTTCAATGCATAGTCATTCACAGAGACATACTCTTTTTCTCCATAGTATGAAGTTCATTATTTACCTGTATCTTTTGTGCCTTGATATTCGTTTCATAGAGTTTTACCAAGGTGTCCCACGCCTCCTTCAGGGACTTGGCATCCTATATGTGCCCAATCATGGTGTCCTGTATACTGATAGAGAGCCAATACATAACTTTTCTGGCTCCTTAGTTTCAATCCTTGAACTCTTTCACATCTGCAGCAGATTTATCTCCGGTATCTCCAGTGCCTCTTCGTGCTCACCTTCTATGTAGTCCCAGTAACCCTTTCCCATCCGAAAATTTGTCAACCTAAACCTCTAAGCATGGAAGTTATTCTTATCAAGCTTCTTAGTAACAATCTGGTCTATGCCATTATTTGACATCTTGCCAGACACAAATTTATGAGAACCAGCACTTTGGTTTTGTCCTGCATAAACTACTATATTTTTTGCAGCAGCAGCGGTACTGCACTACACTCAAATGTCACAACCAGTGACCTCAATGTGCATACATACACCCAATGGCAAATGTTGACCTCCTTGTAGCACACACAATGTCTGCACAACCAATCTATCTTCCTACGGTTCTTAAAACAGAGTTTTGCATATAATCGATGGCTTACCTGTACAGTGCTCGAAATCGCCTGCTTTTTGAAAAACGCAGGTCCTAATGCACCCAAAGCGCGTTTTGGGCCCAAAATTATTTTGTCCAATAGGACAGTATAGCTACCCTATAGCTTTACTCCCGCGAAGAAATCTTCTCAATCAGAGATCGTTTGCTAGGGCCTCCCACCGCAGAGCTCCCGACAAGGGTGTAGTCGTCGTCGCCAACACAAATAGGGAAGAGTAGTTGAAGCTCTTACCCTCGTACCGCTTCCTGTGCTTCTCTTGCTTGCAGCTCAGCCCTTAGCATGAACCAAGATCTGATACCATAAAAAGATGCAGGGGGGAGAAGAGAGCTTGAGCTCTTGCAACAACAAGCACACACACACACACACACACTCTTCACAAAACCCTAAAAGAGAACACACAAGGTGAGAGGCTGAAAATATTCTTCTTCTTCACACAACACTCAACACACCATATACAAAGATAAGAGTACACACCATATGAAAAGGTACTCAACCAAATACATACTGGGGTTCTCTATAGTGTGAACCCAACTAAATGAGCTGGCGCCATAACTATGCCAGTCTCTAGAATGGCTATCACACAGCCTGTCATCCCACTGGCCGCATATCACCCATGATCTCACCAACCATGCCAGTGGTGTAAGTGTAGGGCTTATCTCCCAGGCGGGTCATCAGTGTCCACCGCTTCACTAGATGAGCTCCACAGGGCTTACTTTCTTGTTTGTGGTCCATACCTCTCAGCCTGGGTTGCGGTTCTTCCGACTGTGTGTTTCCTAGTATGGACTCCATGTTTGGTTGAGCTCCGCCACTACGGGTGACTCATGCATGTCGTCAGGCCATGTGATTGCTATTTATCTTTTTGTTATGCTATATTTTTATAGATAAGAGTATAAAAACATTAAATAGCAAGGTTTCGTGATACCAATTATTGTTTATAAAGCAATAACAAGGACTACTAAGCTATAGCTACGGTGGAGTAAAGATGATAATCACCATAGCTTCAAGCATAGCATAAACAAGTATGATTAGATTAATAATAACTTAATCACATATTCGATAAAGCAAGGTGAAAGAAATAAACTCGAGTAGTGTTCTTATTCATGAAATGTCTCCTAAATAGGGTCATGTTATAAAGCTAATACATTATAGATGAGGTCATCCATCTCCCACATGGTCCTCTTTTGATTTAGGGTGTTGGTCAACTTTGTAAGCTAGAATATAGGCATCCATCTTCCACATGATCCTCTTTTGATTCAGGGTGTTGGTCAACTTTATAAGCTAGAATACAGGCATGAGAATCTCCATGAACCCACTCATATAAGGCACCTACTAGAGATGATATTATGAGATGATTTTACAAGAGTTACAACCTTAGACAATTTCTCTTAGTCACATGAAAGGCTAGGAACCTTTGTTGAATAATTTCCTAATAAAAATTTTCGCCTTAAAAAATTTAGAGGTGATAAACATTTAGATTTTTTTGTTTTTGAAATTAGAAACCTTAAATATTTGTGGAGTCTAATGAGCCAATGATAACCCCTTGCCTTAAGGGCCTTCAAGAAAACCTTTTAAGTAAACCATGAAACATAATAGTTTAAAACAATGGATCCAGCGTGCACAAGTGCTCTTGGGGGTTGCGTGCGCATAACAAGGTTTCACCTCTATAAGGGCTGAGGGTCTCACTCCTTTAAGGCACCATGCTTGGGCATGTGTTAGATGAGCACATGTTTGTGAAGCGCTTGGTTCGCAAGCGCATGATTTGTGAAGGTGGCCATGTAAGCTAAGGTGTAGGTTTGCTTGGACCTGGTTAGGCAAGGAGGGTTGCCTTGCATAGGGCACTCAAGGTGACATCGCCGGTTGACTTTGTGTAACAATGTGCCAAACGGTACAACCATTTATGAGTCCCTTGTCAAGACTGTGGATTGGAGACCCAATGGGGAACCACATGCTTGATCTTGGAGAAAGCAAGATTTGTCAAAAAAGCTGCCCACACCAAGCGCAGCTTTATGCATAGAGCTTAATGCATTTAGCTTAGATAGGTAGGTAGAGTTTATTAAATGTGTTGCTAATCACTTTTGTTAATTTTATATTTTGTAGGTCTTGCACTAATTCTCTCCTTCGGCTTGGCAATAAAGAGGTAAACCCTCTTTTTCTTGTAATCGTTAATGCAAGCTCTATGTTTATTACACCCTTGGGTGTAGGCTTAGGTTTAGCTTAGGGCATAAAGCCTTATTCATAGATCTCTATGCATGCTTTGAGCTATATGCATAAAGCTTACAGCTTAATGCATTAAGCTAGCTTAAAGCATGCATAGATATTAAGTATAAAGCCTTATGTATAAAACTTAATGCATGCTTTAAGCTTATGCATAAATCTTTATGCATAGAGCTTAAAGCATGCATAAAGCTTATGCATAGAGCTCAATGTATGCTTTAAGCTTTATGCATGCCTAAGCTTATGCATAGAGCTTAATACATGCCTTATGCATAGAGCTTAGGCTTTATTTATGTGTAGAGATTTATGCATGCTTAATGCATTAAGCTTAAAGCATGCATTTAGTGCTCTTATATTATTTAAGCTTTAAGCATACTCTTATGTTATTTAAGATTTAAGCATGCCTTATGTTATTTAGGCTTTATGTTTTTTTTTTAGCACTATTATGTTATTTAGGTGAAAAAGTTCTACGTCCTATCTGCATACTGTGACTCGAGTACCCTAAGAATCATGTAAACTCCAATGCTCTTATTCTTTTGATTTATATTTATTACACCCTTGGGTGCTAGGGTTTTAATTTTATATACATTAAGCTTATGCCTACGCTTACTGCATAAAGCTAATTATGCCTAAGCTTCATGTAAAAGCTTTATACATGCCTTAGCTTATGCATAAAGCATAGATCTAATGCATGCATAAAGCTTTAAGCTTATTCATAAAGATTTATGCATTCCTAAGCTTATACATAAAGCATAGAGTTAATGCATGCATAAAGCTTTAAGCTTAAAGCTTATGTATAAAGCTTTATGCATGTCTAATTTTATGCATAAGGCATAGAGCTAATTCATGTATAAAACTTTAAGTTTAAAGCTTATGCATAGAGCTTAATGCATGCTTTAAGCTTATGCATAAATAATTATGCCTAAGCTTATGCATAAAGCTTTAAGTCCTCCTATAGATATGCTTTTTAAGTCCTCCAATAGATATGTATGTTATAAACATAATAGGTTTCATACACATAATGGGGCAAATTGAGGATAATACCCCAATCTGTCCCAATTGTTTTTTTGTTCTTAGTGTTGCTGATGAGCAGCGCTTATAGCAAAGTTTATAGCATTTCTTATAGTAGTGGCACATATAATGTCAAAAAAATACTGGCACTTATAGCGGCACTTACACCCCGACACTTTTCTGGTTCCCTTTATAAAAGCCACGCTATAAATGCTGCTACCCCTCTTTATGTTGTAGTGCATGCCACCTTGGATCCTAACCAGCAAACCACACTTGCATGGTGCCTATTATACAGGTATGTAGTAGCATAATTGATATTGTGTGTCTCATTTTATTGTTAGTCTATCGTATTGAAAGAGTATTCAAATGTTTCTGTATCAGGTGGTGCAGAAATTATGTATGTAATCGGGTATGTATTTTCGCGCACCCTTCACATGCATGGGCGCAGTTTGAGAGAGAGGAGATGGGATTGTACCCTAATGTGACCCGATCAACAAGCTACATGGTAAGGAGACATGGACATCATGCCCATGGTGGATACACTACCTCGAGGGAGAGTTTCCTCTTAGCGAGTCTGAGAAGTTTTAGAGTAAGTATCATTGTGTAGGGTACCATGTTTGTATGAACTATGAAGTTCGTATAAGGAGTTTGTAGTTGTTTTATGGGTTGGATCTAGGAGCAAGGAAGGGCAAGAAGCTAGTCATAGACACATCTCCATCATCCACAACCATGACAGCAATGCCCAAAAAGGGGTCACAACTAGAGTGGAAAGGGCAAGACGATGATGAGGATGCTGAGGATGATGAGAGCATTGGTTGGCATGAGTCCCATGGACGGGGTGATGATCAGAGAATCCCGAGTGGTGAGAGAAAAGAGAATGGGACGGAGAGTCCAAAGGAAGATGACATAGACCTATTGGGATTCAGTAAAAGTGTACTCAACATCTTTGTGATTTAGCATAATTTTATTATTTAAACATTAGGAATAACATGTGATTGGTCTTGTCAAAATGAAGAGTTTGATTTAGAAGTGGTGGACCCTCTCATCTTAGGTCTCAGGTCCAATATTGATCACCTCCATCTCACACTTTTGGGAAAGCAAAAACATAGGTATGATCTCTGACCCGTGCAAATCACACTCTCCATTCGTTATGATCTCTGACCCGTGCAAAAACATAGGTATGATCTCTGACCCGTGCAAATCACGCTCTCCATTCATTATGGTTATATAGTTTGTAAAGAAATTATATATTATGTTGTTACAGAAGTCTTACACTATTGTAATGATTCATGGGATCATTGACGAGGTCAAGAATCATGGACGCTTTTGATAGCCTTGGAGGTTGTGGACCTCATCTATAATGTATCATTAGATTTGTAACCTCAACATATTTAAGATGCATTTCATGAATAAGAACACTACCTAAGTGAGTTTATTGCTTTCACCTTGTTCTATCAAATATGTGATTAAGCTCTTGTTATTCTAATCATCCTTATTCATGCTATGCTTGAAGCCATGGTGATTATCATCTTCAATCCACCCTGGCGCTATGGCTTAGGAGTCCTCGTTATTTCTTCATAAACAACCATTTTAAATTCCACGGTTTCATAGATGACGTGAGTTTAAACTCAGTTTAACGGGGCTTTGATTGCTATATACATACGTAAGACCTTACATACATTTCTAGTAAGGTAAATTAATCACTCGATTTATCACTTTTGAATGTACATAAGGGGTGAATTCACAAATAGGGGTTTGAAATAATATACCTTGAATATACTAGGTTTTTAGGCTCTTGTGGATCAAGACAGAGGTTGATCACACCAATGAACATGCACACTAGAGGGAAGTGGGTAGTGTAGTGTTGGTTGACCAAGGCAGCGGGGTCGATCAAACCAATGAACATGCACACTAGAAGGAAGTGGGTAGTGTAGGAAGTAGTCTAGGATGAGAATATGCCTCGAAAAAAGGTTCACATAAGTTCTAGAAAACTAGCTAAACTATATCCTTAATTAGGGAAAAAGGAAATAGGTTGCCATGGTGTAATTAGAATGTGTAGATGCATGCATATGTGCGTGAATGCTCGCGTGAGTGAGTGATTGGGCAGAAGCTAGTAGGTTCCCATGGTACAAGAAGCCACTAAGGAATCAAAACAAAAGTGTCCATGTGTTGATGCATGCATGCATGCATGTGTGGGCTTAGGATAGATCCCAAGCTCCTCTCTTTGTCTTTTCTGCCCCTTTGTGGAGCCCACTTCTCGGTCAGATTTTTTGAGGGTTGCCGGGAATTTTTTCGGTGCATGTACTTGTGTTTACACTTGCCTTCACACACATGCACGCCACATTACAGTGCATGTAAGCACTTACACTTATAATTTTTCTTTAAGTGTGGAACTCTCCCTCATGTAAAAATGAGGGTGTGGAAGAACATGCATGTGTAAGGCAAGTGTAATGATTGGATGTGTTAGCATAATGGGGTGTGCAAGTTGGGTTTTGAACCCACGACAACACACTTCCCACATTTCAACTCTATTCACCACAATACATTGTAGTTGTTGGAGGACACCTTTTTGAAAGGTACATAAGGTTGGTTTGATGGTACTTTTCTGGCCAGTCAACACAAGTTGACCGGCTGCTGGCCCCCGCTACCAGCCAAGCGCCCCACTACAGACAAGCGGGGGGGCGGGGGGGGGGGGGGGGGCTTGCTTTTTATCCTCAGCCGTATGTGTGTGTGAGAGAGAGAGATATTACTTAGACTAAGTGTGTGTGTGTGTGTGTGTGAGAGAGAGAGAGAGAGAGAGAGAGAGAGAAAGAGATTAGTAAGACTAATGAAACTTTTCGTGCTAACTAGGTGGCCATAGTGCAAGAAGCGTATATTTATGCATGGTTAGTTATAATTGTTGCTCTGTCATTACAATTTCATTTTTACGCGAGACACCTCGTAAGCAATCTTGTGTGTAGCGTTATTTCTTCTTATTAACACAAGGATGGCGAGTCTTTTCAAAAATTTACCATGTTGTGTAAATCTGTAGTCAACCTTTGTAACACAAATGGGGAAATTAAACCATCGTTGTTTGGAAGCCTTAAGAATAATGTAGAGTAGTAGAATTGTATTTAATTATGTCTGTGCAGGTAAAGCCTGTGTAAAGTAGCTGCAAAACACCTTATAAAACAGTACACACAACACCTTAGAAAACAGTCTGCACAGTAAGTACCCCTTTTCATTGAACATTACTTTCTTACAAAGAAAGTCTTTCCTAAGGGAGGCAAGACAGTCTGATCCTAACTTATTTATTTATCGCGTGAGGGCCTCCCTTGTGGTGACCACCACATGGCCGCCATAGCTACCACCACCCTTGCCATAGCCACCCACCATTGCCATAGACGTTTCTGTCATGCGGGTAGCTGCCGTAGCTGCAGCCACTCGCTCCTCCATAATACTTCACCTTACTCGCCCCTGACTCTTTCTCCCCTAGCTTCCTAGAAACTCCCTCACTAGCATTCACATAGCAAGCCACCATAACTAGCAGCGCAAGAGCAAACAATATTGCAGAGCTTTTGGTAGCCATGCTTGAACGAGATGAGAAGTTCATGGCGAACCCGGCGTTTTTATAGATGGATGAGCGAGTGACGCCGGGGCCCGAGCCAACCACCACACACTTGAAGGTGGCGACTTGCAGAGTAAACAATGGTCGGAGTCCACAATTTCACGGTCACTTCTCAGCTTTATTTCGGCTGTCGGTGGCACGCTAATTGGCGCTTGCGTGCTTTTTTTCGACGAAGCGTACCGCCTCCATGGCCATAGCCACCCTCAGCACTAAAGGGCACGGTGAAGTGACAAACCGGTCACTATGGGATCAAGGGTGTAGTAGATGGAGGCTGGGTTTGTGGGGTTGAGATTGCCAGAATTTGACTTAAAATTATTTAGAAGAAAAGGCCGTGTACGGTGGAATGGATGGTGTAATGGTTAGGGTCTTGCCTCCTCATGTGAGGGTCGCGGGTTCGATGCTCTAGTGCATAGCCACCTGTGATCGCTGCCACCACCTCCATAGCCGCCTCCCCATACTTGTAGCCACCATAATACTTCGCCTCAGCACTATCTACTGCGAGGCATGCAAGAGGGGGGGGCAAAGGGATTAGTGGCTGGGAATGGGCATCATGCGCAAAGCCAATTATGCTAGAATCAGCCTCCGACTTATAATGGCTAGTACTTTAATTAATAATATCTGTAAGATTCCTCCCTCCATCTTTTGAGGATGAAACGATGTAAGAACCTCCCCTTCACTCTCTTGTAATCATTCCCCCCTTCAGAAATGGAAAAAGATCTTGTTTGACCCTGTTTTGGTCTATAGAGAAAATATCCTAGAGAGAGGTAATACATTGTAGCCACCATAATACTTCGCCTCAGCACTATCTACTGCGAGGCATGCAAGAGGGGGGGGCAAAGGGATTAGTGGCTGGGAATGGGCATCATGCGCAAAGCCAATTATGCTAGAATCAGCCTCCGACTTATAATGGCTAGTACTTTAATTAATAATATCTGTAAGATTCCTCCCTCCATCTTTTGAGGATGAAACGATGTAAGAACCTCCCCTTCACTCTCTTGTAATCATTCCCCCCTTCAGAAATGGAAAAAGATCTTGTTTGACCCTGTTTTGGTCTATAGAGAAAATATCCTAGAGAGAGGTAATACAGTTTTGAAATATTTTTGGATAAGTATTTTCTTCCAGTCAATAGGAAGTGATCCCCTGAAACAGAATTTTAATCACAAATTTCTAAGTTGTATTAGATTTAGACAATGGGTAAACCAAGGAGTCTCCTTGTTGAATGTTCTAAGCCTTATTAAATTATTTTGAATTTAAAAATGCGATATCCTTATCCATTAAGGTTGAAATTTTTTTTAAAGAAAAATGAAAAATTTTGAAAATATCCACAAAAAAATAGTAAAGAAAGGCTCACATGAGGTAAAGATACAATAATCATGAGTTTTCAGATATTTTAGAAGACTATTGGGAGGCTTTGTGACACCTCAGGAGAGAGAAAATCCCTCATCAAGGAAGCGCCTAGAAATCACATCAAAGGGGTATTTTTTTAATTCAAAAAAATCATAGTGGCTAGATATTTCATCTCTCATCTCTCCTCTTCCAAACTAGATCAAAAACTGGGCATGACTAGTGTAAAATTTATCCAAATTGGATCAAACTGAAGCTGGAAGCCTCTAGATTCCAGTTGGAATTGGTTAGTGGCCTCCCTCACCTATAAATAGAGCCCCATTCCTTTGTATTTTCATCTTAGAGTAATTCCATGCTAGTGTAATTTTCATTTTAGTGTATTTTCATCTTCCCTCTTTCTTGCCTCTCCATTGTGAAGCTTTGGTGTTTCACTAAACCTCTTCTTCTCTTGAAGATTACCCTTTTCTCTTGGTGGCCAAGCCTCTTCCTTGAGGGCTACACATCTTTTGCAAGGTAAAGAATCAAGCAAACCAAGGGTAAGCCTAAACAATGAAGTTTATTCTTTATTTTTGATGTTAATATTTTTCCTAACCTCTCTCATGCTTGGGAAGCATTTTATTTTAAGGGTTTCCTCTTAAAACCATGCTTTTCTTGATTTATGTTATTGTTTAGATGAAGTAATGTTTATGTTTATGCTTAGGTTTATGCATAAACTATAAGATTCCTCCTTAGTCCTAAATGATGTATAAGCTCTCACCTCAATCCCCTGTAATCATCGGATTCCCCTATTTCAGAATGTAAGAAAATATTATTTTTCCTTGTTTTGGTCTAGAGAGAGAATATTCTAGAGAGAGATAATTCAGAATTGAGATATTTTTGGATACAAAATTATTCCTACATGCGATCCTACGACCCACACCACCTAGATTTTTGTGTCCCTTGTCTCCCACCCTGGTGAAGGCCTTGTTACTTCATTGTGCCCTTGAAATGGATCTAGAGTAAAATATTGAATCAAACACATCAAAGCAAGAATCCAATATCCATTAATCATGAGATTAGTTATCAAATGGCTCATCACATGAATATACAAAAGAGAGAGAATCTATAAGTGCATGTAGCAAGAGAAGATGCACAAATAGCCTAAGTGTGTTTAACCTCTCACCAAGAGGATGGCTTTCAAGTTAGCCATGAACTTGACCATGGAAGGCCAAATCTCTATTGATGGAGCCCAAAGGTACAAGATGACCAAAGTTAGTAAAAGTGTCAAAAGATCCTACTAATGTACCCCAAGCCCTATTTATAGTCACTTTCTCCTTTTGCCCATGGGCCCCTATGTACATGTGGAAATCAAGCTCTATGGTTCATGACAAACCATCCCTTCCCAAAGATTTTGTCCTCAAAATCATACAAGATATTTACAATTGAATCGCAATCTCAATGTAAACCCATGGAAAGTAGAGAGGTCTTCAAAAATGCGCCTCGAATACATTTGGAAGAGGGAAACCAAATGTAGTAAAGCCGACAACTCTTTCTCTAAAAATAGCATGTAGGACTGTTATGGCAGCCATGTTGTCGATGAAGCTTCCCTTGAAATTCTTCATGAAACCTCCATAAAAATAAGCTGCAAATGATGCGTAGCCGCACCCAAAAGGGTCCCACATATTTGTCATCGAACCAAATGATCTTCCAAGTGTGTTGGAGTAGATTGGTAACCCCAACAATAGATCCAACCAAAGCTGTCCAGAAATTACAGCACATATAAAACCTCATGATATGCCTATTCTTCACATAATAATCATGCCACTTGATCAAGGAATACTTCCATTAAGTAAGCCATGTTATTGAACATACTCCATCGATTGCCAAGTAGCCTCATCAATGGGCAAGCGCTTCCATTTCACAAGGAATTCATCAATGTTCTGGTTCCTCAAAACCCTTGTCCTCTTGTCCACAATCCTCTCCGGCTCATAGATAATCTCTCCTTCTTCATCCATCGGTGGTAACTCTTCAATCTCTTGAGGAAGAGAGCCCACAAACCTCTTAAGGTTGGATACATGAAACACATTATAAATCCTTGTAGAAGGAGGTAGGTCAAGCTTATAAGCCAAATCACCCACTTTCTTGACTACCAAATATGGTCCATAGTATCTATGTGCCAACTTGGAATTGGAATACCCTTTGAGAATATTGTGATGGCTCTTAGGAAGCTTGAGCAACACATAATCACCTTCCTTGAACTCCATTTTGCGTCTATGCTCATCCGCATTTGCCTTCATGACTTCTTGTGCCTTCTTCATATTATCCTTGCATAATTGAAGAAGCTGTCTCATCCTTTCCAACTCTTCCTTGGCTAAAGGATTAACCATTTTATCCTCATGGAAGGCAATAGATGGCACATGCACTTGATACCCATAAAGAGCCTCAAAAGGTGACATCCCAATACTCAAATGCTTGCTTGAATTATGACAAAATTCAGCAAGGTAAAGCCATTCATCCCATGATGCTTGCATGTCATGAGTGACAATAGTGCCTCAAATACACTTCGAGCCATTTGTTTGTGCACTTCGTTTGCCCATCCGTTTGAGGGTGATAGGCTGTAGAAGGAGTGATTTGAGTCCCCAAGTTCTCATACAATGTCCTCCAAAAAGTGCCCATGAACTTGGTATCTCTATCACAAACTATGTTGAGTGGCAAACCATGTATCTTGAATACATGCTCCATAAATTTCTTGGCAATGTGAGAGGCCCCATAAGTAGTCTTGGAAGCAATAAAATGAGCTGATTTGGTGAATCTATCCACCACCACAAATACTTGATCCCATCCATGCTTCATCTTTGGCAAGCCCGTGATGAAGTCCATGGAAATGTGAGTCCATTTTCCATCCGGAATAGGCAAAGGATGAAGTAAACCACTTGGCAATTGGTGACTATCCTTATTCCTTTGGCATGTCACACATTCCAAAACAAACTTCTTGACATCCCTCCACATGCATTTCCAATAGAAACTTTTGCTCACTTTGTCAAATGTCTTGAGAACACCAAGATGACCCGAAAGCGGTGAAGAATGCATCTCATGAAGCACCTTGGGAATGTAGGATGAGGTTGGAACCAAATACACCTTATCCTTGTGCCATAGTAGACCATTCCAAAGCTTATAATAATGAGGAAATTCTTCACCATCTCCTTGCTGTAATTTTCTGTAAATATGGGCAGCACTCTCATTGACAAGATACTCCTCTTGTATCCCTTTTATCCATTCACTATACACTTCCATAATTGATGTCAAGGCGCAAGCCCACATTCTAGACAATGCGTTCGCTACTACATTGTCCTTTCCCGGAGTATAGGATATCTCAAAGTCATATCCTTGAAGCGTAGCCAACCATCTCTTTTGCTTGGGAGAAAGATTGGGTTGAGAGAGAAAAAATTTCAGCACCCTATGATCACTTCTCACCTTGAAATGAGCACCATAAAGATAGTGATGCCATTTCTTGATTGCATGAAGTATAGCCAACATCTCTTGTTCATACACATGCAATTCCATCTCCTTCTCGGAAAGCTTCCTACTCTCAAATGCAATGATACCATGCTCTTGATACAAAACTGCCCCAAGACCTCTTCCACTTGCATCCGCTCTCACATAGAATGTCTTTGAGAAATTCGGACAAACAAGAATAGGAGCTGATGTAAGTAAAGCCTTGAGCTCATTGAAACTCTTGTCGGTAATGGCATTCCAAAAGAAAGCTTCCCTCTTAAGTAGATCGGTAAGAGGTGCCGCAATTGATGCATAGTGCTCCATAAATCTTCTATAGAAAGAAGATATACCCAAAAATCCTCTCAATTTAGTTGCATTAGTAGGGGTTGGCCATTCTTTGACACATGCCACCTTCTTTGGATCAGCCCTAATGCCATTTTCTCCCACCAACAAGTGTCCAAGGTATTCAACCTCATTCACCACCATGAAAGTGACTCCTTTGCAAACAATCTATGTTCCCTCATGACCTCAAAAACTTGCTTCACATGTACCAAATGCTCTTCTTTGCTCTTGCTATAGACCAATATGTCATCAAAGAACACAAGTACAAATTTGAACAAGAAAGGAGCCAACACCCTATTCATCTCATGAGTGCTTAGAAGGTGGCCGGGGCATTCGTGAGACCAAAAGGCATAACCATTAAATGAAACAATCCTCTTTCGGTCCTAAATACCTTCTTCTCTTCATCACCCTCCTTTATCCTTATTTGATGGTATCCCGATCTCAAGTTAATCTTGGTGAAGAGCTTTGCCCCTTTTAGCTCATCAAGAAGATCATCGATGCGAGGTATGGGGTATCTATTCTTGATGGTTACCTTATTCAAATCACGGTAATCTATGCACATACGAAAGAAACCATCCTTCTTCTTCACCAATAGAACGGGAGATGCAAACAGAGATTGTGAGGGTTGAATGAGACCCATAGAAAGCAATTCTTGCACTTGCTTTGCCACTTCTTCCCTTTCCACCTTTGACAACCGGTAAGGAGGTTTGTTCACAACTTTTGCATTCGGCTCAAGTACAATGGCATGGTCGATTTCCCTCTTTGGTGGCAAACTCTTTGGGACTTGGAAAATGTCCTCATAATCCTTGAGAAGAGCTGCCATATCCTTGTCTATGTGCTGTCCATTGCTATCCATCCCTTCTTGAGGACATGCAACACATAGACTGTACCAAGAGTTTTGAGTTCCTTCTTGAGTCTCTTTGGAGTAATCAAAGAAAGCTCTTTTGGTGTATTTCTAGCCAATACCACAAGCTGTCCATCATGTGAAAAGTTCATAACACCTTGTTGAAGGTTCATGTGAAAATCACCAAGAGAAGCCAACCAATCACATCCCATAATCACATCAATGGGCCCCATGTCCAATACTACCAAGTCCCCTTCCCAAGCATATGAAGAGGATAAACTCACTCTTGTTGAAGGGCAAAACAAATTGGCTTTTTCATTCACTCCATTTTCTACTTGTACTTGGAAGGTTATGGGTAGCTCTGTCGGAGATAGTTTGAGAGAGTTGAGGGATTTGGAGTTAACAAAACTATGAGTACTCCCTGAACCAACCAAGATGTGTGCAACTCTCCCATTAATGGTGCCCACCAACCTCAAGGTGTTCGGACTCTTGCAACCCCCCAAAAGCTCTTGTGAAATGGAACATACATGGGCTGCATTTTCTGCATTTCCTGCATCTTTTAGCATATTGTCCCTGAAGATGCATGCATGATCCCTTCCACCGGGGTCGAAAGGAAACTCATCCTCTTCTTTGACAAAAGAATGACCCTCCAAGTCTTCTTCATGTGTCTCCTCGCTGCAATCTTAAAACTCTTCCACATCATGAGATGACTTGGAATCGTCATCCTCATCCATAATGTGAGATCCCTGTCCCCACCGCGCAACGGATCGGGGTACTAACAGCGGAAGTAGCACTTCTTGCGCGGGGCAGGGTCCCACACTCGGAGCCTCGTCCACGGATATCCGAACAAAAAACTAATCCGTCGGTTTTTCCAAACCCGAACCCAGAAAAATTTCCCTTATCCGAAAAGCACGGGCGATTCCTCCAGGATAACTTTTTACTCTAACATAGTCAAGACCATTAGTGATCAAACTGATCCGACTGCACCTATAAAGATACTCGGTCAGATCAAGGAAGAAACTTGCACTTGGATCATTGGGATTGAATGCTTTTTTTCCCATCAAGAGGCACAGCCATTGATTCCTATCCATAGAACAATTACTATCCGGGACTTACTTCATCTATCGTATAATAACAGAAATTGAGTCTCGATTTACGGATCCATCAGTCCAGCCTAACCCCATCCGATCCCATGGGTTAGCAAACCGCCGAATTACTGTAGTGATGGGATCCAATTTGGAATTTGGCTAGGTTTTGTCCCAGGTACCAAGGAAAAGAGTTCCAAGGCCCCCTAGCCGGAAGTTCATGCAAACATAAAACTAGCCACACCACTTACACACCCAATATGAAATTGCCTTTTTCTTAGCATCAGCTAACTTTAAAACAATCTTTTAATGAAACCATAGTACCACTGATCACAATCTTCCAAATTATCCGGTTGATTCTTAATTTCCCATCAGAGTATCTATGGCATCATTGGCAACTAGAACGCTCACTACCTGTCCACTCAGGGGCCTTTTCAATAGTTCCTAGCCCATAATACTCGGCAATATAATCACTTATAAAAATCAAGATGGACTCTCGTTGAAGATCAGCAAGATCAACGAACAGATCCATAAAAAGAGCCATGGACTCATCCATTGAAGACCAGCAAGGTCACATCAACCAGATCCATACCCGGTTTCAGAAAACAACTTTTACTCCTTGTTCCAATATCTTCCTCGACGCACGTGTGGGTATCCTAGGTGACCCAGAGCCTGAGCACCGTATATTCAGCACCCTCTAGGATCCTTCGCAGGTGACCTAGCGCTTCACTCATAGGCCGCTTCCTTGGTCCCTCATCCACCGTACCGGAAGCTCACCATTTTAATCAAACCGAGGCTGGTCAAGACCTCGGTCGACCTTGCTACGCGAGACGTCCTCCATTGACTCTCCGTCAGCAGTTGCAACTTTATCAGTTAGGTCTCCACGACCTTAATCACAAGACGGTCAAAATGCTTCCCCAGCATTCTTGACATAAAACGGCCATTTACAAACAGCATTTACAAACAGTTTACAAATACAATTTCTATATTAACTCTCATTTTTCCACATTATCCCTCATTAATCCACATTACTTATTCCACATTCCATTTATATGTGCACTCATCCAATCACATCATTTTCCATCTCTTCACTTCAGATTCGTTCACATCACATATCATATATTCACATCCATATCCACATCCATACATCCACATCTACATGCTTACCTCCATTTTCACATCCTCATTTATACATCCACATTCATACATACACATCCATATCCACATCCATACATCCACATCCACATGCATACATCCACTATCACGTCCTCATTCATACATCCACATCCACATACATACATACATCCACATCCACATTCCCATTCACATCTATACATCCACATCTACATCCACATACATACATACATCCACATCCACATTCCACATTCACATCTATACATCCACATCTACATCCACATTTACATACATCCACATACACATTCCCATTCACATCTATACATCCACATCTACATCCACATACATACATACATCCACATCCACATTCCACATTCACATCTATACAGCCACATCTACATCCACATTCACATCTATGCATATACATCTTCATGCATACATCCATTTTCACATTCATACATCCACACTCCCATCTCCACATCCACACATCCACATACATACATCCATTTTCACATTCCCATTCATATAACCCCATATGCCTTCACATCTAATCTTTTACATCACATCCATTCTCGCCCTATCACAACCCATATACATCTTATCCTATCACATACACTTCTTACCTCATCCCATACACATCTTATCACATCTTAATTCATCTTATCACCTCTTAACTTATTTCATAAGCATCTTATCACCTCTTGTCACATCTTATACACCTCTTATCACATCCTATCACATCTCATATCTATTTATAAAATACAAGAGAATTCTTATATTTGGTATAAGATTTCTTTACACATTTATTTATGCATAAATTCCATTTAAGGAGATTAATACCTTCGAAGTAAAAATCAATCTTTTATGCATCTTCCTATGCATAAATTCATTTTAAATGACACTTTTGAATTAAAATTCAATCTTTTATGCATCTTCCTATGCATAAATTCAATTTAGATGAGAATGACACTTTTGAATCAATCTTTTATGCATCTTCCTATGCATAAATTCAATTTGGTAGGAATTACACTTTTAGAATAAAAGAATTTCTCTTATGCATCTAAGTTATGCATAAAATCCATTTATGATGAAAATCACACTTTTAGTATAAAAAGAATATCTTTTTTTTTGCATACTTCTATGCATGAAATCCAATTATGATAAAAGTAACACTTTTATAATAAAATAATCAACTCTTATGCATACTTCTATGCATGAAATTCAATTGTGATAAAAGTAACACTTTTATAATAAAATAATCAACTTTTATGCATACCTCTATGCATGAAATCCAAATATGATAGAAGTAATACTTTTATAATAAAATAATCAACTCTTATGCATACTTCTATGCATGAAATTCAATTGTGGTAAAAGTAACATTTTTATAATAAAATAATCATCTTTTATGCATACCTCTATGCATGAAATTCAATTGTGATAAAAGTAACACTTTTATAATAAAATAATCAACTTTTATGCATACCTCTATGCATGAAATCCAAATATGATAAAAGTAACACTTTTATAATAAAATAATCAACTCTTATGCATACTTCTATGCATGAAATTCAATTGTGACAAAAGTAACACTTTTATAATAAAATAATCAACTTTTATGCATACCTCTATGCATGAAATCCAAATATGATAAAAATAACACTTTTATAATAAAATAATCATCTTTTATGTATACATCTATGCATGAAATTCAATTATGCTAAAAGTAACACTTTTACATTAAAATAATAATCTTTTATGCATACCTCTATGCATGAAATCTAATTATGATAAAATTAACACTTTTATGTTAAAATAATAATATGCATACCTCTATGCATGAAAATCAATTATGCATAATATAAAAATCAATTTCTCTATGATTACAATGAATATCTTCAATTAATCTAGGATGATAATTCCTAGAATATGGTAGGAAGTCCTGTTTTTATGCTTTGAATGAAATTATTTTATGCGTAATTTTTATAAAAAATTTGCCATAGCTCCGCTACTATGACTGATAAATCTCAATTTTTCTAAGGGATAAAGCTTATCATTAAGGAAATAATTAGAATGGTCTCTAATTGGATCATCAATCCATAATGGATTGAATCATCAATATACATACACTAAAAGCATAGAAAAAAGCCATTAATTTGGCCTCAAGCATAGCTTAATCTTGGATTAAGGAAAAGCTTTATGAAAAGCTTCATTTAGATTGAGAATGGGTCATGAGTATGACCATTTCTTGAGTGAGAGAGAGAAATTACATAAAAACCATTTGAATTAAGCATAAATAGAAATTTATGTAATTCTTAACTATCATTAATCAATTAACTTCAATAGCATTCATCAAATTATGTAACTCTTCACTACCATTCATCAATTAACTTCAATAGCATTCAAAAACCATTCCAATTAAGCTTCTCAAGCTTGAGAGGGATTGAGAAGAGAGAAACATTGAGAAATTATAGAAAATGATCAAAATTCACTAATTACCTTACAAATTTCTTGATTCTTTGTTCACGGTAGAGGCCCCCAACCAATCAATTGGTTAAGTATGTTGATGGAGCCACCAATGGGGATTGAAGAAAGAGGGAAGCTCCAAAAACTAGTGAATTATTAATGAATTCACAGTTCTTGGTTTAGGTGGAGTAGAGTAACGATGCATAAACACTATATATTTTTCAACAAGGGGGAGGCTTCTATTTATAAGAAAAATTGAGCTCCTAACCAAACAAACTGATTCTAGAATTTTCTAAATCAGTTTGGTCAATATTTGACCATTTTTAGGTCAGTTAAGCTAACTTTTTGGAACTAGACTTGAATGAGGAGAGAGGAGAGATGAAATATCTCAATTTTTATGAGTTTAAAACTCATTCAAGCATGTGAAATATGCACCTCCTTTAAAGAACCCCCCTTCCTTACATATGTGTCAAAATGGAATCATTATACCCAAAATATCTCATATTTTTAATATTGCTCATAGTTTTTTACTAATAAACCTTGTACATTTTCAACTCTTCATCTTATGTGAAATATACACCTCCTTTAAAGAACTCCCCTTCCTTACATATGTGTCAAAATGGAATCATTATACCCAAAATATCTCATATTTTTAATATTGCTCATAGTTTTTTACTAATAAACCTTGTACATTTTCAACTCTTCATCTTATGTGAGCATTTACTCATTTTTGGATACCCAAAATATCTCATATTTTTAATATTGCTCATAGTTTTTTACTAATAAATCTTGTACATTTTCAACTCTTCATCTTATGTGAGCATTTACTCATTTTTGGGTATCTTCTTTTACAAATTGGATTTATCTCCTCCCTACACATGGATTGATGCTATTGGCCCATAGGAACCTTAATTGGACCATAATCCAAAAATTTCTGAAAGGTCCTTTATACCCATTTCCAATTAATTCCAATTGCACATTGGAAAGTTCTTTTTGAATTTCTGTTTCAGGGGAACTTATTTTAATAAGATGAGATAATTTTCTCTCCAAAAATATTAAAAATCTGAATATTCTCTCTCTAGAATATTTTCTCTCTCAGTTAGAAACAAGTCTTTTATATTTCTGAAGAGGGATTGATTACAGGGGAAGATGCTGGATATTTTGAGAGGCTGGGAAGGAATCTTACATTCTCTCCCACTTGAAAAACGTGAGATGCCCGCAAACAACTGGGGGTAATTTCACAAGATGCACAAGTATGAGACTGAGAGAAAATTTTTAATTAAGATTAATCACCAATTAAAAAAGTCTCAAAGAGAGTAAGGATCAAGACAAGAACAAGATTTAAACTTTATTCATTCTTGGAACATATACAGTAAAGATAGAAGAACTCTTTACACTTCCATAAGCCCGTCCATCATATGATCACAAAAGTAGCACTCACAAGCTGCGCACGTATAAGGTAACTCATCTATGGGAATAATTCTGTAGGTTAATGTCGCACCTATCTCAGTGGTATGAGGTGATCTAACAAAAGGACCTCTGACAGGCAAGCCAAAAACGGGGTAAAGGCATATCTTTTGATGAGGAAGAAAACACGCCAGTAAGAAGACCCGCTCAGAAAACCCAAGATGTCTTGATCTCATGACGCAGTAGTATCAAGGACCCAAACCCAAGGCTTCGATAACCATGGCCAAGCAGACATTGTTACGAAAGTGCTGCTGACCCCAGGGTGTTACCCTAGTTATGTCTTGATAGGTCCGCCATTTGGTCTGAGCTACAGATGTTCCCACAAGTGAGGAAAAAGTGAGCGCTCATACTGTTCTATAAAATCTTTCTTCACAGACTCACTTGCGTCTTGAAGGTGAGAAATCATCATGGATAAAACTAATTCCTGTTGCCAAGCCATGAAGGAGATTAAGAAGAAGGGAGATCGATGGAAGTAAGATTACTGTGAGCGACAAGTAAAAGTTACGACTTATATAAAGGAAGGAGCTAGCGTAACTTAGAAGCCAACGGTATCTTGCCACTGAAGTTTTACCGTCTTTCCATGATTTGGGTTTGGCACATTTTTCTATAGAAGGTATTAAGAACTTTGAGATGAAGAGACAAAAGAAGTTCATAGGCTAAGTCACCTACTTTCTTTGGTCCACAATATCTGGGGGATAACTACTTATACTCCCCTAGAGATAAAGAAATTCTTTTGGTCTGTATTCAAATGAAGACTATAACTGCTTCTTTGAATTCTCTGATTGTCTTCTTCTTATCTGTATATTGTCTCTGTCGATCCTGGGCAGCATTTATATCTTTATGAATTGCCTGTATCTGTTGCTCTAAGTCGCCAAGCATTTGACTGGTCATCTCGACCCTAATTAATGGGTCGGACCTAGTTAATGGAGTTAAGCAATCTTGTCCGAGACCCTGATTAGATTGGTATGAAGGAATTGGTCTCTGAATTTGGGTTCTAGACTTCCCTGTGCCCTTTTCATGGTAGGAATCGGGCAGTCTTTTAACTGATGGTCAAAACCTTGGCATCCAAAACATCGGTTCTCACTTCTGAATTCATCGTTCTGAATCTTTAAAATAGGTGGACTCCTGAGAAGGTATTCTGGTAAAGTGTCTTCCCTTTTTAAACGGAATCTTTCTTTTATTTAGAGAGGGAATAATTATAAGATTCTTACTCCTGTATACCTCGAAGGCTGGAGGAGAAATCTTACATTCTATCCCATTTAAAAAGTGCGAGATGTCCTCATCTCGCAAGTAGAGGACAACTCTTTTGCTTAAGATCCGATTTATTCTGGGGTTCCTTATATTCTGGTCAACCCAACAGAATATGGGGATAAATATCCCTTATATAGAACTCATCATTAAATAACAATTCATTCAGATCATATCATTCATATCTTTAACACGATAATGGTCTATTAGACCGAAAAATTTCCTTCTGAACATTCCTCCACACGGGAATTTTAGTTAAGCAAGTTCTCAATTTGTCATCCCTTAACTTGATCTACCATCTCAAGTATTAACAATAGCAATTTGACAGCACAATCCACTAATCTCATAGTGATTTACTGAAATCATTATCATCATTTATCATTACAGGGACTCGTCCCATTCATCCTCATTGTGGTTTTGCTCAGGTTATTATATTTCAACTAAATTTCAAAAATCATCATTTTTCAATCAGAATCCCAATCAATTCATCAGTTCCCAAACAGAATTAAAAATCTTATCAACCACATTCGAATTCATCAACTGGATAGCATTAATGCTTATTATTTCAAGTCTTAGATTTACTCGTATATACTGCAGGTAAAGAGCTGCAGTTATACCCTCGGTATATACGGATAGTCATGAAACTCGAAACTATAAGGCAAATACCATCATGTCTAGGCCTCAAGCAAGTCAGGGTTCCATATAATTGCGGTACTTCCATTTGAAGACCCAATTACTAATTTACGAATTTTCAGTTTGAATATCAATTTGTATGAATTATGTGATTCTAGATAAATTTTTGATATATTTGGCTTCTCGGTTGATCCTCATTAACCAAATGCTCTGATACCAAGTGTAAGATCCCTGTCCCCACCGCGCAACGGATTCGAGGTACTAGCAGCAGAAGTAGCACTTCTTGCGCGGGGCAGGGTCCCACACTCGGAGCCTCGTCCACACGGATATCCGGACAAAAGACTAATCCGTCAGTTTTTCCAAAATCGAACCCGGAAAAACTTCCCTTATCCGGAAAGCACGGGCGATTCCTCCAGGATAACTTTTTACTCTAACGTAGTCAAGACCATTAGTGATCAAACTGATCCGACTGCACCTATAAAGATACTTGGTCAGATCAAGGAAGAAACTTGCACTTGGATCATTGGGATCAACGCTTTTTTCCCCATCAAGAGGCACAGCCGTTGATTCCTATCCATAGAACAATTACTATCCGGGACTTACTTCATCTATCATAATAACAGAAATTGAGTCTCGATTTACGGATCCATCAGTCCAGCCTAACCCCATCCAATCCCATGGGTTAGCCAACCGCCCAACCACTGTAGTGATGGGATCCAATTTGGAATTTGGTTAGGTTTTGTCCCGGGTACCAAGGAAAAGAGTTCCAAGGCCCCCTAGCCGGAAGTTCATGCAAACATAAAACTAGCCGCCACACCACTTACACACCCAATATGAAATTGCCTTTTTCTTAGCATCAGCTAACTTTAAAACAATCTTTTAATGAAACCATAGTACCACTGATCACAATCTTCCAAATTATCCGGTTGATTCTTAATTTCCCATCATTCCTTCATCAGAGTATCTATGGCATCATTGGCAACTAGAACGCTCACCACCTGTCCACTCAGGGGCCTTTTCAATAGTTCCTAGCCCATAATACTCGGCAATATAATCACTTATAAAAATCAAGATGGACTCTCGTTGAAGATCAGCAAGATCAACCAACAGATCCATAAAAAGAGCCATGGACATAGTTTTATCAAGAGAGGGACAATCATCCTTCATTATGGAGGGGATAAATACTCATATAAATATTGGAAAAAGATGTGTAAAGTCAATCCAAGGATAAAGAGGTATTCCATCTTAAAAGACCCTAAAGTCTCATCGAAGAAGGAGATGGTGTACATTGTTGGTGATGTTAGAAATGGCAATGTGGCACGGTATATCAACAGTAGAAGATGATAATGTATGTATAAATCCCAATGTATGTTATGTATTTTTCTCCTGAGTTATCACCTTGGTCCATCTCTATGGATAATGTACACATTGCAGAATATCGTAACATTTATGTTGAAACCATAGATGATATTTGTATAGGTGAGGAGCTATTTGTAGACTATGAGTTTGATTAATTACATACACTATGAATACTTTTTCATTCATTACTAGATGTCATTTTTTGTGTTTTGTGTGCCAGTGCAATCTTACACTTTGAATATAAATGCTTTTGTGTCTTTTCACAACAAAATATTTAATTATGTGAGGAATACTTTTTTCATTGCACACATCGAAGGTGCTCATGAATAGTTCATTTTTTATCCTTCAAGTTGTAGTCTAGAAGTTATGGATTATATTTTTTGTTAATACAACTTTGAGTTTTGCATATCATATCTTTGTTTGATGTCTTTTAATGTTATAATTGAAGACATGTGAATCTCTGTTATGCTTAATTTGAGACAGTGAAGTACTAACAAGACTCCATTTATAAATGTCTTTTTAAAATTGAAATATGTAAGTAATATTCTAAGAAATATCTAGTTTTTTCTACTTTGTGTCCTTTTTATTTATGTATTGTGAAAGACATGATTATTTCACCAACCTTTTACCAATGAATAGGAAAATCTATATGAATGTGATAATGAATCATTCCTCCCCATTGTCATTCTTAAATAGTACCACTTTTTACTGCTCTATTACCATCTTCTACATCTAATTTTCTAAGAAGGGGATGGTAGTGGTTTGGCATTTTGTTTTGGGGGAGAATGACACCACTACCATTCTCCCCAATGATAATGCACCAAACCAAGCCAAATCTAATAAGAGGGAGAATGGCACCACTGCCTTTCTCATCTCAAACCAAATATTCAATGGGGAGGAATGGATCCTTTAATGAGGAATGAGTTTGGAAAAGTCTAACTAAGATGACATTATGATTGGGGGGCAGAATGTCAACACTACTATTCTCCCCAAAATGATGATGTACCAAACTAAAACAAAACCATGCTTTCATTGTAATCAGAGTAGGGAGAACGGTGGAATTGTCATTCTCCCTTGGAAAGTTTAATTATTAAAGAAAGATGGCACCATTGCCATTCTTCCTCCTTTATACAAGAGGGAGAATTGCAGTGGTGCAATTCTCCCATCAAATTTGGATTAGATTAGGGAGGAGGGAATAATGGCAGCACTGCCATTCTCCCTTTAATTTTCTCATCTCAAACCAAAATTTTCAAGGAGGGAACGACAAAATGCCATTTTTTCTCTAAGTAATCGGGCTACCATCTCCCTTAATGAGGTGAGAATGGTACCAAATCCATCATCGACCACTAAAATAAAATTTTCCAAGTAGATTGGAGAATAGCACCACATCAATGATAGAGGGTCCTAAACCCTTCAATTCTAGTGGGGAAAAGTGGAGAATGACAATCTCTCTGAAAACTAAGTTAAGGATGGGAGAACAACACTCTACCAGTCTTCCCTATAACACTGGACAAACCAGTCTATACATTTTAAATTTTTATGTTTTATATAATGTTATCCAAACCTTAACAATAAGGTCATCCAATGAGGATAATGGCACCATGACCATTTATTAAACGATTTGAATGTGACAATTGTAGAACAACACTTCTTAGATATAATATTTTGATGGTGTTTATGAACACCACAAAGACTCTTGAGATGATGACAGCTCATGCTACCAAAAATTGCATTTCATAGTGGGTGTACCTAAACTAATTTTCTAATAATGATTGTACATAAGTTCAAGAACAATTGCTAGCAACCATTTTGTATTTTCTAAGTCCTTTACAAAAATTGAGGAAGAATGGCATCACTGCCATTCTCCCTTAATTCAAAATATAGTTGTAAAAAACCTTTTTATTTTTTTAAGTCCCTTGATAAACCCCAATGGTGTCATTTTGGGACTATAAATCTCAATGTGACAAGTATAATATCTTCATTCCCCATGGGAGGGGTACGGTAATGTGTGTGCATGTAGCTTTCTTTCTTAGTATTGGGGGAATTCGATTAGGTTTTACATCATAAATTAACTAATTTTCATGCTTTACTGTCCAAACATGTAGTTATTTATGCCGTAAAACCTATGTTTTGAGAAAAATTGATCATAAAAACTGATCAATTCATAAAACCTATGTTTTGAGAAAAAATGATCATAAAATTCCTAAACATTGCCATTTTGGGAATTGGGATTTTCTCAAATTACCTAATATGGACTTCATATATGATCGAGAAATAAATGATGTAGTAATCCTGATATCTCTCAACAAGTAAGCTATCTTTTCTAAAGATTTTATTACTATAAGACTTTATGAGGATAAGAAACTAATTTATCTAGTGATTTATTTTTTTGTAGGCATATTCTGGCCATCCAACCCCCAGAGGCCTACTATCCTCTTTTTTTATAAGACCCTATAGTCTCTATTTATGTAAGCGAAGTAAACACCAATTTTAATAGGCTCAAAGAATGGTTGAGGAGATGTGACTTTGAAAAGGTGCAATATGTAATTGTTCCCTACAATGAGAAGTAAGTATTCTCTTTTTAATGTCTTGTTTAGTAAATACGTATTTTTATGCTTCTCTATCAATGATCATTTTCTTCTTTTTCTATTGTTTAGGAGCCATTGAAGTGTATTTATAATCGATCTCAAGAAAATAAAGACATGTTTTTTGAATTCCATGCTTGGTATGCATGGGGAAGCAAAATTGTGAGTCTTTAATTGAAATGGTCATCATGTTTAATTATTCATATTGTATTTTATTCATTTATACTGTATTCGATAGAATAATCTATGTGGTTTGTTATTTTGCAGGGTATCTAAATGTATAATAAGCACATTAGAAACCATCCATCCTCCACTCCTCGACAATAAAACTCCACATCAATTTTTCATTTTACCTCTACGTTATCAGGGTATCAAAGACAAATTTAAAGTTTCTAATAGAGCTTTTGTTGAGAGTTTAAACAACTATCAGTGCTATAGATTCCATTATAAACTGATGGAAGCTCATGTGGATGGAGAGTGGTTGCAAAGACATGGAGATACATGGAATCAAAATTTCCAGTAGACATATCAAAAAGAGTATTTGTAAGTGTTTTCAACAGACATCAAAGAAATTAGTATGAATTTATCTTGAACTTTCATATTGTACTAATGTTTACTAAGCACTATATCATAATTCTTTACAGTTTACAACTTCATGTTACATGGACACATACATATGGTGGGTGGGAATAGAAGCAATTAGATTGATGCTCGCATGTAGATCTTCCCCTAGATCCAGATTCACCACCACCATCAATCCCACCTAACCCTACAAAGAAGCCATTGAAAAAGAAAGGACTTCCCACAGTGTTGTCTCCATTGAAATTCGGGTCAAAGAAGAAAATGACAAACATGGAGAATGAGGGAAAGGCTTCTCGAAAGCAAAAACAGCCTAAGGGAAAAGAGGCCAATTTAAAGAAAACTAAGTCCAAGAAGTTAGAGTCTGAGCCAACCAAGGAATCGGAAGAGGCAAGAGCTTTTATGGACACTGACCAACGAAAGCAAGAGTAGAAATCTCTCATGTTTTGTAACTAAGGAATCGAAAGAGGCAAAAGCTTCTATGGACACTGACAACCAAAGCAAGAGTAGAAAGCTCGCATGCTTTGTAACCATATAATTTGTATAGATATCATTGTAATAAATATATATATATATATAATCAATATTGAGATGATTTTCTCATTTAACATTAGTCATCTTGTCTTAATAATGTTGAATATCTATTTTACAAAATGAATCCACAATACAAGATAGATGGGTGCAAAATTATATTGTATTAAGAAAACTTCAAGACTACACGTGATAGACATTTCATACATCTAAAAGTATTCTCGGATCTTCTTCCCACCGTTACACCATCTACCTTAAATTTTAAGTCCAATGGTATGCCATCTAAAAATTCCAAGGACGTGCGCACATTACTCAATGTCCATTTTGCATTTACAGGGATAACTCTTTTGTTGAATCATTACTCAAGTTGATCGTTAGGTTATACTGCATAAATTCCTTTCATCTTTTTCCATTGTTATGTACTCTAAGCTAATGTATAAGGTTTGTCGAGAGATGTATGCCATCACCACAGAAATCAAGCAAGCATTACATTTTATAATATCACCCCTATGGATGACTTCACTCACTTTTCATTATGGGGTGAAAGCAAGGGTTGGTGGTACAAAAAAAGGGCCAATTTTTTTTCCACCTTTTTGGTACTTTGGGGGGGGAATGAAAAGATGCAGGGGGGAAGAGAGCTTGAGCTCTTGCAAGCACACACACACACACTCACAAAACCCTAATAGAGAACACACAAGGTGAGAGGCTGAAAATCTTCTTCTTCTTCACCCAACACTCAACACACCATATACAAGAATAAGAGTACACATAATATGAAAGGTACTCAACCAAATACATACACGGGTTCTCTATAGTGTGAACATAATATACAAGAATAAGAGTACACATAATATGAAAGGTACTCAACCAAATACATACACGGGTTCTTTATAGTGTGAACCCGACTAAATGAGCTGGCGCTATAACTATGCCAGTCTCTAGAATGGCTGTCACACAGCCTGTCATCCCACTGGCCGCATATCACCCAAGATCTCACCAACCATGCCAATGGTGTAAGTGTGGGGCCTATCTCGCAGGCGGGTCATCAGTGTCCACCGCCTCACTAGACGAGCTCGATATCTCAACACTCCCCCTCGAGCTCAACTCCATCTCATGTACACCAAGCGAAGCCCTGAATCTACGGAGCTTCTCTGTACCCAATGCTTTTGTGAAGATGTCAGCAACCTGATCCTCTGTGTGCTGACATAAACAAGGTCAAGATCTCCTGCCAAGACCTTCTCTCTGACGAAGTGGTAGTGGACCTCTATGTGCTTCGTACGAGCATGAAAGACTGGGTTCTTGGCCAACTGTATACTGCTAATGTTGTCATAGAAAATGACAACTTGTCTATCCACTGATAGACCCAAATCTGCAAGTAGCTTTCTCAACCAAGCTACCTCACATGCTGCCATAGCAGCTCCTCTGTACTCGGCCTCTGTACTGGATAGAGCAACCGTAGGCTGCTTCTTGCTGCTCCAAGTCACAGCAGCACTCCCCAAAGAAAACATGAATCCACTGGTAGATCTTCTATCTGAGATACTACTAGCCCAATCAGCATCTGTGTACCCATGTACACATATCTCTGTCCCAGTCTCATAGAATAGTCCATAATGCAAAGTAGACTTCACATACCTCAGTATGCGTCTCACTACGTCCAAATGCGGTTTCCGTGGAGCCTGCATAAATTGACTCACCAACCCAACAGCATAGCTCAAATCTGGTCTGGTGATTGTCATGTAGATCAAACTTCCTACTATGCACCTATACATAGTAGGATCCTCCAAGATCTCTCCTGAATCTGCACTCAACTTGCCATTCTGATCCAATGGCACAGAAATAGGCTTACAGCCTATCATACCATACTTGGACAACATGTCCAAGCCATACTGTCTCTGCAGTAATCCAATACCATGTGGTGACCTAATCACCTCAATGCCCAAGAAATATCTGAGCTCCCCCAGATCATCTCGAACTTTTGTCTAAGCAAGATCTTTACAGTAAAGATCTCTGCATCATGGTCCCCCATAATGATCAAGTCATCTACATAGATGACAACAAGCACAACTCCTCTATCACCATGTCTCACATACAACGAGAAATCTGCATTGGTTACATGAAAGCCGATAGTGACAATATATTCAGAAATCTTGTCAAACCATGCTCTTGGTGCTTGCTTTAAGCCATACAAGGCTTTCTTTCTTCAACCTGCAAACATGCTCGGGGTGACTCACATCCTCATAGCCAGGTGGCTGCAACATATACACCTCTTCTTACAAATCCCCATGCAAGAATGCATTCTTTACATCCATCTGATGTAAAGACCATTGCTTTAAGCCATACAAGGCTTTCTTCAACCTGCAAACATGCTCGGGGTGACTCACATCCTCATAGTCAGGTGGCTGCAACATATACACCTCTTCTTGCAAATCCCCATGCAAGAATGCATTCTTTACATCCATCTGATGTAAAGACCATTGCTTTGACGCAGCCACCACTGCTATCACAACTCTCACCGTTGCCATCTTGGCAACTGGGCTGAAAGTTTCCTCATAATCAATCCCATATGTCTGCGCATATCCTTTGGCTACCAATCTAGCCTTGTACCTGTTTATGCTTCCATCACTGTTATGTTTAACTTTGTACACCCACTTGCATCCAATGGCTTTCTTGCCTTCAGGCAATTGCACTAAATCCCAAGTTTCATTTCCATATAGTGCATCCATCTCCTTATCCATAGCTTTCTCCCAACACACATTTCCAACAGCCTCATCAATGCATGTGGGCTCTACAACCTGCACAACCTTTGCCATATATGCATAGTGACGTGCCACATAACCATCATATGTAAATCTCTGCACAGGGTTCTTCACTCTCCCTGATCTTCGCAGCTTTTCATTCATGGCTTCCCATAGCCTGCTTTACACCAGGTGTTCTCATAGCTGCGATCCCAAGCTCTCATCAAGGCTCATATCTGAGCCACTAGACTCTCCATCAACATGAGAATGCCTTGCAGAAATGTCAGGCATACCAAGGGGCTCAACCACTTTCTCTTTTCCTTTACGTGATGTACTAATCACATTTGCAGGAATGGTATTATGACGCAGCCTGCCACTCCATGGTCCATCAATAGACCCACTAGATGAGGACTCTCCTGGTCCACTCAAAGACTGTGATTGCTGACCTGTATTCTGTGCAACCACACTTCCACTCACCTGCATTCTTTGAGTGGACTCTCCTGGTCCACTCAAAGACTGTGATTGGTGACCTGCATTCTGTGCAACCACACTTCCACTCACATCAGCCCCAACAGCTTCTTTTTCAGCAGCATACCAGCTGCTCATCTCATCAAAGACAACATCCCTGCTTACCCTCAACTCACGTGTAGCAGGGTTATAACACCTGTATCCCTTTTGCTCAAGGGAGTATCCAATAAACACACATTTTTCAGCTTTTGGATCCAGCTTAGTTCTCAGCTCATCTGGCACATGCACATATGCAATGCATCCAAAGACTTTTAGATGAGACAAATCTAGTTTTCTGCCAGTAAACCTCTCCTCTGGTGGAGTTACATCATGTATGGCTGCAGTTGGAGTCCTGTTCATGATGTATACTGCTGTAGAAACAGCCTCAGCCCAATAGCTATGCGGCATATTCTTCTCTTCCATCAATGCTCGCACAATCTCAGCAATGTGCCTGTTTTTCCGCTCAGTAACTCCATTTTGCTGCGGAGTGTATCTGCCTGTAAATTGTCTCTGAATACCATTCTTCTTCAAAAATTCAGAGAACTCATTGGAGAAGTACTCTCCCCCTCCATCTGACCTTAGGCACTTTACATATTTCCTTGTTTGCTTTTTAACCAAAACTCTGAAATTCTGAAAGTGAGTGAACACCTCACTCTTCTCCTTCATGAAATATACCCACAATTTCCTTGTGTGGTCATCAATGAAAGTCACATAATACCTGCAGCCTCCCATAGATATGGTCTTCGTAGGACCCCATACATCTGAATGCACAACATCTAGTGCATTTCTGCTCACATATCTGTTACGTGGAAACACATGCTTTGTTTGCTTTCCAAATTGGCATGCTTCACATATTTTCTGCATACCTTCCACTTTAAATTTTGGCAGCCCTGTCACAATTCCTTTTGTCTGCATAGACTTCAATCTCTGCACATTTACATGTCCAATCCTTTTATGCCAAATGTCTGTGTCTGTAACAATTCCTGAACCATTTGCAAACATCGCAGCACTCATTTCAGGCATGTCTACATTCAATGTAAACATTCTGCCCACTCTGTTGCCTTTTGCAACAGAGTGGGCACTCTGTTGCCTTTTGCAACCAACCTGCACTTGTCTTTAAAGTCTTCAACATAACAACCATCAGGGTTAAACCAAACCTGCAAACCCTGCTCAATCATCTGGCCAATCGAAACCAGATTCTTTGTTATGTTCGGTACATGAAGTACATCTGCAAGGTACTTCACTTTGCCATCCTGCATAGACAATGGCACATCTCCAACATGGGCAATTGGATGAGCAGTGTCATCCCCTGTTTCCACAAAACCTGATCTTTTCGGGTTTTTCATCTCCTTGAACCACTCCCCATCTCGTCATGTGGTTCGAAGCGCCTGAATCCACATACCATACATTATCTTTTTGTGCTGCATCAACATTTTCAGACATGGCATTCACGACATGCTGCATAACAAACAACCTTTCATTATCCTCATTATTTCTGCTTGAGGATGCATAGTTGTTTTGCTGCACTTTCCCATTTTGCATGTCAGCCTGCTTGTTATAACATTCTGCCTGCACATGTCCAGGCTTACCACAATAATAGCATTCACGTGCATCATTATATTGCCTTTGCCAATTTCCACGGCCTCTTTGACTCCCCCTGCCTCTGAATTTGCCTCTTCCACCTGCGTGTTGTTGTTGATTCTGGGACTGTTGTTGTTGTTGCTGCTACTGGCGATAATTCTGATTACCTGTTTGGCCATGGCCTCCTCTACCTCGTCCTCTTCCTGAACTCATGTAGAAGGCCTGTTGCTCTGAACTGTTTTTGCTTTGTGAAGACTGTTGGTCTTCACCCAAGCTCTTCTCTTCGATAATAAGCATAGACACCAAATCTGTAAAGTTGGGAATGTTTTCCCGAGTCTGAATAGACATCTTGAACGCCTTATATTGTGGCCCGAGACCATGTAGACAGACTTCCATCTTGTCATCATCATCTACTAACACACCAATAGATGCAAGGGACTCCACAATACCCTTTATCTTCAGCGCATAGTCATTCACAGACATGCTCTTTTTCTCCACAGTATGAAGTTCATTCTTCAACTGTATCTTACGTGCCTTGGTATTTGTTTCATAGAGCTTTACCAGGGTGTCCCACGCCTCCTTGGGGGACTTGGCATCCTGAATATGCCCAATCATGGTGTCCTGTATACTAATGGATAGCCAATACATAACCTTCCTGGCTCCTTGGTTCTAGTCTTTAAACTCTTTCACATCTATAGCAGTAGGATTTATGTCCGGTATCTCCGGTGCCTCTTCATGGTGGTCACTTTCTATGTAGTCCCAATAGCCCTTTTCCATCAGGAAATTCATCAACCTGAACCTCCAAGCATGGAAGTTATTCTTATCAAGCTTCTCAGCCACAATCTGGGTTATCCCATCATTTGACATCTTGCCAAACACACAATTTAACCAGAAATAGCACTCTAGTTTGTCCTGCACAAACTGCTATATTTCTGCACAGCGGTACTGTAGTACTCTCAAATGTCACAACCAGTGACTTCAATGTGCATACATACACCCAATGGCAACTATTGACCTCTTGCAGCACCCACAGTGTCTGCACAGTCAATCTGTCTTCCTGTAGTTCTTAAAACAGAGTTCTGCAGAGAATCGATGACTTACCCACAGTGCTCGAAATCGCCTGCTTTCTGAAAAACGGAGGTCCAGACGCGCCCGAAACGTGTTTTCGACCCTGAAAATGAAGTCCAATAGGACAATATAGTTGCCCTATAGCTTTACTCCCGCGAAGAAAGCTCCTCAATTAGAGATCGTTTGCCGGTGCCTCCCGTAGAGCTCCCGACAAGGGTGTAGTCATCAACACAAATAGGGAAGAGTAGTTGAAGCTCTTACCCTCGTACCGCTTCCTGTGGTTCTCTTGCTTGCAGCTCAGCCCTTAGCATGAACCAGGATCTGATACCATGAAAAGATGCAGGGGGGAAGAGAGCTTGAGCTCTTGCAAGCAGACACACACACTCACAAAACCCTAATAGAGAACACACAAGGTGAGAGGCTGAAAATCTTCTTCTTCTTCACTCAACACTCAACACACCATATACAAGAATAAGAGTACACATAATATGAAAGGTACTCAACCAAATACATACACGGGTTCTCTATAGTGTGAACCCAACTAAATGAGCTGGCGCTATAACTATGCCAGTCTCTAGAATGGATGTGTCACACAGCCTGTCATCCCACTGGCCGCATATCACCCAAGATCTCACCAACCATGCCAGTGGTGTAAGTGTGGGGCCTATCCCCCAGGCAGGTCATCAGTGTCCACCGCCTCACTAGACGAGCTCGATATCTCAACAGGGAATTTGAGGGTAAAAGGTTTGTATTTAGGAACTATTTTTAAGATCTTTGAGAATCTTTTGTGTAGTACCACCCCGTGAGAGTAGTGGTGGTACCACCCCATGAGAGTAGTGGTGTCATGAGTGTGGTGGTAGTGGTTTCAATTTTTTATTGTTTTTGCTCATTTGTGTTTGAACTAAGTGGGCATCGTCTGGTCGCCTTCCTCTGACCATCTCTCTCTCTCTCTCTCTCTCTCTCTCTCTCTCTCTCTCTCTCTCTCTCTCTCTCCCCCCCCCCCCCCGCATTCGATTGTAGCAGAGTTACTCTGCTCTAGAGCTCGCATTGATCAGTCGTCTAGCCATGAGGACCCCAAAGGCCAAGGGAGCTACTGCCAGCAGAGCGTCACCTTCAACATGCAAACCGAAAGCGAAGGCAAAGGAGGGAATGGTGCCTCCTGTGTTGAGATATCGAGCTCGTCTAGTGAGGCGGTGGCCACTGATGACCCGCCTGGGGGATAGGCCCCACACTTACACCACGGGCATGGTTGGTGAGATCTTGGGTGATATGCGGCCAGTGGGATGACAGGCTGTGCGACAGCCATTCTAGAGACTGGCATAGTTATAGCGCCAGCTCATTTAGTCGGGTTCACACTATAGAGAACCCGTGTATGTATTGGTTGAGTACCTTTCATATTATGTGTACTCTTATCTTGTATATGGCGTGTTGAGTGTTGAGTAGAGAAGAAGAAGATTTTCAGCCTCTCACCTTGTGTGTTCTCTATTAGGGTTTTGTGAGTGTGTGTGTGTGCTTGCAAGAGCTCAAGCTCTCTTCCCCCCTGTATCTTTTCATGGTATCAGAGCCTAGTTCGTGCTAAGGGCTGAGCTGCAAGCAAGAGAACCACAGGAAGTGGTACAAGGGTAAGAGTTTCGACTACCCTTCCCTATTGTGTTGGTGACTACACCCTTGTCGGGAGCTCTACGGGAGGCACCGGCAAACGATCTCTAATATTGAGGAGCTTTCTTCGTGGGAGTAAAGCTATAGGGCAACTATACAGTCCTATCGGACTATGGACTGAATTTTTCAAGCCGAAAACGCATTTCGGGCGCGTCTGGACCTTTGTTTTTCAGAAAGTAGGCGATTTCGAGCACTGTGGGTAAGTCATCGATTCTCTGCAAAACTCTGTTTTAAGAACTGCAGGAAGACAGATTGATTGTGCAGACACTGTGGGTGCTGCAAAGAGGTCTACAGTTGCCATTGGGTGTATGTATGCACATTGAAGTCACTGGTTGTGACATTTGAGAGTACTACAGTACCGCTGTGCAGAAAATACAGCATTTGTGCAGAAAAACCAGAGTGCAGGTTCTGGTAAAATTGTGTGTTTGGCAAGATGTCTAATGATGGCATAACACAGATTGTGGCTGAGAAGCTGGATAAGAATAACTTCCATGCTTGGAGGTTCAGGTTGACGAATTTCCTGATGGGAAAAGGCTATTGGGACTACATAGAAGGTGAGCATGAAGAGGCACCGGAGATACCGGATATAAATCCGACTGCTGCAGATGTGAAAGAGTTTAAAGACTGGAACCAAGGAGCCAGGAAGGTTATGTATTGGCTATCCATTAGTATACAGGACACCATGATTGGGCACATTCAGGATGCCAAGTCCCCCAAGGAGGCGTTGGACACCTTGGTAAAGCTTTATGAAACAAATACGAAGGCACGCAAGATACAGTTGAAGAATGAACTTCATACTGTGGAGAAAAAGAGCATGTCTGTGAATGACTATGCGCTGAAGATAAAGGGTATTGTGGAATCCCTTGCATCTATTGGTGTGTCAGTGGATGATGATGACAAGGTGGAAGTCTGTCTACGTGGTCTCGGGCCATAATACAAGGCGTTCAAGACGCCCATTCAGACTCGGGAAAACATTCCCAACTTTACAGATTTGGTGTCTATGCTGATTATCGAAGAGAAGAGCTTGGGTGAAGACCAACAGTCTTCACAAAGCAAAAACAGTTCAGAGCAACAGGCCTTCTACACGAGTTCAGGAAGAGGACGAGGTAGAGGAGGCCGTGGACGCGGTCAAGGAGGTGGCCGAACAGGTAATCAGAATTATGGTCAACAGCAGCAACAACAACAGTCCCAGAATCAACAACAACAACAACACACAGGTGGAGGAGGCAAATTTAGAGGCAGGGGGAGTCAAAGAGGCCGTGGAAATTGGCAAAGGCAATATAATGATGCACGTGAATGCTATTATTGTGGTAAGCCTGGACATGTGCAGTCAGAATGTTATAAGAAGCAGGCTGACATGCAAAATGGGAAAGTGCAGCAAAACAACTATGCATCCTCAAACAGAAATAATGAGGATAATGAAAGGTTATTTGTTATGCAGTATGTTGTGAATGCCATGTCTGAAAATGTTGATGCAGCACAAAAAGATAATGTATGGTATGTGGATTCAGGCGCTTCGAACCACATTACGAGTCATGGGGAGTGGTTCAAGGAGATGAAAAACCCGGAAAGACTAGGTTTTGTGGAAACAGGGGATGACACTGCTCATCCAATTGCCCACGTTGGAGATGTGCCATTATCTATGCAGGATGGTAAAGTGAAGTACCTTGCAGATGTACTTCATGTACCGAACATAACAAAGAATCTGGTTTTAGTTGGCCAGATGATTGAGCAGGGTTTGTAGGTTCGATTTAACCCTGATGGGTGTTATGTTGAAGATTTCAAAGACAAGTGCAGGTTGGTTGCAAAAGGCAACAGAGTGGGCAGAATGTTTACGTTGAATGTAGACATGCCTGAAATGAGTGCTGCGATGTTTGAAAATGGTTCAGGAATTGTTGCAGACACAGACATTTGGCATAAAAGGATTGGACATGTAAATGTGCAGAGATTGAATTCTATGCAGACAAAAGGAATTGTGACAGGGCTGCCAAAATTTAAAGTGGAAGGTATGCAGAAAATATGTGAAGCATGCCAATTTGGGAAGCAAACAAAGCATGTGTTTCCACGTAAGAGATATGTGAGAAGAAATGCACTAGATGTTGTGCATTCAGATGTATGGGGTCCTACGAAGACCATATCTATGGGAGGCTGTAGGTATTATGTGACTTTCATTGATGACCACACAAGGAAAGTGTGGGTATATTTCATGAAGGAGAAGAGTGAGGTGTTCACTCACTTTCAGAATTTCAGAGTTTTGGTTGAAAAGCAAACAGGGAAATATGTAAAGTGCCTAAGGTCAGATGGAGGGGGAGAGTACTTCTCCAATGAGTTCTCTGAATTTTTGAAGAAGAATGGTATTCGGAGACAATTTACATGCAGATACACTCCGCAGCAAAATGGAGTTGCTGAGCGAAAAAACAGGCACATTGCTGAGATTGCGCGAGCATTGATGAAAGAGAAGAATATGCCGCATTGCTATTGGGCTGAGGCTGTTTCTACAGCAGTATACATCATGAACAGGACTCCAATTGCAGCCATACATGATGTAACTCCAGAGGAGAGGTATACTGGCAGAAAACCAGATTTGTCTCATCTGAAAGTCTTTGGATGCATTGCATATGTGCATGTGCCAGATGAGTTGAGAACTAAGCTGGATCCAAAAGCTAAAAAATGTGTGTTTATTGGATACTCCCTTGAGCAAAAGGGATACAGGTGTTATAACCCTGCTACACGTGAGTTGAGGGTAAGCAGGGATGTTGTCTTTGATGAGTTGAGTAGCTGGTATGCTACTGAAAAGGAAGCTGTTGGGGCTGATGTGAGTGGAAGTGTGGTTGCACAGAATGCAGGTCAGCAATCACAGTCTTTGAGTGGACCAGGAGAGTCCTCATCTAGTGGGTCTATTGATAGACCATGGAGTGGCAGGCTGCATCATAATACCAGTCCTGCAAATGTGATTACTACATCACGTAAAGGAAAAGAGAAAGTGGTTGAGCCCCTTGGTATGCCTGACATTTCTGCAGGGCATTCTCATGTTGATGGAGAGTCTAGTGGCTCAGATATGAGCCTTGATGAGGAGCTTGGGATCCCAGCTATGAGAACACCTGGTGTAAAGAAGGCTATGGAAGCCATGAATGAAAAGCTACGAAGATCAGGGAGAGTGAAGAACCCTGTGCAGAGATTTACATATGATGGTTATGTGGCACATCACTATGCATATATGGCAAAGGTTATGCAAGTTGTTGAGCCCACATGCATTGATGAGGCTGTTGGAAATGTGTGTTGGGAGAAAGCTATGGATGAGGAGATGGATGCACTATATGGAAATGAAACTTGGGATTTAGTGCAATTGCCTGAAGGCAAGAAAACCATTGGATGCAAGTGGGTGTACAAAGTTAAACATAACAGTGATGGAAGCATAAACAGGTACAAGGCTAGATTGGTAGCCAAAGGATATGCGCAGACATATGGGATTGATTATGAGGAAACTTTCAGCCCAGTTGCCAAGATGGCAACGGTGAGAGTTGTGATAGCAGTGGCTGCGTCAAAGAAATGGTCTTTACATCAGATGGATGTAAAGAATGCATTCTTGCATGGGGATTTGCAAGAAGAGGTGTATATGTTGCAGCCACCTGGTTATGAGGATGAGGGTCACCTTGAGCATGTTTGCAGGTTGAAGAAAGCCTTGTATGGCTTAAAGCAAGCACCAAGAGCATGGTCTAACAAGATTTCTGAATATCTTGTCACTATTGGCTTTCATGTAGCCAATGCAGATTTCTCATTGTATGTGAGACATGGTGATAGAGGAGTTGTGCTTGTTGTCATCTATGTAGATGACTTGATCATTACGGGGGACCATGATGCAGAGATCTTTGATGTAAAGATCTTGGTTAGACAGAAGTTTGAGATGAAGGATCTGGGGGAGCTTAGATATTTCTTGGGCATTGAGGTGATTAGGTCACCACATGGTATTGGATTACTGCAGAGACAGTATGGCTTGGACATGTTGTCCAAGTATGGTATGACAGGCTGTAAGCCTATTTCTGTGCCATTGGATCAGAATGGCAAGTTGAGTGCAGATTCAAGAGAGATCTTGGAGGATCCTACTATGTACAGGAGCATAGTAGGAAGTTTGATCTACATGACGATCACCAGACCAGATTTGAGCTATGCTGTTGGGTTGGTGAGTCAGTTTATGCAAGTTCCACGGAAACCGCATTTGGATGCAGTGAGACGCATACTGAGGTATGTGAAGTCTACTTTGCATTGTGGACTATTCTATGAGACTGGGACAGAGATATGTGTACATCGGTACACAGATGCTGACTGGGCTGGTAGTATCTCAGATAGAAGATCTACTAGTGGATTCATGTTTTCTTTGGGAAGTACTACTGTGACTTGGAGCAGCAAGAAGCAGCCTACCGTTGCTCTATCGAGTACAGAGGCCGAGTACAGAGGAGCTGCTATGGCAGCATGTGAGGTAGCTTGGTTGAGAAAGCTACTTGCAGATTTGGGTCTATCAGTGGATAGACAAGTTGTCATTTTCTGTGACAACATTAGCAGTATACAGTTGGCCAGGAACCCAGTCTTTCATGCTCGTACGAGGCACATAGAGGTCCACTACCACTTCGTCAGAGAGAAGGTCTTAGAAGGAGACCTTGACCTTGTTTATGTCAGCACAGAGGATCAGGTAGCTGACATCTTCACCAAAGAATTGGGTACAGAGAAGCTCCGCAGATTCAGGGCTTCGCTTGGTGTACATGAGATGCAGTTGAGCTCGAGGGGGAGTGTTGAGATATCGAGCTCGTCTAGTGAGGCGGTGGCCACTGATGACCCGCCTGGGGGATAGGCCCCACACTTACACCACTGGCATGGTTGGTGAGATCTTGGGTGATATGCAGCCAGTGGGATGACAGGCTGTGCGACAGCCATTCTAGAGACTGGCATAGTTATAGCGCCAGCTCATTTAGTCGGGTTCACACTATAGAGAACCCGTGTATGTATTGGTTGAGTACCTTTCATATTATGTGTACTCTTATCTTGTATATGGTGTGTTGAGTGTTGAGTAGAGAAGAAGAAGATTTTCAGCCTCTCACCTTGTGTGTTCTCTATTAGGGTTTTGTGAGTGTGTGTGTGTGCTTGCAAGAGCTCAAGCTCTCATCCCCCCTGCATCTTTTCATCCTGGCAGCAGCAACAAGAAGTGTGCTTCCACCACACCCCCCCAACAAACAAAGCCGGAGCACATAGCCAGTCCCAACACAAGGGCAAGTGCAAAACAGTGCAAGGTCGACTCCGAACGGACCTCACTCCTCTTCGACGACGATGAATCAAAATCTACCAGCAAGTCAAGATGTGGTACGCTATTCATTGGCATATGCATGTGCTAAGTAAATGGTGCATGTTCACTCCCTGCACTGACATTTGAAGTTAAATGAACAGTACTATATTTGGTACTTTGCAGTAGCAAATTCGGTACTCTTTGAGTACCACAATTGGTTCTGTAGGGCATCACCTCACATTAGACACAATGTCAGGCACCACATTTAATCTATAGGAGTCATCAATTCTCTGATTTATTTTGAACACATTTTAGGTAAGAACAAAATGGAGGAGTACCCTCAACAAACCAGGTTCTGTTACACGGCACAGGACCTGCATGAAGAGTACGGTCTCAATCTTGAGGGCAAACTCTTCAAGGACTTGACTGATGAGGACATGCCACCCGAGCAATGGTTAACTGTATTCAAGTTCAAGTACCAAAAGAACAGCAAGATCTATTTAAACCATTTGCAGCCACAACTGGTGGAAGACTGCAGACTTCTATTCTCTAAAGTTTATCAGGGCCCCCCTTCATGTGGTGAATTGACCAAAAAATTTGCTACGTGCTACGCTTTTGAGAAATGCCATGCAGCGAAAAAAGACCCAGCAGGGCATAAAGTAGCATGGGCCTGGTTTGGGGAAGGAGTGTTGCAGATGATATCATCTAGGAGTGGCAGGCTTGAGCGTAAAATTGAGGCATGGAGGAGGCAAAATGCTTCCTCCCCTGGCAGTGTCCTGCATTCAGATAAGAAGGCCTGGATGACTCAAAGTGGTAGTAATATCTGCACAGAACCAGAGAATGCTGGCAGTGTCCTGCATTCAGATAAGAAGGCCCGGATGACTCAAAGTGGTAGTAATATCTGCACAGAACCAGAGAATGCTGGCAGAGGGGTAATTGCTGACTACCTACCTGATTTAGAGGCATTGCTGCAAAGACTCGCACACCCAGTGTCACATCCAGGATGGTCAAACCTCAGAAGCCTGAAGGCCTCTATTCAAGCAAACAAGGACCAGCTATACTGGTATATGAAGGTAGAAAGGACGTGGCGAAGAGTTTGATGGAAGACATCAATACCCTGGAAGCACGCATTGTTCAGCTTCAGCAACAAATCCCTGTTCCGGATGAAGAGATCAGAGAGGTGGAGGCTGAGCTGGGAGCAAGTCGGCGCTTGTTGCGACGACACGGGGTTTTCAAAAATATCCAAAAGCTCCAGGCGGAGGTTAAATAGCAGGAGGTATTGTATTTCTGGCCTATTGCATTGTGTTTGATTGTTGATAGTGTTTAATTTGCACATGGTTTGGCAATTTGGCATGTTTCACTTCTTGATTGATTTATCTGCTGACATTTTTGGTGGTTTTGGAACTTCTTGAACTGTTTTGGTACTTTCTTTACTTGTTTTGGTATTTTTTATAACACTTGGTGTTGTTCTGGTGCCTTTCTTGGTACTTAGCAGGTACATCTTGGGTTCAATGTTGGCACTAACTTTGGTACTTTTTGTGCTTCTTTGCTTCATGTGGTACTCTTTTGAAGTGTTTTGGTACTGAAGTTGAGCTTTTATTTGGTCTTATATGGTAGTGCTAAATATGTCGGGTGCTATCTAGGTATTATCTTTGGTATTTTTTATTTTCTTTGATTCGTTTGGTACTTTTTGCACTATTTTAGTACAAGTTTGGAATTTCACTATGACAAGTTTTTGGGTCTTTTGGGTATTTTTGGGAGTCTTGTGTGTTTTTGGTACTTAATTGTACCAAATTATTGCTGTTTACAACTGTTTTGGCATAATTTACATGTTTTGGTACTGTTTAGTTACCTTTTGGTACTATTTTGATACTGATTTGTTAACCTTTTGGTACTGTTTTGGTTTGTCATTGGTTTGTCTTGGTATTGTTTTGTTACCTATTTTGGTACTATTTTGCTACTATTTGGTTTTGTTTTGGTACTGTTTTGTTTCCTATTTGGTGCTATTTTGCTACTATTTGCTACTATTTTGGTACTGATTCGCTACCTTTTTAGCACTGTCTGTAACCTATTTGGTACTATTTTAGTACTATTTGGTACTATTCTGCTACTATTTGATATTAGTTTGGTACTGATTTGCTACATTTTTGGTATTGTTTTGGTAGTTTTTGGTACTTCATGTACCAATTTTGTGTTGTTTAAAACTATTTTGGTACAATCCAACCTTTTTTAGTACTGTTTTGGTAGTTTTTGGTACTTCATGTACCAATTTAGTGTTGTTTAAAACTATTTTGGTACAATCCAACCCTTTTTAGTACTGTTTTTATTCTGCTTGGGCTTGGCTTGGGAGTTGTTGAAACTTCATTGTACCCATTTAGTGCTGTTTAGAACTGTTATGGTACCTATTCTGGTTCAGTTTTTGTACTGCTTGTGTACTTCCTTGCTAATTGTTTGTTTTGGTGGATAAGTGGATAGAGTATGTCTGTTTTGCAGATGGATTATGTGAAGCTCCACAATGAATGCTTGGAGACCCAAGACCATCAAGAATTTGTACATAAGTTGTGTGCTGATGTGAAGAGGGGGATGAAATATACATTGACTCCAAGGCCTCATGTTGTGGACCCTGCCAACACAATTCATGTGTTTGGTACTTGTGTTGCCTGTGGGGAGGCTTTGGAGGCTTCTTACATGGTTGGTACCTTCATGCTTCCCTGCAGGCATCAGTACCATCCATTGTGTTTTGCAGCTGTGTTGAGAACAAGAGATATGTGCGATAAGGCACGTTGCAACACCGCAATTCCTTCGGAGGCAAAGGCCTGGGTGTCAGGGAGGTCATTATTGAAGAGTAAGTGGGGTGTTTGTGTTGGACACTGTATGTTTATATTGTTTGAACTGATGATCTAATCTTGTCTTTCATCTTTGTGCATATGTAGGTAGAGAATCTTTCGGTGCGGACACCCATGACAACACCCCAATGGATAGGAAGGATCTCCTTGGTCACAGTAAGTCAGATGCCACTTACATGTTTAAAGAAGATCCTTACAAGTCAGTGCAGAAAATACTGCAAGACCTTGATGCCAACACAAGGGAAGGCAAAGGGGCTGAGCCTGCTCTGTAGACTCAAGCATGGGGGAAGATCGACTAAAAGCGGAAGTGCAGGAGAGAGACAAAGACGAAAAGGGACCGGAGGAGAAAGAACAGGGGGAAGTGATCTGATTGAGGAGGTTGCTGAGCAAGAGACTGACCAAGGCGAGAAGAACAATGAAGAGATGCCAGTTGTTGAGGAGGTGACATTTGAAGTTCTCTCAGAGGCAGAGGTTTTGGCTACAGCATCAACATCTGCAAAGGACAAGGCAGGTAGAAAGAGGAGGAAGAACGGAAAGAGGGCAGCGGAAGCTACTCAAAGTGCACAAGAGGCTGCAAGTGCAGAGGAGCCCAAAGACACTGAGGAGGCTAAAAGCAATGAGGAGGCCAAAGCGGCGGGGGAAGCTACTGAAAGTGCTGAGGAGGTGACAGTTGAAGTTCTCTCAGAGGCAGAGGTTTTGGCTGCGGCATCAACATCTGCAAAGGACAAGGCAGGTAGAAAGAGGAGGAAGAACGGAAAGAGAGCAGCGGAAGCTGCTCAAAGTGCACATGAGGCTGCAGGTGCAAAGGAGCCCAAAGAGACAGGTGATAGCAATGATTCAGCCACCCTCTTCGAGCTCTTCGCTATGAAATGTAGAAAGCGCCCCGTTGGTCGTGGTCTCAAGCCGCAAGCCTGCAAAAATTAGCTGATGTTATAGCATTTTGTACTTGCTTCTGGACTAATTTGAAATACTAGCCCATTTTGCTTTTGTCGATGCGTTTTGTGTCATGCCGCTCTACTCTTGAAAGGTGTCCATGTGTTTGTAAACTGTCATGTCCTACTGTCACTGTTTTGTAACCTTTTATTGGTGCCCAATGTCAAACTTTGCTTTTGCAAAAAGGCTGTGTTCTTCTACTCATATAGTTTAGTGGTACTACAATAGGGGACCATTGGTGGCTAGATGAACAACCACCGGATACATCAATGCCGATAGATGTAATGGCAACAAGCAATAGGCGCCTTGTTGTTCTGGATGTCAATGGAGTGCTACTGAAGGATTATCTTGAAGCACCCAAGGATTTGTGGCAGCTCCTGTTCCAAGATGGAATTAGGCCCCGAGGTGTGCAAGTATCTCAATACAAATATTGTGTCATCAGACCTGATGCGGAGGACTTCATCATCAACTTGAGGAAGCGATGCGACGTGATGCTCTGGTCATGTAGCCAAAGGAAGAACTTGATGGCCATAATGAATGCTTGCTTCCCTCGGTTGATGAAGATGAAAGGCCTCTTTTTAGGTATTTATCCCTTAACTTTTACAATTGGTTTTATTGATTTTGATACTGTTTGGCTAGCTTTGCTACTGTTTTGTACACAATCTGGTACTATTTGGTAGTTTGGTACTTTTGGCACTACTAACACAATTTGGTACTTTTTGGAACGTTGGTACTCTGGTGCTATGTTGCTTTGGACTATGTTTGTTCATGTGTACACAATTTGGCACTGTTTTGTACATAATTTGGTACTCTTTGGTTATCTTTGGTACTTTGGTACTTTGATGATATGGTAGTTTGAAACTGTGTTTTTTACTTTGTACACAATTTGGTACTGTTTGGTGCTTTGATACTATGGTACTTGGTTCTGTGCTTGGTAACATTTGTGTACACAATTTTATAATGTTTGGTACTTTGGTTATTTGGTACTTTGGTACTGTGTTGTACCAAGTTTGGTACCTTTTCACTGTTATGTACTGTTTGTTAGCTTTGGTACTCTTATTTGTGCTGCTATTCTAATTGCTTGGTTTACCTGTTTACAGATATTTTTGACCAGTCTCATTATGAGAGGTGGGCTACCAAACTCAGAGATGTGCCAGTCCTTGCGAAGGAGTTCGGTTACAAGCCTATTTTTCTGAAGCTCCTAAGAAAAGTGTAGCGCAAGTATCCGCAATTCAATGAAACGAACACCCTCCTTGTGGACGACACGAAATACAAGTCCTTGAAGAATGATTACAACTCGTGCTGCTACATCCGGTCATATGAGCCTAAGTATTATGACCCCGACAAGCCGAAGTATCTTATGGATGTCATTTTCCCGTGGATCTCCAGGTGGCTAGCTGATAAGTTCCCCACTGCCTACAGCCACCGGAATCCCTTGTTTGATGTTGAGGATGACATTTCCTTGTTCGTTGCCAACTACTTTGTATCTATAGAGGGGTATTCGTACCGCTTTGACCCCCCTGATGTGTAAAAGATTCTGTATGCTTGCACATTGCCTTTGGCATTTAATGATAATTATCTTTTTGTACATGTACTTTTTTTGGCTACTACTTTTGTACTTTTCTGTTACTACTTGGTGACAAGCGTGACTTTGGAGTTAGTGACAAGTGGGAGTTGCCAAGTGAGTAGTCCCTGTTCATGGCTGGATGAGAGGAAGGCAGAGGATGACAGGAAGCAAGGGAGAGAGATGATGAGAGCAAGGGAGGGGAGGATGAGTGAGAGAAAGTGGATAGTTATTGCATAGTACCAGAAAGGCTACTTATTACCACCGTATTGTTGGGCTTTATAACTTCGGCTGCAAAAAAACTGTACACAGCAATCAGCTAAAACTATTAGCATAGTACTTACCATATTTTGGTTCTACAAATTTGCTGGCATATTACCACCAAAGACTGGTACTGTATAAGACAACAGTAACTGAATGATTGTACATGTAGCAGATAGCACCAAATTTTGGTACTGCAGTACTATAGAGTATCAAATTTGGTGCCACAACAGTCAGGTGAAAACAAAAAGGAACAGTACCAAAATTTGGTACTGCAAAAACACAATAGAGCTAAAAACAATAAAGCATAGTACCAAATTGATAACACAGCAATAGCATTAGATAGTACTGATCACAAGTAAGATTCTAATCAAGAGAATTAGATAGTACTGATCACAAGCAAGATTGTATTCAAGAGAATTACAACTATTGCCAGTGGTTAGAATTGTAGTTGGGGTAAACACTGTATGGCTCCCGTCCTGGTCACTTCCGTCTTCATATGGCATACTATTGTAGATATTTTCATATATCTCTGAGGATAGTTTAAAGTGATGATGGAGGCCAGGGATAGCCTCCATGGGGAACCGTATGGCTCTAACAAGATGCGAGTAGATCATCACCGGTGGTGTCTGATCTAATAGGGTATAGGTATCAACTTTTCCCTCAACCTGGGCATAGTACAAGCCCTCAACTAGCAATCCACCTCTTACGATCTTGTTATGCCAAAGGTCCTTCAGTACTCGGTGCTACATAAACGGTTTTTGTGCACTTAAGAAGGTACAAGTCCTCCTTCTCCTCGGCTGCGTTCACTGCAAAGTTATCCCCAATGGACAATAATTGGCAGGCACACTTAAAGCACCCTGCATAGTACCAAACTTGATCCATAGTACCAAATTGGCTATTTCTCTGTATACTTCACAGTACCATAATTGGAAGCTTAGTACAAAATTGGATACTTTTTGGATACAAAGAGCGCCATAATTGGTACTATGCATCTAGTTTGGTACTTTTCAGTATCCTCTAAAAGCACCAAATCTGTTTCCAAAACCCATTTTGGTATTATACTACCAAGTGTAAGTGGTGCCCAAAAAAACCAAATTGGAGCTGTGGAACACCTTAGGTACTAACCAGGCACACTTAAAGCACCCTGCATAGTACCGAACTTGATCCATAATACCAAATTGGCTATTTCTCTGTATACTTTACAGTACCATAATTGGATGCTTAGTACAAAATTGGATACTTTTCTGGATATAAAACGCTCCAAAATTGGTACTATGCATCCATTTGGTACTTTGCAAGATACATTGAAAGCACCAAATCTGTCTCCAAAACCTAATTTGGTATTACACTACCAAGTGTGAGTGCTTCTCAAAAGTGCCAAATTGAGACTGTGCTTCCTTACTCTTGGACATTGCAACCAAAAGTTGTACCGTGAATCCTGTTGGGTACAATGCAAAATTCAGAGAAGTGCCAAATTTGGTCCTATGGAGGTGGAATTGGTACCTACAATGATACTATTATGGAGCTGGGAATTCAAACAATGGTAAGTACTTGGATCTGGGAATTGGTACCTACAATGATTGCAGTACCAAATTGGTACTTATGGCCTAGAGTGATTGCTAGTAAAAAACTACCAGTTTGGTACTGAATAGCCAAGCTTTCAGTGCTGCCCAAAGACTACAAATTTTGAACTATTCCAACAAAAATCAAGGCCACCATGGATTGCATTGTAGCAAAAACATATAACCTGAGAGTCATCTAGAAGATGAATTGGATGTTTGATGACACATTTTGCCTCGATCCTCTACTTACAAATATCCTTTTTGTTTGGTGAAACTCTCGTCTCAGATTTCCAAAAAGCGGTCACCAAATCTCTAGTTTCACTTGTGATACTTGTATACAAAGGCAATTGTCTGTGATGACAAGCACTAAGTGGCAACACTTCATTCTCATCTTTCATTTCCAGTCGACTGCTTGCTGCCGCTATATTCCGTCGATGAACACCCAAGACAGCAGCAATTTTGGACTGGTTCACTGACGTTGTTCTCTGATCACCATTGTTCACTATCATCATCAAAGAGGCTCTCTTTACAAATAGCTCACTTGAAGAGTGAGGTACTTTCAATTGAGTCAATGTGTTGCGAACGCTGGAAAGAAGACTCGATTGCACATCCGAACTCCTCAACTTGGAAAACGGCTAATGATGCATGAGCTGCTCTAGAATTTCTTATTGTTTGGGTCTGTTCGTCGACGCCAACATCTAGCCATGGCTTTGCATATATTGTTCCTTGACCTGGTTCTTGAAAGGCTACCTTCCCTGGCAGGGTTGCGCTCCTTGCATCGTTGCTCATGCTTCTTTTGCGCCCAATAGCCTCGGAGAAATTCTTGGTTGCCGACAGGTTCGTGAGAGCAGCTTGGGTTTCATTGATAGTATCCTCTGTAAATGCAGGTATCCCTGACTCAAGGTTAGTGAAGGGATCACACTCAACCTCCAGCATCGTCTCTGTAAATATGGTGATGGCCTGAGCTGCCATGTTTATACAGAGAGAGAGAGGGCTATGGTGTTCCACAAGGAATAGAGGATGTGCAGGAGGAGAGAGGTCTGAGAGAGAGAGAGAGAGAGAGAGAGAGGGGGGGGGGGGAGGTCTAAGAGAGAGAGAGAGGGAGAAAGAGAGAAATCTGCTTCCTTGCATTCCACCCGTGTCTGCACCCACGTCTCCACCCACGTCTATCTGTTATGGGACGTTTCAAAAAAAGACTAAAGTATAACACCTCAGGGAATTTTCACAGCTTAATATTTCTCCTTTATTTCCTTTTTGCCCTCTTTTTCTTTACTCTTGTTCTACCAAGCCTAGGTGGTGTCAAGGACAACCAATTTTGTGCCACCATCCCTTGCTTTCACCCTATGCTCCAATTGCATTATCTAAGTCAGACTTAGATGATGTGTAGACAGCCACATTACTTTGTCCTCTTCATGTTTGCTTCTCGAAAACATGCCACAAATACATGGAGAGGTATAAACTATCATAGCCTAATCTTCTTAGAAATCCTTCCTTCTTTCATATACTTTTGAATATCCAAGAAAATCTTGGATTTAAATGCTATTAGAGTACCTTTGTCTGTAAAATCCCAATCTAATGAATTTAGCATTGTATAAAAATATACCCTTATTAATGAAAAAAGATTATTGTTTGAAAAATAATACTTTCCCAAGATCATCATGCATAGCTTCGAAAGTCTCGGTGATTCACTCCATAGGTTGCTACTCAATGCTTGTTGATGGATAAACATCTATCACACATACAATACATGTGAATAGACTGTAGAATCATAAAGAACATAAATTAAATTACAAAAAAATAACTTACAATGAGCTTGTAATGAAGATGCTAGAGTAGAAGGATGCATGTGCATGTCTCTTGTCGTGTAAACATGCTACATCTTTGCCTTCCACCCATCTTTTGCTATCTTGAATTTCAAGATATGCCCCTTCCAATGGTATTTTAAGACGCCTCTTCTTTGCTTTTTTATCTTATGAGGGCCTTTACATGATCTTTGCATAGTCACCCAATTGTTTAATTTAAAGTTTATACCTTTCCACACACCCTGATCATCTTTAACATTGTGAAGAATGCATGATGAAATGACATTAGGAGTGTGCCTCGGGTTAGACTCTTGTATTGACATTGTTAGATGATGAATAGAGGAGAGGATGATGCAAAAAGATGACAAGAAAGAGGTGCAGTCACGGTAGACTAGGGAATTTGAAATGCATTTACTCAAATGTACGAACTCATTTTGGAGGAGAACCTAAATTTTTAATTTTTTGAAGAACTGACACATTAGGGGAAATTTGGACTCTCTCGGATTTCATCATCCTATCTTGAAGTATTACACTTATATGGGGAAGGCAACTTTGATTTCCCATGCATGTAATAAATGAAATTTTTATAAATCAACTCAAAAGTCAGCGAAGTTTGGACATTTGGAATTTACTCTTTGAGACTGTTCCAATGATATATAGCATGGTGGGAAATTTTGCAAATTCAAGAAGTCCCCAAATTTGGTGATGATGTGGCACGTTATATACCAAATCATCACTAAATTTGGGGACTTCTTGATTATGAAAAATTGCCATTCATGCTACATATCATTGGAAAGGTCTCAAAGAGTAGATTCCAAATGTCAAAACTCTGCTCACTGTTGATTTGATTTGCAAAAAAATTACCATGAGCCCATTTTGTAGAGAGATAATGTGTGCGAATCCTTAAAGGGCCTAATTTGAGTCCAAATTTTGCCTAATGTTTGGTACTTGTGGGCAGACCCTTGAAGTTGAAACCTAATAATGTGAAGTTGAAATAGCTACGCCATATTACATTAAAGTGGTGATAACCCACTAAAATAGTTAAAACTAGTGAAGTTAATGAAAAGTGAATATGACACCCAATGTTATATTTGTGGTTAAATGTTGTGTTTCTATTGGTCCAAAGATTAATCCAAATCCAGTACAAGTGATTAAAATGCGACCCTTTCTTAAATGTTTTTGGCCTTAATGACTCAATCAAACATGATAGATTTATACATCTCTCTACAAGACAACAACAAAGCCGGTGCATCAACCTCATCCACAATTGCAAGAGGAGAGGGTAAGAGCATCTTGAAATACCTTTGGAGCATAAAGAAGGAAATTACATTAACAAATATTTTGTTAAATGTTAGAGGTTATGAAGGTCCTGGAGATTCCTAAGCAATATAACGGTGACATTGTATTTAAGTTCCCCCACAAACCATGGGATCAAGTGCAGGAATGGACTCCAAGGACCATATTATGTTCCCATTGGTGCACTACAAGACACTGCTGCCATACACGCATTCAATACATGCGATAAGATACAGGCGCGTGTATGGTCGCGCATGTATATGAGTAGTATCAGCAGGCGCGTGTATATTGGCATCTAAGTTCGTGTGTATTGAAGTTTCAGAAACACGTCTACCAGTGCGTGTATATTGGCATCTAAAATCGCGTGTATACTGGTTTCAGAAACGCATGTATCAGCGCCTGTATATACATGCATTATTACACGCGAGTGCTTTATTAATAAAAACTCCATTCCTTTACAAAATTAAAAACTATTTTCTTTAAACCATCTCATAGTACATTACAGTATATATCATTACACAATCCCACTACATGCATTTACAACAATGAAATATATTAAAAAATAAATCATGAGATGATAATTAAAAGACAACATATACAATAGAAATGTCATCAATTTATAAACGATACAGTGATGGATTGGTTAGGGTTCGATCTCATCTTCAATAAGATCCATCCTTGCCAAACGATCAACATCAATATCCATTTGATCAATTTGTAAGGCTACGATTAAATTTATTCCACTATCGATATTCTGTCCATTGATAATGGTATCGATGTCCTGATCATCCTCATCAACATCACCACCCATCATCCTCAATGGTAGGGTCATTCTCATGATCATGAGAAATGGCACGCTCATCCTCATTATCATGATCATCTCTTATTTCTTGATCATCGATCATAACATCTTCATTGGCATGTTCGACATCATCTTCATTGCGGCTTGTTACATCCTCCATATGCTCCATATCACTGAATGTATTATACATCACTTTGGAACGTGGTGCAATAGGGATGACGTACCACCATTTAATGGCATGCACCATTGGCAGATAGATAACCTACTCAAATACACATACTGCAGTAATTAATTAGCATATCAAAAGTCAAGGGGTACGCGAGCTTAGATATATATGTATATGAAACACATTAGTAAAAAAATGCATACCTGCTCACATTGTTGTGGCAATACGAGCCTATCTTTCTTTGTTTGCTTAAACTTTGTAGAGTCAATAGTTACATAGCCACTTGCATGGCGTTTTATCGTTGCATTAGGTCCTTTTTCTACCATGTTCATTTGCCATTTGACATCCAAAACATACACAAAGAAGCGACGAAAGTCAAGCCTAAATATGTCTTGGATTGTGCCACAATAATCATCCATTTTTCCATTAGCTCCCTCAAAGCTACTAAATGACACCGCAATCTTGTGTATTCCTCTTTTCATCAATTCTTTGTGTTCGAAAATGCTTGCCTTCACACCATATAGCATTGAACATAATGCATTGGACCAAAATAGAACATTAGGGAAAAAGGGAGCTCATTTTGGGGCCTTTTACGGTTTGGAAAAATAAGCTCTCAACCAATGAACAGAGGGCCAACGTAACGTTGGAAATTCACAAAAATAAGAGAAAATAGATAAAAGAAACAATATTTTATGTAGGTACAAGCGTGCTACATTAATGTGGAGATTGGTTTTTTATTCTCACAAGATCTTTGGACATGAAGATAGAATCTAGTCTGACATTTTCTCTGACAAGGGCCTTCCCGCTTCCACCTTCCTTTGAACTTTGAAATGTTGTGCTACCTTTCCTTCGAAAGGTCTACCATTCTACACCACTGCCTCATTGTGCAGCAGCCTCTTCTTTTCCAAAACTGCTCCCTTGATCCTGTTTGGCTTAGAGTAAGATGTTTCTTGTCAACTATCTGTCTGCCCACTTTCTCTTTCTTGAAACTTCACTTTGTTATCTTGTTTACATTACTTTGCTGTGGTTACAGATTCACAAGGTCTCCATGGTGAATAAAAACTATGGCCGTTCTTGTGGAAGACGCTTTGTGGATGATAGTGCTATGAAGGCAGAATTATACCACACATCCTTACCCCGTCGACCTGCTTCTTCTATTTCTTTGGTAGAGAATTCAAGTACAGTCAAAACGGAAGGAACTTGGGAAAGATTTACTGTTTCGAAAGGAGCATGGGTGCTCATGCAACCTAGCAAAAGAAAGAGACCCCAGACAAAAAACATTTTCTTGGCATCATGGAAGGGAAGAGTACGAGATTTTAAAATCACCAGAGGGAAGATATCGGTGAAAGAAGTTTTGATTCAGCATGTCTACATGCATAAAGAACTTGTCTTGTGAGACTATCCAAATGATCTTCCGCAACACAGGCCTAATTGTATATTTTTCTATTGTGGTTTTATTCTTTATGAGGTGTATGGATTTTTAAGACAAAGCTTTCTTTCTTTGCTTATTGACATTCTTGTGTTATTTTATTTCAGATTTATACCCTTCATCGTATGAGACATGGCAAAACATCGATTGTATTCTGGGATTTATAGATCTTTTGCATGGATCGATAGGAGAACAACAATACCAAGGTCGATGTGCAACAGAGCTAGCTCAATCCGGTATATTTTTTACTAATCATTTTTATCAGTTGTTGCTGGACAATGCAAACACACATGGTGTGTTAAGAAAACAAGACCTTCCGGCATGGAATTCAGTGGATTGGCCTCTCCCACATTTTAGTGTTACAGAGGCATATAGGGCCAAGCTTTTCAAAGAAGTACAGAAAGCTCTGAGGCCCAATATTGCCACAAGGATAATAAAAATTTCTTTATGCATGCCTCTCACAGTTTTTGTAGACTTGTTTGGTTTCAAAAACAATGTTCACAGTTAAAGCAACAAGTCTGGCATGCATGCCATAATTTTTGGATAAAGGTTGGGATAAGAAGACATGTAGTTCAGTGTTTTGTGAGGTTGTCCAACCTTCTATGCAACTGAAGTACATGGTTGCATCACAAAATTTCATTTTTTCTTTTTATTATAAGCGCAGTCGAATGCTAGGTACAAAACTAGTCCCAATGGATCAAGATGAAGATTCTTTTGGTGCAGAAAATAAACTTCTTGATATTGATGTTGTTGAGAATGGTGATGTGCTAGTCAATATCTCATTAATTAAGACAATGTTGCTCCCTAGCTCAATTGCGCAATGACATTCTATTTGAGACAGAAGGTTCTATTTCAAAGAACTTTTTATTTATCTACAACAATAAGAAGGTATACCATGTGACTTATCCTAGTCTCATTAAGCACTGCTATTAGTTTACTTTACCCTATTGTTTCATATTGCTTTTTTGCAGGTGCTCAAAAGAAGAGAGAGTTCAATAAAATGCAAAGACATTGAAAATTTAAAAATTGAGATAACACAGACTCCATAAACAAAGGTATTATATTCAATAAAGTAAAATTCTGTACAGAAGTGTTTAATTATATATGTAGAACATATTCTTGACAACAATTTTCTATTTATCTACAGGGTGATCTAGAGGCTGCTCTACATGGTCCAAGCTCACCGTATCATCTTTATTTGGAGAATCTATTTTCTGCTGCTCCATCCTGTCATGTACAGTCTCTTGGTGCTGCTCCATTGTCTCCTCTACTACCCCTGGAGCATCTGTTTGCTGCTGCTCCATCATCTCCTCAATAACATCAGCAGCAATAGGTGCTTGTTCTTGTGGATTCTCCTCATCAGCACTAGGTCCTTGTTCCTATGGCACCACATCTGCATCATCTGTGTCATCAAGGTGTATGACACCTTCTCAGACTTTAGAGCTCTCACCCAACTCGACAGTAGCTGGTACAATAGGTTTTGGGGAGGCATACTTCAAAAACTTCCAAATTATATCAGCTCTGAAACTATACACATGGTTCGAGCTGAAGCTATCTTCTCTCATCTGCAATGAGATATGATGATTTAGAACACTTTGTACCAATATCAAATTTTTTGAAGCTAAATGAAAATTATTTTTTCTTACAAGCTCTGGCTGTCCTATCTCAAAATAGCTTGAAAGTATATATTTGGCACTAATCAGCACTCTCCAGCCATAGCTACTTGAATCATCTTGTTGTGGTGTCTGGATAGTTGGAAAGATATGTTAGAAACTGTTAATATCTGAACAAAATAAAATTATTCAATAAGTTCAAAGGTATAGCATGAAATAGACATCAGTAGAGGGAACAACTTTCTACCTCTAAATCTATTGGCTCTATTGAATCCAAAAGATTGACATTAGGAGGACAGTGATCCAATGCATCTAGAAGTCTTCTAATACAACTGCAATACATATAATTCAGTTAGTGTACATTAAATCCAAATAATGAAGTTTAAAGTTAAAAATAGCACACAAACCACTTACAATTTCACCTCTCTGTGTGTGTTTCTAAGAGAGTTGAATAAAAAGCATTGCTTCTGCTGGATGTCAATAGAAGCAAAGCTCCAGTGGTCACTACATAAGGAAAAAAGCATTAAGAAATCAAAGGCTACAAGAGTACTCAATCTTGAAGAAAAATCCCAAAAGAAGCAGCCACCCACATACTTGTTATGGTATGGAAGTAGCAAAATATCAACATGATCAAAATCACAGTGTCTGAACCAATTGGAAATATCCATGGGAGTTTCCTTTGGATCTCTTAACTTGAAGGAAATTGTAGGATCAATAATATGAACTGTATGCTGTACAGCATGGTTCAGCCAGCTTCTCATCATGCTACATTGGACAAAACAATAATTAGGGTAAGGTGTAAGGGAGGAGGTACAATAAGGATTGTTTTGCAAATAAATGTAAAATAAAAGACACTTACTAGAGCATTGCAAGAATGATAGTATCTGAGCAATACTCATTCTTATGAGCCAATGCTGCCAAGCATGCTTTTGTCAAGTCAAAATTATTCTCTGAAAAATCATCTTCAATATGGACAACTATGTTAGGGCCCAGCTCCTGCAACCTTCTCTGTATCTGCAGCTCCATCTGTACAGTCTCAACATCTATAGCAGATTTGGATTCTTCTATTTGCTGCTTCAGTGACTCCTCATAAGCAGCTTTCCCTCTGCTCTTTGAGTGGGTCACTTCAACAACCTTCACCTTGTCTGCCTTCAATTTCCTTGTAGGTGGAATTAATAATATGTCTCTCATTTTTATGTCCTACCATTCCACAGGATGGACCAGCTTGTCATACCTCCATCTCACTCTGGACAATGTGTTGAAGTCCTTGGCCATCAGAGTTACCCTGTGAGCATGGGCTGCTACAAGCATTGCATCTTCAAAGTACTTCTCCAAGTAATCCTCTGCCATTTCCTGTAAGGAAAGAATGGCAGTCTTGTTCCACCTGAAACCAAGGTGCCAGCTATCACAAATTTCTCTCACTAGCCTCTGAAAAGGTTCCTTGGGGATTGCAAAGCCTATAGCTTTTTGTTGTTTCCTGATCTCCTTTAGCACACCTACAGAATGTTTTAACCTCTTGGACTTTTGCTGCAGCATGCTCATTGGCTTCCCCTTCCTACCATGTGCAACTCTTCCCTTTGGAGGCACACTAGATTCCTTAATATCAGCCCCAGCTGCTGCTGCAAGCCCTGGCCCCTTGCCAGACCTCCTTGCAGTTACCTTGGTTCTTGCCATCACTCTGAAAAGCTGCATACAAAGCAATGGAAAAAGATTACAACCATGGAGAACATGGAATGATAAAAGAAGGTAATGACAAATTGGATAAAGCAAAATTGAGCAATTTGTAACAAAATGCGATTATGATAATTTGAAATTTCTAAGAGCTCATCATCGTGTTTTTTTGCAAATACTTGAAACAACATGCTATTGCATTCCTACAGTGAATTCTCTGTCTTTTCAACTATAAACAATATGTATTGAGTTTATGCAAGGAGTATGCAGCCTTGAATAGCATAGAAAGATACAAAATCACAATGAAAGGGGTGGATGAAGAAGCATTTTCAAATTTGCAACAAAATGCGATTTTGGGCTGTTTGAGATTTCTAAAGCCCTCTCCTTGCGTTTTACTACAAATTCTTGAGGCAGCATACTTGAGCATGCCTTTAGTCATTCAAGTGTGTATACAGCTTGGTGCAACATGGATTGAGCCTATAGAAAGCAAGAAGTGATCAAGCTCTCACTCAACAAGCCCAAATAAAAAGTCTTCTTGCAGGCTACATGCAGTGGAAAAAATCTAAGAAATGCATATAATATTTATCATAATATCTAACCTACATCACATCAATCAATACCTTACCCTAATATACTATTAAACAAGAAGAGAAGGAAATAGATTGTCTTACTGACCTGGAAGCTATCTGTAGGTGTGCTGTGCTGATGATGAGTATCCTGTGCTGGGGATGAACCTCTGCTCTGCTGGTTTGGATGCTGATGGTGTAGAGTAGGGAGGTAGAGATGCAAGAGAACTGAGTTAGGAGAGTAGATTATTGCAAAATACAAATAAAGGAGCTTTATAATACCACACGTGTGAAATGTAGTCATTTTTTAACACGTGTGGGTCCCACCCAGATCTTTTGGAATTTGAAATTTGACATGTGTGAAAGTCCTCCCATCATCCTTTTCCTTCCCACTCTGATCACTTCCTACCCAACACACTCCATCCACTTTGCAACCTGTCTGAAGACTACTACCAGAGCCAGATCTCCAGGTTACCTGTGCTGCAACTCAAGTTTAGAAGAGAGCAAGAGAATCACCAGGGCAACCAACAGTATGGAAGAGGAAAAGAAAGGTCAGAGATCTATACCCTTTCCAATGTTTTCTGATATATATTTCTTCCATCTATAGAATTCCTGAATCTCAGTGCCTAGGAATCTGGTAGATCACCCTAGGATTTGATTAGAGATGGATATGAATAGGACTTAGAATTTTGCAACAAAATGCGAGGAGAGTGCTTTACATTTTCCAAATGCTCTAAATCGCGTTTTCCTACAAATTCTGATATTAGTTTCACTTTTTATTTCTTCCTCTTTGTTTTGCTCTCTTTTGCCCTGGGGAATTCCTCCTAGTGCCATTTACTGTCCAAAACATTGTGAGATGTCCCTAGCATTTGATTGGAGATGGATATCAATAGAAATGTAGAATTTGCAACAAAATGCGAGGAGACCACTTGACATTTTTCAAATGGTTCTGCATTGCGTTTTGTTGCAAATTCTTGTGTCCCTTTTGGTTTTCACTGTTTCCTCATTGTTTTGCTTTCTATGTCCCTGCGGATTTCTTTCTTGATGATGAGAGAAGTTTTTGCTTTGGAATAGTTGATTCTCAGGCCCCTCCTTTCAAGAGGAAGCTGGACTTTTCTGGTGCTATACTCAGACCACAGCAATCACCAGGTGGTTCATGTGTGCTCATGAAGAGAGTTGTTTGGTGATATCCTATACATTACCTGATTGCATATGTCAACTTATAGAATTCATGGTATATAAATTTTTGTTCAGGCAAAAGCAAGAGACTAGAGCAGAAAGGTGAGTCTTCCCTTTCAAAAGAAAGGGAACCAGAAGAGGACAAATCTCCAGATTTGCTCCTATTTGACTTTCTTCACAAGTGCAAGGCTCAGAGGAACTTCCACATATACCACAGTATTTTCAACAGGGAATTCACTATGAGCTCTGTTTTGGAGCATCACAGAGATTTTCTTTCAGACCATTGGGATACCTTCAAACAACTGACAGAGGCAAGAAGGATTGTGGAAGGTGAAAAGGTTTTTGTGCATTTAAATCATATTGTCTCCATTGACAGGCTGAGGTACCATGTGAATAGAAGGTTTGACAGCCTGCCTGAGGAATATAAATTCAGCTGTAACTTGCACACCAGAAAGCACATCCTATTACATCTCATATCTATTTATAGAATACAAGAGAATTCTTATATTTGATATAAGATTTCTTTACACATTTATTTATGCATAAATTCTATTTAAGGAGATTAATACTTTCGAAGTAAAATCAATCTTTTATGCATCTTCCTATGCATAAATTCATTTTAAATAAAAATGACACTTTTGAATTAAAATTCAATCTTTTATGCATCTTCCTATGCATAAATTCAGTTTAGATGAGAATGACACTTTTGAATCAATCTTTTATGCATCTTCCTATGCATAAATTCAATTTGGTAGGAATTACACTTTTAGAATAAAAGAATTTCTCTTATGCATCTAAGTTATGCATAAAATCCATTTATGATGAAAATCACACTTTTAATAAAAAAAAGAATATCTTTTTTTGGCATACTTCTATGCATGAAATCCAATTATGATAAAAGTAACACTTTTATAATAAAATAATTAACTCTTATGCATACTTCTATGCATGAAATTCAATTGTGATAAAAGTAGTACTTTTATAATAAAATAATCAACTCTTATGCATACCTCTATGCATGAAATCCAAATATGATAAAAGTAACACTTTTATAATAAAATAATCAACTTTTATGCATACCTCTATGCATGAAATACAAATATGATAAAAGTAACACTTTTATAATAAAATAATCAACTCTTATGCATACTTCTATGCATGAAATTCAATTGTGATAAAAGTAACACTTTTATAATAAAATATTCAACTTTTATGCATACCTCTATGCATGAAATCCAAATATGATAAAAGTAACACTTTTATAATAAAATAATCAACTTTTATGCATACCTCTATGCATGAAATCCAAATATGATAAAAGTAACACTTTTATAATAAAATAATCAACTCTTATGCATACTTCTATGCATGAAATTCAATTGTGATAAAAGTAACACTTTTATAATAAAATAATCAACTTTTATGCATACCTCTATGCATGAAATCCAAATATGATAAAAATAACACTTTTATAATAAAATAATCATCTTTTATGCATACATCTATGCATGAAATTCAATTATGCTAAAAGTAACACTTTTACATTAAAATAATAATCTTTTATGCATACCTCTATGCATGAAATCTAATTATGATAAAAGTAACACTTTTATGTTAAAATAATAATCTTTTATGCATACCTCTATGCATGAAAATCAATTATGCATAATATAAAAATCAATTTCTCTATGATTACAATGAATATCTTCAATTAATCTAGGATGATAATTCCTAGAATATGGTAGGAAGTCCTCTTTTCATGAATGAAATTATTTTATGCGTAATTTTTATAAAAATTTTACCATAGCTCCGCTGTTATGACTGATAAATCTCAATTTTTCTAAGGGATAAAGCTTATCATTAAGAAATAATTAGAATGATCCCTAATTGGATTAATAATCCATAATGGATTGAATCATCAATATTCATGAAATACATAAACTAAAAGCATAGAAAAAAAGCCATTAATTTGGCCTCAAGCATAGCTTAATCTTGGATTAAGGAAAAGCTTTATGAAAAGCTTCATTTGGATTGAGAATGGGTCATGAGTATGACCATTTCTTGAATGAGAGAGAGAAATTACATAAAAACCATTAGAATTAAGCATAAATGGAAATTTATGTAATTCTTAACTATCATTAATTAATTAACTTCAATAGCATTCATCAAATTATGTAACTCTTCACTAACATTCATCAATTAACTTCAATAGCATTCAAAAACCATTCTAATTAAGCTTCTCAAGCTTGAGAGAGGTTGAGAAGAGAGAAACATTGAGAAATTATAGAAAATGATCAAAATTCACTAATTACCTTACAAATTGCTTGATTCTTTGTTCACGGTAGAGGCCCCCAACCAATCAATTGGTTAAGTATGTTGATGGAGCCACGAATGGGGATTGAAGAAAGAGGGAAGCTCCAAAAACTAGTGAATTATTAATGAATTCACAGTTCTTGGCTTAGGTGGAGTAGAGTAACGATGCATAAACACTATCTATTTTTCAACAAGGGGGAGGATTCTATTTATAGGAAAAATTGAGCTCCTAACCAAACAAACTGATTCTAGAATTTTCTAAATCAGTTTGGTCAATATTTGACCATTTTTAGGTCAGTTAAGCTAACTTTTTGGAACTAGACTTGAATGAGGAGAGAGGAGAGATGAAATATCTCAATTTTTATGAGTTTAAAACTCATTCAAGCATGTGAAATATGCACCTCCTTTAAAGAACTCCCCTTCCATACATATGTGTCAAAATGGAATCATTATACTCAAAATATCTCGTATTTTTAATATTGCTCATAGTTTTTTACTGATAAACCTTCTACATTTTCAACTCTTCATCTTATGTGAAATATGCACCTCCTTTAAAGAACTCCCCTTCCTTACATCATAGTTTTTTACTAATAAACCTTGTACATTTTCAACTCTTCATCTTATGTGAGCATTTACTCATTTTTGGATACCCAAAATATCTCATATTTTTAATATTGCTCATAGTTTTTTACTTATAAACCTTGTACATTTTCAACTCTTCATCTTATGTGAGCATTTACTCATTTTTGGGTATCTTCTTTTACAAATTGGATTTATCTCCTCCCTACACATGGATTGATGCTATTGGCCCATAGGAACCTTAATTGGACCATAATCCAAAAATTTCTGAAAATCTAGACCCTTAGGTTAAGGTCCTTTATACCCATTTCCAATTAATTCCAATTGCACATTGGAAAGTTCTTTTTGAATTTCTGTTTGAGGGGAACTTATTTTAATAAGATGAGATAATTTTCTATCCAAAAGTATTAAAAATCTGAATATTCTCTCTCTAGAATATTTTATCTCTCTAAGTTAAAACAGTTAGAAACAAGTCTTTTATATTTCTGAAGAGGGATTGATTACAGGGGAAGATGCTGGACATTTTGAGAGGTTGGGGAGGAATCTTACAGCCATGCTTTCTTCGGGCCTTGCACTTTGCCTCACAAAGTCTTTTAAGGTCTTCATGAAGCGCTCTTGGAAGAACATCCAACGTGCATGCACAGTGCCACATAAAGCAATTTCATCCACTAAATGCACAATGAGATGTAGTTGACTTGTGAGAATGGTTCGTGGAAAAGTCTCCTCTACCAAACAAACCACCTCCACTGCCATAACACGCACATCATCCAACGTGGCTGGATCAATTGCTTTGGAACTAACATATCTGAAAAATAAATGAATAGTACGTTATACCTCATGCACGTTCATTTTGCAAGGTATAATGAAGGGTGATCTGACATGGGTTTTACATACCTCACAAGCTCGCCCATCTTATAAATACATTTTTTCAAACTCTTATTTGCACAATGGTCGATGCTAGTAGGTAGTATGAACTGCGCACATAAGAGCACATGTATGTATGGTTTATGGCATTACAAAATTTAATTTCAACGTACAAGACTTGGAAAACACTTACTTGGAGCATCTTGTGCCAATCGTGGGACTTCAACCCATATAGTTGCTCAACGTCTCTTTTCTTAGTGGTTGTAAAGGCTCCCTTCAATGATCTCATGCATCCAGTGGGAGTACGCAAAGTGGTGATGGCCTGCTTTACCTGCTTCTCCTCTTTCTTTGATATAATCCATGGTGCAGGCAGAAGACGAACGTGCCCACCCTCCTCTTGTGGCCAAGCTTGATGCATATGTCCTACGACCAGCAAGTCCTCCCGTACGCTAACATTGTCTCATTTACCAATAACATGTTCCCAAATACCAGATCCCACATTCTTGAAGATGTGCATGGGATCAAGAAGATGGTTGATCTTAAGATGGGTCCAATATGGTAGCCGAAAAAAATGGAGTACCTACACAAGGGATTTCTCTATGTGATCTTTAATCCAATTAGAGACTACACAAAATAAGATTGAAAAACATTACTATACATGTTCATGCCATCTAGAGGAAGAATATTTGTAGACTCCCAAATACACTTCCAATCTTTTACACGAAGTGTTTGTGGAGGAATGTTACTCTTACTAGCAATATATTTATTAGGATGATCTGATGGGAGAAATCGATGATGATTATCGAATATGGTCTTACACAAACCGTCAGCATACTCATGTACTAACGAAGGGCCACAAACAGGACATGCATGTTTACCCGATGTTTTCAAACCTATTAAAATATAAATATAAGTTAGAATAATAAAGTCAATAGTTATAATTAATATAGCCAATAGTATTAGAGTAGGGAGGTAATTAGAATTCTTACCAGAACAATCGCTGTATCCTGGAAAGTCATGCATTGTCCACATCAACACTGCTTTTAAGTCGAAGTGTCGAGAGGAGGGAGGCCTACTAATGTCCACCACCGCAACACCTCAACGATTCGAGATAAGCATCCATATGCTTCACTTTATGTTTCCCTGGAATTAGAAGGGATAACATAAGATGTCCCTTCTTGATCGCCATTGATGGTGGAAGGTTGTAATTCACCAACACAACTGGCCACACGCTGTATGCGGTGCTTTGGAAACCAAATTACGTGTATACACGCAGCTACATGTCTCTGTTTGCATGTATAAACGTGGCTATATCCTAAAAATGGCGTGTATAAACGCGACTACATCCTCAAAATCGCGTGTATAAACGCGGCTATACCCTGAAAATCCCGTGTATAAATGCGGCTACATCCTAAAAATTGTGTGTATAAACGCGGCTGATTTATTATAAACGCAAAAATAAACGCGTTGTTACACGCGACGACCTGTCCATACCTAAAAATAACCTGCTTTCTCCAAATAAACATTTTCAAACTAAGATTTGATCTCCTTCGTCGTCGCCGCCTCTTCCAACAGAGCACTAAACCTAAGTGCAAGGAGCAGACAAGGAGCACACACGGGTGAAGGAAACCAGCCAAAAAGAAGACTCACTTTTTCATAGGTGAGTCAGTTTGTCCTTTGTCCTGTCTCTTTCCTTCCATTTGTTTATGCTATTGTCTCTTTCCTTTATGTGTTTGTCTCCGTCCTTGTCCTTCTCTGGTAGTACTTTTGTAAACGATTGTGACAGTGGGCTTTTTATAAGGACGATGTGTCGGAGGTCGGTCGCTTTCAAAATTTTTTTTGCACAGGCCGCGTGTAGGAACGCGTGTATGTCTACGTGTATCCTATCTGCACAAACGTTCACGCGCATATACACACATTTTTAGACAGGTGTATACACGGACTGTGTTTCACCCATGCTAGCTTGCATTTGTGCTTTGATGCAATCATGTATATACTTTTATTTTTGCAGATTCTTTATGGATCCAGGTTCTTCATCCAATCCATTTGCATACGACGACACTTGGATGATGGAGATGCTAAATCATTTTGGGCACCATCCTGGTCCAGTTGAGCTTACAGAGTACATGTATGCCTATCCCCCTCCTGGATTGCTTGGTATCTATACCCCGCCCCCGAGTATCCAGGTCACTCCACTGCCGTCTATGCCTGCGAGTCCGATGAGACGGCATGCAGCTTCTCCTCTTCCATGCCCACCAAGGAGACATACCCTGTCCCAGACACACTCACGCACACCCTCCCAGGCACTGTCACGTTAGGGCTCACAGCCACCATCACGTACTCCCTCATAGCCACAGTCACGTAGACAATCCCCCAGTCATGACTCCACCCGCAGCAGCAACAAGAAGAGTGGGAGTGGAGGATGTGGCGGGTGCTTTGGTGGGGGAGGTAGTAGGGCACGCGGTGAGAGAGGAGATAGAGGGAGAAGAGTTAGAGGAGACAGTGAGGATGATGAGGAGATGAGAGAGGTGGAGGGACTGATCTGCCTATAATGTGACGGAGAGGGGCGGGATAGTGATGGATGCGAGGGGGAAAGAGGTAATGGAGTACATGCGTGGGGTAGTATCAAACTTGTATAGAAATTATTTTATTAGATTTAAAGATCAAAATAGCCGATTAGTTGGGGAGGTTATAGATGTTGTACATAGTCGGTACCCCAATCCCCCACATGCAACATTCTCGGATGTATGGGGAAGGATGCGAATAAGGGAGATCTTAAGTAATAAAAGATCTCACCTTAAGAAACTCGCGTACGATGATGGGCTAAATGTAGCTGCAGGTGGCTATCCTGCCGAGAAACCTGCCACTGCGCACAAACACGAGTGGAAGGAGGCAAAGAAACGAGCAGAGGGTGGCGTGAAGAGCAGGCAGCATGTGGAGGCACGAACGGATCCAGATGGAGACCATTGGATCTTCGCATTTCGGATCTAGCGGCGTCGAGTCATGGGAGGCAGAGTTCGTAAGTATCTTGCCACTTTATTTGATTGTTTACTTAATTCATTGATTCTATGATTGTTTTAATCTTATAAATTATGTTGATTATGATACAGCGACGGGTTACGGGGAGGAAGCCCACAACCCACGATACTGGGTATGCTCGCCGGCATAGCAGACGTGACACATGGGCCCTCTTCTTCAGAGCCGAGGGACTTATTACGGACGCGCAGTTTGAGATGGCCATGAGACCATACAGTTGACAGGTACTTGAATACTCTAAACGAATGATTTTGGTTTATTGAATTACATATATATATACTTATATACTATATATTACTTGAACAGGCACGAGCTGGTGCTGCACCTGCTGATGATCCACCCACCGCCAACTATAGAGGGTGGACGTGAGCACTACTCATCGGACATTCCGACCGATGTGAGCTCATCTGATCATGGAGGGAGCAACGAGTCATCATTTGGGTTTGAGTAGTACTCTGACTTATAGTATCACATTCCATATTGAGGATGTGGTTGTATATATATTTTTGTAACAGAAGCCATGGGCTACTTTGACATATGGACTCCCTTGTATATATGTGTACACATAAAATTTTGATAGTAATTTGAATCGTGAATTGATAGTATTGCATTCATGTCTGTCTTGAATCGTGTTTTGACAATGTATGCATTCATGTTGTTCTTGTCTTAAATCTTCCTCGTGGATGGTGCAATGCACCCAAAAAAAAAATCTAGGGAGTGTTATTGGGTGCTGGAATGCTGGAACAGCATTCAGGTACCAAATAGCTGTAAGGTTCCTCCCTCTAAAAATGGGAGAAACACTTAAGATAGTCCGCTAAGTCTTATCTTAGAAAAAATTTCCTATTCATCGACACCTTGACCCTGTAGAGATTCAAGGATACGATTCATAGGTATGACCTAGCTCTATCCCGCAGGGGGAGCGTGATTTCCTAAACATCAAATCACCCATAGGGCAATTGATCAAAAATTGGGCAACTACTTAGACTTGATTTCTAGGGACAACGCTTTTTTCCTCATCTTATGCAAGGCACAGCCGCTGACCTAGTCTCTTGAATAGAGTTGCCCAAGAACCTAACTATCTAACGTAGGGCTTCCACTTAATTTGTTGGAAAGCTACCCGACTAATCGGGTCCACCCATCCGTAGGATGGTGCCGTCAGGGCATTCCATCCTCCCACTTTCCACCCTACTCACGCATCAATTTGTTATCTAATTAATACTACCACACTGTTTGACATAAATAAGCATATTCCTTAATTAGGGCCCTTCTTCACAAGGTTCGTTATAACAGCCTTCTTACACAATACAATCATACCAAAGACAAGATGCAATTATATAAAAAGTTTATACATGAATCCATTTCCATACAAGCCAATCCGGCTCTCTTATTCTTATTCTGCCGATGATCTAGAATTCGGCCTTCCAGCCTCTACATGCTGGGCAAAACCCTACGGGACCATACACCTCATCGTCGGCCGCTGGCGAGGACTCAAGCCGGCCTGTCGCCCTCTCAGGCTCCATCGCTCGATCCTCCCGCCCCTCAGAGGGATGTCTGCGCACTAGGGTGGGCTAATTCACCGCACTAGCCTGGGCCCTCAGAACTAGGCAGCATCATAATCTCTCGCCTCAATCGGCGATCCTTATTCCTCCAAAGGTATGAGGGATACCTTGGACCATTACCGGGCTTTACTAACGACGCCGCCCGGCTACACAAGCACGGAACGGAGTTAGCGTTGAAGCCAAAAAAAATCTTGAATTCCAAAGATAACAATCTTCAATGCAATTTTCTAAGCATAGCATTCACAATTCATGAAGATAGCAATTTCAACGTAATTTATCGAAAACAACATCACATAATTCATAATTTCATATAATTTTTATGTCGTCATTTTAAGAGGAAAAGACACCATTCATTAATACTAATTTTAAGAAAAAAAAAAAATCTCTTCTTTTGAAAATTAACCAATCTAACCTGGCCACCGTTTCCTTGAGCGGCTTGAAAAGGGACTGGAGCCGCGTTGGGCGCATCTCCCTCCATCTCGTTGTTACGTGTGCCTCTTGAGGCAATATTTTGCCGTCTTCGAGATGAGGCCATCGTAGGTGTCGCCTTGTAGAGCTCGCTGCTGCGATCGAAACGCTTCAGTCGGATCTGAATTCCGAGCTCGTTTGCTCACCGTATGAGCAAAAGAAAATGGCGCACGAACCCTTGCTTGAGTAAAAAATCCCTTACTAAAGTCTACGCAAATGGGGGGGGGGGGAGGGGAATTGTGAGGGTGTCCTTAAGGCCAAAGGCAAAAACGTGGAGAGGGTTGGGAGGGGTGGCTGCAAGCCTCTCTGTAAGTCTATTCACACGGGGGGGGGGGGGGGGGGGGGGAGAGAAGAGTTAAGGACACTGGTCCATGGCAAGAGGAGGATGGAGGAAAATTGGCTTATCTGAAAAGAGCCAAATGAGGGGCTGTGAGAGGGGTGGCTGCAAGGGCGGCTGTACTTGCAGCAAGTACGCTATGACGGTACGGACGGCAGCACAACAGGGCATACGCTACACAGAAGTGCGTGCCAACTGAAGAGCACCCCGGGGGTTTATATAGCTGAGGGGTGAGGGTGCGGGCGATGCGCAAAGGAAGGACGAAAGGACGGTGTACCTTCAAAGGCTATGGATCAGTGGCCTGCATGGGTCTACGGGAAAGGTACGGTGCTGGTTGCCTGGGAAAGGAGTGGTACGCATGTACCTTACCCGGTCTGGGTGTCCGGGTGTCCGCCCAAGGGTATGCGTGGACCAAACAGTGGGCGGCCGTCCTTTGGTACTTGGGTGGCCATTGTACGGGCGCCCTAGTAAGTGTGTACGGACCAAAATTTGGGGCGGGGTACCCAAATTTGGGGCGCCCGCCTCGATTTGCGTGCCGGACCGCCCCGGGGGGCGAAAAATTTTTTTGTCCGGGAGGTTCTCCTGGTCGCAGGGGTTCAGACCGTTCGTCAAACGGACGTGCGGTCGTGCATTTATTAAGGTTTAAAGGTCGCCGTTTTATAACTAAAATGATTGAAATTAGCGTATAAGCTTGATCCAGTGTCCGTTTTGGATGCTGTAAAATCCCATATTAGGGTAAAATCGCGCGCAGATTCCAAATTTGGGCTCAGAATTTGAAGATTCTAAGTGGAAATGACTCAAATAATTAAATCATTGATATTTATACCATAAAAACTCATAATTACATGGACATTTCTTTATTAGTGAAGATGGGTACGTTACATCCTTCCCCCCTTAAAGAAATCGAGATGTCCTCATCTCGTCATGAATTGGGGATAATCCTTTAAGAGTGTAGCTTCATCTTCCCAAGTTGCATCCTCTTCAGGGTAATCTTTCCACTGAACTAGATGTTCTATAAGAGTTCTATTTCGGAGTTGCCTTTCCCTAGAATCTATGATGCTATTGGGCTGTAATTCAAGGACTCCTTGAGTAGGGATTACAACTTGTTCATCATCAAGAATATGATCGAGACTGGGGACATAAGGCTTTAACAAACTTACATGAAATACATTATGGACTTTGATATGGGCTGGAAGTTGGAGTTTATAAGCACTTTTACCTAGACACTTGATAACTGTATAAGGACCACAATACCTAGGGCTGAGCTTCTTATATTTCCCAAGTGATAGAGAACTTCGTTTGGGGCGCACTCGTAGAAGAACTTTGTCTCCTTCCTTGAAGATCCTTTCAGACCTCTTGTTGTCAGCATAATGCTTTTGTCGATCTTGGGCAGCTTTAATATCCCTTTGGATAGCTTTGGTTTGTTCCTCCATCTCTTCGAGCATTTTCCTGGATGCCTCAACTCTTATGGTCGGATCAGAGAAATTTAGAGGAGACAAGCATTCTTGCCCATAGAGTGCTTTGAATGGTGACATTCCTATGCTTTGATGATAAGACGCATTGTAGGCGAATTCCACTAGAGGAAGGTATTGAATCCACCTTCTGGGTTCCCGTCCACAGTATGCTCTGAGAATGTCTTCAATTACTTGATTGACTCTTTCAGTCTGGCCATCGGTCTCTGGATGATAAGCTGTGCTAAAGCAAAGCTGAGTCCCCAGAGCTTGAAATAAAGACTGCCAGAATTTTGAGGTGAAGTCAGAATCCCGATCACTTACTATCCTTTTTGGGAGACCATGAAGTTTGAAGACTTCCTTGATGAATATACGAGCAACATCAGAAGCTTTGAAGGTCTTCTTTGCCGGTATAAGGTGAGCTACTTTGGTAAGTAAGTCTACTACTACTAGAATGGAGTCATATCCTCCTTGAACAGTGGGGAGACTTGTGACAAAATCCATACTAATGCACTCCCACTTCATTTGGGGAATATCTAAGGGTTGAAGCTTTCCAGGCATCTTGATTCTTTCAGCCTTGATCCTTTGGCATGAGAGACATTGTTTCAAGTACCGAAGCACATCACTTTTCAAGCCTGCCCAATGAAAGCTCCTTCTTACTGCATTTAATGTTTTTGCATAACCTGGGTGTCCTGCAGCAGGGCTATCATGAGCTTCATGGAGGATTAGTTTCTTTAAAGCAGGATCCTTAGGGATACATAGCCTGTGATTGAAGTAGAGGCTTCCTTCATGAGTGGAGTATCCCTTGATAAGATTCTTCTCTTTCTCTGAATGTCCCCCTTCTTCTACTAACTTTATCATCTTTTGATAATCTGGGTCATGAGATGAGACTTCATCTACCTTGACCAGTATGGGATTATTTGGCATTGAAATTGCATTCAAGAAAGATTTGCGGCTAAGTGCATCAGCTACCACATTATCTTTCCCAGGGCGGAATTTGATGTCGAAATCATATTCTTGTAGAATTTCAATCCATCTTCTTTGCCGCATGTTGAGGTTAGGCTGGGTGAAGATCCACTTTAGACTTTTGTGGTCAGTTACAAGCAGGAATTTGCCTCCCAAGAGATAATGTCTCCATAATTTGAGGCAATGAACAACTGCTAAGAGTTCCAAATCATGGGTGGCATAGTTTGCTTCATATTGCTTCAGCTTGCGGGAAGTATAAGCGACTGGTCTTCCTTCTTGGCCTAAGACACCACCAAGTGCTAGGCTACTAGCATCGGTAACCACTTCAAATTCCTTGGAGAAATCAGGAAGCTTTAAGACTGGGGCAGAAGTAATAATGACTTTCAGCTGATCAAAGCTGCTTTGATGGATTGGCAGCCACACTATTTTGCAATCCTTCTTAAGAAGATCTGTCAAGGGTGCAGCTACCAAGGCATAATCTTTGATAAAAATCCTATACCAACCCGTGATTCCCAAGAATCCACGAACTTCACGAACTGATTTAGGGGGTGGCCAATCTAGAATATCCTTGACCTTGGCAGGGTCTACTGAGATGCCATCCTTGGAGACGATGAATCCAAGATACTCAATTTGCTGAGTAAAGAAGGTACATTTGCTCTTCTTGGCATAGAGTTTGTGTCTGCGCAGTAATTGCAGAACTCTACGCACATGCTCCTCATGCTCTTCCATTGATTTGGAATAGATTAGGATGTCATCAAAGAAAACAAGCACAAACTCATCCAAGTATGGGCGAAATATATCTTGCATTAGGCGGTTGAAGGTTGCAGGAGCATTGGTTAACCCGAATGACATTACAGTAAACTCATAGTGGCCATAACGGGTATTGAAGGCTGTTTTGGGTATATCTTCTTCCTTGACTCTGATCTGATAGTAACCAGACCTCAAATCTATTTTTGAAAAGACTTTGGCCCCATGAAGCCTGTCAAGAAGTTCATCGATGCGAGGAATAGGATACTTATTCTTGACAGTGACTTGATTTAGCCCTCGATAATCTATGCAGAGGCGGAGAGTCCCGTCCTTCTTTTTTTGGAAAAGAACAGGTGCTCCCCACGGAGAGCTACTGGGGCGTACAAATCCTTGTTCAATGAGTTGGGAAAGTTGCTCCTTAAGTTCAATGGCTTCAGGTAGGGACATTTTATAGGGAGTTTTTGAGACGGGTTGAGCTCCAGGGATCACCTCGATCTCATGGTCGACTTCTCGAGGAGGTGGTAATCCTGTAAGCTCGTCAGGGAAGATGTCAGAGAATTCTTGGAGCCAAGAGGGTTCTGTCTCCATACTAGGTTCAAAGACTTTGTTGAGTTTGACTAAGAAAACTTGCTGACCCTTACGTGTTCCCTTGAGAAGATGTTTTGCCTTGACTACTCTAGACTTAGGTTTTCCTGTGATTCCCTGAACAGATATTACTTGGCCATGCTCATTTTCAAAAGTGATACTCCCCTGGCTACAATGAATGCTAGCTTTGTTTGCAATTAACCAATCCATCCCAAGGATTCCATCATAAATTCCTAGTGGCAAGACTCTAAAGTGACCATGAGTTTGCTCATTACCCAGTTCAAAATCAAGGTTTCCTATAGAGTGGCGAGATATTACTTCTTTCCCACTGGCTAACTCTACAATCATTTTTCTAGCTGATTTTTGACTCAAGTTTAATTTTTGCAAGCACCTAGGAGAAAGGAATGAATGGGTACTGCCACAATCAATCAAAAGCTGAAATGGCTTACCGTGATGAGTGGCGGGGGTTTGGATTACACCAAATTGTTTATTCGGACCTTGGTGTTCTACCGCCGCATGGACGGTGGCGTGCTCTTCTTCAGCCTCTTCCAAGGTTGGTTCTTCACTTAAAACACAGGCAGTTCTAGCAACTGTTCCTCCGCGGCCTCTGCCACGGCCACTGCCTCTTGCACCTTGGTGGGTAGGGGTTCCACGGCCTTGATTTCCTCTGTTACCTTGGGGGAATGATGTTGCCAACTTGGGACAGTTGGCTCTAAAGTGTCCCGGCTCATTGCACTCAAAACACAGAGGGCCTTCTCTGGAAGAAGCAGCATACGAGCGGGGGGCAAAAGAGTTACCTTGTCGCCCTCTGTTGTAGTAGGGAAAATTCTGTTGAGGTTTCTTGTAGGGTTGATCTCTAAGGTTTGCCTCAGGGTAAGATCTCTTTTGATTCTTCGGTTTGTTAGCCTTCATTTCTTTCACAAGGGGCTTAGCTCGTATGAGAGCATCCTGTAAAGTGGTTGGCCTCATTGCTTCAAGGCGGGAATCTAGGGGTTCATTTAGCCCTTGGCAGAAACGAGCCACTTGCTGGGAAGTAGTCATAGCTGGGGCATACTTCCGAAGGGTAATAAATTTGGAATAGTAATCCTCAAGAGTTAAGGTGCACTGTCTAAGACTAAAAAACTCATTCATCTTTATGGACTCATGGGATGGAGGAAGATATCTTTCCTTCACTGCCTGCTTGATGTCTTCCCACGTTTGAGAATGCTCGGTGACCTCCTTGTCACGGCACCACTGTTTCCACCAGAGTTTAGCATCTCCAGTGAGGCGAAACCGTGCGAGCATAGACTGATTTGCTACTCCAGTACCGGCAGCAGAGAAATAATCGTCCATCGCCTCAATCCAGACTTCAGCATCCTTCTCAACCTTTGAACCTTCTCCTTTAAAAGAGGGAGGTTGCATTTGCTTGAGCAGGAGCTTCTTCTCCTGGGTATCGGTGTAAAGCGCATTGGGAAGTGGAGGGTGGTCATCCTGGTCACCATCGTAAAAACAATTTTTAAGATTACAAGATTCATATTTGCACAACGCTTAATTTTTGGAGAGCAAAACCATTGAAATTATTTTATTTCCAAATATTTACAAGGACAAGTTTTATTACAAAGATCTGAGACTAATATAATTAGTCTTATTTGACATCAAGGGAAATTCCTAGGCTTCACTGTGACATAAGGGTAGAGCGGTCCACATATGTGAAATATGGGGGTTCCGCTGTAGTTTCTAAGACTCTAAAAACTGATGGTAAGGGTGGTAAACTCTGGATCGGGGTGGGTCCTAACACTGCTACTCTATCAGCAGGTAAGACCTGCATCACTTTGTCATACACCCAACGATCCTGAGGTATGCGAACCCCATCTATAGTCACCGAGGTGTCATCCCTGGGGGTACCGACGAACCAAAATAAGCGGACCATCTTCAGCTTCTCAATCCAACGAATCCGCTTAAGGTCGGTGGTGAGGTTCCCAGTCTGATCTGCTCGGATGAAGAAGTATCTCGGCCCACGACTCCAGAAATCTCTGCCCCATCCTCTCTGAATACGAGAGAAATGAGGGAGGGATATCTTCTCTAATATCTGCATCATGGTGTCGCGAAACTCGAAATTCGAGGAGTGACTAGCAGTCTCGAAGATGCATTGGAAAACTAGAAATTTGGAGTAGGCATCTTCCTCTTCCTACAAGCATTCAAACATCATTTCAATCTTATTTGTTTTAGTAGGATGTCTTTACTAATTAGCATTATGTTAGGTAAAACATTTATTACAAAACAATCCTTAAACTGCAATTCCTAGGAGTCAAACTTGCTCTGATACCAATTGTAAGGTTCCTCCCTCTAAAAATGGGAGAAACACTTAAGATAGTCCGCTAAGTCTTATCTTAGAAAAAATTTCCTATTCATCGACACCTTGACCCTGTAGAGATTCAAGGATACGATTCATAGGTATGACCTAGCTCTATCCCGCAGGGGGAGCGTGATTTCCTAAACATCAAATCACCCATAGGGCAATTGATCAAAAATTGGGCAACTACTTAGACTTGATTTCTAGGGACAACGCTTTTTTCCTCATCTTATGCAAGGCACAGCCGCTGACCTAGTCTCTTGAATAGAGTTGCCCAAGAACCTAACTATCTAACGTAGGGCTTCCACTTAATTTGTTGGAAAGCTACCCGACTAATCGGGTCCACCCATCCGTAGGATGGTGCCGTCAGGGCATTCCATCCTCCCACTTTCCACCCTACTCACGCATCAATTTGTTATCTAATTAATACTACCACACTGTTTGACATAAATAAGCATATTCCTTAATTAGGGCCCTTCTTCACAAGGTTCGTTATAACAGCCTTCTTACACAATACAATCATACCAAAGACAAGATGCAATTATATAAAAAGTTTATACATGAATCCATTTCCATACAAGCCAATCCGGCTCTCTTATTCTTATTCTGCCGATGATCTAGAATTCGGCCTTCCAGCCTCTACATGCTGGGCAAAACCCTACGGGACCATACACCTCATCGTCGGCCGCTGGCGAGGACTCAAGCCGGCCTGTCGCCCTCTCAGGCTCCATCGCTCGATCCTCCCGCCCCTCAGAGGGATGTCTGCGCACTAGGGTGGGCTAATTCACCGCACTAGCCTGGGCCCTCAGAACTAGGCAGCATCATAATCTCTCGCCTCAATCGGCGATCCTTATTCCTCCAAAGGTATGAGGGATACCTTGGACCATTACCGGGCTTTACTAACGACGCCGCCCGGCTACACAAGCACGGAACGGAGTTAGCGTTGAAGCCAAAAAAAATCTTGAATTCCAAAGATAACAATCTTCAATGCAATTTTCTAAGCATAGCATTCACAATTCATGAAGATAGCAATTTCAACGTAATTTATCGAAAACAACATCACATAATTCATAATTTCATATAATTTTTATGTCGTCATTTTAAGAGGAAAAGACACCATTCATTAATACTAATTTTAAGAAAAAAAAAAAATCTCTTCTTTTGAAAATTAACCAATCTAACCTGGCCACCGTTTCCTTGAGCGGCTTGAAAAGGGACTGGAGCCGCGTTGGGCGCATCTCCCTCCATCTCGTTGTTACGTGCGCCTCTTGAGGCAATATTTTGCTGTCTCCGAGATGAGGCCATCGTAGGTGTCGCCTTGTAGAGCTCGCTGCTGCGATCGAAACGCTTCAGTCGGATCTGAATTCCGAGCTCGTTTGCTCACCGTATGAGCAAAAGAAAATGGCGCACGAACCCTTGCTTGAGTAAAAAATCCCTTACTAAAGTCTACGCAAATGGGGGGGGGGGGGGAATTGTGAGGGTGTCCTTAAGGCCAAAGGCAAAAACGTGGAGAGGGTTGGGAGGGGTGGCTGCAAGCCTCTCTGTAAGTCTATTCACACGGGGGGGGGGGGGGGGGGGGGGGGGGGGGGAAGAAGAGTTAAGGACACTGGTCCATGGCAAGAGGAGGATGGAGGAAAATTGGCTTATCTGAAAAGAGCCAAATGAGGGGCTGTGAGAGGGGTGGCTGCAAGGGCGGCTGTACTTGCAGCAAGTACGCTATGACGGTACGGACGGCAGCACAACAGGGCATACGCTACACAGAAGTGCGTGCCAACTGAAGAGCACCCCGGGGGTTTATATAGCTGAGGGGTGAGGGTGCGGGCGATGCGCAAAGGAAGGACGAAAGGACGGTGTACCTTCAAAGGCTATGGATCAGTGGCCTGCATGGGTCTACGGGAAAGGTACGGTGCTGGTTGCCTGGGAAAGGAGTGGTACGCATGTACCTTACCCGGTCTGGGTGTCCGGGTGTCCGCCCAAGGGTATGCGTGGACCAAACAGTGGGCGGCCGTCCTTTGGTACTTGGGTGGCCATTGTACGGGCGCCCTAGTAAGTGTGTACGGACCAAAATTTGGGGCGGGGTACCCAAATTTGGGGCGCCCGCCTCGATTTGCGTGCCGGACCGCCCCGGGGGGCGAAAAATTTTTTTGTCCGGGAGGTTCTCCTGGTCGCAGGGGTTCAGACCGTTCGTCAAACGGACGTGCGGTCGTGCATTTATTAAGGTTTAAAGGTCGCCGTTTTATAACTAAAATGATTGAAATTAGCGTATAAGCTTGATCCAGTGTCCGTTTTGGATGCTGTAAAATCCCATATTAGGGTAAAATCGCGCGCAGATTCCAAATTTGGGCTCAGAATTTGAAGATTCTAAGTGGAAATGACTCAAATAATTAAATCATTGATATTTATACCATAAAAACTCATAATTACATGGACATTTCTTTATTAGTGAAGATGGGTACGTTACAATAGCACTCTCTGGATTTCTTTTTTTTGCTCTCTATTTGCGTGTATAGACGCGTCAACTCTGCAAAAAGTCACGTATATATACGCGGATACTCTGTGAAATGCGTGTGTATAGATGCATCAACTTTGGAAAAGGCCACGTGTATATGTTGAAATTTGAGCATAATGATGAGCTATGGTGGATCAAACACTAGAATCAACATCATTAACAAAGTGATTAGCAAATGATTAAGACATAATTAGTGAATAATTAGCAAATAGATTAATGTAGGCATGAATACTCAAAAACCAGCAAATTCTCATTAGGGCTATGCCTCAATTTATAGAGTTTACATCAAGCATCTAATCCCATTGATTTCTCCATGATTCACTCCCAGAATATCTCCACCTTTTGCCTGATTCTCTCCACCTCTTCTCTTTTCCCAGAATATCTCCACCTCTTCTCTTTTCCCTGAATATCTCCCAGAATAACTCCACTCCTAAATTCCCTCATGCTACCAATTATTCTCTCCCAGTAGATTCTTCTCACCTTTTCACAGGTTCTTTCACAATTACATCTCCTCTTTTATAGCCTCTATCCAAGAGCTTGTTCCCACACACACCCTATTCACTTGTATATTTCAACACCTCCCCTCAAGTGAATAATCTTAGCACACTTGGACCCTATATCAAGTTTCTCTCTTACTTGATAGCCTGTGACCAGTGCCTTGAGTCCCTAAACTCATAGTCCTTGACACACTCTCTCTGTATGTGTCCAAGGCTTACTATACTTGCCTGCGACCTTGACTAAAGTGCTCACACATACATCTACCACGTGGCCTACATCATCGGTGGCTCAAAGGTGGTTTTACTTTGTTGGGGCAGGTTACATTGGGTTGTGGGGTCTCTCTCTCTCTCTCTCTCTCTCTCTCAGAAAAGATGATCTGACTCCACTTCCTTTGGAGCCTCCATGAGGTTTGCAGATGTCGTTCCTTCTCCACTGGGTTTGCTGTAGCAGTCTCTTGCCATGTGTCCTGGCTTTCCACAGTTGTTGCAAGTGAAGGTCCTCCCTCCTACTCTGCCTCTTTCTCGTCCTCGTCCTCGAGAGAATCCTCCTCGGGTGAAGAATGCTTTTTCCTCTCCTGCTGTTGAGTCAAGCCCTTTCTTCTCTTTGCCTCTGCTCTCTTGCTCTAGTAGAGCTGCTTCTATCTCATGTATCTTCAATTCAGGTACATTCTTTAGTGTTGCTACAATGTTTTCATAATCTCCTTTGTCCACACTCTTCAGAAGTACAGCTAATGCTTCATCATCTTCTACCTTTTTGTCAATAGCTGCTGTTGTTTAATGTTTTTATATTTGTTCAAGTGTGTGATTAAAGGTTCACTTTCCTTCATGTCCAATTTGTAGAATTGCATTAACAGATTTATCTTTGAATTTTTTGCTTGTGTACCAAATAATTTATTGAGTTCATCCCATGCATCTTTTGCCCACTGTATCCCTGTGATATGATGAATGATTTCATCATTTAAACTGAGTGCAATAAGTCCCAATGCTTTTTCATTCCTGCTCTTCCACTCATTTTCTCCTCTCTCTGGGCATTCATCTCTCCCTTCAACTAATCCCCACAGATTTTTCCTCATCAGCAAATACATGGTTTTTGTCTGCCATGTACAAAATTGTTCCCCATTAAATTTGGCTATTTCCTGTGCTGAACTCATGGTGATGTGAAGGGGGTCTTACCTCTTGATCCAATTTCAAGATTCAAGGGCAGTGTCTACCCTTTTACAACTCAATCTGGTGTTTAATAGATGATTACAACAATTTTATCAGCATAAAATCACCAGAAATTACACTAAATTAAGGGTAACCAATTTGTACGGGATGGTTGGAGTATCAAACCAAATCCGATTTGTAATATGAAGCTTTAGGGATGTGTATCAGATACCTAATGGTTAATTTGAACCCTCAATTGCACCAAAGTACAGTGATTAGCACTGATTAATCACTGATTAGCAAATTAATGCTCTGTTTTGTGTACAGAAAACAGAGTATGCGGGGAGTCCAGATCTGGTGCCTTAGACTTCAAATGAGCTCAAATGCTTTCAAAGGCATCAATAGCAATGAGTCTAGTAGAGGATTAAGCCAATAAACACAAGATTTGACCAAATATTGAAAACTTAATCTCTGTTTTACCAAAGTCACCTACAGATTTGATGAAGAGCTTTGATCTCAATGGAGACTTGATGAAATTGAATTCTATCTTCACCAACTTGTAGAGCATGCTTGATTACCCCTTGTGCTAGGAGGAATTGAAGCAATTTGATTTGAGTAAGGAGAAATCTACAGTTTACTCAGAAAAAAACGTGCTGACTTCATCGTCGATTTCTCCTTCGTTTCTTCGCGGTTTGCTATGCCGTCTTGCTGAGCATGAAGCCAAGGATGTTAGCTACCATATTCTAGAAGCTTATGCCCTAATTCTATGTGTGCAAGGTGCTAGAGATCCTCCACTGGCTGGGGGTGAAGGGGAGAAGTGAAAACTCACTAAAAATTTGATTTTTTGCTAATTATCTACTAATCCTAATTAATTAACTAATGGGCTCATAAACCTAATTGATTCTAGGCATGGCTCTGATACCATGTTGAAATTTGAGCATAATGATGAGCTATGGTGGATCAAACACTAGAATCAACATCATTAACAAAGTGATTAGTAAATGATTAAGATGTAATTAGTGAATAATTAGCAAATAGATTAATGTAGGCATGGATACTCAAAAACCAGCAAATTCTCATTAGGGCTATGCCTCAATTTATAGAGTTTACATCAAGCATCTAATCCCATTGATTTCTCCATGATTCACTCCCAGAATATCTCCATCTTTTGCCTGATTCTCTCCACCTCTTCTCTTTTCCCTGAATATCTCCCAGAATAACTCCACACTCCTAAATTCCCTCATGCTACCCATTATTCTCTCCCAGTAGATTCTTCTCACCTTTTCACAGGTTCTTTCACAATTACATCTCCTCTTTTACAGCCTCTATCCAAGAGCTTGTTCCCACACACACCCTATTCACTTGTATATTTCAACAGTATATACGCGAAAACTCCTTGAAATACGCGTGTATAAGCGCAGCTAAACTGACAAAACACGTGTATACACCCTCTTATCAGCTTGTTTAAGCATAGCTAAACTTACAAAACGCGTGTATACGCCTGTGTATCAGCGCGTCTGACTATTTCTATACACGCGCTTTTACACGCATGTCTCTGGCCGCGATGATACACGCGCTGATACACGGGCCCGTTACTTTTTTTCCACAAGTCATTTTTAGCGGCGCGCGGGTATGAGCCCGATCCCTTGTAGTGGTGGTCAAAGTTGCAAACCTCCAACTTTGCCTTCATTGGAGTGTGTTGGACAAGTCATTTCCTAGGTAGTTTGAAGTGTGTGAATGAGATTTTCCCATGACTAAAGAACCATAGGGTATCAAACACATCACATTTTAGTGGGAGCATGCTAAGGCACTGATACCACTGGAGAGGAGTGAAAAAATACATCTCGAAAGCTCCTTTGCCAACCATTACTGCTCAATGTTGCGATGTGCATCGCTACATGAAATTGCTAAAGGCACTGATACCATGGAGAGGAGTGAAAAATACATCTCGAAAGCTCCTTTGCCAACCATTACTGCTCAATGCTGCGATGTGCATCGCTACATGAAATTGCTACATCTATTATGTGATGCCATCCGATGAGATAATGAGTTGATTAATGATACACATAAGTATCCCACGAGCATGCTAAAGGCATCGTGATCACTGAAGAGGAGTGAACAGTGTGTCTAGAAAGCTTCTTTGCCATTATTTCTCAATGCCTACGATGTGCATCGCTACATGAAATTGCTACATCTATTGTGTGATGCCATCTTGTGAGATGATGAGCTGATTAATGATACACATCAATATCCATGAATATAATGTACAAATAGGCACATCAAAGGCACTAATTGATAGGACAAAGCAAATGGTGTCTAAAGTGTTAGGAGTATATCACAATGCAAGGGAAAGAAAGTGACAAATGTGTGAAATCATGATGGCAACGCTAGTTCAAGAAGGTGGTTCATCACATTTTATTGGGGAATAAGAGTTCATCAACATTACAGAGGAGATGGGACCACTGGTGGGAGATAGCTAGTAAATTAAATTGGTTGGCCAGTCACATTTTTGTTAATGAGTTATAAAAATCTAGATAAGTGAAGTATGAAATGTGAATAATTTGATTATTAGGTTTCAAAGGTCAATAATTACAGCTCGACACGTGCCTTCTAAGGAGAGCTTTGGCTTGGATGCACTTCCGAAGCTTAAAAGAGAGCGTAGTTAGACTTTTTCCATGGAAATAGGTTCCAAGGACAAAAGTCCACATGTGGGAAGTGGCTTTTTTCAAGATGTCCACCATTGGACCCACTTTTGGGCTGGATTTGGTAAATCGAATGTGACGGACCAGATCTAGGGACCTATGACATGCATGGATACAGTTCGACCACATGCGACGAACTTTAGATTGGGTGACCATGGCTTGTCATGTGTATGACCCAAGATGCCATATTACAAATGTCATAATAAATATGGTCAAAGTATTTCAACTCTGTTAAAGAGCATAATTGACTTGAGTTTTCATGCAACATGTAGGATCTTCTAGACATGTGAAATGAAAGAGGAGGATATGGAGGACCAATGTGAGGTGATGGAAAACCATGGTTGTGAACATGGAATACTTCTTTGGTTTCATGGTTTCATGGCAGATGAGGTATCGGGGTGGAGCAATAGTAGTTTAAAAAAATGGGTGTGTGGTAATTTTTTTGCAAATCAAATCATAGTTTGTTGGATATTATACATCAAGATTCTTTGTTTCAATACCTTTCCAAAGATATATAGCATTATAGGAAATTTCACAATGTGGATCATAGTTAGTGCATCCAGAAATTGTGCTAATTAGTACTATCTCAGGATATGCCTTTTTAAGCACGTTAACATGATTTGACCCATAGGCTAACTGGAATGTAGTTTGACATGTGTTTAATGGTGGAAAAAAAAACCTCTTGACAAACAGGGAGAGGTCGTGCCTATGTCATTGGGAGCAGAGCATGGTTTCCCACAGAAAAACGTATGTGTCCGCCCGCCACATCTCAAACAAAGCAATGTGCAAGAAGTGGTGCATAACAATGAAGTTGCATCAGTAGAGTCTCGATTAATACATCAATAGCACAATGGTCATGTCATGGGGATAGGAATATTTTAACAATAGACTCTTTATTAAGCTGGTGGGAGTTGCACATAGCACGTTGGGGTCTATTTATGACAACATTAGAGAGAAGTAATGATGGTCCAAATACACCAAGAACAAATCTAGTAGAAAGCAAGCATGGGATTTGGCTTGCAGGGGAAGGATATAGATGCAAGATTTCTCTTATGATGCATGTACTACCAATATTGCAAATACAATTTTGCAAAGCACTAAGGTAGTCTTGTACTACTCTCAAGGTAAGCACATAGGGAGAGGACCAAGCTTGGAGAAACTAACAAAAGGGATGTCTATAAGCCAAGCCCAAGTGGTCCAAATAGTCAATTAGGTAACTAAAGGAACACCCTAAACTAGGCCTACTTCGAAAGAATCATACCACCCATTGGCTTTATGATGAGATGTCAGGGATGGATAATTATGGGAAGGAGGTCACGAGACGGAGGAGTGGGACTATGCAAAAGGATGCCTTACTAAGGTATGTGTTTGAACTCATTGTAGTGCACTTCGTACAATGCCATTTGGTCAAAGGGGAGGTATTTCACACTCACCGCATTGACTCAAAGAAAACACCCAAGATTGTGGGGTTATGGGAACTTTTGTAGATGATGAGCACTATTGTGGTGTCATTACGGACATCCTTAAATTTGGATTCTAAACCTTTGAGGGATTTGCTTTTGATGTCAAGTGGTTCGTGAAGCCCATAGGTATCGGGTCCTAATGTAATAATATTGCAACATCCAAGTGGGCTTAAGTAGATAGACTCTCCAAGGCTTTAGTGATCCAATCAAGAAACTCTAGTCTTGCATATGCATTGTGAACAGGTAAACTTTTAAACATATCTTTATGTGGGTTCTAATATTTAATTTAACTTCATTTGCTTCTTGAAATTTTTTTGATCTTGGAAAGTTGTGTTCAATCCGTATTTTAATGAACTAAGGCCTGATGTTATGTAGTGCAAGTTACTCCTCATGGAAAGGCCATTTTCCAAGATCCTGAGGTCAAAGTCATGGAGGAGGTGGAGGTAGCCGATGCACATCATGGAGCCACTGCAAGCGAGGCGGTGGGGACATGGAGGATGTAAATGAGGCCAATAATTCAAATGAGGAGGTGGCCATGGAGGATGCAAATGAGGCCAATAATTCAAATCAGGAGGAGACTGACGAGGAGGATGATCTACCCTCAACCCTCAAATTGAAGCATTGGGGACCCTTCTTGTAAGATCCCTCATGTCCAGCATCTTTCCTTGTAATTAAATCCCTCTTCATAAATATAAAAGATCTTGTTTCTACCAGTTTTGGCCTAGAGAGAGAAAATCTTCTAGAGAGTGGTAATTCAGTTTTTAAATATTTTTGGATGGAAAAATATCTCTTCTTATTAAAATAAGTTCCCCTGAAACAGAAGTTCAAAAAGATTTTCAAAAGGTGCATTAGAAATCAAGTATAATCTTCGAAAAATTTTAAATTAAGGTTCCTATGGACCAATAAGATTCATCCAAATGTAGGGAGGAGATAAATGGAAGAACAAAAGGAAAATCCCCCAAAAATAAGTAAATACTCACATAAGATGAAGAGTTGACTAAGGAGACAAGGTTAATAGTTAAAAAAGAGAGATATTTAGAAGAAATGATGCATTTTTGACACCTCAGTATGGGGGAGTTCCCCTCATGAAGGAGGCGCCTATTTCACATGTGTCGGAGAGTTTTAAAGTCCCAAATAATGTGATATTTTTATCTCTCCTCTTTCTTGTTTCAACTAGATCCAAAAAGTGGACTAAACTGACCCAAAAATGGTCAAAAATTGACCAAACTGATCTGGAAAATTCTAGAATTAGTTGGCTTGGTTAGAAGCTCACTTTTTCCTATAAATAGAAGCCTTCCCCTTTGTTGAAGCTTAATAGTGTTTTTGCACTGTTACCCTACTTCTCCCAAGAGCCAAAAACTGTGAATTTACTCATAATTGATTAGTTTTTGACCTTCCCTCTTCTAAAGATTGGTGGCCACTCTTGTTTCAAATAAGAGTAGATCCCTCAAACCATCAAGCCAAAGGAATGCTCTCAAATTCTCCGTGTAAGTTGGAGATTCTTCTCTTTTCTATTCATTTTATGGTTTTTTATGATTTTTGCCTTCTCTAAAATGAATATGACGTTATGCCTCATTGAAAAAAGACATTCCCCTCTCTTCTTTAGTAAATCCAACCATTCTTTATCCTAGATGAATGATTAATGGATAAAATCAAGTTTTTCATAATGTTTCCCTTTGATAAGTAGAAAATGTTTACATTAGAATGATTTAAATACTCTTGGTGAACTTCTAATTAATTTTAGAGAGTTAAAAATTGAAAAATGGTCAGCCATACAAAGGAGGTTATGGCAAAATTTTCTAAAATTATGAAAAATAGGTTTTACTTTTTTTTAATTCAAAAAGAGTAATTCCCATCATATATGTATTCTTAAAGTGTTATTTTTCATCCTAGGTATAGAAAAATGCTTACTAAAAATATTTTATTAAAAAAAAGTGTTACTTTCTTTGGAATTCAATTCTATGCATAGAAGAAAGCATATTAAAATTTTTATTTGATCATAAAATAGTGATTTTCATCATAAATGATTTTTATGCATAAATGGATGCATAAAAGAAATTCTTTTATATTAAAAGAGTGATTTTTATCATAAATGATTTGTTTGCATAAACATATGCATAAAAGATATTTTTTTATTAAAAGTGTGATTTTCATCATAAATGATTTGTATGCATAAATGTATGCATAAAAGAAATTCTTTTATATTAAAAGAGTGATTTTTATCATAAATGATTTTTATGCATAAATGGATGCATAAAAGAAATTCTTTCATATTAAAAGAGTGATTTTCATCATAAATGATTTTTATGCATAAATGGATGCATAAAAGAAATTCTTTCATATTAAAAGAGTGATTTTCATCATAAATGATTTTTATGATGATAAAAGTGTGACATTCATCTGAAATGAATTTTTATGCATAAATAGATGCATATAGAATTTTTATATTTAAATAAGGATTCTCTTTAATCCTCTGTTTGATTTTCATAAAAATTGGAAAAATGAATAAGTAGATAATTTGTGAGAGGAAATTTTACCATTTCATATTCACTAAGATGGTAATGAGAAAATTCAAATAAACTATCGAAGTCGGAGATCGAGATAAATGATTATCTTATTCCTCATAGGAATTCATGTTTAGTTTAGAAATCTGTAAGCAAATATTCAATAAATAAAATTTTAAAAAAAGAGAAATTGAAATATTACCTTTCAAGAAAAATAGTTTAGGAAGAACCTTTCCAGACGCAAACTCTAATTCAGACTATTGACCAAGACCTAATTCCTTCATCAGTTTCAATCAATGACGATGTGCCCAGTTCAGGAAAAATGCACTCAAATCACCCACCGAATCTGAAACTAAGTTAAGACTTTTGATTTTGATCTGAGAATCAAGTTAACAGAATTCGAGGAATTGTGTTTGGAGTTCAGACCTGGATCTAGAAGTATTGGGATACGGATTTAAGATTTATTCATGATATTCAAACAAAATCAAAATTGAAAACTTGCATAGAAACCCTGTTTTCTTAAAGGACTGTCTTACGCCAGAATGCTGGGAGGGAGCATTTGGCATACGTGTTTATCTAAGGGAATTTCGGTTGCACCAGCTAGTGGGGAGTGTTCAAGGGACAGCTCACGCGGCAAAAACCTACCCAGGTCTTGACCAGCCTCGGTATGGTGAAAAATGGTGTGCTTCGGTATGATGGGCGAGGGTCGACGAAGCGGTCCCTGAGTGAAGTGCCAGGACACCTAAGGAGGATCCTGGAGGGTTTTGACCAGGCGATGCATGGGCTTGCGGTGCTTAGGACACCCATGCATACGTCGTGGAATATATATATATATGTATGTTGACGCAATGATTATTGTAATTTGTTACTAGATCTCGTTGCTGACAAGCTGGTCCCAACGGAGAGTCCAGAGTGGTACTGTTTTTGTGAAATAAGGGATTAAATGAAAATTTTGAGTTATGAAATTTTTGACCATATCTATTTTGTCAATGGATTATTTTTATATTAAAGTTTTAAAGAGGAGTGTGTGCGTATCTGTTTTCTAAAGCTAAAGTTAAGAAAGGCATTCAATTATGGGTGGGTGAGTACTTGGTTGGTTCTACCTATTCCAGTGGTAGGGTGGTGGCTAACCCATGGGCCAGATGGGATTAGGCTGGAATCAGTGGAGTTTTAAAAATCAAACTGAAAAATCTTAGGATTATGCTAGGATTTGAGTAATTCCCTGATAAATTTCTCAATTGAGTGGATCAACGGCTGTGCCTGATCTCGATTAGGATAAAAGTGTTGAATTACTCAGATGATCAAATTATATCAGTGATAGTTTCCTTCTATCTGGTTTATTCAGGTGGAGGATAGTTTCCTTCTATCTAGTTTATTCAAGTGGAGGATAGTTTAGATTTGATCTCGTTAGAAATACTCGTTAAGAAAATTCAAAAAGGTGGAATCGTCCTCGCTTTTCGGACATGGGAAATTTTCCGGATTTCGGTTTTCGGAGTGACCACCAGCCTAGTCTCGTGCCCGGACATTCGTGGGCGATGCCCCGGCGAGTGAGAAACCCTGCCCCGCACATGAGGGGGCTGCTTCCGTTGTCAGCTTACCGGGAGTTCGGTGCGCGGAGGGGGCAGAGGGACCTCACAGTTGGTATCAGAGCGCTGTTGTAAATTTAAGTAACATCAGCAGAAATTGCTTAAATTTTAATAGAATTCTGAGAAAGAAATATGTTTTGCTTGTTAATACTATGTGAATGAACTTCAAAATTGAAAGACTCATAAATTGAATTGGAAATTTATAGATGGATAACCCAAACCTATTTGGAATTCCTGGACTCTCTCAGAGTCAGGATATGATAGCTTTTGCATTTGATCACCTCATCAACTCTGCTACGACCCGAATGAGCAGAGTGAGACTCGCTCGCCATTTTGAGAGTCCTTACTTTCCTGATCCTCTTGAGTAATGTTGGTATATGTGGTTCTGTGGAGGACGATGTATTAATGTCAGTACCAGTCAGCGTTAGAGGCTCAGGCAAAATATTTCCTTGGCCATGATTCTGATAAGGCTAGGGCTTGTTCAGCATGTTCAACTCTCTGATCATTCACCCAGGAACTTCAGAACTTCATGCCGATTTTTTAGGCTTCTTAGCTACTTTATCCCTAGAGATAGAATTATAGCACCTCTTTGTGTAATGAATCATGTGTAGCATGGCATTTGTAGTTTCACTTCTTTATGCAAATACGATTGAGGTAGTGATTTTGGGAGCCGTGATGCTCTATGTATATATTAAAAACTTTTGATAATAAACGATATTTTGAGAAAACAATTCCATTTTGTTTTCATGATTGTGAAAATGGTTGATGAAATTATCAGGGTAAATCTTGCTGTAAGTTGTATGATGGAATAACTATATGTTTAAAAATAAAGTTCAAAAATTAAATAATCATAAAGCTATTGTCAAAGTTAAGCTGACAAAAATCTTGTTTTGTCAGAGTCATGAGGCGCGCAGGCCATGCAAGGCAACCGGATCCTCTAACAGATGAAGACGAGGAGTTAGATCTGGATGTTCGCAAAGCCCTGCATAGATCACAGCCTGGTCCCTTCAAGGGTGAAGGGGAATAGTTAGGTGAAGTTGTAGAAAAGTGGATTGAGGCCATGGAGGAATATTTTGATGTAACTGGCTACAATGAGAGAAGCAAGATGGCTCTCGCCAGGTTAAAGATTGTGGAAACGGCCAGGGTTGCATGGAGGAATCACTGCGAGACAAACCGTCTCGATCGAAATACCCAAACTTGGACCGATCTCAAGGCTTACCTCAGAAAGAGGTTTTGTCCCCCAGGCTTTCTTGAAACTAAGATGAATGAGCTCTTGGAACTAAAGCAGGAAAATCGGACAATTGAAGAGTACCATCAGGCTTTTGCTCTTCTCCTTAAATATGCCCCTCAATTGGATGAAAAGCAGCTGATGGGCCAGGTTCATTCGGGGAATGAACGAGCCATTGGATACTTTAGTCAAGAATGCCAAACCTATCTCAATGGCCGAAGTAGTAAGAATGGCAAAGGATTTTGCCAAAGCCTTTGTAGTAAAGGTCTCGCCGAAGCCTGCACCCTCTAACTTTAAAAGATTCCAAACCCAGGGAAGTACTTCAAATTTTCCACCCCCGAAGAGGCAGCAAGGCCCGAATCAGAATCAATATGTAGGTAGATTCCGAAGTGAAGGAAGACCCTTCCCCTAGAATACTTTCTCAGGAGCCCCACCTCTTTCAAGAAATCAGAGGGATGAGCTCAGAAGTGAAAATCGATGTTTTGGATGCCAAGTTGAAAGACTGCCGACTCCTACCATGTCAAGGGGAGAGGGAAGTCAAGGACCCCGAGTTCAGAGACCAACCCTTTCATACCAGTCTAATCAAGGTCTGTCTTGCCGAAGCCAGGGAAATCCCAAAAGAACTCCAGCTCAGCCATCTGCCTCTGTCCATAGTAACCTCAGAACTCCTTCCCAGAATTGGGGCAACCAAAAGAGAAAGAGTTCCACCTTAGACTCTGTAGCAGCTAGAGCAGTCACAATTTCAGATGTAGTAGAAGAGAAAAGAGGGTAGATCTATGCTGCAATTGAAAACCAAGGGCCTAACCATCAGTTCTCAGTCATCCATACTCCAGTAGAGTATCAGGGTAAGCCTTTTAAGCTTTTGATTGATTCAGGTAGTTCTCATTCATTCATTTTCCTTGGATGCTTGCATAAGCTAGTCTTAGAACACAAATCAGGGAAACCTATGCAAGTTGAATTGGCCAGTGGAAAGATTCTTTTCACTCACCATGAGACAGATCTTATCCAGTTCAATCTAGATGGTAATGTGACTGATTGTCAGTTCAAAGTCTTACCTCTGGGAGTTTTTGAGGGGATCATTGGAATGGATTGGCTCCACAAAAATCAAGCTGACATACACTTTCACAATGGAAGTTGGAACCATTTCCTTCCATGACCTTCACGCGAACAAAGTTCAAGGAACTCGAGTTTCCGGATCCCCAGACCTTCAGTTAGTAAAAGCTCCTAGGTTACTGAAAGGACTGAGAAAGAAGCAGCAAATTTATGTTGTCAAAATGAACCCAGTAGACTCAAAGCTTAAGGCTAAAGAACCAAGGCTAAAGAACCAGAATGGTTAAATGAATTTGATGATCTATTCCCAACAGAGCTAACTGAAATGCCTCCAATTCGGGAAATAGATCATGTGATAGAATTGACCCCCGGCCAGTAGCCCAGCGCTCGTATAAAATGCAAGTTCTTGAAGCCATCAAACTCAAGGAATAGCTTAGGCAGCTGTTAGAACAAGGGTTTGTTAGACCCAGTGTTTCACCTTGGGGTGCGCCAATTCTCTTTTAGAAAAAGAAAGATGGAACGCTTAGACTCTGTGTGGACTATAGAAAAAGAAAGTTGGACTGCTTAGACTCTGTGTGGACTATAGAGGTCTAAATCAGTTTGACAGTTTAAGAATAAGTATCCTATTCCCAGTATTGATGAGCTTCTGGACAGGCTAAGTGGAGCTCAGATCTTCACAAAGATAGATCTCAAATCAAAGTATTACCAGATTAGGATTAATGAGCAAGATATCCCAAAGACAGCCACCATCAATACTCGGTATGGGCATTATGAATTCACTATCATGCCGTTTGGATTGACAAATGCCCCAGCTACATTCAATCACTTAATGCAAGACATTCTCAGAGGATACTTGGATGATTTTGTTCTTGTTTTCTTTGATGATATTCTGATTTACTCAAAGAATACAGCTGACCATGAAGCTCATGTCAGAAAAATTCTTGAGATTCTAAGGAAGCGCCAACTCTTTGCCAAAAAGAGGAAATGCACTTTCTCTGTCAACCATGTTGAGTACTTAGGCTTTCTGGTATCCAAAGATGGAATTTCTCCAGATTCCGCAAAAGCCCAAGCAGTCATAGATTGGCCTGAACCAAAGATAGTGAAAGAAGTCATAGGATTCTTGGGATTGACTGGTTGGTATAGAATTTTTATACCAAAGTATGCTCTCATAGCTTCCCCCGCCATATGACCAAATTTCCCACAGTAATGGCATTCCACATTTTGCATAGATGTTGGTTGGCCTTGCCAACAGGATTACCTCTGCCTCTCTGAGGTGTATATCCACCACGACCACCTCTAGCACCACATATAGGCTGAAAATTCTGTTGTGGTGGCCTTGTTAACAATCCTAAAATGGGATTGATCATGGTGATAGACAATGATTAATAAAGGTGGATTATACCACACTAAAAACTCCATGAGGAGAGAGAGAGAGAGAGATTGCACACTCAACACCAAGCTCTATTCTATTGCATATCACAAATGAACCATACAATGATATACGCCCTCTAGCCTTATCCCACTTTACACATCATCATCCATGTGGCACTCCCTTTTCCACTCTTTTGGTCAACACTCACACACCATTCAATATTACATCCCCCCTCTTAATCAAGGTGTTCCACAAGTCACCCATCACCCATCACCCATGTCAATGTAGCATTGCACAACCGTAATCGCTACCTCTCAACACTCCCCTTCAATGATATATTGGAGTGTCCATCAACCAAACATGTGTGCGCGTGTCTACCATCTTAGACACCAAGTCCATTTTGAGCCGACTCGCTCTCAGAGGCGGAACCATTGATTCCGATTTGAACATGGAAGTTAGGGTGGGAACCAACCCATGTGCATGCACCTCACACGTGCATTGCTCATGCACACATCACGACAACCATTTTGAGCTTCTCAGTGAGCTCGAGCAGGGAAACCCTCATACCATGGGTGGTTACAAAACAAATCCTCATTTTGACCACGCAGGCTTGGGCACGGTTATCCTCATAAATGTGGGTGAGATGATTTTACAAAACCCTTTTATGCGCTATGCAAGGACGAAAAAAATGTTCACTTCTTGCATGTGAACATGCTTTAAGTTCATTCACTTTACATGTGAATATCCTTCTTGTTTGGGATAAGTGTGTGAATCCACTCTTAACTTTAAGGATGAAACTTGATTTTTTTCATTTAGGCAAGAAAAGAAAAGAAAGGAAAAAATAATAATTTGTCTTCTCTACAATGCTGGCTCTCCAGCTATATCATTAGGAACTCAATGGAGTCTTCTTGGGCCCTTTTATTTGGCAGTTTAAGGGAGTCAAACTTTTCTCTTAAGAAGAAACGTTTTCTAATTTGAAGCTTCAAAACGGCTACTTTATTCGAATTTGAATTTGGGGGGGAAAATGGAATTTAAAATCTAGCGGATAAAACCATATCATGTAACATATCTATGGAAAGCTCTTGATGCGTAGATCACGGATCTGTAATCTCCGCTCAGATCGGAGCTTGTATGTAGAAGTTATGGAGGTCCGAAAATTGTAAAATTGTCCCCCCTCATTTTTGGGGGAAAAAGTGCACCCTTTGACCACTCTTACACCTCTCTTACAAACCAATGGTTTTTGCTTACATGGCGGGCTCCTATTTGTCAAAAAGTTAAACATTTCCATAACCTCATGGCAAATTAAAGGGCCCAAGAAGACTCCATTAAGTTCCTAATGTACGTGCCGCCATACCATACCCATGTGGCTCCTTTACTTCCGGGACCCATCTACTCTGCAACCCATCAGACTCCATCTTCTCCACCACAGTTCCCTGCACCTTTAGTTCACACCTGCCACCATAGCTGGAGCTTGAACTGCCAGGGTTGTCATTTCTCTCTACCAGCTATAGCTGCCTTGAATGGTGGCTAGTCCGTTGTCACTATTCACAGACTCCTCTCCAGGCATTTGAACATCATGATGATGAGCAGCACAGGGATGTCATTGTCCCAATGCAAGCTTTTTCTGAGTCTTGAAGCTTACTATTCTAGGTTCCTACTAGAGTTATATTTTCTACTACTATTGTTCATAGATGATTCCTTGTGAGGAGTGCAAAATATCAGTCGATACCACCTCTCCTCCTCATTTGCTGATGTGCTGCAACCATCCTTATTTGCCACCACACAGCTGAACCAAATCTATTTTTGAAGTTTCCATAGCCCCATTCCCACGGCCAATTTGAGCTCCCATAACTGTAGATTTTCCTCAACTTGTTGCCTTTCTACACACCTCCTGTTGCTTGCAATCTTTATATGCAAGATTCATTTACCGCAAGTTGTCTATGCACAAGACCTCCATATTGAGGTCCCAATAACCATCACCATTATGGCTCATAAGCTCCCAAATGAGCTTTGCTACTGCCTTTGCATAACTCCCATGAGACAAGCTCCACATGCTTGCCTATTGGCTTCTACACATGTAGCTGGATGTGTGGTTACCTTGAGCTCCCAATTGCACTCCATAATGTAGCTCCTTCTTGTTTCAGTCTCTTTGCCTCTTCTAAACCTCTCTCATTGAGGTTTCTCCCATAGCCATCATCATGGCCTTTCATGTGCTCCAATATGAGCTCCATATATAGCATGCTCTTCCTCCTTATGCATGCCAACATCTTCAAGGGTGCCTCCTCACAAGTTTCCCACAAGAACCAAGGTGTAAACCAGTGTAAAAGCTCCAAAGGCTTCCACCAAACATTGCCTATCTTCCATGAAGAAAACCATGAGCATCACTCTTTCCAATGTGCTCAACCATGGACTTCTTCCAAGCCCACAACCGCTTGTCCCTTCTTAGACAAGCATTTCACCTCCACACTTGCTCTTTGCCGACTTGCAAGAGCCATGAGATTCACTTATCCTATAAATCAACAACCCTTCTTTTTTACATTGAGCATTCTTCCATGCTCAAATACCAAATTAGAAGCAAAATCATCAAAATACCTTTACAAATATCCTTGGTAGCTTCTCCTTGATGACACCGAAGACTCCATAGTCTTCATACTTGCTGAAATCTCCATTTTCAGCTTCTTTGCTAATGAGCAAGCTCTCCATGTTACAAAACTCCCATTTGCAACTCTCTTGGATAGCTTCTATGCAGCCTCCTTGTTGCAAATCTCGTCTCAACCTTGAGAATAATAAACTGAAAATAATGCTTAATCAAAGAACTCATAACCAAGAAAAACTATACATAAATATTCACCATGATCAAGAGTCCACCCAAGCTCTGATACCATGTTAACAATCCTAAAATGGGATTGATCATGGTGAAGGCCATAGATTAAGCAACATAATTAAGCTGGATTATACCACACTAAAAACTCCATGAGAGAGAGAGAGATTGCACACTCAACACCAAGCTCTATTCTATTTCATATCACAATGAACCATACAATGATATAGGCCCTCTAGCCTTATCCCACTTTACACATCATCATCCATGTGGCACTCCCTTTCCACTCTTTTGGTCAACACTCACACACCATTCAATATCACATGTGGCACTCCCTTTCCACTCTTTTGGTCAACACTCACACACCATTCAATATTACATGTGGCATTCTTATCTCACCCCTCTCGGGTGCTTTCCCACATACACACAACACCACAATTACATCTTTCAATAGACCTATCCTGCCATCCGCAACCATTACCTCAAACATGTGATGCAAATCTCCCCCTGCCTCCCCTCTAAATCCCCTTTGTTAATAGAAAGCTTGATTTCTACCATTATCATCATGGCTAGTAGATGCATCATGAAACGAGTCACTGAGTTTGATTTCCTCAACAAGCAAAAGTGAAACCAACTCATCAAAATCTGGTAAACCTGTACTCCAAATAGAGATAGATGTATCAAAAGACTTGTACTCCTTGCCACCAAGACCACGCAAGGCAATGTCTACCAAATCATCATCAAGCATGGGGGCATTGATGATGCCAATGCATCTGCATACTTCTTTATCTCTTGTACATAATCATCATCAGGCATGGGGGCATTGATTGTTGCCAATGCATCTGCATACTTCTTTATCTCTTGTACATAATCATGGATGCTCCTTCCTTTCCGCTTCACATTATGAATTTGTTGTCTCAACTAAGACGTACAAGCACTAGTGTCTGTATCAAACACCTTTACCAATGTATCCCATGCATCCTTGGGATTCTCAGCATCATGTATATGTATGAGTATAGCATCCGAGATACATATAGACAAGTAATGCAAGACTTTGTATGCTCTCTATGACCATTGGTTATGAGCTACAACCTGTTGTTGTGTAGGTTATCGGGGTAGTTCGGCTTTGGCTCCGCACCTGTAAAACAAGGTTCCAAAACCCTTTTCCTTTCAGAAAGCTTTTAATCCTGTACTTCCATGCCTGGAAGTTCTTCCTATTCAACTTTTCACCCACAATCTATACTGGGTTGTCTGACATATTTACTCAATGATGCAAATGCACCTTCCACACATGCCCAAATCTGTAAACGAGTCTTCCTCAGCTCAACCACACTCTAATAAGTGTTCCAAATACTCCAAAGTACTCAACAAAACTTCACTATTGATGTAGAAAATCAAACTTATTGCATCCAAATTGAAAATCAACGAACTTCACTGTTGATGCAGAAAATCAAAGTGATTGCATCCAAATTGAACTGGCATACATAGTCCAAAGTACCCTATTTTGGCTCGCTTTCCAAGGCTTCAAATTGTAATGTAGTGGTTCAAGAAAGTGTGGATAACTTGCATTGACACCTAAACAAGCTCAATGTTTCATATCAACACCAACCAAGGTGCATACATACAAAATTTATCAAATCCCCTTCTCTATTTTGAGAAAAACCAGTATTAATCTCACTCTAATTTTTTTAATCCTTGTCCAAATTGAGAGCCTAGGCATTCATTATCTTAGCAATGATGTGTACTAACTCCGTGTAAAAGGAATGAGTCTAATTGTGAATAACGAGTGAGTAATTAGTCGATTAATCACTCACTGTCTCACTAATCACTATTAACAACTCTACTAATCCTTCATTAATCAGCTCAAATCTTCATGTTGCTCAAGGTTGAACTTACAAAGACCTTCTCCACTTCAATATATACCCAATTGCTAAGCTTCCCATGCATTCATATCATCCATTTGGCATCAAAAGAACTCAACATTATGAACTATTTGCAAAGAATGCACTCCTCAGGCCTGTAGAATTCAATGTCACCTGCTTGTAGGGGTTTTTGGAGAGTTTGTACACACAAATGATTGCTCATAAGCCTTATCAATGACCTAAGGTAGGTTGCCAACAAGTTAATGCATTGATTTGATGCAAAAACCTTCACAAATCACTTCAATTTGAGCATATACTCACACTGTTTTGGAGGAGGTTTCAAAACTGGATTTTTTCTCTTATTTTAATGCATCAATCTTGTTCCAGATTTACTCAAGGGTTTGCACATGAGCTCCCAATACATTAATCCTTGTCATATACATGTTCCTTTGCCATATTGCATCCATTTGCACAATACATCACTGCTTTCAAGCTCCAATAACCAGAATTTTCTTTTGCTTTGGGCAACCCTGATTTGCCTTGTTTGTGCTTGAATCACCTACAATCCACTCAAGGGTGTTTAGCTTTGCTTACCTGTGGTCCTTAGCTCTCAGATTTGTTGAGTATTTTTGTGCTCCAAGCTTCATAGCTCCAATGGTTTTCTTCACAGCTTCTTCTCCCTCTTCTCACTCTCACTCATAAACCCTAATTAGAGAGCACCAAGCTCTAACACCATGATGAAAAATAGATCAAGAGAGAGGGAGCACACACAGAAGAGAAAACCCTAATGTATATTGTAAACCCTAATGTATATTGCAAACCCTAACCATAGAGGGAATCCATCTCCCTTCTCACACTGCATAAAGCCATCATCCATAATCTACAACACACTACTTGTCACTACTTGTGTTGTGTCCACACACAGCTAACGCTAGCTAATGTCCACACGCTATGACAAGCTGGACGCGGCCATTTATGTCTCACACATGTTACTACCTAACATGCCAGCACATAGTGCAACTGGCATAAGCTAACATGGAGCTTGAATCTCAACAGGTATTATCGTCGGTTAACAGAGTCGGTAATAGCGTTGATATTCAAGTCCGTATTCAAACTGCATTTTCGACTTTAATATCGAGTTTTTTACCGACTTGAATGTCGACTTCTATACCGAGTGTGCTATCGACTCTAACACCGACTCTGATACACAGAAGACAATAACACCGACACTCTAATATCGACTTTTATACCGAGTCTGTTTTACCAACTCTAATACCAAGCTAAATAGCGACTCTATGAACTGGATATTTTTTGGGCAGTGAGGGAGGATGGCCCCAGGGGGGGACCATCCTCCCTCACTGCCCACACTTTATCCAAGAACGGCTTCAGCCATCTAAGTGCATGTAAATATTTGGAACATATTAAAAATACACTTATTGGAGACAAACACAAAAGCATTGTATTGATCATCAATATTTACATTGAGTTTGGGATACCAAAAAGAAAGGGTTTTAGCCCTTAGGCATACAAAATGGGGCCGACAAGATGACGTGGATGACACTAATCTTCCTCCTCATCACTAGCATCCTTCTCTTGCTGATCTCCCATGTCTTGCCCTTCCTCCCACGCATCTTCTTCCTGGTTGTCTTCATCAGAAGTGATTTTAGTGGCTTCCAAGGGCTCGAGTATATCCTCCTACAAAACAAAATCAAGCTAAGACTTGAAAGGAAGAACAAGAGACTACATCGATGACATCGTAAAGAGAAAGCGATAGAGAAAGAGACTCTGTACCTCCTCATCACGATTGAGGAGCTTGGTGATGAGGCACTTTATGCCCTTCCTCCTCTCTCACGAGGAGTGGCCTCATGCCCAATATACTCAAACTACAAGATACACACAGAAAGATATTAATACATGTTATTATGCCATGTAAAAAAAACTTAGCATACAAGTTGAAAATACTTACAAAATCCTCGTTAAAGATTTCCCAACCACCACTACCAAGGTGAGAAGAGGAGCCCGCCTCTAACTGCGCTTTTGTCGCATCAAGTTGTTGCTTCCATTTTTTGGGCTCATGTCTAAACTCCTTCTTGATAATCTTCCACTCTTCTTTGTCTAGCCAATTCAGCCTCCCTTTTCCCTCCCTATAAGCATCACAAGCCTCGGATCAATGATAGCTCATGAAATCCCTCATTCTTTTGTTCATTCCCAAATTAGATTTATAGAACTCTAATCTACACAATTTTCTAAATTCAAAAGAGTAAACAATAAGAAGAGTTTAATTAATCACTTAGTTAATCTTTCTAGGATTAAGAAAGGTTGGAATGTAAATAAGAGAAGGGGGTGGTCTTTTTATCAAAGGCATAGCATTTGAATTTAATTCCACATCTACATAAAAATTAAGAAAACCATAGATTTTTCATTAAACAAGTAAGAAAAATAGCTTACATGGAGCTTATAAGCTCTCCTTGGGCTTGAGGGATTGAGGGTTCTACTATTTTTTGAAGAAATAGTGGCCACTAATTCACTTTCGAGAGGATTAGGCCAAAAATAATTGAATTATGAAAAACTTCAATGTAGATGGCTCAGGACAGGAGTAGAGTAATAGTGCATAAAACACCATTAATCTTTTACAAAGAAGGAGGCTTCTATTAATAGGAAAAAGTGAGCCTCTAACCAAGCAAACTGATTCTAGAATTTTCTAGATGAGTCTGGTCAATTTTTAATCATTTTTGGGTCAGTTCAGCTTACTTTCTGGATCTAGTTTTGAAACAAGAGGAAGGAGAGATGAAAATATCTTATTATTTTGAGTTTAAAACTCATCCACACATGTGAAATAGGCACCTCCTTAAAGAGCCCCCTTCTCCTTACCAAGGTGTCAACAATGTATCATTATATCCAAAATATCTCATTTTTTAGTAATATTCATAGTTTTTTACTAATAAACCTTGTACTCAATCAACTCTTCATCTTATGTGAGCATTTACTCATTTTTGAGTATTTTTCTTTTATAAATTGGATTTATCTCCTCCCCACACTTGGATTGATCCTATTGGCCCATAGGAACCTTAATTCGATCATAACCCAAAAATTTTTGAAAATCTGGACCCTTAGGCTAAGGTCCTTTATACCTATTTTCAATTTATTCCAGTTCTTTTTGAATTTCTGTTTCAAGGGAAACCATTTTAGACACTAGGAAGATTTTTACATACAAAAATATCTCAATTTTGGATTACCTCCCTCTAGACATTTTCGCTCTCTAGGCCAAAACAGGATAAAACAGGATCTTTCTTTTATTTCAGAGAGGGGAATAATTATAAGATTATAAGGGGAGGTTCTTACACTTGTACACCTCAAAAGTTGGAGAGAGGAATCTTACATCCTACCCCACTTAAAAAACGCGAGATGTCCTCATCTCGCAGCTAGAGGACAACTCTTTCCCTTAAGATCCAACTCATTTTGGGGTTCCTTATAGTCTGGTGAACCCAACAAAATCCTGGGATAAAGATCCCTTATATAGAACTCATCATCAGATAACAATTCTTTCAGATCATATCATTCATATCCTTAACACAATAATGGTCCATTAGACCAAAATTTTATCTGAACATTTCTCCATGGGAATCTCAATTATACAGGTTTTTAATTTGTCATCCCTTAACTTGATCCACTTGGTCAAGTGTTAACAGTAGCAATTTGTCAGCACAATCCACTAATCTTATAGTGATTTTCTGAAGTCATTATCGTCATACCAGTTACGAACATCATCATAGGGACTTGTCCCATTCATCCTCATTGTGTTTTTACTCAGCTTATCGCTTTTCAACCAAAATTTAGGAATCATCATTTTTTCAATCAAAATCCAAATCAACTCATCAGTTCTCAACCAGAGTTTTAAAATCATATCAACCACATTCAAATTCATCAACTAGATAACATTTTTGCTTATAATTTCAAGGTCTTAGATTTACTCGTATATACTGCCAGTAAAGAGCTACAGCTATACCCTCGGTATATACGGGTAGTCACGGTCCTTGGAATTATAAGGTAAATACTATCATGTCTAGGCCTCAAGCAAGTTAGGGATTCCATGCATTTATGGTACTTCCATCTGAAGACCCAATTACTAATTTATGAATTTCAGTCTGAATATCAATTTGTGTGAATTTCATCACATTTTCAACTTTTTACTATTACTTCATAAATTTTTGACATTTTTGGTTTCTCGATTGATCCACTTTAGCCAATTCGCTCTGATACCAGTTGAAAGATCCATGTCCTCCCTACGTAACAAATTCAGGGGTGCTAGCAATGGAAGTAGCACTTCTTGCACAGGGCAGGGTCCCTCACTCGGGGCCTCACCCACGGATATTCAGACAAGAGACTAATCCATCGGTTCTTCCAAAACCGAATCTGGAAAAACTTCGCTCGCCCGAAAAGCACGGGCGATTCCTCCAGGAAAAATTTACTCTAACATAGTCAAGAGCCTTAACTAACAGAACCGATCTGACGGAACCCGTAAGTCCCATAGTCAAATCAAGGAAAAGACTTGCACTTGGATCATAGACCCCAGCGCTTTTATCCTCATGGAGAGGCACAGCCGTTGATTCTTTTCCATAGACCAATGTTTATCCGGGATTTACTTCATCTATCGTACCATAACAGAGTTGAGTCTTATTTTAGGGATCCATCAGTCCAGCCTAACCCCATCCACAGTCCCGTGGGTTAGCAACCCGCCCAACCACTGTAGTGATGGGATCCATTTAAGAATTTGGTTAGGTTTTATCTCGGGTACTAGGGAAAAGAGTTCCCAGGCCCCCTAGCCGAATATTCATGCAAACTTAAAACTAGTCACACCACTTACACACCCAATATGAAATTGCCTTTTTCACAGAATCAGCTGTGTTTAAAACAATCATTTAATGACACCATAGTGTCACTGATCATAACAACTCTTACTCCTTGTTCCAATATCTTCCCCGCCGACGCACGTGTGGGTTTCTTTGGCGACCCAGAGCCCGAGCACCGTATGGTCAGCACCCTATAAGATCCTTCGCATGTCACCTAACGCTTCACTCATAGGCCGCTTCCTTGGTCCCTCATCCATCGCGACCTTGCTACGCAAGACGTCCTCCGTTGACTCTCCATCAGCTATTGCAACTTTATCAGTTAGGTCTTGAGGACCTCTTCAACAAGACGATCAAAATGCTTTCCTAGCATTCTTGACATAAAATAGTTATTTAAAAACAGGTCATAAATACAATTTCTATAACGAACTCTCGTCTTTCCACATTGTTCCACATAAATCCACATTATTTAATCTACATCCATTTCATATGGATTCCCATTCTCAACCAATCACATCATTTTCCATCTCATCGCATCTTTCCTCATTTATCCTCATCAGATCTCATCCACTTGCATCTACCCATATCCACATCACATTCATTCACATCTCATCCATTCATATCTACCTCGATCCACATCACATCACATCACATCCATTTCACCTCACATCTCATTCATTCACATCTATCTTGATTCACATCCCATCACATCTCATCCATTCACATCACATCTCATTCATTCACATCTTTCCTGTTTCACATCACATATCATCCATTCACATCACATCTCATTCATTCACATCTTTCCCGTTTCACATCACATATCATCCATTCACATCTATCCCAATTTACATGACATCACCTCACATCCATTTCACATCACATCTCATTCATTCATACCTCGATTCACATCACATCACATCTCATCCATTCACATCCCATATCATTCATTCACATCTCGACTCACATGACATCATATCACATCTATTCACATCATATCTCATTCATCCCATCCACATTACATCACATCCACATCATGTCTCATTCATCTCATTCATCCACATCCATCCAATCGTTTGTATGTACGACTACCCACATCTATCCATGCATTCATATCTACCACTTCACATCCACATCTCTTTACATCACACACATTCTTTCACATACACATACACATCCATTATTTCACATACACATCCACATCCATTCTTTCACATACATCCACATCCATTCTTTCACATACATATCCACATCCATTCTTTCACATACATCCACATCCATTCTTTCCAATACACATCCACATCCATTCTTCACATACACATTCACATCCATTCTTTCACATGCATATCCACATCCATTCTTCTCATACACATCCACATCCATTCTTCACATACACATTCACATCCATTCTTCTCATACACATTCACATTCATTTTCATCACATACACATCCACATCCATTTTCATCACATACACATCCACATCCATTCTTCACATACACATTCACATCCATTTTCATCACATACACATCCACATCCATTCATTCACATCTATCTGATTCACATGACATCTCATCACATCTATTCATATCACATTTATTCACATCACATCTCATCCCTCCATTCTGGCATAAGACAGTCCTTTAGGGAAATAGGTTTTCTATGCAAGTTTTCAGTTTGATTTTCTTTTGAATACAAGAGTATTTCTTGAATTAGAATCCCCAAACCTCCTTGATCGAAATTTTGAATTTCATACCAGAATTCCTCGAATTCTATAACCTTGATCCACAGATCAATATTCGAAGGGTGTCAAACTTAGTTTCACATTTGGCGAGAGATTTAAGTGTATTTTCTAAACTCGTCACGCCTTCTTTCCTCGAAACTGACGAAAGAGTTTGGTTAATTATTCATTTATCAAATACTCATAGAATTTAAACATAGAATTAAGAGAACTCTAATCTTGATATAAAAATTCTTTATGCATCTATTTATGCATAAAAATCAACCTCAATGGGAATAACACTTTTTTTAAAAATCCTTTTATGCATCTATTTATGCATAAAAAATCAATTTTTATAAGAATAACGCTTTTATAATAAAAAACTCCTTTATGCATAAAAATGAAATTTAATAAGAATAACAGTTTTGTAATAAAAAAATTTCCTTTATGCATCTTTCTATGCATAAAAATTAAATTTAATAAGAATAACACTTTCATAATAAAACAAATTCCTTTATGCATCTTTCTATGCATAAAAATCAGATTTAATAAGAATAACACTTTGGTAATAAAACAAATTCCTTTATGCATCTTTCTATGCATAAAAATCAAATTTAATAAGAATAACACTTTTGTAATAAAAAAAATCCCTTTATGCATCTTTCTATGCATAAAAATCAAATTTAATAATAATAACACTTATGTAATTAAAAAATTTCTTTATGCATCTTTCTATGCATAAAAATCAAATTTAATAAGAATATCAGTGATATCCATGCATATTCATAGGTGAATATGTACATGGAGTAATTAGAATATTTTTTTTAGATGCAAAAATGGTGGGAATTACTCTTTTGGAATAACATAAAAACAAACTTTCTTTTCCACAAAATTCTGGAAAATTTTGCCATAACCTCCTTTGTATGGCTGACCATTTCTCATTTTTATCATTCTTTATTTAACTTAAATTAACCTAAATTAGATTTATAGAACTCTAATCTACACAATTTTCTAAATTTAAAAGAGTAAACAATAAGAAGAGTTTAATTAATCACTTAATTAATCTTTCTAGGAAGAGTAAACAATAAGAAGAGTTTAATTAATCACTTAGTTAATCTTTCTAGGATTAAGAAAGGTTGGAATGTAAATAAGAGAAGGGGGTGGCCTTTTTATCAAAGGCATAGCATTTGAATTTAATTCAACATCTGCAAAACATAAAAATTAAGAAAACCATAGATTGTTCATTAAACAAGTAAGAAAATTAGCTTACATGGAGCTTGTAAGCTCTCCTTTGGCTTGAGGGATAGAGGGTTCTACTATTGTTTGAAGCAATAGTGGCCACCAATTCACTTTGGAGAGGATTAGGTCAAAAACAATTGAATTATTAAAAAATTCAATGTAGATGGCTCAGGACAGGAGTAGAGTAACAGTGCATAAAACACCATTAAGCTTTTACAAAGGGGGAGGCTTCTATTTATAGGAAAAAGTGAGCCTCTAACCAAGCAAACTGATTCTAAAATTTTCCAGATCAGTTTGGTCAATTTTTGACCATTTTTGGGTCAGTTCAGCTTACCTTTTGGATCAGTTCAGCTTACCATTTTTGGGTCAGTTCAGCTTACCTTTTGGATCTAGTTTTGAAACAGGAGGGAGGAGAGATGAAAATATCTTATTATTTTGAGTTTAGAAATCCTCCACACATGTGAAATAGGCACCTCCTTGAAGATCCCCCTTCTCCTTACCGAGGTGTCAAGAATGTATCATTATACCCAAAATATCTCTTTTTTTTAGTAATATTCATAGTTTTTTACTAATAAACCTTGTACTCAGTCAACTCTTTATATTATGTGAGCATTTACTCATTTTTTGGGTATTTTTCTTTTATAAATTGGACTTATCTCCTCCCCACACTTTGATTGATCCTATTGGCCCATAGGAACCTTAATTTGACCACCATAACACAAAAATTTCTGAAAAATCTGGACCCTTAGGCGAAGGTCTTTTATACCTATTTTCAATTTATTCCAATTGCACATTGGAAAGTTGTTTTTGAATTTTTGTTTCAAGGGAAACTATTTTAGACACTAGGAGGATTTTTATATCAAAAAATATCTCAATTTTGGATTATCTCCCTCTAGACATTTTCTCTCTCTAGGCCAAAACAGGGTAAAACAGGATCTTTCTTTTATTTCAGAAGGGGAATATTTATAAGATCAAAAGCTGGAGGGATGAATCTTACATCCTACCCCACTTAAAAAACGCGAGATGTCCTCATCTCGCAGCTGGAGGACAACTTTTTCCCTTAAGATCCAACTCATTCTGGGGTTTCTTATAGTCTGGTGAACCCAACAAAATCCTAGGATAAAGATCCCTTATATAGAACTCATCATCAGATAACAATTCTTTTAGATCATATCATTTATATCCTTAATACAATAATGGTCCATTAGACCAAAATTTTTATTTGAACATTCCTCCATGGGAATTTCAATTATATAGGTTTTTAATTTGTCATCCCTTAACTTGATCCACTGGGTCAAGTGTTAATAGTAGCAATTTGTCAGCACAATCCACTAATCTTATAGTGATTTTCTGAAGTCATTATCGTCATACGAGTTACAAACATCAAAATTCAGGGACTCGTCCCATTCATCCTCATTGTGTTTTTACTCAGCTTATCGCTTTTCAACCAAAATTCAGGAATCATCATTTTTTTCAATCAAAATCCAAATCAACTCACCAGTTCTCAACCAGAGTTTTAAAATCATATCAACCACATTTGAATTCATCAACTGGATAACATTTTTTCTTATAATTTAAAGGTCTTAGATTTACTCGTATATATACTGCCAGTAAAGAGCTGCAGCTATACCCTCGGTATATACGGGTAGTCACGGTCCTTGGAATTATAAGGTAAATACTATCATGTCTAGGCCTCAAGCAAGTCAGGGATTCCATGCAATTACGGTACTTCCATCTAAAGACCCAATTAATAATTTATGAATTTCAATCTCAATATCAATTTGTATGAATTTCATCACACATTTCTAACTTTTTACTGTTACTTCATAAATTTTTGACATTTTTGGTTTCTCGATTGATCAACTTCAGCCAATTTGCTCTGATACTAGCTGAAAGATCCTTGTCCCCTCTTCGCAACGATTTTAGGGGTACTAGCAGCACTTCTTGCGCGGGGCAGGGTCCCTCACTCGGGGCCTCACCCACAGATATTCAGACAAGAGACTAATCCATCGGTTTTTCCAAAACCAAACCCGAAAAAACATCCCTTGCTTGAAAAGCACGGGCAATTCCTCCAAGATAAATTTCCTCTAATGTAGTCAAGAGCCTTAACTAACAGAACTGATCTGACTGAACACATAAGTCCCATAGTCAAATCAAGGAAAAGACTTGTAAGATTCCTCCCCCACCCCCTTTTTGATGTCTAGTATCTTTCCCTGTAATCAATCCCTCTTCAGAAATATAAAGACCTTGTTTCTATCTGTTTTAGCCTAGAGAGAGAAAAATATTCTAGAGAGAGAATATTCAGATTTTGAATATTTTTGGATAGAAAAATATCTCTTCTAATTCAGATGAGTTCCCCTGAAACAGAAATTCAAAAAGAATTTTCCAATGTGCAATTGGAATTAATTGAAAATAGCTATAAAGAACCTTAGCCTATGGGTCTAGATTTTCAGAAATCTTTAGACTATGGTCCAATTAAGGTTCCTATGGACCAATAGCATCAATCCATGTGTAGGGAGGAGATAAATCCAACTTGTAAAAAGAAAATACCCAAAAATGAGTAAATGCTCACATGAGGTGAAGAGTTGAAAATGTACAAGGTTTATTAGTAAAAAAACTATGAGCAATATTAAAAGTATGACATATGTAAGGAAGAGGAGTTCTTTAAAGGAGGTGCATATTTCACATAAGATGAAGAGTTGAAAATGTACAAGGTTTATTAGTAAAAAATTATGAGCAATATTAAAAGTATGACATATGTAAGGAAGAGGAGTTCTTTAAAGGAGGTGCATATTTCACATAAGATGAAGAGTTAAAAATGTACAAGGTTTATTAATAAAAAATTATGAGCAATATTAAAAGTATGACATAAGTAAGGAAGGGGAGTTCTTTAAAGGAGGTGCATATTTCACATAAGATGAAGAGTTGAAAATGTACAAGGTTTATTAGTAAAAAACTATGAGCAATATTAAAAATATGACATATGTAAGGAAGGGGAGTTCTTTAAAAGAGGTGCATATTTCACATGCTTGAATGAGTTTTAAACTCATAAAATTTGAGATATTTCATCTCTCCTCTCTCCTCATTCAAGTCTAGTTCCAAAAAGTTAGCTTAACTGACCTAAAAATGGTCAAATATTGACCAAACTGATTTAGAAAATTCTAGAATCAGTTTGTTTGGTTAGGAGCTCAATTTTTCCTATAAATAGAAGCCTCCCCCTTGTTGAAAAATAGTTAGTGTTTATGCATCGTTACTCTACTCCACCTAAGCCAAGAATTGTGAATTCATTTAATAATTCACTAGTTTTTGGAGCTTCCCTCTTTCTTCAATCCCCATTAGTGGCTCCATCAACATACTTAACCAATTGATTGGTTGGGGGCCTCTACCGTGAACAAAGAATCAAGCAAGTTGTAAGGTAATTAGTGAATATTCATCTTTCTATAATTTCTCAATGTTTCTCTCTTCTCAACCCCTCTCAAGCTTGAGAAGTTTAATTGGTATGGTTTTTTTTAAATGCTATTGAAGTTTGAATAGTAGTGAAGAGTTACATAATTTAATAAATGCTATTGAAGTTAATTTTCATTTATGTTTAAATTATAATGATTCTTATGTAAATTCTCTCTCTCACTCAAGAAATGGTCATACTCATGACCCATTCTCAATCCAAATCAAGCTTTTCATAAAACTTTTCCTTAACCCAAGATAAAGCTATGCTTGAGGCCAAATTAATGGCTTTTTCTTATGCTTTTAGTTTATGTATATTGATGATTCAATCCATTATGGATTGAGGATCCAATTAGAGAATCATTTTAATTATTTCCTTAATGATAAGCTTTATCCCTTAGAAAAATTGAGATTTATCAGTCATAGCAGCGGAGCTATGGCAAAATTTTTATAAAAATTATACATAAAAAATTTTCATTCAAAGCATAAAAAGAGGACTTCCTACCATATTCTAGGAATCATCATCCTAGATTAATTGAAATAATTTCATTATAATCATGGAGAAATTAAATTTTAATATTATGCATAAAGGATAAATTTTTATATCAAAAGTGTTATTTTTACCATTTTTATTTTCATGCATAGAAGTATGCATAATGGATAAATTTTTATATCAAAAGTGTTACTTTTATCATTTTTATTTCATACATAAAAGTATGCATAAAAGAAAATTTTTATATCAAAAGTGTTACTTTTATCATTTTTAATTTTCATGCATAGAAGTATGCATAAAGGAAAATTTTTATATCAAAAGTGTTACTTTTATCATTTTTAATTTTCATGCATAGAAGTATGCATAAAGGAAAAAATTTTATATCAAAAGTGTTACTTTTATCATATTGGATTTCATGCATATAGGTATGCATAAAAGATATTCTTTTTATACTAAAAGTATGATTTTTCTCATAAATGGATTTTATGCTTAACTTAGATGCATAAGAGAAATTCTTTTATTCTAAAAGTATAATTCCCTACCAAATTGAAATCATGCATAAGAAGATGCATAAAAGATTGATTTTAATTTCGAAAGTGTTAGTCTCCTTAAATGGAATTTATGTATAAATAAATGTGTAGAGAAATCTTATATCAAATAAAAGAATTCTCTTTTTTTTAAAAAAAAAAAGATATGAAATGTGATAAGATGTGATAAGAGGTGTATGAGATGTGATAAGAATTGATAAGATGCGTATGGAAAGTGATAGGATGTGATAAGAGGTGTGATAAGAGGTGATAAGATGCTTATGAAATAAGTTAGGATGTGATAAGATGAATTAAGATGTGTATGGGGGGATGAGGTAAAAAGTGTATGTGATAGGATAAGATGTATATGGGTTGTGATAGGGCGAGAATGGATGTGATGTAAAAGATTAGATGTGAAAGTATATGGGGTTATATAAATGGGAATGTGAAAATGGATGTATGTATGTGAATGTGGATGTAGATGTGGATGTATAGATGTGAATGTGGATGTGGATGTATGTATGTATGTGGATGTATAGATGTGAATGGGAATGGGGATGTGGATGTATGTGAATGTGAATGTAGATGTGGATGTATGTGAATGTGAATGTAGATGTGAATGTGGAATGTGGATGTATAGATGTGGATGTATGGGAATGTGGATGTGGATGTATGTGAATGTGAATGTAGATGTGGATGTATAGATGTGAATGTGGAATGTGGATGTGGATGTATGTATGTATGTGGATGTAGATGTGGATATATGGATGTGTAAGTATGAATGTGGATATGGGATGTGGATGTATAAATGAGGATGTGAAAATGGAGATAAGTATGTAGATGTGGATGTATGGATGTGAATGTGGATGTGGATGTGGATGTATGGATGTGGATATGGATGTGAATATATGATATGTGATGTGAAGGAATCTGAAGTGAAGAGATGGAAAAGGAGGTGATTGGATGAGTACACATATACATGGAATGTGGAATAAGTAATGTGGATTAATGAGGGATAATGTGGAAAAATGAGAGTTAATATAGAAACTGTATTTGTAAACTGTTTGTAAATGCTGTTTGTAAATGGCTGTTTTATGTCAAGAATGCTGGGGAAGCATTTTGACCGTCTTGTGATTAAGGTCGTGGAGACCTAACTGATAAAGTTGCAACTGCTGACGGAGAGTCAATGGAGGACGTCTCGCGTAGCAAGGTCGGCCGAGGTCTTGACCAGCCTCGGTTCGATTAAAATGGTGAGCTTCCGGTACGGTGGATGAGGGACCAAGGAAGCGGCCTATGAGTGAAGCGCTAGGTCACCTGCGAAGGATCCTAGAGGGTGCTGACCATACGGTGCTCGGGCTCTGGGTCGCCCAGGATACCCACGCGTGCGTCGAGGAAGATATTGGAACAAGGAGTAAGAGTTGTTTTCTGGAACCGGGCATGGATCTGGTTGACTGACCTTGCTGGTCCTCAACGGATGAGTCCATGGCTCTTTTATATGGATCTGTTGGTTGATCTTGCTGATCTTCAACGAGAGTCCATCTTGATAAGTGATTATATTGTTGAGTATTATGGGCTAGGAACTATTGAAACGGCCCCTGTGTGGACAGGTGGTGAGCGTTCTAGTTGCCAATGATGCCATAGATACTCTGATGAAGGAATGATGGGAAATTATGAATCAACTGGATAATTTGGGAGATTGTGATCAGTGGTACTATGGTTTCATTAAAGGATTGTTTTAAAGTTAGCTGATGCTAAGAAAAAGGCAATTTTCATATTGGGTGTGTAAGTGGTGTGGCTAGTTTTATGTTTGCATGAAATTCCGGCTAGGGGGCCTTGGAACTCTTTTCCTTGGTACCCGGGACAAAACCTAACCAAATTCCAAATTGGATCCCATCACTACAGTGGTTGGGCGGTTGGCTAACCCATGGGATCGGATGGGGTTAGGCTGGACTGATGGATCCGTAAATCGAGACTCAATTTCTGTTATTACGATAGATAAAGTAAATCCCGGATAGTAATTGTTCTATGGATAGGAATCAACGGCTGTGCCTCCTTGGTGGGGAAAAAAGCGTTGATCCCAATGATCCAAGTGCAAGTTTCTTCCTTGATCTGACCAAGTATCTTTATAGATGCAGTCGGATCTGTTTGATCAGTAAGAGTTTTGACTACGTTAGAGTAAAAATTATCCTGGTGGAATCGCCGTGCTTTCCGGATAAGGGAAGTTTTTTCCGGGTTCGGTTTTGGAAAAACCGACGGATTAGTCTCTTGTCCGGATATCCGTGGACGAGGCCCCGAATGTGGAACTCCTGTCCCGTGCGAGAAGTGCTACTTCCGCTGCTAGTACCCGAATCCGTTGCTCGGTGGGAACAGGGGGATCTCACAGTTGGTATCAGAGCATTTGGTTAATAAAGATCAATTGAGAAGACAAATAGGTCAGAAATTTATCAAGAAACACAAAAAGGTTGTAATTGTGTGATATAATTCATACAATTTGATATTCAAACTGAAATTCGTAATTTGGTAATTGGGTCTTCAGATGGAAGTACCACAATTATATAGAATCCTTGACTTGCTTGAGGCCTAGACATGATGGTATTTACCTTATAATTCCAAGGGCCGTGACTATCTGTATATACCGAGAGTATAACTGCAGCTCTTTACTGACAGTATATACGAGTAAATCTAAGACTTGAAATTATAAGCGTTAATGCTATCCAAATGATGAATTTGAATGTGGTTGATATGATTTTTAATTCTATTTGGGAACTGATGAATTGATTGGGATTCTGATTGAAAAATGATGATTTTTGAAATTTAGTTGAAATATAATAACCTGAGCAAAACCGCAATGAGGATGAATGGGACGAGTCCCTGTAATGATAAATGATGATAATGATTTCAGCAAATCACTATGAGATTAGTGGATTGTGCTGTCAAATTGCTACTGTTAACACTTGACCGTTAGATCAAGTTAAGGGATGACAAATTGAGAACTTACTTGACTGAAATTCCCGTGGAGGAATGCTCAGAAGGAAATTTTTTGGTCTAATGAACCTTTATCATGTTAAAGATATGAATGATATGATCTGAATGAATTGTTATTTAATGATGAGTTCTAAGGGATATTTATCCCAGTATTCTGTTGGGTTGACCAGAATATAAGGAACCCCAGAATAAAATTGGATCTTAAGAAAAAAGAGTTGTCCTCTACTTTATGAGATGAGGACATCTCGCACTTTTAAGTGGGGTAGAATGTAAGATTCTCCCCCAGCCTTCGAGGTATACAGGAATAAGAATCTCCCTTTCTGATCTTATAATTATTCCCTCTCTAAAATAAAAGAAAGTTTCTGTTTAAAAAAGGAATACCCTTTTCCTAAAATACTTCTCAGGAGTCACGCCTATTTTAAGGATAGAACAATGAGTTTAGAAGTGAGAATCGGTGTTTTGGATACCAAGGTTTTGGTTTTCATTCGAGTATGGCCCAAAAGAAGTTCTTTATCTCTTGGGGAGTATAAGAAGTTATCCCCCAGATATTGTGATCCTTATATCTGAATTCAATGAAAGTAGGTGACTTAACCTACAAGTTTCTTTTATCTCCTCATCTCAGAATTCTTAATGCCTTCTATAGAAAAATGTGTCAAACCAAATCATGGAAAGACGGTAAAACTTCAGTGGCAAGTTACCGTTGGCTTCTAGGTTACGCTAGCTCCTTCCTTTATATAAGTCGTAACTTTTACTTGCCGCTCACAGTAATCTTACTCCCATCAATCTCCTTTCTTTCTTAATCTCCTTCATGGCTTGGCAACAAGAATTAGTTTTATCCATGATGATTTCTCACCTTCAAGACGCAAGGGAGTCTGTGAAGAAAGATTTTATAGAGCAGTATGAGCGCTCACTTTTCCCTCACTTGGGAACTTCTGTAGCGCAGACAAAATGGCGGACCTATCAAGACATAACTAGGGTAACACCCTGGGGTCAGCAGCACTTTCGTAACAATGTCCGCTTGGCCATGGTTATTGAAGCTTTGGGTTTGGGTCCCCGATACTACTGCGTCATGAGATCAAGGCATCCTGGGTTTTCTGAGCGGGTCTTCTTACTGGCGTGTTTTCTTCCTCATGAGAAGATATGCCTTTACCCCGTTTTTGGCTTGCCTCTCAGAGGTCCTTTTCTTAGAACACCTCATACCACTGAGATAGGCGCAGCAATAACCCACAGAATCATTCCCATAGATGAGTTACCTTATACTTGTGCAGCTTGTGAGGACTGCTTTTGTGACCATATGATGGACGGGCTTATGGAAGTGTAAAGAGTTCCTCTATCTTTACTGTATAAGTTCCGAGAATGGATAAAGTTTAAATCTTGTTCGTATTTTGAATCTTGCTCTCTTTAAGACTTATCTTGGTGGTTAATCTTGATTAAAATTTTTCTCTAAGTCTCATATTCGTGCATCTTGCGAAATAATCCCAGTTTGCGAGATGAGGACATCTCACATTTTTTTAAGTGGGGTAGAATGTAAGATTCCTCCCCCACCCCCTTTTTGATGTCTAGTATCTTTCCCTGTAATCAATCCCTCTTCAGAAATATAAAGACCTTGTTTCTATCTGTTTTAGCCTAGAGAGAGAAAAATATTCTAGAGAGAGAATATTCAGATTTTGAATATTTTTGGATAGAAAAATATCTCTTCTAATTCAGATGAGTTCCCCTGAAACAGAAATTCAAAAAGAATTTTCCAATGTGCAATTGGAATTAATTGAAAATAGCTATAAAGAACCTTAGCCTATGGGTCTAGATTTTCAGAAATCTTTAGACTATGGTCCAATTAAGGTTCCTATGGACCAATAGCATCAATCCATGTGTAGGGAGGAGATAAATCCAACTTGTAAAAAGAAAATACCCAAAAATGAGTAAATGCTCACATGAGGTGAAGAGTTGAAAATGTACAAGGTTTATTAGTAAAAAAACTATGAGCAATATTAAAAGTATGACATATGTAAGGAAGAGGAGTTCTTTAAAGGAGGTGCATATTTCACATAAGATGAAGATTTGAAAATGTACAAGGTTTATTAGTAAAAAATTATGAGCAATATTAAAAGTATGACATATGTAAGGAAGAGGAGTTCTTTAAAGGAGGTGCATATTTCACATAAGATGAAGAGTTAAAAATGTACAAGGTTTATTAATAAAAAATTATGAGCAATATTAAAAGTATGACATAAGTAAGGAAGGGGAGTTCTTTAAAGGAGGTGCATATTTCACATAAGATGAAGAGTTGAAAATGTACAAGGTTTATTAGTAAAAAACTATGAGCAATATTAAAAATATGACATATGTAAGGAAGGGGAGTTCTTTAAAAGAGGTGCATATTTCACATGCTTGAATGAGTTTTAAACTCATAAAATTTGAGATATTTCATCTCTCCTCTCTCCTCATTCAAGTCTAGTTCCAAAAAGTTAGCTTAACTGACCTAAAAATGGTCAAATATTGACCAAACTGATTTAGAAAATTCTAGAATCAGTTTGTTTGGTTAGGAGCTCAATTTTTCCTATAAATAGAAGCCTCCCCCTTGTTGAAAAATAGTTAGTGTTTATGCATCGTTACTCTACTCCACCTAAGCCAAGAATTGTGAATTCATTTAATAATTCACTAGTTTTTGGAGCTTCCCTCTTTCTTCAATCCCCATTAGTGGCTCCATCAACATACTTAACCAATTGATTGGTTGGGGGCCTCTACCGTGAACAAAGAATCAAGCAAGTTGTAAGGTAATTAGTGAATATTCATCTTTCTATAATTTCTCAATGTTTCTCTCTTCTCAACCCCTCTCAAGCTTGAGAAGTTTAATTGGTATGGTTTTTTTTAAATGCTATTGAAGTTTGAATAGTAGTGAAGAGTTACATAATTTAATAAATGCTATTGAAGTTAATTTTCATTTATGTTTAAATTATAATGATTCTTATGTAAATTCTCTCTCTCACTCAAGAAATGGTCATACTCATGACCCATTCTCAATCCAAATCAAGCTTTTCATAAAACTTTTCCTTAACCCAAGATAAAGCTATGCTTGAGGCCAAATTAATGGCTTTTTCTTATGCTTTTAGTTTATGTATATTGATGATTCAATCCATTATGGATTGAGGATCCAATTAGAGAATCATTTTAATTATTTCCTTAATGATAAGCTTTATCCCTTAGAAAAATTGAGATTTATCAGTCATAGCAGCGGAGCTATGGCAAAATTTTTATAAAAATTATACATAAAAAATTTTCATTCAAAGCATAAAAAGAGGACTTCCTACCATATTCTAGGAATCATCATCCTAGATTAATTGAAAGAATTTCATTATAATCATGGAGAAATTAAATTTTAATATTATGCATAAAGGATAAATTTTTATATCAAAAGTGTTATTTTTACCATTTTTATTTTCATGCATAGAAGTATGCATAATGGATAAATTTTTATATCAAAAGTGTTACTTTTATCATTTTTATTTCATACATAAAAGTATGCATAAAAGAAAATTTTTATATCAAAAGTGTTACTTTTATCATTTTTAATTTTCATGCATAGAAGTATGCATAAAGGAAAATTTTTATATCAAAAGTGTTACTTTTATCATTTTTAATTTTCATGCATAGAAGTATGCATAAAGGAAAAAATTTTATATCAAAAGTGTTACTTTTATCATATTGGATTTCATGCATATAGGTATGCATAAAAGATATTCTTTTTATACTAAAAGTATGATTTTTCTCATAAATGGATTTTATGCTTAACTTAGATGCATAAGAGAAATTCTTTTATTCTAAAAGTATAATTCCCTACCAAATTGAAATCATGCATAAGAAGATGCATAAAAGATTGATTTTAATTTCGAAAGTGTTAGTCTCCTTAAATGGAATTTATGTATAAATAAATGTGTAGAGAAATCTTATATCAAATAAAAGAATTCTCTTTTTTTTTTTTTTAAAAAGATATGAAATGTGATAAGATGTGATAAGAGGTGTATGAGATGTGATAAGAATTGATAAGATGCGTATGGAAAGTGATAGGATGTGATAAGAGGTGTGATAAGAGGTGATAAGATGCTTATGAAATAAGTTAGGATGTGATAAGATGAATTAAGATGTGTATGGGGGGATGAGGTAAAAAGTGTATGTGATAGGATAAGATGTATATGGGTTGTGATAGGGCGAGAATGGATGTGATGTAAAAGATTAGATGTGAAAGTATATGGGGTTATATAAATGGGAATGTGAAAATGGATGTATGTATGTGAATGTGGATGTAGATGTGGATGTATAGATGTGAATGTGGATGTGGATGTATGTATGTATGTGGATGTATAGATGTGAATGGGAATGGGGATGTGGATGTATGTGAATGTGAATGTAGATGTGGATGTATGTGAATGTGAATGTAGATGTGAATGTGGAATGTGGATGTATAGATGTGGATGTATGGGAATGTGGATGTGGATGTATGTGAATGTGAATGTAGATGTGGATGTATAGATGTGAATGTGGAATGTGGATGTGGATGTATGTATGTATGTGGATGTAGATGTGGATATATGGATGTGTAAGTATGAATGTGGATATGGGATGTGGATGTATAAATGAGGATGTGAAAATGGAGATAAGTATGTAGATGTGGATGTATGGATGTGAATGTGGATGTGGATGTGGATGTATGGATGTGGATATGGATGTGAATATATGATATGTGATGTGAAGGAATCTGAAGTGAAGAGATGGAAAAGGAGGTGATTGGATGAGTACACATATACATGGAATGTGGAATAAGTAATGTGGATTAATGAGGGATAATGTGGAAAAATGAGAGTTAATATAGAAACTGTATTTGTAAACTGTTTGTAAATGCTGTTTGTAAATGGCTGTTTTATGTCAAGAATGCTGGGGAAGCATTTTGACCGTCTTGTGATTAAGGTCGTGGAGACCTAACTGATAAAGTTGCAACTGCTGACGGAGAGTCAATGGAGGACGTCTCGCGTAGCAAGGTCGGCCGAGGTCTTGACCAGCCTCGGTTCGATTAAAATGGTGAGCTTCCGGTACGGTGGATGAGGGACCAAGGAAGCGGCCTATGAGTGAAGCGCTAGGTCACCTGCGAAGGATCCTAGAGGGTGCTGACCATACGGTGCTCGGGCTCTGGGTCGCCCAGGATACCCACGCGTGCGTCGAGGAAGATATTGGAACAAGGAGTAAGAGTTGTTTTCTGGAACCGGGCATGGATCTGGTTGACTGACCTTGCTGGTCCTCAACGGATGAGTCCATGGCTCTTTTATATGGATCTGTTGGTTGATCTTGCTGATCTTCAACGAGAGTCCATCTTGATAAGTGATTATATTGTTGAGTATTATGGGCTAGGAACTATTGAAACGGCCCCTGTGTGGACAGGTGGTGAGCGTTCTAGTTGCCAATGATGCCATAGATACTCTGATGAAGGAATGATGGGAAATTATGAATCAACTGGATAATTTGGGAGATTGTGATCAGTGGTACTATGGTTTCATTAAAGGATTGTTTTAAAGTTAGCTGATGCTAAGAAAAAGGCAATTTTCATATTGGGTGTGTAAGTGGTGTGGCTAGTTTTATGTTTGCATGAAATTCCGGCTAGGGGGCCTTGGAACTCTTTTCCTTGGTACCCGGGACAAAACCTAACCAAATTCCAAATTGGATCCCATCACTACAGTGGTTGGGCGGTTGGCTAACCCATGGGATCGGATGGGGTTAGGCTGGACTGATGGATCCGTAAATCGAGACTCAATTTCTGTTATTACGATAGATAAAGTAAATCCCGGATAGTAATTGTTCTATGGATAGGAATCAACGGCTGTGCCTCCTTGGTGGGGAAAAAAGCGTTGATCCCAATGATCCAAGTGCAAGTTTCTTCCTTGATCTGACCAAGTATCTTTATAGATGCAGTCGGATCTGTTTGATCAGTAAGAGTTTTGACTACGTTAGAGTAAAAATTATCCTGGTGGAATCGCCGTGCTTTCCGGATAAGGGAAGTTTTTTCCGGGTTCGGTTTTGGAAAAACCGACGGATTAGTCTCTTGTCCGGATATCCGTGGACGAGGCCCCGAATGTGGAACTCCTGTCCCGTGCGAGAAGTGCTACTTCCGCTGCTAGTACCCGAATCCGTTGCTCGGTGGGAACAGGGGGATCTCACAAGACTTGCACTTGGATCATAGAGACCAATGCTTTTTTCCTCATTGAGAGGCATAGCCGTTGATTCTTTTCCATAGACCAATTTTTATCCGGGATTTACTTCATCTATTATACCATAACAGAATTGAGTCTCATTTTAGGGATCCATCAGTCTAGCCTAACCCCATCCAGCAGTCCCGTGGGTTAGCAACCAACCCAACCGCTGTAGTGATGGGATCCATTTAAGAATTTGGTTAGGTTTTGTCCCGAGTACCAGGGAAAAGAGTTCCCAGGCCCCCTAGCCGAATATTCATGCAAACTTAAAACTAGTCACACCACTTACACACTCAATATGAAATTGCCTTTTTCATAGAATCAGTTGTCTTTAAAATAATCATTTAATGACACCATAGTGTCACTAATCATAATCCTCCAAAATATCTGATTGAATCCTAATTTCCAATCATTCCTTCATCGCTGTACCTATGGCATCATTGGCAACCAAAACGCTCACCACCTGTCCACTCAAGGGCCTTTTCGATAGTTCCTAGCTCATAGTACCTGCAATATAATCACTTATAAAAATCAAAATGGAATCTCCGTTGAAGATTAGCAAGATCAACCAACAGGTCCATATAAAAGAGCCATGGACTCATCCGTTGAGGACCAACAAGGTCAATCAACCAGATCCATGCCCGAATTTAGAAAACAACTCTTACTCCTTATTCCAATAACTTCCCCGCCGACGCACGTGTGGGTTTCTTCGGTGACCCCGAGCCCGAGCACTATATGGTCAGCACCCTGTAGGATCCTTTGCATGTCACCTAACGCTTCACTCATAGGCCACTTCCTTGGTCCCTCATCCACCGTACCGGAAGCTCACCATTGGTCACGACCTCGGTTGACCTTGCTATGCGAGACGTCCTTCGTTGACTCTCTGTCAGCTGTTGCAACTTTATCAGTTAGGTCTCGAGGACCTCTTCAAAAAATGGTCAACATGCTTCCCCGTATTCTTGACATAAAACAGTCATTTAAAAGCAAGTCATAAATTAAATTTCTATAACGAACTCTCGTCTTTCCACATTGTTCCACATAAATCCACATTATTTAATCCACATCCATTTCATATGTATTCCCAGTCTCAACCAATCACATCATTTTCCATCTCATCACATCTTTCCACATAAATCCACATCCATTTCATATGTATTCCCAGTCTCAACCAATCATATCATTTTCCATCTCATCACATCTTTCCTTATTTATCCTCATCAGATCTCATCCACTCGCATCTACCCATATCCACATCACATTCATTCACATCTGATCAATTCATATCTACCCCGATCCACATCACATCCATTTCACCTCACATCTCATTCATTCACATCTATCTTGATTCACATCCCATCACATCTCATCCATTCACATCACATCTCATTCATTCACATCTATCTTGATTCACATCCCATCATATCTCGTCCATTCACATCACATCTCATCCATTCACATCACATCTCATCCATTCACATCACATCTCATTTATTCATTCACATCTATCCCGTTTCACATCACATCACATTCATTCATATCACATATCATCCATTCATATCTATCCCAATTTACATCACATCACCTCACATCCATTTCACATCACATCTCATTCATTCATATCCCGATTCACATCACATCACATCTCATCCATTCACATCCCATATCATTCATTCACATCCCGATTCACATGACATCACATCACATCTATCCACATCATATCTCATTCATCCTATCCACATTACATCACATCCACATCATGTCTCATTCATATACATCTCATCTCATTCATCCACATCCATCCAATAGTTAATATGTACGACTACCTTCATCTATCCATGCATTCATATCTATCACTTCACATCCACATATATTTATGTCGCATCACATCTCTTTACATCACATCACATTCTTTCACATACACATCCACATCCATTCTTTCACATACACATCCACATCCATTCTTTCACATACACATTCACTTCCATTCTTTCACATACACATCCGCATCCATTCTTCACATACACATCCGCATCCATTCTTCACATACACATCCACATCCATTCTTCTCATACACATTCACATCCATTTTCAGGAGAGATCTCCACAGGTCAAAGTTTATCCGTCTCCATACGAAGGAACTCTGTGTTTCTGGTTTGAAGAAATAAAAAGCAAGGTGAGGATAGAGAGCAGCCTGCGCAACAGCAACAATAGCCTAAAACGGAAATCTTGAGCATGTAGCTTCGTCCGCGTACGTCGAAGCTAGGGTTTCGTCTACAGGCTGATCTCCCAGAACTGTTTGGCTATGGCGGACTACTGGCGCTACTCTGACATGATGGCTCCTGGACAAATCCATGCGAAACGCCCGAGAAGCGGATTACGATGAGCTCCCTTTACCTGGAGCAGCCAGTTATGGTTGTGGAGAGGTTCGTTATGAAGAAGCGGATTACGATGAGCTCCCTTTACCTGGAGCAGCCAGTTATGGTCGTGGAGAGGTTCGTTATGATGAACGAGATGGGCGCATGCCATGGAGAGATCCGGAACCCCTCGATTTCGGTACCGACTACAAAGTGGCATATGCTTCAAGTGGTATGACTGGTGCAGATGTATTGGGTCTCTCTGGCGGCCCTCTCATGGGCATGAGTGTACTGGGGGGTGCAGGGGTTGGTAACATGGGTGTGTCTGGTCCGGAGGATCCTAGCATGATGGGACAGGGTGGCAGGTTGCTGGGTCTGGATACCAGCATGATGAAGGGTGTCAATGTTGGTGTAAATGGAGGGAGATCTGATTACCTTCCAAGGCAAGATAGTCAAGGAGCACGATTAAGGGGCCCTGGTCTTCTGCCACCAGATGTTCCACCAGATGCAACACCTTCCTTATTTATTAAAGGGCTTCCATCTGACTGCTCTCGGGTCGCAGGGAAGCAGCTCATGTTTTTCGCCCTTTCCTTGGGTTTAAGGAAGTTCGCCTTGTGCACAAAGAGTCAAGGCGGCTGGGAGGAGATACGTTTGTCTTGTGCTTTGTAGAATTTACAGATTCGAGATGTGCTGCTATTGCATTGGAGGCTTTGCAAGGTATGCATCAGAATCCCTCTTGGAAATTGATGAGCTGGGTGATGATTACACAAATGAATGATGTTAGAAGCCTAAAGTGTAGCCCTGTGAGGCTCACAATGCAGGCTGTTAAGGGTAAACATGCTTGGATCTAGGGTGAGAATAAACATTGAACTCTGTCTTCAGGATTTGATCCTAAGAGTTTACTTGACATCAGAATGGTCTATGAGTGGCAAGCTAGTAGGGTATGAAACACATGAATAGCGTGTTCTGAACGAGTTCGGAATGTTTTGATGCTTTCCAAGGATGCTTCTATTGGTGTACAGAATGGTCGATGAGCGGCAAGATAAGTGCAGGTGTTGTAAGAGCCTCTTTGATAGGTATGATTCTCATATTAAATCCTCAAGAAAAGGTATGTCAATTGTTTCTTCTCGCGGCAAGATAAGTGCAGGTGTTGTAAGAGCCTCTTTGATAGGTATGATTCTCATATTAAATCCTCAAGAAAAGGTATGTCAATTGTTTCTTCTCGTGCGTGGAGGATACTCAAATCTCACTTTTCAGATGAGGAGCTGATGTTGAGATATCGAGCTCTAGTGAGGCGGTGGACACTGATGACCCGCCTGGGGGATAGGCCCCACACTTACACCACTGGCATGGTTGGTGAGATCTTGGGTGATATGCGGCCAGTGGGATGACAGGCTGTGTGACAGCCACTCTAGAGACTGGCATAGTTATAGCGCCAGCTCATTTAGTCGGGTTCACACTATAGAGAACCCGTGTATGTATTTGGTTGAGTACCTTTCATATTGTGTGTACTCTTATTCTTGTATATGGTGTGTTGAGTGTTGAGTAGAGAAGAGAAGATTTTCAGCCTCTCACCTTGTGTGTTCTCTATTAGGGTTTTGTGAGTGTGTGTGTGTGCTTGCAAGAGCTCAAGCTCTCTTCCCCCCTGCATCTTTTCATGGTATCAGAGCCTGGTTCATGCTAAGGGCTGAGCTGCAAGCAAGAGAACCACAGGAAGCGGTACGAGGGTAAGAGCTTCAACTACTCTTCCCTATTGTGTTGGTGACTACACCCTTTTCGGGAGCTCTACGGGAGGCACCAGCAAACGATCTCCGATTGAGGAGCTTTCTTCGCGGGAGTGAAGCTAAAGGGCAACTATACAGTCCTACGGACTAAATTTTCTGGGCCGAAAACGCGTTTCGGGCGCGTCTGGACCTCCGTTTTTCAGAAAGCAGGCGATTTTGAGCACTGCGGGTAAGTCATTGATTCTCTGCAGAACTCTGTTTTAAGTACTGCAAGAAGACAGATTGACTGTGCAGACACTGTGGGTGCTGCAAAGAGGTCTACAGTTGCCATTGGGTGTATGTATGTGCATTGAGGTCACTGGTTGTGACATTTGAGTACTGCAGTACCGCTGTGCAGAAAATACAGCATTTGTGCAGAAAAAAACCAGAGTGCAGTTTCTGGTAAAATTGTGTGTTTGGCAAGATGTCTAATGATGGCATAACACAGATTGTGGCTGAGAAGCTGGACAAGAATAACTTCCATTCTTGGAGGTTCAGGTTGACGAATTTCCTGATGGGAAAAGGCTATTGGGACTACATAGAAGGTGAGCATGAAGAGGCACCGGAGATACCGGATATAAATCCGACTGCTGCAGATGTGAAAGAGTTTAAAGACTGGAATCAAGGAGCCAGGAAAGTAATGTATTGGCTTTCCATTAGTATACAGGACACCATGATTGGGCACATTTAGGATGCCAAGTCCCCCAAGGAGGCGTGGGACACCTTGGTAAAGCTTTATGAAACAAATACCAAGGCACGTAAGATACAGTTGAAGAATGAACTTCATACTGTGGAGAAAAAGAGCATGTCTGTGAATGACTATGCACTGAAGATAAAGGGCATTGTGGAATCCCTTGCATCTATTGGTGTGTCAGTAGATGATGATGACAAGGTGGAAGTCTGTCTACGTGGTCTCGGGCCACAATACAAGGCGTTTAAGACGTCTATTCAGACTCGGGAAAACATTCCCAACTTTACAGATTTGGTGTCTATGCTGATTATCGAAGAGAAGAACTTGGGTGAAGACCAACAGTCTTCACAAAGCAAAAACAGTTCAGAGCAACAGGCCTTCTACACGAGTTCAGGAAGAGGACGAGGTAGAGGAGGCCGTGGACGCGGTCAAGGAGGTGGCCGAACAGGTAATCAGAATTATGGCCAGCAGCAGCAGCAACAACAACAGTCCCAGAATCAACAACAACAACAACACGCAGGTGGAAGAGGCAAATTTAGAGGCAGGGGGAGTCAAAGAGGCCGTGGAAATTGGCAAAGGCAATATAATGATACACGTGAATGCTATTATTGTGGTAAGCCTGGACATGTGCAGTCAGAATGTTATAAGAAGCAGGCTGACATGCAAAATGGAAAAGTGCAGCAAAACAACTATGCATCCTCAGGCAGAAATAATGAGGATAATGAAAGGTTGTTTATTATGCAGCATGTTGTGAATGCCATGTCTGAAAATGTTGATGCAGCACAAAAAGATAATGTATGGTATGTGGATTCAGGCGCTTCGAACCACATGACAAGTCATGGGGAGTGGTTCAAGGAGATGAAAAACCCGGAAAGACCAGGTTTTGTGGAAACAGGGGATGACACTGCTCATCCAATTGCCCACGTTGGAGATGTGCCATTATCTATGCAGGATGGCAAAGTGAAGTACCTTGCAGATGTACTTCATGTACCGAACATAACAAAGAATCTGGTTTCAGTTGGCCAGATGATTGAGCAGGGTTTACAGGTTCGGTTTAACCCTGATGGGTGTTATGTTGAAGATTTCAAAGACAAGTGCAGGTTGGTTGCAAAAGGCAACAGAGTGGGCAGAATGTTTACGTTGGATGTAGACATGCCTGAAATGAGTGCTGCGATGTTTGCAAATGGTTCAGGAGTTGTTGCAGACATAGACATATGGCATAAAAGAATTGGACATGTAAATGTGCCGAGATTGAAGTCTATGCAGACAAAAGGAATTGTGACAGGGCTGCCAAAATTTAAAGTGAAAGGTATGCAGAAAATATGTGAAGCATGCTAATTTGGGAAGCAAACAAAGCATGTGTTTCCACGTAACAGATATGTGAGCAGAAATGCACTAGATGTTGTGCATTCAGATGTATGGGGTCCTACGAAGACCGTGTCTATGGGAGGCTGCAGGTACTATGTCACTTTCATTGATGACCACACAAGGAAAGTGTGGGTATATTTCATGAAAGAGAAGAGTGAGGTGTTCACTCACTTTCAGAATTTCAGAGTTTTGGTTGAAAAGCAAACAAGAAAATATGTCAAGTGCCTAAGGTCAGATGGAGGGGGAGAGTACTTCTCCAATGAGTTCTCTGAATATTTGAAGAAGAATGGTATTCGGAGACAGTATACATGCAGATACACTCCACAGCAAAATGGAGTTGCTGAGCGGAAAAACAGGCACATTGCTGAGATTGCGCGAGCATTGATGGAAGAGAAGAATATGCCGCATTGCTATTGGGCTGAGGCTGTTTCTACAGCAGTATACATCATGAACAGGACTCCAACTGCAGCCATACATGATGTAACTCCAGAGGAGATGTTTACAGGCAGAAAACCAGATTTGTCTCATCTGAAAGTCTTTGGATGCATTGCATATGTGCATGTGCCAGATGAGCTGAGAACTAAGCTGGACCCAAAAGCTGAAAAATGTGTGTTTATTGGATATTCCCTTGAGCAAAAGGGATACAGGTGTTATAACCCTACTACACGTGAGTTGAGGGTAAGCAGGGATGTTGTCTTTGATGAGATGAGCAGCTGGTATGCTGCTGAAAAAGAAGCTGTTGGGGCTGATGTGAGTGGAAGTGTGGTTGCACAGAATGCAGGTCAGCAATCACAGTCTTTGAGTGGACCAGGAGAGTCCTCATCTAGTGGGTCTGTTGATAGACCATGGAGTGGCAGGCTGCGTCATAATACCAGCCCTGCAAATGTGATTAGTACATCACGTAAAGGAAAAGAGAAAGTGGTTGAGCCCCTTGGTATGCCTGACATTTCTGCAGGGCATTCTCATGTTGATGGAGAGTCTAGTGCCTCAGATATGAGCCTTGATGAGGAGCTTGGGATCCCAGCTATGAGAACACCTGGTGTAAAGAAGGCTATGGAGGCCATGAATGAAAAGCTGCGAAGATCAGGGAGAGTGAAGAACCCTGTGCAGAGATTTACATATGATGGTTATGTGGCACATCACTATGCATATATGGCAAAAGTTGTGCAGGTTGTAGAGCCCACATGCATTGATGAGGCTGTTGGAAATGTGTGTTGGGAGAAAGCTATGGATGAGGAGATGGATGCACTATAAGGAAATGAGACTTGGGATTTAGTGCAATTGCCTGAAGGCAAGAAAGCCATTGGATGCAAGTGGGTGTACAAAGTTAAACATAATAGTGATGGAAGCATAAACAGGTACAAGGCTAGGTTGGTAGCCAAAGGATATGCGCAGACATATGGGATTGATTATGAGGAAACTTTCAGCCCAGTTGCCAAGATGGCAACGGTGAGAGTTGTGATAGCAGTGGCTGCGTCAAAGAAATGGTCTTTACATCAGATGGATGTAAAGAATGAATTCTTGCATGGAGATTTGCAAGAAGAGGTGTATATGTTGCAGCCACCTGGATATGAGGATGTGGGTCACCCCGAGCATGTTTGCAGGTTGAAGAAAGCCTTGTATGGCTTAAAGCAAGCACCAAGAGCATGGTCTGACAAGATTTCTGAATATCTTGTCACTATTGGCTTTCATGTAGCCAATGCAGATTTCTCATTGTATGTGAGACATGGTGATAGAGGGGTTGTGCTTGTTGTCATCTATGTAGATGACTTGATCATTACGGGGGACCATGATGCAGAGATCTTTGATGTAAAGATCTTGCTTAGACAGAAGTTCGAGATGAAGGATCTGGGGGAGCTCAGATATTTCTTGGGCATTGAGGTGATTAGGTCACCACATGGTATTGGATTACTGCAGAGACAGTATGGCTTGGACATGTTGTCCAAGTATGGTATGACAGGCTGTAAGCCTATTTTTGTGCCATTGGATCAGAATGGCAAGTTGAGTGCAGATTCAGGAGAGATCTTGGAGGATCCTACTATGTACAGGAGCATAGTAGGAAGTTTGATCTACATGACGATCACCAGACCAGATTTGAGCTATGCTGTTGGGTTGGTGAGTCAGTTTATGCAGGTTCCACGGAAACCGCATTTGGATGCTGTGAGACGCATACTGAGGTATGTGAGGTCTACTTTGCATTGTGGACTATTCTATGAGACTGGGACAGAGATATGTGTACATGGGTACACAGATGCTGATTGGGCTGGTAGTATCTCAGACAGAAGATCTACCAGTGGATTCATGTTTTCTTTGGGGAGTGCTGCTGTGACTTGGAGCAGCAAGAAGCAGCCTACGGTTGCTCTATCGAGTACAGAGGCCGAGTATAGAGGAGCTGCTATGGCAGCATGTGAGGTAGCTTGGTTGAGAAAGCTACTTGCAGATTTGGGTCTATCAGTGGATACACAAGTTGTCATTTTCTGTGACAACATTAGCAGTATACAGTTGGCCAGGAACCCAGTCTTTCATGCTCGTACGAAGCACATAGAGGTCCACTACCACTTCGTCAGAGAGAAGGTTGTTGAGATATCGAGCTCTAGTGAGGCGGTGGACACTGATGACCCGCCTGGGGGATAGGCCCCACACTTACACCACTGGCATGGTTGGTGAGATCTTGGGTGATATGCGGCCAGTGGGATGACAGGCTGTGTGACAGCCACTCTAGAGACTGGCATAGTTATAGTGCCAGCTCATTTAGTCGGGTTCACATTATAGAGAACCCGTGTATGTATTGGTTGAGTACCTTTCATATTGTGTGTACTCTTATCTTGTATATGGTGTGTTGAGTGTTGAGTAGAGAAGAAGAAGATTTTCAGCCTCTCACCTTGTGTGTTCTCTATTAGGGTTTTGTGAGTGTGTGTGTGTGTTTGCAAGAGCTCAAGCTCTCTTCCCCCCTGCATCTTTTCATGGTATCAGAGCCTGGTTCGTGCTAAGGGCTGAGCTGCAAGCAAGAGAACCACAGGAAGCGGTACGAGGGTAAGAGCTTCAACTACTCTTCCCTATTGTGTTGGTGACTACACCCTTATCGGGAGCTCTACGGGAGGCACCGACAAACGATCTCCGATTGAGGAGCTTTCTTCGCGGGAGTGAAGCTATAGGGCAACTATACAGTCCTACGGACTGCAATTTTCGGGCCGAAAACGCGTTTCGGGCGCGTCTGGACCTCCGTTTTTCAGAAAGCAGGTGATTTCAAGCACTGCGGGTAAGTCATCGATTCTCTGCAGAACTCTGTTTTAAGAACTGCAGGAAGACAGATTGACTGTGCAGACACTGTGGGTGCTGCAAGAGGTCTACAGTTGCCATTGGGTGTATGTATGCAGATTGAAGTCACTGGTTGTGACATTTGAGTACTACAGTACCGCTGTGCAGAAAATACTACAGGTTGTGCAGAAAAAAACCAGAGTGCAGTTTCTGGTGAAATTGTGTATTTGGCAAGATGTCAAATGATGGGATAACTCAGATTGTGGCTGAGAAGCTGGATAAGAATAACTTCCATGCTTGGAGGTTCAGATTAACGAATTTCCTGATGGGAAAAGGTTATTGGGACTACATAGAAGGTGAGCATGAAGAGGCACCGGAGATACCGGATATAAATCCGACTGCTGCAGATGTGAAAGAGTTTAAAGATTGGAACCAAGGAGCCAGGAAAGTAATGTATTGGCTTTCCATTAGTATACAGGACACCATGATTGGGCACATTCAGGATGCCAAGTCCCCCAAGGAGGCGTGGGACACCTTGGTAAAGCTGTATGAAACAAATACCAAGGCACGTAAGATACAGTTGAAGAATGAACTTCATACTGTGGAGAAAAAGAGCATGTCTGTGAATGACTATGCGCTGAAGATAAAGGGTATTGTGGAATCCCTTGCATCTATTGGTGTGTCAGTAGATGATGATGACAAGGTGGAAGTCTGTCTACGTGGTCTCGGGCCACAATACAAGGCGTTCAAGACGTCCATTCAGACTCGGGAAAACATTCCCAACTTTACAGATTTGGTGTCTATGCTGATTATCGAAGAGAAGAGCTTGGGTGAAGACCAACAGTCTTCACAAAGTAAAAACAGTTCAGAGCAACAGGCCTTCTACACGAGTTCAGGAAGAGGACGAGGTAGAGGAGGCCGTGGACGCGGTCAAGGAGGTGGCCGAACAGGTAATCAGAATTATGGTCAGCAGCAGCAACAACAACAGTCCCAGAATCAACAACAACAACAACAACACGCAGGTGGAAGAGGAAAATTCAGAGGCAGGGGGAGTCAAAGAGGCCGTGGAAATTGGCAAAGGCAATATAATGATGCACGTGAATGCTATTATTGTGGTAAGCCTAGACATGTGCAGTCAGAATGTTATAAGAAGCAGGCTGACATGCAAAATGGGAAAGTGCAGCAAAACAACTATGCATCCTCAAGCAGAAATAATGAGGATAATGAGAGGTTGTTTGTTATGCAGCATGTTGTGAATGCCATGTCTGAAAATGTTGATGCAGCACAAAAGGATAATGTATGGTATGTGGATTCAGGTGCTTCGAACCACATGACGAGTCATGGGGAGTGGTTCAAGGAGATGAAAAACCCGGAAAGACCAGGTTTTGTGGAAACAGGGGATGACACTGCTCATCCAATTGCCCACGTTGGAGATGTGCCATTGTCTATGCAGGATGGCAAAGTGAAGTACCTTGCAGATGTACTTCATGTACCGAACATAACAAAGAATCTGGTTTCAGTTGGCCAGATGATTGAGCAGGGTTTGCAGGTTCGGTTTAACCCTGATGGGTGTTATGTTGAAGATTTCAAAGACAAGTGCAGGTTGGTTGCAAAAGGCAACAGAGTGGGCAGAATGTTTACGTTGGATGTAGACATGCCTGAAATGAGTGCTGCAATGTTTGCAAATGGTTCAGGAGTTGTTGCAGACACAGACATATGGCATAAAAGGATTGGTCATGTGAATGTGCAGAGATTGAAGTCTATGCAGACAAAAGGAATTGTGACAGGGCTGCCAAAATTTAAAGTGGAAGGTATGCAGAAAATATGTGAAGCATGCCAATTTGGGAAGCAAACAAAGCATGTGTTCCCACGAAACAGATATGTGAGCAGAAATGCACTAGATGTTGTGCATTCAGATGTATGGGGTCCTACGAAGACCGTGTCTATGGGAGGCTGCAGGTACTATGTCACTTTCATTGATGACCACACAAGGAAAGTGTGGGTATATTTCATGAAGGAGAAGAGTGAGGTGTTCACTCACTTTCAGAATTTCAGATTTTTGGTTGAAAAGCAAACAGGAAAATATGTCAAGTGCCTAAGGTCAGATGGAGGGGGAGAGTACTTCTCAAATGAGTTTTCTGAATTCTTGAAGAAGAATGGTATTCGGAGACAGTTCACATGCAGATACACTCCGCAGCAAAATGGAGTTGCTGAGCGGAAAAACAGGCACATTGCTGAGATTGCGCGAGCATTGATGGAAGAGAAGAATATGCCGCATAGCTATTGGGCTGAGGCTGTTTCTACAGCAGTATACATCATGAACAGGACTCCAACTGCAGCCATACATGATGTAACTCCAGAGGAGAGGTTTACTGGCAGAAAACCAGATTTGTCTCATCTGAAAGTTTTTGGATGCATTGCATATGTGCATGTGCCAGATGAGCTGAGAACTAAGCTGGATCCGAAAGCTGAAAAATGTGTGTTTATTGGATACTCCCTTGAGCAAAAGGGATACAGGTGTTATAACCCTACTACACGTGAGTTGAGGGTAAGCAGGGATGTTGTGTTTGATGAGATGAGCAGCTGGTATGCTGCTGAAAAAGAAGCTGTTGGGGCTGATGTGAGTGGAAGTGTGGTTGCACAGAATGCAGGTCAGCAATCACAGTCTTTGAGTGGACCAGGAGAGTCCTCATCTAGTGGGTCTGTTGATAGACCATGGAGTGGCAGGCTGCGTCATAATACCAGTCCTGCAAATGTGGTTAGTACATCACATAAAGGAAAAGAGAAAGTGGTTGAGCCCCTTGGTATGCCTGACATTTCTGCAGGACATTCTCATGTTGGTGGAGAGTCTAGTGGCTCGGATATGAGCCTTGATGAGGAGCTTGGGATCCCAGCTATGAGAACACCTGGTGTAAAGAAGGCTATGGAAGCCATGAATGAAAAGCTGCGAAGATCAGGGAGAGTGAAGAACCCTGTGCAGAGATTTACATATGATGGTTATGTGGCACATCACTATGCATATATGGCAAAGGTTGTGCAGGTTGTTGAGCCCACATGCATTGATGAGGCTGTTGGAAATGTGAATTGGGAGAAAGCTATGGATGAGGAGATGGATGCACTATATGGAAATGAAACTTGGGATTTAGTGCAATTGCCTGAAGGCAAGAAAGCCATTGGATGCAAGTGGGTGTACAAAGTTAAACATAACAGTGATGGAAGCATAAACAGGTACAAGGCTAGATTGGTAGCCAAAGGATATGCGCAGACATATGGGATTGATTATGAGGAAACTTTCAGCCCAGTTGCCAAGATGGCAACGGTGAGAGTTGTGATAGCAGTGGCTGCGTCTAAGAAATGGTCTTTACATCAGATGGATGTAAAGAATGCATTCTTGCATGGGGATTTGCAAGAAGAGGTGTATATGTTGCAGCCACCTGGTTATGAGGATGTGGGTCACCCCGAGCATGTTTGCAGGTTGAAGAAAGCCTTGTATGGCTTAAAGCAAGCACCAAGAGCATGGTCTGACAAGATTTCTGAATATCTTGTCACTATTGGCTTTCATGTAGCCAATGCAGATTTCTCATTGTATGTGAGACATGGTGATAGAGGAGTTGTGCTTGTTGTCATCTATGTAGATGACTTGATCATTACGGGGGACCATGATGCAGAGATCTTTGATGTAAAGATCTTGCTTAGACAGAAGTTCGAGATGAAGGATCTGGGGGAGCTCAGATATTTCTTGGGCATTGAGGTGATTAGGTCACCACATGGTATTGGATTACTGCAGAGACAGTATGGCTTGGACATGTTGTCCAAGTATGGTATGACAGGCTGTAAGCCTATTTCTGTGCCATTGGATCAGAATGGCAAGTTGAGTGCAGATTCAGGAGAGATCTTGGAGGATCCTACTATGTACAGGAGCATAGTAGGAAGTTTGATCTACATGACGATCACCAGACCAGATTTGAGCTATGCTGTTGGGTTGGTGAGTCAGTTTATGCAGGTTCCACGGAAACCGCATTTGGATGCAGTGAGACGCATACTGAGGTATGTGAGGTCTACTTTGCATTGTGGACTATTCTATGAGACTGGGACAGAGATATGTGTACATGGGTACACAGATGCTGATTGGGCTGGTAGTATCTCAGACAGAAGATCTACCAGTGGATTCATGTTTTCTTTGGGGAGTGCTGCTGTGACTTGGAGCAGCAAGAAGCAGCCTACGGTTGCTCTATCGAGTACAGAGGCCGAGTACAGAGGAGCTGCTATGGCAGCATGTGAGGTAGCTTGGTTGAGAAAGCTACTTGCAGATTTGGGTCTATCACTGGATAGACAAGTTGTCATTTTCTGTGACAACATTAGCAGTATACAGTTGGCCAGGAACCCAGTCTTTCATGCTCGTACAAAGCACATAGAGGTCCACTACCACTTCGTCAGAGAGAAGGTCTTGGCAGGAGACCTTGACCTTGTTTATGTCAGCACAGAGGATCAGGTAGCTGACATCTTCACCAAAGCATTGGGTACAGAGAAGCTCCGCAGATTCAGAGCTTCGCTTGGTGTACATGAGATGGAGTTGAGCTCGAGGGGGAGTGTTGAGATATCGAGCTCTAGTGAGGCGGTGGACACTGATGACCCGCCTGGGGGATAGGCCCCACACTTACACCACTGGCATGGTTGGTGAGATCTTGGGTGATATGCGGCCAGTGGGATGACAGGCTGTGTGACAGCCACTCTAGAGACTGGCATAGTTATAGTGCCAGCTCATTTAGTCGGGTTCACATTATAGAGAACCCGTGTATGTATTGGTTGAGTACCTTTCATATTGTGTGTACTCTTATCTTGTATATGGTGTGTTGAGTGTTGAGTAGAGAAGAAGAAGATTTTCAGCCTCTCACCTTGTGTGTTCTCTATTAGGGTTTTGTGAGTGTGTGTGTGTGTTTGCAAGAGCTCAAGCTCTCTTCCCCCCTGCATCTTTTCAAAGGTCTTGGCAGGAGACCTTGACCTTGTTTATGTCAGCACAGAGGATCAGGTAGCTGACATCTTCACCAAAGCATTGGGTACAGAGAAGCTCCGCAGATTCAGGGCTTCGCTTGGTGTACATGAGATGGAGTTGAGCTCGAGGGGGAGTGTTGAGATATCGAGCTCTAGTGAGGCGGTGGACACTGATGACCCGCCTGGGGGATAGGCCCCACACTTACACCACTGGCATGGTTGGTGAGATCTTGGGTGATATGCGGCCAGTGGGATGACAGGCTGTGTGACAGCCACTCTAGAGACTGGCATAGTTATAGCGCCAGCTCATTTAGTCGGGTTCGCACTATAGAGAACCCGTGTATGTATTTGGTTGAGTACCTTTCATATTGTGTGTACTCTTATTCTTGTATATGGTGTGTTGAGTGTTGAGTAGAGAAGAAGAAGATTTTCAGCCTCTCACCTTGTGTGTTCTCTATTAGGGTTTTGTGAGTGTGTGTGTGTGCTTGCAAGAGCTCAAGCTCTCTTCCCCCCTGCATCTTTTCAGCTGATAGGTATGATTCTCATATTAAATCCTCAAGAAAAGGTATGTCAATTGTTTCTTCGAGTTCGGAATGTTTTGATGCTTTCCAAGGATGCTTCTATTGGTGTACAGAATGGTCGATGAGCGGCAAGATAAGTGTAGGTGTTGTAAGAGCCTCTTTGATATGTTTTGATGCTTTCCAAGGATGCTTCTATTGGTGTACAGAATGGTCGATGAGCGGCAAGATAAGTGATGCTTTTAAATGCATCTTGTTTCTGATGTTGGTTGACTATGTTTCCATGGATCGTTGTTCCATGTTTTATTGTTGTTGGTCATTCCAAGCTACATGTTTCGTTGATGTTGGTTCACTTGGCTAATCTATATTGGTTGATTGTGTTTCCATGGATTTTATCCATGATGCCGTGGTGTTGTTCCGTGGTGATGGTTACACATTTCATCGATATTAGTTGACTATGTTCCCATGGAAAAGATATTGGTTGACTATGTTCCCATGGAAAAGATATTTGTTGACTATGTTCCCATGGAAAAGATCCATGATGCCGTGGTGTTGTTCTGTGATGATGATTACATGTTTCGTTGATGATGGTTGACTACGTTTCCATGGATTGTATCCATGATGCCGTGGTGTTGTTCTGTGATGATTTTTCAAACATACATATATGGATGCTTTTTCGTCAAAATGTCCATGATGCCATGGTGTTGTTCCATGATGATGGTTACATGTTTCGTCGATGATGGTTGACTACGTTTCCATGGATTGTATCCATGATGCCGTGGTGTTGTTCTGTGATGATGGTTACATGTTTCGTCGATGATGGTTGACTATGTTTCCATGGATCGTTGTTCCATGGTGATGGTTACATGTTTCGTTGATGTTGGTCATTCCAAGCTACATGTTTCGTTGATGTTGGTTCACTTGGCTGATCTATATTGGTTGATTGTGTTTCGTTGATGTTGGTTCACTTGGCTAATCTATATTCGTTGATGTTGGTCATTCCAAGCTACATGTTTCATTGATATTGGTTCACTTGGCTAATCTATATTGGTTGATTGTTGTTCCATAGTGATGGTTACATGTTTCATCGATGATGGTTGACTATGATTCCATGGATCGTTGTTCCATGGTGATGGTTACATGTTTCGTTGATGTTGGTTCACTTGGCTAATCTATATTGGTTGATTGTGTTTCCAAGGATTTTATCCATGATGCCATGGTGTTGTTCCATGATGATGGTTACATGTTTCGTCGATGATGGTTGACTACGTTTCCATGGATCGTTGTTCCATGGTGACGTGGTCATTGGATGCACCGTGCCTTGGCTTTGGCTCATGAGATTGACTAGGTTTATTTAAGTCTATCAATGTCTTTTGTGGTTGACAATGCAACCATGCAGGTCTAAATGGCTATAATGGTGGTCAAGTCTTGGAATTCAATCTATGGCAACTAACAAGAAATTCCGTCGAGCATATTTCCCGAGAGGTTTGATTTCTCGTCCCATCATCTTATGAGGTTTACTATCCTGATTGTGAATGTCACTCGTTTGATTTCTCGGCCTATCATGTTATCCTGGCTACATGCTGCCTGCGGATGTCAAAGGTTTGATTTCTCATTCCGTCATCTTATGAGGTTTATGTTCACATCATGTTATCCTGGCTACATGGTGCCTGCGGATGTCAAAGGTTTGATTTCTCATTCCGTCATCTTATGAGGTTTATGTTCACATCATGTTATCCTGGCTACATGCTGCCTGCGGATGTCAAAGGTTTGATTTCTCGTTCCGTCATCTTATGAGGTTTACTATCCTGATTGTGAATGTCACTCGTTTGATTTCTCGGCCTATCATCTTATGAGGTTTACTTTCAAGTACGTCATGTCAGAGGTTCTCTTTTTCATCATGTCTGGTCATCCTACCTATGGTGGACGTCAAAGGTTTGATTTCTCGTCCTGTCATCTTATGAGGTTTACTTTCAAGTCATGTCATCCTGGAGGTTTGATCCAAGTTATAGTTGTCTCATTATCTTGACTCATAATATTGGAGGTTTGATCTTATGTCATAGATTTTTCCCATGGCAAAGATATGATTCTAGCTTTCCATGATATCCTTACTAACTAGAATGAGTGTCATTTTCTATTTTATTGTTTATTGACAGGTCAATCTTCCAAGTCAACTTCTCCAAGTAACCAGATTCTCTTACCAAATCTAGTTCATTTGCCATTGATCGGATGATCTTCCACAAGTTGACATTGCCATGCATGTCCTTGCGGCGGATGGACTATATTCCTAAGCAACCATATAATAGATATCTTTGTGTCTATTTCTTTGTGTACATCTTTTCGTGTACATCTCATATTTCTATAACAAAATTATGGTTTTCCATTTGTTATGGAGACTTCTTCCATATTACAGGGTTTATGGATCAGGATTGTATTTGGATATTGTTGAGCTTCAATATAGAGAAGAGACTACAAAAATATTATTTGGCATCGTCACGAAGGTAGACCCAACCTACATGAATGGATCAAGACAACATCAAGATGGATGACGATGACTCCTTCAAAGCCTTTATGGCTATTGTACACATATAAGAGTGATGAAGTATATATGGGAGTGATGTAGCTCCTTCATGGCTATTCTATATATGGGAGTGATGTAGCTCCTTCATGGATATTGTGTATATGGGAGTGATGTAGCTCCTTCATGGATATTGTGTATATGGGAGTGATGTAGCTCCTTCGCAGCCTTCATGGCTATTGTATAGATGGGAGTGATGTAGCTCCTTTGAATAATACTTTGTAACTATAAAATAATTTAATATAGCGGTAGGTGTATATAGAGCTGTGGGTTTTTTCCTTGAGCCCCCAAGGGTTTTTTCATCCACAGTTAGAGACCCTTCTTTGAGCGGGGGTGTTGGCTATATATAGAATGTCTCTATATATAGCCCTAGGATCTCCTCTATATATACTCATCTATTGTGTATATTCCACACACTTTGGGGATTCAATATTGTGTCTCGTGTGCTTCTCTCTCATCTCTCTCATGCTATCGCCTCCATCTCCAACACTTTAGGGAAACAGGGTTTCTATGCAAGTTTTCAGTTTGATTTTCTTTTGAATACAAGAGTATTTCCTAAATCAGTATCTCCAAAACTCCTTGATCGGAATTCTGAATTTCATACCTGAATTCTGAATTTCATACCTGAATTCCTCGAATTCTATAACCTTGATCCACAGATCAATTTGAAGGGTCTCAAACTTAGTTTCAGATTTGGCGAGTTTTTATGTGTATTTTCCTAAACTGGTCACACCTGCTTTTCTCGAAACTGACGAAAGAGTTTGGTTAATTATTCATTTATCAAATACTCATAGAATTTAAACATAGAATTTAAGAGAATTCTAATCTTGATATAAAAATTCTTTATTGATCTATTTATGCATAAAAATCAACTTCAATGGGAATAACACTTTTAAAAAAAATCCTTTTATGCATCTATTTATGCATAAAAAATCAATTTTTATAAGAATAACACTTTTGTAATAAGAAAATTCTTTTATGCATCCTTCTATGCATAAAAATCAAATTTAATAAGAATAACACTTTCGTAATTAAGAAAATTCCTTTATGCATCTTTCTATGCATAAAAATCAAACTTAATAAGAATAACACTTTCGTAATAAAACAAATTCCTTTATGCATAAAAATCAAACTTAATAAGAATAACACTTTTGTAATAAAACAAATTCCTTTATGCATCTTTCTGTGCATAAAAATCAAATTTAATAAGAATAACACTTTTATAATAAATAAAAAATTTCTTTATGCAACTTTCTATGCATAAAAATCAAATTTAATAAGAATATGAGTGATATCCATGCATATTCATAGGTGAATAAGTACATGGAGTAATTAGAATATTTCTTTTAGATGCAAAAATGGTGGGAATTACTCTTTTGGAATAACATAAAAACAAACTTTCTTTTCCACAAAATTTCGAAAAAATTTGTCATAACCTTCTTTTTGTATGGCTGACCATTTCTCATTTTTATCATTCTTTATTTAGCTTAAATTAACCCAAATTAGATTTATAGAACTCTAATCTACACAATTTTCTAAATTCAAAAGAGTAAATATTAAGAAGAGTTTAATTAATCACTTAGTTTATCTTTCTAGATTAAGAAAGGTTGGAATGTAAAGAAGAGAAGGGGGTGGCCTTTTTATCAAAGGCATAGCATTTGAATTAAATTCAACATCTACAAAACATAAAAATTAAGAAAACCATAGATTGTTCATTAAACAAGTAAGAAAATTAGCTTACATTGAGCCTGTAAGCTCTCCTTTGGCTTAAGCGATTGAGGGTTCTACTATTGTTTGAAGCAATAGTGGCCACCAATTCACTTTGGAGAGGATTAGGCCAAAAATAATTGAATTATTAAAAAATTCAATGTAGATGGCTCAAGAGAGGAGTAGAGTAACAATGCATAAAATACCATTAAGCTTTTACAAAGTGGGAGGCTTCTATTTATAGGAAAAAGTGAGCCTCTAACCAAGCAAACTCATTTTAGAAATTTCCAGATCAGTTTGGTCAATTTTTGACCATTTTTGGGTCAGTTCAGCTTACTTTTTGGATCTAGTTTTGAAACAAGAGAGAGGAGAGATGAGAATATCTTATTATTTTGAGTTTAAAACTCCTCCACACATGTGAAATAGGCGCCTCGTTTAAGATCCCCCTTGTCCTTATTACCAAGGTGTCAAAAATGTATCATTATACCCAAAATATCTCATTCTTTTAGTAATATTCATAGTTTTTTACTAATAAAACTTGTACTCAGTCAACTCTTCATCTTATGTGAGCATTTACTCATTTTTGGATATTTTTCTTTTATAAATTAGATTTATCTCCTCCCCACACTTGGATTGATTCTATTGGCCCATAGGAACCTTAATTCGACCATAACCCAAATTTTTTTGAAAATCTGGACCCTTAGGCGAAGGTCTTTTATACCTATTTTCAATTTATTCCAATTACACATTGGAAAGTTCTTTTTGAATTTTTGTTTCAGGGAAAACCATTTTAGACACTGGGAGGATTTTTATATCCAAAAATATCTTAATTTTGGATTACCTCCCTCTAGACATTCTCTCTCTCTAGGCCAAAATAGGGTAAAATAGGATCTTTCTTTTATTTCAGAGAGGGGAATAATTATAAGATCAGAAGGGGAGGTTCTTACACTTGTACACCTCAAAAGCTGGAGGGATGAATCTTACATCCTACCCCACTTAAAAAACGTGAGATGTCCTCATCTCGCAGCTGGAGGACAACTCTTTCCCTTAAGATCCAACTCATTCTGGGGTTCCTTATAGTCTGGTGAACCCAACAAAATCCTAGGATAAAGATCCCTTATATAGAACTCATCATCAGATAACAATTCTTTCAAATCATATCATTCATATCCTTAACACAATAATGGTCCATTAGACCGCAATTTTCATCTGAACATTCCTCCATGGGAATTTCAATTATATAGGATTTGAATTTGTCATCCCTTAACTTGATCCACTTGGTCAAGTGTTAACAGTAGCAATTTGTTAGCACAATCCAATAATCTTATAGAGTGATTTTCTGAAGTCATTATCATCATACCAGTTATACGAACATCATCACCACAGGGACTCGTCCCATTCATCCTCATTGTGTTTTTACTCAGCTTATCACTTTTTAACCAAAATTTAAGAATCATCATTTTTTCAATCGGAATCTAAATCAACTCATCAGTTCTCAACTAGAGTTTTAAAATCATATCAACCACATTCGAATTCATCAATTGGATAGCATTTTTGCTTATAATTTCAAGGTCTTAGATTTACTCGTATATACGTCGTACGCCGTGACCCCATTGTACATCCTCAGTCCAAGATACGTCAAGCACAAGCTACGTAGGTCATTCCTCAGCCTTAGTGGGTCAGTCAGTCAGTCAGTCAAGTCCCTTAACCCACTTGGAGAGAATTATTCATGCATGTAGAGTCAGTAGAAGCCTTAGGGTTTGCATCAAAAAGCACTCTGCATCTTGCATAATATGCATTCATATGCTTGTGAGAGAGAGAGAGAGAGAGAGAGAGAGAGAGGATTCTAGTAGATCAAACAAATTTTGAAACAGACACTGTTTAGGCTTCCAAAAGCTTACCTTAAAGACTCTAAAACTTGTAGCTAGAAAGTACCAAAGCAGTATCATAATAGGTCAAAAGAGTTTCAAATGAACAGTAAAGCACCAAAAGTACCAGTCATGGGTGCAACCAATTATCCAAGACAACCAAAGGTGCCCTATTAGACTAAACTCAGTAACTTGAAAGTACCAAAACAGCACAAAAATAGTTCAATAGAGTACCAAATGAAATAAAGAAGCAGTGTGAGAGAGAGAGAGAGAGAGACTGAGTGAGTGAGCGTGTGTGTGTGTGTGTGTGTGTGTGTGTGAGAGAGAGAGAGAGAGAGAGAGAGAGAGAGAGAATAGCTCGACTAGAGTAGCGAGTGAGTGAGTGAGTGAGTGAGTGAGTGTGTGTGTGTGTGTGAGAGAGAGAGAGAGAGAGATTAGTTAGACTACATGGTGCAAGAAGCCTATAAGGAGGCAAATTAAAAGTTCCTAGTACATGCATGCTTGTGTGTCTCTGTGTGTTTGTGTTTGTGTAAGAGAGAGAGAGAGAGAGAGAGAGAGAGAGAGAGAGAGAGAGGGAGACTAATGAAACTTTTCGTGCGAACTAGGTGGCCATAGTTCAAGCGTATATTTATGCCATGACAAATGTTATGTCTTTAAGATGTCTTTGCGAGGACCAACATCAGGCGTGGACTTGGTGAATCGCATGCGGTGTGATAGTGGAGGTGACTTGTCAAAGTCTTGGGTTTTGTTTGATCACACTCATCGAGTTTTTGGTTGGTCAACAATGGCTTGTCATGTTTACGACCCAAGGTGAGACTACGTACTTCAATTTTTTCCTTTCTTTCATTTACCTTGATTTACCTTGAATGATAGTAGCTGATTGAAAAAATTTCTCTCCAAAATCCTATAGGGTTTAAGAGCTATTGACAATTGCCACATGCAAAATGAAGGAAGAGGATACAAAAAGCCAAGTACTATTTTGGGAAATGCTGAATAGCACAATGGAGCAATGTGGTTATGCACCCATACACTTCTATGGGGGTTTATGGCTGATGACGCAGGGTCCAATCGGTGTGCAGTTAGGATCTTTTTCAATGGGGGTCTACACAACATTATGGAGGACAGGGAGCGAACGTGCTTATTCCATTGGAAACAAAGTTTGTTGAAGCATGCTAAACAATGCGTGAAGGCAAAAAGTCGACAACACCATATTGACTTGTGTGAAGAATGGAGATTGGCAACCAGTAAGGAGTTAGCTTTCTTAAAAAGTAAAGAGATTCGTGAGTGGTGGAGAAATGGACATGTTCATGAGGGAAAACTATCAGTGATGGATACGTGGATGAGTTGGTGGGAAGTACGAATAGCACATTGGGGCAACCTCATGTCAAGGGTGAGAAATTTTATGGAGAAATGATATGTTGTATGGATGTATTTGCATTGGAGTCAATTTTGTGAATTCATGTATGAAACCTCGTGTGTGCAGGTGGTCTTAAGCTCGGTGGATTTAGCACAAACCCCTCGAACAAACTTATCTAAAAGTGTACATGGGAGTTGGCTTGCTGGTGAAGGATACAAGGAAAAGGTTAGCTTGTATGATGCGTGCATTTCAGATATGGCAAACGCTTTACTACAAAGTGCAAAGCAATATGCATACTAGATGGGGAAGCACAAAGGTGAGGGACCAAGCTTGAGCAAGTTGCTGGGGACAGGGTGGCAGCAAGGTCAAGACCGACACCACCACAAGTGGCTCGCATGGTCCATGAAACAGTAGCTAATACTCCTATGTATGAGGAATCAAGGCCTCTACATGGAGATAAGGAGACTATTCAACGGAAGAGGGTGAGGACAACGGAAGTAGACCAATGCTCACATCGTCCAGATTATGTCATTGCAGAGCAAAAATCGTCAAAACCGGGGAACAGCAATAAAAGTAAGTTTTGGAGATAGATCAAGTCCCGCTTCAAGGGGAGGACCAAAAAGTCCAATGACTGGAGGAAACAAAGATGTCGGACATGAAGAGCCTAAACAACATTATGGCACAATGAGCGGAGGACAAATGCATGTAAAGGAAGAGGCTGTTGGACGCACAATGTGGGCCATTAGACGAACCCCATTGAACTCAAAAGTCAAATGTTTGGGAGGTATTGATGGAAGACTTAAGTGCAACTCATACATACAGGGAAGCTCTATCGGAGTTGTTGCCCCTAGCTTCTACTCAGAGCGACGACATCCTGGTCCGGGAGGGCCAAAGGCTCAAATGATGTGGTTTTGTCCTTCAGATGTTTCACACACATGGCATGTAGATCCAAACATAATATACAAGCCATCATACCCAGATATGTGGAAAGTGGATGTTGGGACCAACATAACCAGCCAAGAGGTAGAGAAATTAGTAAAGGCAGGGTTCAAGTTAGATGTTACTCATGAAGAACCTTTTGTGTCGGGGGTGGGAGAAACGTCCACACAAGCAGGGCAACAAAGAAAGTGACAAGAGGCCACATGATGCTACACAGAATACAAAGAGATCAACCAAGTGGAGGCATTGGATTTCCAAAGAAACAGAAAAGAGGATTGGTAGTGCCGAGGCCATGACAGCGACAGTCCTTAATGAGAGTGCAATGCAGCCGTCCCCCTACTCTATTTTTCATTTGGCATGTGAGAGTGGAGAGGACTATTTTATACACATCAAGGTACAACCTTGGTGTACATGTCCTGATTTCATGCAAAGAGAATCTAGAGGGAAGTCTTACGTTGCATGTAAGCATATCTATTTTGTCTTCTTGCGAGTTTTGGGATTACATAAGAATGACGATATGGTAATGCATCAACCGACACTATCACCAGAGGAAGTGGACAATATACTATCACGTCCTCGAAGCAAGGATGTTTGTGCCTATACTTAAGCTTTAATCAAGCCTGTTTGTGCCTATACTCAAGCTTTAATCAAGCCTCTCATGTTTGTGCCTACTTAAGCTTTAATCAAGCCTTCCATGTTTGTGCTTACTTAAGCTTGTAAGGAAATGTGAAGTCAATCTTTTTGTAAGAAAATTTGAACCAATAATATTTTTGTCTTGCTTTGGGATGGAGTATACTGTCACGTACTCTAAAGTCTTATTGTAGGTAGCTTGCAACACTATGGTAAAGGAGTTGTACCAACCATATATCTTCTTGTAAGGAAATGTGAACTCAATCTTTTTGTAAGAAAATATGAGCCGGGTATACTTGTTTTTACTTGTGTTAAAATAAACATTGGAAGAAAGGTACATAGATAGGTATTTTTGTGCCTATATTTAAGTTTGTTGGACATAAAATGTGTGTTTATATGTAGGAAGGTAGGTATATAGGTATGTATGTATGTATGTATGCATGTATGTATGTATGTATTGTACAAATGTGTGTGTATATGTATGTATATATGTAGGAAGGTAGGTAGGTAGGTGTGTTTGAGAATATACATGTATATATGTATGTATGTATGTGAATGTATTTCTTTCTCTTTTAAATACTTACTATATAAAAGCTCAACCAAAATGTATCATTTTTCTTACAAGCTCACATAAAACTATCTTATCTCCAAAAAGCTCGCCAAATAAAGCTCGCAAAAAAATCAAACCCCTAAAAGAGGACTTCCTACCGTATTCTAGGATTGGACATCCTATCCAAAAAGAATGATTTTCATCATATTCATGAGAAATATTTTTTTTGTAATTATGCATAATTAATTAATTATGAGAAAAGAGTAAATTTTTGGTAAATTTATTTTATGCAAAAAGAGGAATTCCCATGATAATTGATCCAAGTAATTAAATGGTAAAAGAGGAATTTCTAGTAAATTCATTTTTATGCAAAAGAGGAATTCCCATGATAATTGAGATGCAAGTAATTAAATGGTAAAAGAGGAATTTTTGGTAAATTTATTTTTATGCAAAAGAGAAATTCTCATAATATTTTATATCTAAGTAATTAAATGGTAAAAGAGTAATTTTTGGCATAATTCAAATTATGAGTATTTATCAAATGTGGAATTTTGAGCATTATTAATTTTATTGGGAAATATGGGTAGAATTGAATTTTGTAAATCTCATGAATCTTTTACTCAAAAGAAGAATATTGAATATATTTCACTTGAGACATTTGAGAAAGAATATGAAAATATCCATCGAGAAGAAGTACCTTTAACTAGGCCAAGCAATTGGCAGAAACTTAAAAAAGTCCCATCAGTATTATCAAAAGTAGAAAACAGTACGGATAGATGTGAATGTGAATGAATGGATGGATGTGGATGAATGTGATATGAGATGTGAATGGATGTGATGAGATATAGATAGATGTGGATGTGATGTAGTTGGAATGAATGAGATGTGATGTGGATAGATGTGGATGAGATGTAATGTGGTGGATGGAATGAATGAGATGTGATGTGGATAGATGTGGACATGATGTAATGTGGATGGAATGAATGTGATGTGATATGGATGCAATGAATGTGATGGATGTGAATAGGTGTGATGGATGTGAATGGATATGATGGATGTGAATGTGTGTAATGGATGTGATGAGATGTGAATGGGTGTGATGAGATGTGAATGGGTGTGAAGAGATATGAATGGATGTGATGAGATGTGAGTGGATGTGATGAGATGTGAATGGATGCGATGAGATGTGAATGGATGTGAATGGGATATGATGATATATGAATGGATGTGATGTAATGTGAATGGATAGATGTGATGTGGATCTAGGTAGATGTGGGATATGATGATATATGAATGGATGTGATGTAATGTGAATGGATGTGATGTAATGTGAATGGATAGATGTGATGTGGATCTAGGTAGATGTGAATGGATGAGATGTGATGTGAATGGATATGATGTGATTGGATGTGAATCGGGGTAGATGTGAATGGATGAGATGTGATGTGAATGGATGTGATGTGATGTGATGTGGATATGGGTAGATGTGAATGGATGAGATGTGATGAGGATCTGAATAGATGTAATTGGATGTGATGAGATGTGATGTAGATGAATGTGATGTGATGTGGATAGATGTGATGAGATGTAAATATGATATAATTGGATGAGAATGGATAAAGACGATGGGAATACATATGAGTGGATGTGGAATAAGTAATGTGAATTGATGTAGAAGAATGTGGAATAATGAGAAATGATGTGGAAAGAAGAGAGTTCGTTAGAAATTGTATTTATGGCCTATTTTTAAATGATTGTTTTATGTCAAGAATGTTGGGGAAGAATTTTGACCATCTTGTGAATGAGGTCATTAGAAATTGTATTTATGACCTGTTTTATGTCAAGAATGTTGGGGAAGAATTTTGACCATCTTGTGAATGAGGTCATGGAGACCTAAGTGATAAAGTTGCAATAGCTGACATAGAGTGAACGGAGGATGTCTTGCGTAGCAAGGCCGACCGAGGTCTTGACCAGCCTCGGTTTGATTTAAATGGTGAGCTTCTGGTAGAGTGGATGAGGGACCAAGGAAGCAACCTATGAGTGAAGCACTAGGTGACCTACGCAGGAACCTAGAGGGTGCTGACCATATGGTGCTTGGGCTCTGGGTCGTCGAAGATACCCATGCATGCATCAAGGAAGAAAACTGGAGCAAGGAGTTAGAGTTGTTTTCTGAACTTGGGCATGGATCTGGTTGATTGGCCTTGCTGGTCCTCAATGGATGAGTCCATGGCTCTTTTATATGGATCTGTTGGTTGATCTTGCTAATATTCAAATGGAGAGTCCATTTGGATTTTCTTATATGATTATATTGCCGGGTACTATGAGCTAGGAACTATTGAAAAAGCCCTTGAGTGAACAGGTGGTGAGCGTTCTGGTTGCCAATGATGCCATAGATACATCGATGAAAGAATGATTGGAAATTAGAATTCAAGCTGGATATTTTGGGAGATTATGATCAGTGATACTATGGTTTTATTAAAAATTATTTTGAAGACAGCTGAATCTCTGAAACAGGCAATTTCATATTGGGTGTGTAAGTGGTGTGACTATCTTGAAGTTTGCTTGAAGCACCGACTAGGGGGCTTGGGAACTCTTTTCCCTGGTACCTGAAGCAAAACATAACCAAATTTCTAAATGGATCCCATCTCGCTACAATGGTTGTGGGCAGTTGGCTAACCCATGGGATTGGATGGAGTTAGGTTGGATTGATGGATCCCTAAAATGAGACTCAATTCTGTTATATTACGATAGATGAAGTAAATCCCAGATAGTCTTTGTTCTATGTGGAAAAGAATCAACGGCTGTGCCTCTTGATGAGGAAAAAAGCGTTGGTCTCTATGATCCAAGTGCAAGTATCTTCCTTGATCTGACCATGTGACTTACATGTTCGGTGTCGGATCAGTTTGGTTAGTTGAGGCTCTTGACTACGTTAGAATAAAATTTATCCTGGAGGAATCGCCTATGTCTGTTGAGTGAGGGTGTTGAAATATACAAGTGAATAGGGTGTGTGCGGGAACAAGCCCTTGGTTAGAGGCTGTAAAAGAGGATGTGTAAATGTGAAAGAACCTATGAAAAGGTGAGAAGAATCTACTAGGAGAGAATAAAGGGTAGCATGAGAAGATTTAGGAAGTGTGGAGATATTCTGGGAAAAGTGAAGAGGTGTAGAGAATCAAGCAAAAGAGGTGGAGATATTCTAGGAGAGGTGGAGTGAATCAAGGAGAAATCAGTGGGATTGGATGCTTGGATGTAAACTCTATAAATTGAGGCATTGGCCTAATGAGAATTTGCTGGTTTTTGATTATCCATGCCTATATTAAGCTATTTTTGTTGTCACTAATCACATCTTAATTATTTACTAATCACTTTGTTAATGATGTTGATTCTAGTATTTGATCTACCATAGCTCATCACATTGCTCTAATTTCAACATGGTATCAGAACCATGCCTAGGATCCATTAGGATTATGAGCCCATTATCTAATTAATTAGGATTAGTAGATAATTAGAAATTAATCAAATTTTTAGTTATTTTTCAACTCACCTTTGCACCCCCAGCCCCAGTGGAGGAGCTCCCTCTCCTATACATATAGGATGGGAATTACTCTTTTGATGGGAATTACTCTTTTTGAATAAAAAAAGTAAAACTTATTTTACATAATTTTAGAAAATTTTTCCATAACCTCCTTTGTATGGCTGACCATTTTTCAATTTTTACTCTCTAAAATTAATTAGAATTTCATCAAGAGTATTTAAATCATTCTAATGTAAACATTTTCTACTTATTTAAGAGAAACACTATGAAAACCTTGATTTTATCCATTAATCATTCATCTAGGATAAAGAATGGTTGGATTTACTAAAGAAGAGAGGGGAATGCCTTTTTTCAATGAGGCATAACATCATATTCATTTTAGAGAAGAAAAATCATAAAAACCATGAAATGAATAGAAAAGAGAAGAATCTCCAACTTACAAAGGAATTTGAGAGCTCAAATTAGCCCAAACCCTTCTAGCACAACATAGCTATCTCATTGCTACTCAAGCTCATCAAATCAGCACAGCAAACTGCCAATGGGTTCAAGAGAAATCGCGAATTTACTAGGTGCCTATTTCTGGGAAAAAAACTTAGATCTCTTCTTCATCAGTTCAAATGGGTCTAATTCCTCTTATCCCCAAGTGTTTTCGAGCATGATCTACAAGCTGGTGAAGTCAAAATTCAATTTGATCAAGTCTACAGTGAGATCCAAGCTCTTCATCAAATCTGCAAGGCAGTAGGTGACTTTGGTAAAATAGAGATTAAGCATTCAATATTTGGTAAAATCTTATGTTTATTGGCTTAATCCTCTACTAGACTCATTGCTATTGATGGCCTTGAAAGCATTTGAGATCATTTGAAGTCTAAGGCCTCAGATCTGGACTCCCTGCATACTCTGTTTTTTGCATACAAAATAGTGGATTAATTTACTAATCAATGATTAATCAATGCTAATCATTGTATTTTGGTGCAATTGAGGGTTTAAATTAAACATTAGGTATCTGATATAGATCCCTATAACTTCATATTGCAATTCGATTTGGTTTGATACTCCAACCATTCCGTACAAATTGGTTACCCTTGATTTAATGTAATTTCTGGTGATTTTATGTTGATAAATTTATAATCATCTCTTAAACACCAGATTGAGTTATAAAATGGTAGACACTGCCCTTGAATCTTGAAATTGGATCAAGAGGTAAGACCCCCTTCACATCATCATGAGTACAGCACAAGAAATAGCTAAATTTAATGGGGAGTAGTTTTACACATGGCAGACAAAAACCATGTATTTGCTCATGAGGAAAAATCAATGGGGGGGCTAGTTGAGGGAAGAGATGAATGCCCAAAGGTGAGAGGGGAAAATTAGTGGAAGAGTAGGAATGAAAAAGCATTGGGACTTATTGCACTTAGTTTAAATGATGAAATCATTCATCACATCACAAGGATACACAAGGATACAATGGGCAAAAGATGCATGGGATGAAAATAAATTATTTGACACACAAGCTAAAAATTCAAAGATAAATCTGTTAATGCAATTCTACAAATTGTACATGAAGGAAAGTGAACCTTTAATCACACACTTGAATAGATATAAAAGCATTAAGCAACAACTGGGCAGCTATTGGCAAAAAAGGTAGAAGATAATGAGGCACTAGTAGTGCTTTTGAGTGTGGGCAAAGGTGAATATGAAAATATTGTAGCAACACTAAAGAATGTACCTGAATTGAAGCTACACGAGATAGAAGCAGCTCTACTAGAGCAAGAGAGTAGAGGAAAAGAGAAGAAATGGCTCGACTCAACAGCAGGAGAAGAAAAAGCTTTCTTCACCCGAGGAGGATTCTCTCGAGGACGAGGAAGAGGAAGAGGTCGAGTAGGAGGAAGGACCTTCACTTGCCACAACTGTGGAAAGCCAGGGCACATGGCAAGAGACTGCTACAGCAAACCCAATGGAGAAGGAACAAGGACGAGGAAGAGGCCGAGTAGGAGGAAGGACCTTCACTTGCCACAACTGTGGAAAGCCAGGGCACATGGCAAGAGACTGCTACAGCAAACCCAGTGGAGAAGGAACGACATCGGCAAACTTCATGGAGGCTCCAAAGGAAGTGGAGTCGGATCATCTTTTCTGAGAGAGAGAGAGAGAGAGAGAGAGAGAGAGAGAGAGAGAGACCCCACAACCCAATGTAACCTACCCCAACAAAGTAAAACCACCTCTGAGCCATCGATGATGTAGGCCACGTGGTAGATAGATGCATGTGTGAGCACTTTAGTCAAGGTCGTGGGGGCACTTGTAGTAGCCTTGGACACATAGAGAGAGAGAGTGTCAAGGACTATGAGTTTAGGGGTTTGAGGCACTAGTCGCGGGCTATCAAGTAAGATAGAAACTTGGTATAGGGTCTAGGTGTGCTAGGAGTATTCACTTGAGGGGAGGTGTTGAAATATACAAGTGAATAGGGTGTGTGCGGGAACAAGCCCTTGGTTAGAGGCTTTAAAAGAGGATGTGTAAGTCATGCGACTTTAGCAATTGTTGACATTCGAGCCTTTTCCCTAGTAAAATTTCTTGCAAGATTGTCGATAGAACCAATTAAACATCTCCACAAGATAATTGCTACGTGTCTTCCCTCCACCATGTGAAGTATTCTTGAAGCACACTCCTTTGGATGCATAATGTGATTTTTCCATGCCTTGGGTGCTGAACATATCCAAAAACCCATATTTTTGTAGAAAATATGATCCATGTGTATATACAATGTGCTATGAAAAAATGTCCAAGTAAGAAATTAAAGACAAATGTTTATGGAATTTTAGTAAGCAATTGCAATGGTAATTAATGAATGGTGATAATTAAGATGAGAATATCTTACCATGTAATATATAATGGTGATAATTAAGATGAGAATATCTTACCATGGTAATTAATGAATGGTGATAATTAAGATGAGAATATCTTACCATGTAATATGTAATGGAGGTATCTCCCCAACTCTCACTAACAAGCTTGATGAATTCTGTCACATCTATTTTGAACACACTTTGTTCTTCTTGAGTTGTTGTGCTCTTTAACATAGTTGTCACAACCTTGTCAAAGTAAGCCCACACCTTCTTTTTCTTGTTTTGTAGAGTTGGATCCTTGTCGAGATCTGTGGTGCACTTGCAAAGATCTTTCCAATGCTTCCATCACAGGCTCCTCCCTTGATCGTTCATAGGATGCAAGAATCGACTTGCCTTTGCACCGCTCATTGACACTTGTTGAGCAACAATATGATGTGCCCCAAACTTCTTAAGATCTTTCACAATCTTTACATTCCCGCCATGCACTCCCAGATGGTTGAGGAGCTCCTCCACTTGCTTTATTGCTTGGGCTGAGAGTGAGGCTAGTTGCATAGTGAATGCATAGTCAATGTGAAGCTTAAGCAACCTATCAAAAATCCTCATCATGGCATGCAATTTGCAAAAGTGTATACTTTTCATTGGGAAAGGAATAATTGGTGCCCAATTTGGATCCTTTAAATCCCTATTGGGTGTTGCATCTAAATTGGAAGACAAGATTCCCTCCACCCATTGAAGCTCATCCTCGCTCTTTGGCTTGACAATTGACCGCTTCATGCACAATGGACATGGAGGGAGGCATTGTGCACTATTCTCACAACAACACATGCATTTTATGGTCTTCAAATCACCACCTAGATGCCAATCCACACGAAAAGAGCCCACACCATCCATTTCAATCTCCTCCCCATTCATCTTTTGTTTAATGACTTCTAGAATTTGAGGGCATCATTGAAGCATCCAATTCAACACCTCAGTGTTCTCTTTTGGAACCTCAAATGCTCCAAGCCACCAATTATCCTTCTCACATTGAACATTGAAAGAAGGAATTTCATCCTTGTCCTTTGCATATGCCATTGCTTCATTCATATATGTGACTCCCATTCGCTCCAATCTTTTCCTTTTACTAGCTGAGCCTCATCCAACTTTAGTATAAGCGATAGGACTCCCTCTGATTCTACATATCACATAAACCAAGCAAAAAACACATATAATTCATGTCATTGATAAGGTAAATTTGCAAACTAAATGATAAATTCTCAAACCCAACCTTGATGTGAAACCTTATAGAATCGGATCATATGTCGTTGAAGGTTCTTTAGGTCCACAAAGAGGTTGTTTTATGTGTTGTACTGTACTTCAAGCCTATCCTTGGACTTAGGATCTAAAGCCATTGTTCCTTATACATGAATATACTCACCAAGGATTGATTTAACATCTACATTGCTTGCCTTCTTTTCTAATGATACTTTGTAGGAAGGAGGAAGAAAGTGCCCTCGAATCCCTCAGGTATGAAGATGACTCCATAAATTTCCTTTTAGCCCTTGCGACGACTGATGCCGGCTTCATCACATGCATCTTATACATCCCTTGCACTAATAAGCCCCTTGATGTATTGAAACCACCTCAACGACTCTCTTATAATTTGGATCACAGATGATTGATGTTATCTCTTTGTTCTTCATGCAGGCTTTGAATTAGTATCTCCCACACCACATGCATCAGCTAAGAAATTCTTGGGACATAACGAAACCACCATTAAATCTATTAGTAAAGACCTTTAAATTAACACATACATAAAAAATACTCATAAAAAAATTCATGGAAACATACCTTGTTACCATGACCCTCCATTTCCTTGCGCCGCCTTGCACCGAAAGATTTTGAGTATTAGAAAGCTTTTGTTTATGCCGTGCACCAATTGGTGTGTGATTCAATCTCCTTATTTTTCTTTATAACCTAGACAATTTATCTCTTTGATTATTTATGAGTGTTTCTTGTTCCTTATTTTTCATGTCTAAGTCATGTGAATGTTTTTTCAAATCTTCAATACTTGATTGAAAACTTGAATTAATTGAGTGTAAGTATTGGTTATGAAGACCACCACTAACAGAAAGTCTTTTACAATAACCTAAGAGCCCAATTTTTCCATCACCTACATATCAAACGGAACTAGTCAAATTACAAAATGGTGGACTATACAAGGTCAAAGGATCACAGGGGAAGAGATTCCCATCCACCCAATGATCAACATTCTTCTTACCCTCATTTCTTAGTGTGGACATGGTTGAATTAGGTATGGTTGCCTAACATATGGTCATTTTGCTAGTGCATAATCTTCACCTATACGAATGTGAATGTCTACTTTACGCTTTCTACCATTCATAATATCATCTAAAGGCATCTCTAATTCAAGATGACAGAAAAATAAGATTAATAGAAGATTAGAAAAGAGATTTATATTAGATAATAATATTCTAAGATTTATATTAGATAATAATATTCTAACATTTGTAAATATCCTAGAGAAATATATATTAAGAATATATCTCTCTAAAAAAACCATTTGTGATATTCCAAAAATAAAGATTTCAGTCATGATTAAGAGAGATGATAAGAATGAAAGGAGTGGGGTGGCATTAAATGACATTTAAAAATTGCATTAAATGAGATAAGGATTTCAAAATGATATTAAAAAATAAACTTTTCATATTTGGGAGGAAAGTTTTAAATGAAAATACACTAAAATGTGAAAAGTATCAAAAAGTCATTATTTTAGTGGCCTCAAAAAATGCCCTTCTATTTTAGGATATAAAATATTAGAATGCATCTTGTATCATTAGATAGCATAGAAGTTAGGAATATATGACAAGAGTGAAGAATGAAAGGAGTGGGGTGGCATTAAATGACATTATAAAATTACATTAAATGAGATAAGGATTTGAAAATGATATTAAAAAATAAACTTTTTAATATATATATATATATATATATTTGGGAAGAAATTTTTAAATGAAATTACACTAAAATGTGAAAAGTATCAAAAAGTCATTATTTTAGTAGCCTCAAAAAATGCCCTTCTATTTTGGGATATAAAATATTAGAATGCAGCTTGTAATCATAAGATAGCATAGCAGTTAGGAAGATATGACAAGAGTGAAGATTCTAAGGAAGTTATGAAGATATAACAAGATTGTTATGAGGTAGTTATGACTAAGAAATGATATAAAAAAATCACTTTTTGGGTTTATATATGTATAAGGAAAGCTTTTTTGATGGAAAAACTCAAAAAAAAAATCAAAATTTGGGCCCCTCTTATGGGCATGATGATGCAACTTGCATTGTATTTTTGATATAAAATAATTGAATGCACCTTACAATCATTAGATATCATAGAAGGTAGAAAGATATGATAAGATTGTTATGAGGTAGTTATGACTAAGAAATGATATAAAAAAATCACTTTTTGGGTTTATATATGTATAAGGAAAGTTTTTTTGATGAAAAAACTCACAAAAATGAAAATGTCAATTTTTTGGCTCCCCTTATGGCCGAAAAGTGAAACCTTGGGAATGGTGATGCAACTTGCATCTAAAGTAATGGATTAAGATATTCCAAAATATAGACTATAAAAGTACTAAAAGCTAGTGAGAGTGGATAAAATGTAGATGGTAGGACCTAAAAAGTCTATAAAAAATAGGGGAATCATTTGCTTAGTCTCCCACTATGGGGTCAAAATTAGCATTTTTAATTTAAAGATTACTAAAAATTAGGATTTCTTACAGGGCCCATTTCATAGTCCAAATTTTCCCTAATGTATTGTCTTAGGCTTAGAGCATAATGCATAAGGCTTATGCATAAACCTCATGTCTAAGGCTTATGCATAGAGGATTATGCGTAAGACTTATGCATAGAGGTCATGCATAGAGATATGGGACATTATTGTAGGCCTTTTAGAATGTTGGTTAACTAAAGTTAGGAGTGGTTATCCTTGAGTACGTGGCTATAATGGAGGGGGGGGCCTCAATATTTTCACTATCCTTCTCTTGTAAAAGAGAAGTTGCCTTTGGCTTTAATAGCGGGGGAGCATGTGGAAAGTCCTCAGAAGCTATCATCCAAAAGGAGAACTGTCCACCCTGCTTATCTAAGCAGTATTCTGGAAGGTCTCAATAAAGTTCTAATATCAAATGAGTAGTATAAGAGTTGTAATGCATTCTTGTGTTCTTTAAGTTTGAGCATGTATAAGGTATACACATAATAGATCTATTTTTAAGCCTCTTGCTTATAATGTAGACATGTGGGGTGACGATCCAAACTCGAGAAGCCCAACAAGCCGTCGTTTAGTGTCCATTGCCGATGATCCGAACATGGAGTGTCTCTCATAGTTGGCCACTAGCCTGTTGCATATCGGTATGGGAGAGAGAATGTGTGGAACATTTTTTCTCTACCCTTCCTTCCTTCCCCATAGTTAACCCTACACTAGTGGGAGGTACTCCGATGGGTGGCTTTACTCCTGGGTTACGCACTCCTATACCTGTGTCCACTCCCATTGGAGGATCGTCCTTTTCAGGGTGTTGGGCCTTCATATGCGGAGGTTGCAACCAGGTGTCTCCGCTCTCTTCTATGGCACCTAGTCCACGACCTCGTCATATAGGAGATCTGCCTCTTCTTTTCCTTCTAGTGGGAGTCATCGCTCTATTGGGGGTGGATGCATGGGTTGTTTTGGGGCAATAATAGATCTTCTTTCAATTCCTCATCAGAGGATGTGCCGGCATAGCAAGTGGTGGATCCAAATGTCTATGACCTAGTGATGCTTCCTTACCATGAAAGGAGGACATATGGTTTGATCATTGAGGATAGAAGCATACCATAGCACGCATGCATCACCTTGTAAATCTTAAGTTCAGAAACATTTGGGGCATTGACTACAGAAATCAAGACAAAACAAAGAAGCAATACATTCTAACTGTATTAAAGACAAAGTTTCTAACTGTATTAAAGACAAAGTTTCTTGTCCCCCACCCCAACTTAAAATTTAATGACCTTAAGATGCTGGATCGTATATGCAGGGGTCATGTGAGTCATAGAAAATCATTGATTGCCAAGGCCATCAAGCTTGGTGGCATTAAGCTGCCAAGAGAATAAGAAAATAATTGGAAGAAGTCCAAAAAGACGTACCCAAAAAATTCCAATTCAAACAAGCAACAAAGAGAAGCAACCCGAGTACGCATGCATACAAGAGGGGCTTCTCATCTTGGATCGGGCCATCTTCATCGCTCTGTTTGTAGGTATTTTAACTCTTAACATTTTGTATTCAAAACTTTGATTTCCAAAGAATTAATCCTTAGATATATTGTTCTTTTTGAATGTGTGTTTAACGTAGGAAAATGTGGTGGGTCGTTCTCCTTCTCGTGAGGAGTACGACTTTGCTTATACCAATGGGATCTCTACCACATTTGAATAGTTGTTTGCGAGACAACAAGGTGTCACTTTGAACTATGAAGCTATGCCCACCTCTTAGACTATTGGGTTCATATTATTTTTGTTTTATAAGCTTTTAGAAATTTATGTAGTTTTTGTTTTAACATTACTCAATCTTGTGTGATACAGGAAGATGATGAAGAGGCAATAGGCAAGGAGGATGACGATGAGTAGAGACCAGCCTATTGCATTTTATGTTGTGTAGCTCCATACTCGATGTAGATCGCCTGTTATGGCATTTTGAATGTAACTCGCCTTTTATAGAGTTTGGGATCTAATAAAAATAAGATTTTGGGAGTTACTATGTTTCAAATGTATTTTCATATGTCAATATGTTTGTTTGTACAAATTAGAACTGTCTTCAATATATTGAATTATTTTTTTTGGGTAGATTGGGACTAATTCCCCAATCTGCCCCAATTTTTTTCACAGTGCTATTGAGCCACGGAAATAGCAACGCTATTATTTTTTGACAGCACCACTGAATGGAAAAAATAGCGTGGGATATAGTGGCAGTTATACCGTGGGATATAGCAGGGGTTATAGCATTGAAAAATAGCGACACTTACACCTCAACACTTTTCCCAAATCCTTTTATAGAAGCTACATTATAACTGCCGCTAACCCCTCTTTTTGTTGTAGTGAGAGGCCTACTATGGTAACAAACCTTCAATGTCTCATTTCAAAACATTTGGCTATGAACGTTATGTACATGTACCAGATGCATCCAAGAAGAAGCGTAATGCCAGAAGCAATAACTGTATCTTTCTTAGATATAGTCAAGAGTCAAAATCTTACTGACTCTATGATTAAGATGTGAAGAAGATAATCACCAGCCGAGATGTGGTGTTTGTGGAACATTCACACTTAATGGAGGAAATAGGTCCAACCACTCTATCATCAGTGGGGCAAAATAATCCATCACCACCATGAGCCCAACCCATGAGCTAGATTTCCTCTTTAGGAGGATGAGTTTTTAGAGGACAAAGACTCTTACATATCACACCAGCCTAGTGTTACACCACATGGAAAGCCACTTCTATAACAGCTCTTTTGATAAGCGTAACCTATTTCTTGAGATGCCATAATCTTTAATAGATGGACAATGTAGATAAAGGAGAATAGAGGAGCAAAGAAGAGCATCTGATCTCCTTATCGACATGGCCTTGATGGGGATGAGATAACATGAGAAGTGAAGGAGATAGCCACCTTGCATGAAGCATTAGCACATCCAAAGTGGAAAGCCATGATGCAGTTTGAGTATGACAGCATTATAAAAGGTAATATGTGGGAGCTAGATGATCGTGAGCGATCACCAAACAGAAAGATAATTGGTACCAAATGGATTTCAAAAGCTAAGTATAAGGTTGATGTCTCACTTGAAGAATACAAAGCTAGGGTGTTTGCGTAGGGAATTTCACAGGGGGAGGGTTTTGACTTTGCTAAAACCTTTGTTCCCATAGATTGCATGACAACGATTAGGGCAATACTTGTGTGGGCTGCTCACATAAACAATGTCCAGTTTTCCACATGGATGTCAAATTAGCATTTCTGAATGGACATCTCAAGGAGGAGGTATATGTAGCTCATCCACTAGGTTTTGAGATGCCCAAATCAGAAAATAAAGTTTACAAGATAAAGAAGGCATTATATGGGCTGAAATAAGCCCCAAAGGCATGGTATCAGAGGATAGACTAATTTTTCAAAAAGATTGGGTTTACTAGTAGTGCTTCTAATGCCAATTTGTATGTTCTCAAAAACCATGAAAATATTGCTTTGGTTGTTCTGTATATAGATGACTTGAACATCACAGGTGATAATAAAGAAATGATCAAATAGATAATGATATGCTGAGCCATGCATTTGAGATGATAGACTTGGGTCTTATGCATTTTTGTTCAGGAGTTGAGGTCTGCTAGGAGTCACGCAAGATCTTCATATCAAAGCACAAGTATGCTTGGGAGATTCTCATAGCATTTGGGATGACTGACTCCAAGCCTCTGTCAATAAGCATGGAGGTGAATGTGAAGCTTTCTACAGAAGATTCTTTGTCATTAGTAGGCATCAAGAAGTACATGAAACTGGTGTGGGGAGTTTAATTTTTCTCACTAATACTAGACTTGATATCAACTTCACAGTTGGTGTTTTGAGAAGGTTTTCCAAAAGGCCACAAGAGAGTCATTGGAATCAAGGAATGTGATTACTTAGGTATATCAGAGGTCTTCTTAAGTACGGCATTGCTTATAGTGCAAATGAGACTTTTATGGATTATTGTGATTCAAATTGGGCACGAGATTGTGATTCTAAGAAATCAATTTATGGGTATTGTTTTTTCACTTGGTTCTGATGTTTTCTCTTGGACCTGCAAGAAGCAACCTATAGTAGCACTTTCTTCTATTTCAAAGTAGGTTTTTTTTAAAATTTTGAAGCACTATGCCTGAGGAGGATTTTAATGGACATGGGAGTTCAGATTAGTGGGGGGGCTATAGCCTTGCAATGTGACAACTAGAGTCTTATGGCCATTTCCAAGAACCCTATATTGCATGCTCGAGAAAAGCACATTGAAATTTAGTATCATTATGTGTAAGAGTTAATTGAGGATGAGATAGTGAAGTTGGAGTACTATTTTACGGGCCAAAATTGTGCGGACATCTTCACCAAGGCTCTTGGGATGGATCAACTCACTTGGTGCCATCATCATCAACTTAACATTGGGCCAAGAACATAATCTACCTTTGGGGAGACATTGAGGGGGGATGTTGTTGGTATACACTCAATACTCACCTCTCAGCATGTATCTCACATCAATGCTTGGTGCACATTTGTAAAGGCCCCCATCAAGAGGAGAAGCCATTGGTATACACTCAATACTCACCTCTCAGCATGTATCTCACATCAATGCTTGGTGCACATTTGTAAAGGCCCCCATCAAGAGGAGAAGCCATTGGTGCACATGTCTTTGGTGGGAACCTTGCCTTAGATGTTGATGGGGTCATTATTGTGACCATTGATGGTTAGTAGGAGATGGTCAGGGGTGTAAGTGTTAGCTGGGGCCAGGAGCCTAGTGGGGCTGGTGGGTTTTAGGGATACGAGCCCTCAGCCCGCCGACAGTATGGGGAATATTTCTTAGGATACCTAACTTCATTATTAGTGGTTGGTGGATGGTTGGCCATGTTCTTGATATGTAGGCGGTGACTACATCCATACTGCATAACCCTCTGTGTTACATACACGTCGCTACCACACCACCTGTAGCACTATATATGGAAACAACTAAGGCATCCAATGCTTATGAATATTCATACCCTCCACACTCAGCACTTTCTCCATCTAGGGTCTGTTTAGATCGCCATCTAAGATCTACTTGAGAGAGCACGGGTAGACAGCACCATCACATTATACCTCTCATAATTTTTTAAATTCTCTATCTATTCAATTGTCATTGCACTTTGTTTTGCTATCTACTTTCTGATATGATATATTCTTATAAACACAAGTGTAAAAACATTAAATAGCAAGGCTCTGTGGTGATACCATTTACTATTTATAAAGAAATAACAAGTACTTCTAAGCTATAGCTAGGGTGGATTGAAGATGATAATCACCATAGCTTCAAGCATAGCAAGGCTCTGTGGGGTGATACCATTTACTATTTTATAAAGAAATAACAAGTACTTCTAAGCTATAGCTAGGGTGGATTGAAGATGATAATCACCATAGCTTCAAGCATAGCAAGGCTCTGGTGGCTTCTAAGCTATAGCTAGGGTGGATTGAAGATGATAATCACCATAGCAAGGCTCTGTGGTGATACCATTTACTATTTATAAACATTAAATAGCAAGGCTCTGTGGTGATACCATTTACTATTTATAAAGAAATACAAGTACTTCTAAGCTATAGCTAGGGTGGATTGAAGATGATAATCACCATAGCTTCAAGCATAGCATAAACAAGGATGATTAGATTAACAAGAGATTAATCACATATTTGATAGCGTAAGGTAAAATAAATAAACTCGAGTAGTGTTCCCATTCATGAAATGCCTCCTAAAAAGGCTTAGGCTATAAAGTTAATACATTATAGATGAGGTCATCCATCTCCCACATGGTCCTCTTTTGATTTAGGGTGTTGGTCAACTTTGTAAGGTAGAATATAGGCATCCATCTCGCAGTACATTATCCTCTTTTGATTTAGAGTGTTGGTTAACTTTGTAAGCTAGAATATAGGCATGACAATCTCCATGATATTAAGAGACTAATGTTATGTATAAGGGGAAGAAAAGGGTGTGTGTGTGAAGGGACTTAAGGTCCACTAGCTCACCTATTTAAAGGTGGAGCTAGAAGGCTTTTATGTATTGAGCAAGGCCTAGTTGTATTCATAAACACCTTAATAAAGCAAGATATTTTTCTTGTATTTTGTGAGTCCCTCTCCTCCCCACATACTTGATCTAGCATGAGCACCATAAATTCTAACATGGTATCTAGCGCTTTGGTTGAGTAGGTCCCCTTTGTGGTGTAGAATAGGTCAAAAGTTTCACTTTTCCTTATCCCTTCACCTGTGGAGCTGAACCCCCTCGTAGTGGAGGAGCTCTAGCAGCTCGTGGAGGCAACATCTCGCCAAGCTTTCTTCAAGGGAAAATGTAGAGGACATCCGGGCGCATGCTATCATACAGATCATTAGCTGAATCGTGCGTTTTCCATCACGGCATTGCCACTTGTGCAGGCCGGCGCATATCCTGGCTGTAGGCATGGTCGTATAGAAATACGACACCTACAGTTGATCATTAGCAACATTGCCTTAGGGCTTTTGAAGCCCACACCTTGAAGAGTCTACATCTCAAGTTTCAAGGCCAATCGTGCATCCTCGCATGCGCTACAGCAAAAAAACCAGGCAGCATTTTCTCAACTCCATTGAAGCTCTCCATTAAAGCTTCAAAACTTTTTCTTTTCTTGCTCTAATCCTCCCCTCTTTGCTCTAATCACCTAAGTGATCTTGTGAGGGCTTGTTGTTGCTGATCTTATCCTTGATTTTGAAGTGGTGGCCAACCACATGAGGCATTCATAAGTCTCATTCATCAAAACGTCATCAAGCTTCCTCATCATCTTTAAGTTCACAAAGCTTTTTCACAAAGTGTGCTTTATGAGCACACTAATAGTGTTGATTAACACTAATGAGGCTTCTAATCCAACAAAGGGGAGTTATTACAAAGTGTTTTTAAACACTAAGAGTGTTCTTAAACACTAATGATGAATCTAATCACCAATATAAGTGTCATTAGATGCTAAAATTGTACTCTTAAGCACTAATCATGTTTTTGAACACTAATGGTGATCTTAATCACCAAACAAAGTGTTGCTTAACACTAATGTGGTCTTAACCATCAAAGGAGGAGGTCTTTAACACTAAGGAGGCTCTTCTTCATCAACATTGGAGGCCGAGCACACACCAGAGCACACACCATAAGTGCCACATTATAAGTTTTCATCGTCAACCCGCTTCTATGCTTACCTTGGCAAGCTTCCAAGGAGAAATGGTGCAACCATACGCAATTGTCTTCATCCCATAAGCCAAAGGATTGAATTTTTTTAGTTTTTCATCAACAAACTAAATTTTTTGAGTGGTTTAAAGTTGGGCACATGTACACTAAGTGTGCATCTTTAATGGTTTTATGTATCACACTTGAGGCTCTTGTTTGTAAGAGGCATAGGCATGTCATAAGTCATATGCTCTCATTTCCCAAGCCCAAGGCATGTTATTCCGCTGCATATTCAACATTTTCATCTTCTAAGATGAGTTGTAAGGTTGAGCATAGCATCACTAAGTGCTCTACCTTGTTGTTTGTCATGTTTTTAAGCATCTATTGGCATTGTCTTTGTAAGAGGCATAGGCAACATTATGAGCCATGCCCTCTCCTTCTTCAAATGATGTACCTTATTGGTTTGAGCATTTACCTCAACCACTTACTCACTTTCATTAAGCTTGTACCTTCAAACCCTAATGGGTATCATGTAACCAACATGCACAAAAGCTTTTGTTGTATTTATGGAGTAGACACTGCCCTTGACCAATCCATAAGGCAAGTGGTAAGACCCTCCCTTTCCCTTTTCCATATAAACCCTAATGGGTATCATGTAACCAACATGCACAAAAGCTTTTGTTGTATTTATGGAGTAGACACTGCCCTTGACCAATCCATAAGGCAAGTGGTAAAACCCTCCCTTTCCCTTTTCCATATAAATCTACCTCATAACCATTACTCTAAGAAGGAAGGCCCTTATTGCCCATGGAGGAGGTATGGTATTCATTGTTCAAGGAAGCATCAAGCATGTTGAAGGAACATCTATGTGCAAACCACTTAAGCAAGGGTGGCAGCCTTGTTTTGATCATTGTGTGATAATGGTCAAGGTGGAAAGCATGTGGAAGCAATGGCATGTATGTCTAAAGCATGTCAACTACAAGAGGTCAAGCAAGCACAAAGAGTGGGGTCCACCACCATCATTAAGGTGTACATCTTCATCGACATCAAATAAAGACTTAGATGGCATCATTGTATTAGCCTCTAAGGCTCTAGGAACATAGTTGTAAGTCCTAGATAACCACACCACCATGACATCCTTGTACGCCTAATGTTATAAAGGCAACCTATGTCCAATACCACCTATTCCAATCTACTTTCATAGTTGGTATTCAGGGGGGGTATTAAGAGACTAAGGTTATGTATAGAAGGGGAAGAGAAGGGTGTGTGTGTGTGAAGGGACTTAAGGTCCACTAGCTCACCTATTTAAAGGTGGAGCTAGAAGGCTTTTATGTATTGAGCAAGGCCTAGTTGTATTCATAAACAACTTAATAAGCAAGATATTTTTCTTGTATTTTGTGAGTCCCTCTCCTCCATATACTTGATCTAGCATGAGCACCACGAGTTCTAACACATGAACCCACTCATATAAGGCACCTATTATTATGAGATGATTTTACAAGAGTTACAATCTTAGACAATGGCTCTTAGTGACATGAAAGGCTAGGAACCTTTGTTGAATAATTTCCCAACAAAATTCACCCTTGATAAATTTAGAGGTGGTAAACATTTTGATTTTTTTGTTTTTTAAATTAGAAACCTTAAATATTTGTGGATTCCTAAGAGCTTTCTCTGCCCATGCATGATCCTCAATATTTGACAATAATGGCAAGCCCCACACACTACATCATGAATATGTCATGTGCCACTGTGTTTGGTGCATGAATGCTAGTCACCCTAGCAACTTTGCATGCATAATAAATTTGCTTAATAATGAAATATAAGATGTATTTTCCATTCAATCACAAAAAAACAAGATATTGCTAGTCCACTTACTTGTTTATCATGTGCAGCACCATTAGAAACTTAGACTTCTCCTCTTGTAGGAATCGAACCACCCTACAAATACCCTTTGGAACCTTCTAACCTTCTATCAGTTCGAGTGGTTCTTGCCCATTATTGCCATGCTTTGAGATGATGGTTACCATCTCAAACAACAAACATCATCTTGTCCATGTGTTACCTTCCTTCTACCTAGTCTAGTATCATGCCAAACTCTCCGGACAATGATAGGTTGGGGCCAAGTGCACTTTGACGATCAAATGGAATGGGCACTTGGCTAGGAAACCTTTAATTGGATCCCATCACTATAGTGGTTGGGTGGTTGGCTAACCCATGAGACTGGATGGGGTAATGCTGGACTGATAGATTGGTAAAATGAGACTCAATTCTGTTATAGTACGGTAGATGAAGTAAATCCCGGATAGTAATTATTCTATGGAAAAAGAATCAACGGTTGTGCCTCTTGATGGGGAAAAAAGCGTTGGTTTCTATGATCCAAGTGCAAGTTTCTTCCTTAATCTGACCAAGTGACTCACAGGTTTGGTCAGTAAAATGACCCTGACTACATTAGAGTACAAATATCCTAGAGGAATCGCACGTGCTTTCCGGTAGGGGGGGGAACTTTTTTTGGGTTTGGTTTTTAAGAACCAAGGGATTAGTCTCTTGTCCGGATATCCGTGGGGGTGAGGCCCCGAGTGAGGGATCCTACCCCGTGTAAGAAGTGCTACTTTCTCTGCTAGCACCCCCGAATCCATTGCATGGAGGGAGCAGGGATCTTTCATTTATGGTGATGATCAGCCATCATGCAAATAAAACATAATTTTTCCTTTTTATCTCACTCATAATATTGTGGAGACAAGGGACCCCCCTTGGCCCCTTAGCCTTCTTAACTGCATCACTACCTTGTTTGCCCCCCTTTCATTTGTTCCCCTAGAACTATGGAAGCTAGATGATCCAACCCAAGGTGTCTTGGCTATGCATTTCTTCTCAATACTATCATCGAAGATCTATGCACTCTTTATGGCCTCTTCTAAAGTTTTAAGGTATTGAGTTTTAACCTTAGTTTTATATTCATTATCTAGACCACGCAAAAAACCTCGTACTTTCTAAATATCATCCAAACCCTCAAGCTTGAGAATGATCTCATGGTACTTTGAAATATATTGGTACATAAGCGCTTCCATCTTACAGTTGTCCCAAGCATTCCGATTGCGATCCTTCTCGTTCTTAGCTAAGAATTATTTCCAAAAAAAGTGCCTCAAAAGCAGCCCATGTTGCAGGTCAATTGCTCTCACCTAGGCTCATCCACCACTTGTAGGCCTTTCTCTCAAGCGTGAGACTTGCCTCGAGAGAGCGAACAACATTAGGAGAACGCTTCAAAAGCTACAAGTCTGTTCACTTTTGTAAAAAAGTATTTCGTGCATCTTTATTACCCTCCTTCTCTTCCCTGTGTGGAAAACAAGAGGCTTCATGCTTTTGAGCATAGCTGGGTGGAAGCATGTTAACCTGTTACACTTTAGGTGCTAGTTAGCATGAATTTGCTAGCAAAAAATGTTAACACTATAAATTGATATAAAGTTTTATATATTGATATAAATTGATAAAAAAAGGTCTTTTATTTCCATTTAATAATTTGATATACTCATATGGCCATACCTTGAAGGTGGAAGAACTCCCTTTCATGATTTTGTGCACTTAGATTATGTGGGGCCCTCGGGAATTTTTGAGAGTAGGCAAACATGGGGAGGGGGACCCATGGGAAGAGGAAGGGAGAAGAAAGACCTATAGAATAGCCCTCAGTCGACAATAGCAACACGAAACACAAAGCAAAACACAAAATCTCAAGAAGTCGGTGTTTCGCCCCCTCCTACAAAGAAATCTACCATGGCTGCATCAAGTAAGTCTCTCTCATTCTCTGCGTGTTACACAATGAAAATTGCATGCATTGCATACACTCTTGTTGCTTATGCCATTTTCTAGACCAGAACATGAGCGAGTTTGTGTGTTGATATCACTAGCTTGGCTTGCTGCACATCCTCCACCCTTGCCATTTCCTTGAAATCATTTCCTTGAAATCAGCCAACCCACCCTCCTATTGTGCCACCTGATGATAGAGCCAAGATGGAAAGTAGAGCTTTTTTATCTCTGATAAATAAAGTCTCCAGGTTCCTCCCACATCCAAATATTTCCAGCAGTAACTGTAATAGGGTGTGTGTGTGTGTGTGTGTGTGTGTGTGTGTGTGTGTAAAAAACAGCTTTGCATGTTGCACCATGCATGTTGCACCATGCATGTTGCATGGCTTGCATGTAGGCTTGTTGTTGCATGTGCCATTTTTTCCCTTGTAATAGGGTGTCATATGTTTGTTGCAGGCTCTGTGAGAAGATGGAAGGTTCCACGTGTTGATTTTACCCCTAAACAAAAGAAGTTATGTGTGAACAAAGCAAGAGTTTCATGACGAATATGGTATGAGTATGGAGGGAATCCCGGTACACTCAGGGATGAGCAAATCTCTGAACATCAATGGTTGTTCATCTTCTAGGGAGGCCAGAGACTACATCAAGCATCGAGTCAAATGTAATGAGATTTGTGAAGAGGCATTCCAGGAAATGATGGTGTTCCACCATAAGGTATATCAGCGACCCCCCACTAATCAAGAGATCACCCTATCGTTTGCACGAGGCTATGTGGTTCATAAATGTTCACCAAGAAAAAAGGGTGAGGGAAGGTTAACAATTACTATAGCATGGGCCAGCTTTGCCGAGGACCATGTTAAGGACTTGGAAGACAAAGGCTTCTTACAATGCAGAATTGGAAAATGGAGGGCAATGAATCCGGGTTGGGAAACCTTTGTTAAACTAGACCTTCAAGAGCAAAAGCCCTTTGCTAGAGGTACTATGCCTTCAAATGAAGGCGATGACATATCTCAAGATTCAGGACCATCCAGTGTTGTGAGAGGTGCCAAATTGGAATGCCCTATTGACTCTGAAAATGTCAGTAAGTCCTTGGGATTGGTTAGTTCACTCAATGATATGGTCATGCATGCAAAATATGACCTACAAGATATTTTTTGCTCGCTTCTTGGAGGAGGCAAGGGTTGAGAAGAAGAGCAGCGAGGCCATGTCGGATGCCATCAACAATATTCAGCAAACTCTATTATCTACCCAAGATCAATTGTTAGCCCTACCTAAATGTACAAATGAGGTTGATGAAGCACGCATAAAGTTGGAAGCTACCATAGCTTCCTCAAAAGCTACACTTCAGCTTCTAGGTGGTCCAGTTAAAAAAGCCACTAGTCCTGACTTGCTAGACAAGGTCATTGCATTGGTGGAGGTATGTGTGCAGGCTTTGTGTTTCACCTAAAGTATTATATTTTGATTTTTCTTATCTCTTTAGACCTAATTGGTCTGTTGCATGTCATGTCTTCATGTAGATTGACCATGCAGAATAGACCCGGACTATCCGATGCCTTGAAGGCCAATGCATGCTCGTAAAAGAGATATCGAGTCACCTACTAAATGGAAATAATGTTTCCATTGTGCCACCCCTACCTCTAGCAAATGTTTAGACTACTACCTCTCTGCTACAACTGGATAATACATGTGTTGGGTGCGGGTTTTCACTTCAGGCAGAGGACTTCATGGTGATAGTGGTTTTGCCATGCAAACACACTTATCATCTATTATGCTTTGCAAACAACAACTTGCGTGATGGATGGTTGTTGTAGGGATTCTAATTGCCTACAACCCATCCCATCATTAGCAAAGTCCATGGTTGTGAGTGCTTATGTGATCATGGAATACCTACCTCCTGCATAGGTAAATTCCTTGTTTGCAATATATTGACTCCTTTGTTGGATTTTTTAGCACTAGAATACTACTACTTAGCAATAAAACACTATTACTGCTGCTATTTAGCACTATCATACTACTAGCAGTATGATAATAGTGATAGTTAGCCTAGATTTCTAGTTAATGTGCTTGAAGAGTGCTAGTCATCAGTATGGTAGTGCTAGTTAGCACTATGTTCTCGCTAGTTATCAATGACATAGAGTTAGTTAGCAATGACATAGTGCTTATAAGCAATGAGTGGTAGCTAGTTAGCACTCACATAGTGCTAGTTAGCAATGACACAGTGCTAGCTAGCAATGAGTGCTTGCTAACAATATCATAATGATAGTTAGCAACATGAAAGTGGTAGTTAAAAGAATGGTAGTCCTAGTTAGCAAACAATGTGAATAGTAGTACATTGTAGCACCATCAAAGTTCTAGTTAGTAGAATGAAAGTTCTAGTTAGTAGAATGATAGTACTAGTTATAAAACAATTTTAGTTAGTAAACTATTTGTGCTATTTTGCAACACAATAATTATAGTTAGCAATGGATAATGATAGTGCTAGTTAGTAGTATCATAGTGCTTGTTATCAATAATTGTCAACAAACATTGTTAGTTAATAGTATATTAGCTTTACTTATCAATCTAATGTAACCTTTTCTTTTTTTTAATATATTAATGATGTGATGTAATCTTTTTCTATGCAAGAAAGTCTATTGTAGAAAAGTCGGGCTACTCATGCAAAACAACTCGTAAAGTTGATTGTGTGCAGATGAAGGAGGAGGAGGGCACCAGCAAGACCAAAGATGATGACAAGATACACATGGACCCAGAGGATGTACAGATGAAGGAGACACATGCCTTTGAGGCTATGGAAGAAGATGTACTAATCTTGAAAAGGATCCTATGCAGTTTGATGATGCTGTGAATGCAGAGGGAAAGGTCATTGTAGGTGAGATCATTGCTGAAGCAACTAATGACTTAAATAACATGGCAAGAAACCCTGATGAGGACATTACATTGGACAAGTTGTTTTGTATGCATTATAGAAAATGTAAGGCCGCTAATGTTACTAAGGTGGCTAGAAAGCGTAAGAGTTGATGCGTAGAGCTGTTGTACTCATGTTGCGTAATGTGGCCATTGCAATGAAAAACCTTATTTTTCAATGTTTAATTATGTGGTGGTTTTGATCATGGGCTCTGTATTGTTTCCAGTCTGTTTGCTTTTGCTTGATAACAATAGTGCTTCAATCATGTGTGATGATGAAGCTATCTTTCACGAGCACGTGTTTGTGAAAGGACCATGGAAATTGAGACCAAAGAAACTTTGTAAGGGGCCATGGCACTCCCTTATGATTGAGGAAAGGGCTATTTAGAAACTAAACATAGTTTGACGTAGTAGTGAGATTCCAATACTATTGCCCCCCTCCAATTGGCCCTCTTATATGCTGCATGGCACTCCCTTATGATTGAGGAAAGGGCTATTTAGAAACTAAACATAGTTTGACGTAGTAGTGAGATTCCAATACTATTGCCCCCCTCCAATTGGCCCTCTTATATGCTGCATGCACCTTCAGTGAAGAATCTCCCAAGGCCACTGGACCAAGAGCATCGTGCACTTATCTTGGATATGAATGGGATACTTGTGTATAAGGTCATTCGTGGCACATAATTTCTTCCACTTTGGCACACTACATATTTGCAAGTCAGGGATTGGACTCAGTGCAGTCCAAATTTTGGCACCACATTTCTTGTGCAAAAGGATGCTGAACTATTTATGCAATGGGCTTGTAGATGGTTTCAGGTTTTCATATGGAGTTCTCAACGTCCTGTGAACCTTCTGCAACGTTTCAAGATCTGCTTCCCAAACTTGGTCAAAAATATTAGTAGTTTTTTGGGGCAAAATGATTGTCAGAGGGCCAGCTTTCACTTTGATGGGGGAAAGCCAGTCTTCCTAAAAGATCTATTAATGTTTTGGTGGAAGTATACAAGTTTCAGCCCAACAAACACATTGCTGATGGATGATAGTTACTACAAAGTAGCACGTAACAAAAAGGGTGTCTATATTGTGTTGCCCCCAAGTTTGAAAACATGTCATTGTTGAACAGTTAATAGTTCTTAACAGTTAATAGACCATATTCCCCTATTTGAGAGTGATTAGCTACTATCAAAGTGCTCCACGACACAACATCCCACTCTTGCCTTACATCAAATACTGCTTGGGTCGCTTCCATGCTTGCATAGCTCCTATAACCGTAACCGCAAAACATGTTTTGGTCCCTTTTTTGAAATGAAACGTTTCAGCCCTTCAAGGCTTCCGGTTTTGCTGCATGCCTACAACACACATACAAGGAAGGCATCATCTAGACACACATTGCTAGTTAATTGTGTGAAATGGTTAGTAGTCCTTAAAAGTTATAAGACAAAAAACAACAATGCTATCAGTTCAAGAAAAATAAGAAAAATGTATGCCCATCTGAGTTGAGCCCATTCTTAAAATTTATATGGCATACTATTGTAGATTGCCTCGTACACGTCCAAACCAATAGTGTACATTCTAGGCTTTCCTACAATGGGCTCCATAGGTATATCTTAATACAACGCACAAGATGCGAGAGTACCATGACCTCTAGAGCATGTTTTCTTGGAATCCTGTAGCAATAGCTATTGGTCTATTCATAGTAGTGTCCCTTAACAAAATAAGACCCCTTACCAATTCCATTTCCCCATGCATCAACATGATTCACTTCTACCATTTCTTTTTCTACAGTGCACTTGAGAACATAGAAGTCCGCACCTTCAGCATTACCAAACTGAGCATTCACTTGCAAAGTTGTCTTCAATGCACAAAGCATCACTCAGCACATCATGGTGACCTTCGTAGATAGCTTCATCATAGGCATCTTCCTCCTCAAATGGGCTATCACAGGGTTCTAAGACATGAAAATCCCAAGATGTTACATGTGCTTTATTAGCACATCTTTTCCAAAGTCCTTGCATGCACGCATCACAAAAACAAGGAAATGTTCTACTTGCAAGTCTAGTTGTATCATGTGGGTTATGACCACGAATAGCATGTAACAAGCGTGTATTGGGAATACTAGAACAAGTCTAGTTGTATCATGTGGGTTATGACCACGAATAGCTGTAACAAGCGTGTATTGGGAATACTAGAACAATTCCATTGCTTCTTTCTATCCACATCTTTTACCTTCACCTCCCAGAACACTCGTGCTACATCTTTTTGCTTAGATGGGTAGCAAGCTTCAGCTCCATGAGATAAGTTGGCATTCAAGAAGGACACCACATCTGCTGCACACTTTAAAATTGTACCGTCTGTCTTCAGTTGTTCATGCATCAATGCCATGTTCTCCCTTGCCATGCCCACTGCCAAAGAACTTCCAAGTTATCTCCATACCCATCATTGAAGCATACCTTGCAAACAAAGTAGAAGGGTCTAGCAACCTTAAATTGGGAAGCAGCCCCATCTGACTTAACCCAATGCCGCATTCCGTGTTTATCTGGTATTCTTGATCTTACTCAATCTCAGGATATGATTGCTTTTGCTTTTAAGCATATCATCTCCTCCTCTTTATGACTTGAATGAGCAGAGCAAGACTCGCAAATCATTTCAAGGAATTATATTTTCCGGACCGCCGGCTGAGAGACAACAACATAAGTGGCACACAAGGCAATATGTCCACACCTCTTGCAACCAGCACCTAATGCTGAGGAAGAATATCTCTTTAGCCATTGTCCTATTGAGGCTAAAGGTGGTTCGCGGTGTTATCCTGTATCACCCCACACCTCGAGATTTTAGGCTTTCTTATCATATTTATAGACTTCTTATATGTTTTATCTCGGGAAGTAAGATTGTAGTACCTTTAGAGCAGTAAGGGAACAACTGTATTGCGGCATGTCAGTAGCCCAGTATCGTCGTCTCATGCTTATACCACCACGGAGGTTTTGATTTTTTGGAACCATGTTCCTCTATGTATATACTGCAAACCTTATGTAAATAAAGAATGTTTTGTGAAAAAATTCTAGTTATCTAAGTGATTTGACTATCAGATATTGAGTTTAAAGAAATAAGATCTGTTTTCTTGGATGTATGTCGTAGATCTTTAATAAGATTAATTATCTTGTTTAAAGTAAATATTTTTGAACTTCTTAAGTCTTAGGATCTAGATGATGAAATCAAGTAGAAATTTAACGATGTATCATTTTGGCAAAATCATGAGATGTGCAAACCGTGGCAGATAACCAGATCCTCTCTCACAGATGAGGAAGAGCTTGACCCCGATGTTCGTAAAGCCCTTCACAGATCTCAACCAGGTCCCAAGGGTGAAGGGGAAAACTTGGGCGAGGCTATGGAAAAGTGGATCGAAGCAATGGAAGAATACTTCGATGTCATTGGATACAATAAGAAAAGTAAAGTGGCTCAGCGAGAGTAGCATGGAGAAACCACTGCAAGACAAACCATCTGGATTGGAACACCCAGACATGGAATGATCTCAAGACATACCTAAGGAAGAGATTTTGTCCTCCCGACTTCTTGGAATTTAAGATGAATGAGCTCTTGGAATTAACCCAGGGGAGCAGAACTATTGAAGAGTATCACCAATCATTCGCTCACCTCCTCAAATACTCACCACCGCAACATGAAGAATAGTTGATGGCTAGGCTCATTCGGGGAATGAACAGACCTTTGGATACCCTTGTAAAGAATGCGAAGCCAGTTTAAAATAGCCGATGTAGTACGGATGGCAAAGGACTTCGTTATAAGATTCCTCCCTCCAGCTTTTGAGGTGTGCAGGTGTAAGAACCTCCCCTTTTGATCTTGTAACTATTCCCCTCTTTGAAATAAAAGAAAGATTCTGTTTTACCCTATTTTGACCTGGAGAGAGAAAATGTCTAGAGAGAGATAATCCAAAAGTGAGATATTTGACCTGGAGAGAGAAAATGTCTAGAGAGAGGTAATCCAAAAGTGAGATATTTTTGGATATAAAAATCCTGTTTTGGATTTTTGTTTTACCTTGTTTTGACCTGTTTTACCCTATTTTAACCTGGAGAGAGAAAATATCTAGAGAGAGGTAATCCAAAAGTGCGATATTTTTGGATATAAAAATCCTCCTAGTGTCTAAAATGGTTTCCCCTGAAACAAAATTTCAAAAAGAACTTTCCAATGTACAATTGGAATTAATTGAAAATAGATAAAAAGGACCTTAGCCTAAGGGTCCAGATTTTCAAGAAATTTTTAGATTATGGTCCAATTAAGGTTCATATGGACCAATAAGATTAATCCAAATGTAGGGAGGAGATAAATTGAAGAATTAAAAGAAAAACCTCCCAAAAATGAGTAAATACTCACATAAGATGAAGAGTTAACTAAGGACAAGGTTTATTAGTAAAAAACTTTGAATATTACTAAAAAAAAGAGATATTTTGGGTATAATGATTCAATTTTGACACCTTGGTAAGGAGAAGGGGGCTCTTCAATGAGGCACCTATTTCACATGTGTGGTGGAGTTTTAAACTCAAAAATATTGTGATATTTTTATCTCTCCTCTCTCCTAGATCAAACCAAATCAAAAGGGAGCCAAACTAGGTCCAAATCTTGTCAAAATTCAGACTGAACCTGGAAAATTCTAGAAACTAGTTGGACTTGGCTAGAGGCCTCCCTCACCTATAAATATATCCTTAGCCGTTTGGAAAATTCTAGAAACTAGTTGGACTTGGTTAGAGGCCTCCCTCACCTATAAATATATCCTTAGCCCTTTGTAAAAAAATATGAGAACTATACCATGCCAGTATTATACTAAAATAATGATATTTTCTATTATCCTCTAAAAATCCTCTAAAAATTGAAGATATTGGAGCTTCTCTCTCTCTTTAATCTTCCTTGGAGTCTTCATCAACATACCAAACCAATTGATTGGTTGGGGGCCTCTACTTTGATCAAAGAATCAAGCAATCTAGGAGGTAAAGTGTAATTTATAGTCTTTTTTTTTAATCTCCAAATGTTCTCTCTTCTCAACCCCTCTCAAGCTTTAGAAGCATTCAATTGAATGGATTTTTACTACAATTGAAGTTTTTTAATGAATTTTAGTGATAAAACACATAAATTTTCATTTATGCTTAAATTAAATATTTTTTTAAAGCATGTCTCTCTCTCTCCCCCCCAAAGAATGGTCATTCCTATGACCTATTCTATATTCAAATTAAGCTTCTCATGAAGCAATTCTCTAATCTAAAAGTAATTTCTATGCTTGTCAAATTGAGGTCAAATAAGTAGCTTTTTGAATACTTTTATGCTATTTAATTTATGAAAAAATTAAGAATCAAGTCCATAATTGGATATTGATCCAATTAATGGTTGTTCTAATGATAGAAATATTACTAAACTTTATGCTTTCAAATTATTGAGAATTATCAGTAATAGCAGCGGAGCTATGGTAAAATTTTTGAAAAAATAACACATAAATCATTTTCATTCATAATATGAAAAGAGGACTTCCTACCATATTCTAGGATTAATCATCTTGGATTAATTGAATGATTCTCATTATAATCATGGAAAATTTGATTTTTTAATTCATGCATAAATAGTAATTAGCAAAAGAGAAATTTTCTAGTAATTCATTTTTATGTTGAAAGAGGAATTCCTATGACATTTGGAATTCCATCATTGAGATGGGAAAAGAGAAATTCCTAGCATATTGGAATTAATGTATTTTAATTAAATTCAAAGCTGAAATTTAAATAAATTTGTTTTATCTATGAGAAATATTTAAATGTTAAAAGAGGAATTCCTATGAAATTTGGAATTCCATCATTTAGATGGGAAAAGAGAAATTCCTAGCATATTGAATTTATGGGTATTTTATTTTAAATGAAATTACTTTATGAGAAATATTTGATGATAAAAGAGAAATACCCATGACATTGGAATGCAATTAATTAAATGCAAAAAGAGGAATTCCCATGGTATTTGAGATCCAAGAAATTAAATGGGAAGAAGAAGAGGAAATTTTAGTATAATTCAATTTATGATTATTTATCAAAAGTGAAAATATGGGTAGAATTGATTTCTATAAATCCCATGAATTCTTCTATTCCAAAAGAGGAATATTGAATATAATTCATTTGAGAAATTGAGAATGAATATGGAACTAGTCATTGAGAAAAAGAACCTTTAATTAGGCCAAGTAATTGGTAAAAATTTAGAAAAAGTCCCATTATCGGGATCAACCTAGAAAAAGCTATTAAATGAGAATAGCATGTGAATGGATGAGATAACATGAAAAAAGGATGCGATAAGATATGTATGGGATGTGATAGGATGTGATAAGATGAAAATAGGATGTGATAAGATGTGATGTAATAAGAATAGATGTGGATGTGTATGTGGAAGAATGGATGTTGATGTGTATGTGGAAGAATGAATGTGGAAGAATGGATGTGGATGTGTATGTGGGAGAATGGATGTGGATGTGTATGTGGAAGTATGGATGTGGATGTGTATGTGTATGTGGAAGTATGGATGTGGATGTGTATGTGGAAGTATGGATGTGGATGTGTATGTGGGAGAATGGATGTGGATGTGTATGTGGAAGTATGGATGTGGATGTGTATGTGGAAGAATGGATGTGGATGTGTATGTGGAAAAATGGATGTAGATGTGTATGTGGAAGAATGGATATGGATGTGTATGTGAAAGAATGGATGTGGATGTGTATGTGAAAGGATGTGATGTCGATGTGAGTGAATGGATGAGATGTAATGTGATGTGAATCCGGATGTGAGTGAATGAGATGTGATGTCATATGAATCGGATGTAAATGAATGATATGGGAGGTGAATGGATGAGATGTGATGTGATGTAAATCGGGATAAGAATGAATGAGATGAGATGTGAAATGAATGTGATAAGGTGTGATGTAAATTGAAATAGATGTGAATGAATGAGGTGTGATGGGATGTGAATATGGGTTGATACAAGTGGATGAGATGAGATGAGGGAAAACCAAGAAAGATGTGATGAGATGAAAAATGATGGGATTGGATGAGAATAGGAATATATATGAATTGTATATGGATTAAGTAATGTGGATAGATGTGGAACAATGTGAAAGACGAGAGTTCATTATAGAAACTATATTGACCTGTTTTTAAATGACTATTTTATGTCAATAATGCTGGGGAAGCATTTTCCCCGTCTTGAGAATGAGGTCGTGGTGGAGACCTAACTATATTTATGACCTGTTTTTAAATGACTATTTTATGTCAATAATGCTGGGGAAGCATTTTCACCGTCTTGATAAAGTTGCAACAGCTGACGGAGAGTCAATGGAGGACGTCTCGCGTGTAGCAAGGTCTCGACTAAGGTCTTGACCAACCTCGATTCGATTTAAATGGTGAGCTTCCGGTATGGTGGATGAGGGACCAAGGAAGCGGCCTATGAGTGAAGCGCTAGGTCACCTGCGAAGGATCCTAGAGGGTGCGGACCATACGGTACTCGGGCTTTGGGTCGCCGAAGATACCCACATGTGCATCGTGGAAGATATTGGAACAAGGAGTAAGAGTTGTTTTTCTTAAACCGGGCATGGATCCGGTTGATTAACCTTGCTGGTCCTCAACGAATGAGTCCATGGCCTTTTTATATGGATCTATTGGTTGATCTTGCTAATCTTCAATGGGGATTCCATCTTGATTTTTATAAATGAATATATTGCCGGGTACTATGAGCTAGGAACTATCAAAAAGGCCCCTGAGGGGACAGGTGGTGAGCGTTCTAGTTGCCAATGATGCCATAGGTACACCGATGAAGGAATGATTGGAAATTAGGATTCAACCGAACATTTTGGAGGATTATGATCAGTGACACTATGGTTTCATTGTTTTAAAGAGAGCTGAATCTGTGAAAAGGACCATTTCATATTGGGTGTGTAAGTGGTGTGACTAGCTTTAAGTTGGCTAGGGGGCTTGGGAACTCTTTTTCCTGGTACCCGGGACAAAACCTAACCAAATTCCTAATTGGATCCCATCACTATAGTGGTTGGGCAGTTGGCTAACCCATGGGACTACATGGGGTTAGGCTGGACTGATGGAATCTTAAAATGAGACTCAATTCTGCTATAGTACAATAGATGAAGTAAATCCCGGATAGTAATTGTTCTGTGGAAAAAGAATCAACGGTTGTGCCTCTCGATGGGGAAAAAAGCATTGGTTTCTATGATCCATGTGCAAGCCTCTTCCTTGATCTGACCAAGAGACTCACAGGTTCAGTCGGATCAGTTTGGTCAGTAATGACCCTGACTACGTTAGAGTACAAATATCCTAGAGGAATCGCCTGTGCTTTCCGGGCGAGGAAAGTTTTTTCGGGTTTTGTTTTGGAAGAACCGAGGGATTAGTCCCTTGTCCGGATATCCGTAGAGTAGGCGAGGCTCCAAGTGAGAGAACCCTGCATGGAAAAGAGTGCTACTTCTGCTGCTAGCACCCCTGAATCCGTTGGCGCAGAGGGGGCAGGGATCTTTCAGCTGATATTAGAACGAATTGGCTAAAGTGGATCAACTGAAAAGCCAAAAATGTCACAAATTTGTAAAGTAACAGTAAAAAGTTATATTTGTGTGATAAAATTCATACAAATTGATATTCAGAATGAAGATTAATAAAATTGAAAGTGGGTCTTCAGATGAAGTACCGCAATTGTATGGAAATCCCTGACTTGCTTGAGGCCTAGTCATGATGTTTTTACCTTATAATTCCAAGTACCGTGACTACCCATATACACCAAGGGTATAACTGCAGCTCTTTATTGGCAGTATATACGAGTAAATCTAAGACTTGAAATTATAAGCAAAAATGCTATCCAGATGATGAATTCGAATGTGGTTGATATGATTTAAAATTTTGGTTGAGAACTGATGAGTTGATTTGGATTCTGATTGAAAAACGATGATTCCTGAATTTTGGTTGAAATGTAATAAGCTGAGCAAAAACACAATGAGGATGAATGGGGCGAGTCCCTGTGATGATGTTCGTAACTGGAATGACGTTAATGACTTCAGCAAATCACTATGAGATTAGTGGATTGTGCTGACACATTGCTGCGATTAACACTTGACCCAGTGGATCAAGTTGAAAAGATGCAGGGGGAAGAGAGCTTGAGCTCTTGCAAGCACACACACACTCACAAAACCCTAATAGAGAACACACAAGGTGAGAGGCTAAAAATCTTCTTCTTCTTCACTCAACACTCAACACACCATATACAAGGATGAGAGTACACATAATATGAAAGGTACTCAACCAATACATACACGGATTCTCTATAGTGTGAACCCAACTAAATGAGCTGGCACTATAACTATGCCAGTCTCTAGAATGACTGTCACACAGCCTGTCATCCCACTGGCCGCATATCACCCATGATCTCACCAACCATGCCAGTGGTGTAAGTGTGGGGCCTATCCCCCAGGCGGGTCATCAGTGTCCACCGCCTCACTAGACGAGCTCGATATCTCAACACTCCCCCTCGAGCTCAACTCCATCTCATGTACACCAAGCGAAGTCCTGAATCTGTGGAGCTTCTCTGTACCCAATGCTTTGGTGAAGATGTCAGCTACCTGATCCTCTGTACTGACATAAACAAGGTCAAGGTCTCCTGCCAAGACCTTCTCTCTGACGAAATGGTAATGGACCTCTATATGCTTTGTACGAGCATGAAATACTGGGTTCTTGGCCAACTGTATACTGCTAAGTTGTCACAGAAAATGACAACTTGTCTATCCACTGATAGACCCAAATCTGCAAGTAGCTTTCTCAACCAAGCTACCTCACATGCTGCCATAGCAGCTCCTCTGTACTCCGGCCTCTGTACTGGATAGAGCAACCGTAGGCTGCTTCTTGCTGCTCCAAGTCACAGCAGCACTCCCCAAAGAAAACATGAATCCACTGGTAGATCTTCTATCTGAGATACTACCAGCCCAGTCAGCATCTGTGTACCCATGTACACGTATTTCTGTCCCAGTCTCATAAAATAGTCCACAATGCAAAGTAGACCTCACATACCTCAGTATGCGTCTCAATGCATCCGAATGCGATTTCCGTGGAACCTGCATAAACTGACTCACCAACCCAACAGCGTAGCTCAAATCTGGTCTGGTGATCATCATATAGATCAAGCTTCCCACTATGCGCCTATACATAGTAGGATCCTCCAAGATCTCTCCCGAATCTGCACTCAACTTGCCATTCTGATCCAATGGCACGGAAATAGGCTTACAGCCTGTCATACCATACTTGGACAACATATCCAAGCCATACTGTCTCTGCATTAATCCAATACCATGTGGTGACCTAATCACCTCAATGCCCAAGAAATATCTGAGCTCCCCCCCAGATCCTTCATCTCAAACTTCTGTCTAAGCAAGATCTTTACATCAAAGATCTCTGCATCATGGTCCCCCCTAATGATCAAGTCATCTACATAGATGACAACAAGCACAACCCCTCTATTACCATAGCGAGAAATTTGCATTGGCTACATGAAAGCCAATAGTGACAAGATATTCAGAAATCTTGTCAGACCATGCTCTTGGTGCTTGTTTCAAGCCATACAAGGCTTTCTTCAACCTGCAAACATGCTCGGGGTGACTCACATCCTCATAACCAGGTGGCTGCAACATATACACCTCTTCTTGCAAATCCCCATGCAAGAATGCATTCTTTACATCCATCTGATGTAAAGACCATTGCTTTGACGCAGCCACTGCTATCACAACTCTCACTGTTGCCATCTTGGCAACAACTGGGCTGAAAGTTTCCTCATAATCAATGCCATATGTCTGTGCATATCCTTTGGCTACCAACCTAGCCTTATACCTGTTTATGCTTCCATCACTGTTATGTTTTACTTTGTACACCCACTTGAACATCTGTGGATGTTAAGCATTTCAAAACTCTTAATAGATTGCCCACAAAAATTCAAGAAAAATGCTAACTTTCAGGACATTTTAGTGTCCTCAGAACACTTTAGTGTCCCATTACAGAACTAGTGTTAAAGAGAGGAATTCCTCCCCTTCAATCACCACAGAGTTGATCTTACCAAGCTCAAGCTCTGGCATCTCATGTGTAGCCTCCTTTCCCTTTCCCACATCTGGTACATCTAGGGTACCCTCTATAGGACCCTCCCCCATCTCTTCTCCACCCTTTCTTGTGGCCGAGGCACTTGTCTCTCCAGAGTATGGCACCAATGCCTTTGATGAGGATGCTTCACCAGATTGAGGTGCGTCAATTTGAGGAGGAGATATTTGGCCATAACGGCGGCCTCAACAAGCTGGTTGAGGACCTCACGTTTAGGATCCTCCTCCTTGCCTTGTACTATGCCTCCAATTGAGACATCCTCCACCTCCACCTCTTCATCAGAGTCTTTCTCACCACAAATGTATATGAAGGTGGGGCAACCCAAGGGAGGAAATCAAGGCCAATCTTCCCCCTGAAGTGAAAGCATCTCCTCCTTGGTGATCTGCTTGTAGTGACCATCAAGGAGCACAATATCTTGGAATTTTTGCAACCTCCTGAGGGCATTCATGTCATTCTTGTTGATATATCATAGAAGATCGCATGACACCCAATCACTGTCCTCCTCTGGTAGCTTGATAGTCCAGGGCCTCATGTACTCCTCCATGTAGTCAAGAGTACCTCTCTAGTCCTCTTTAGCTAAGAGGATGGTCGTTCCAAAGTCAATCTCACAAGAGAAGATGAAGAAAATTTCCTCTCTGTCAGGCCACTTGGTCCTCTTCAAGACCTCTAGAAACCTCTCGTATGCCATGTTTGGGTTAATGCTGGAAGGGAGTGACGAATGCTAGAAATGGAGACATGAGTGGTGAAAGGGAGAGGAACTTCAAAACAAAGTGTTAGAAAATGAGAGAGGTCCTATATTTATAGACCTCAAAATTAAACATTGGGCATTTCATACTATAACATAAGTGACCAGTAAATAACCCCAAATTTATATAAAAATATAAATTAAATCGACAAGACATAACACAAGTGGTCATTCAAGGAACCATCATTTTATAATAGGTTTGATACAAAACCATCTTAATTTTTTAAAAAAAGATAAATAGCCCCTTGATGACTTGCAACACTAATTCTCAAGTTGAAATTTGCATCCACCGTTACTCCAGTCTTTGCAAACCTTTAAGCTCTTCTCCAAACATCTTCCAATCTAAACAAGGAAATTCAAGTGTAATAAATAAAACAACATATTCAAAAAACACAAAGCAACGTAAATTTACAAATATCAAAGCTCACCTTTTGTTGGCCAATCTTGATGCTTGCTTCTTGGACATCTTGAAATCCTAGAATGAGCAAATGCTCTTGAACATCTCCTAAGCTATTGAACCATCAAGAAGACTCATAGATAAATCTATGGGTGTATGCACACCCTCACTCCCCATTCTTCTTCATCCATCGTTTATAGAAAAATCAAATGGATAAGCTTTGACGAGTCTTGAAGGAACCACTTTACACGAGTAGATTGCCCCCTTTGTAAAACCCCTCCACAATATTCCATCCAATTCCCAAGACATTGTTAATTTGTAATTTCTTGTTGCAAATGAACATTATTGGGGTGGGTTGTGGAGAAAGCTTAGAGAACATAAATACAAATAGATGGATTGGGGCAAACCATCCAAGTCCCATAGACTTAGAGGCCTTAGAGAATTTTAAGCAGGAGTGTATGTTAGAATACATCTTGTTTTTTAATTAACACTCCACCTATCTGGAACTGGCCACTCTACACTATGTAAAGAGTCCATAGACATCTTCTCAAGGCTACCATATTATATAGGCCGAGAAGGGACTTTGTAAGAGTGTGTATAAAAGAATATATTTTTGTTGAAGATGGCTCTATGATTCTCACGTGAAAACATAAGCTCACCTATTGTACTATGAAAAGCACTAAACACACCTGTGAGGCTTCTCAAAGGTTGTTTTTCAATATAGCTTGATGGGAAAATGTCTGCAACCCACACATCATAATTAGTAAAACAAAACAAGTCATTTCTTAAAAAATTTACAACCACATACTTATAGTTGCAAGGGAGCCTATTCCTCTCTCGATGGAAGGAGGAAGATACATGTCTATAGCCATGTAGACATATTGTATTATTGCCTTGATTTCTCCATTCTTATCCTTCTTGAAATGAAGAATCCTTCCCTTCCAATGGTGTTCCAAAACACCACGGTTAAGAGCTCGATGTAATATGTGAGAGGATCCCACTTCACAATACTTACAAAACAACCTCCTTACATTAGCATGCAATGTCACTTTCTCACTGAACTCTAACACAAAGAGGTCTAGCAAGCATTGTGAGATGAATATGTCTATACACATGTAAACTTTACCAATAGAGAGAATACCTTATGCATAGAGAAATAGAGCATAAGAAATATATGTTATATGCATAAGAGAGTATAAACATTCAAAAATCTTATACTCTCCATCCATGCATAGCACTCCACATCAGAAAAACTTTATGCTTCATGCATAGATTTAGCATTAAAAAACTTTATACTCTATGCATAGATCTTAATGTATAGATTAAGCTTAATGCATGCATTAAGCTCTATGCATAGAGCTTAATGCATAAAGCTTAATTCATAGATTAAGCTCTATACATAGAGCTTAATGCATGCATGTATTAAGCTTAATCCATGTATTAAGCTTAATTCATGCATGCATTAAGCTTAATCCATGTATTATGGATAGATCTTAATACATGGATTAAGCTTAATGCATGCATAGAGATTAATCTATGCATTGAGCTTAATGCATAGATTAAGCTCTATGAATGCATTAAGTTGTATGCATAGACTAAGATTAATGCATGCACGGATTAAACTTAATGCATGCATGGATTAAGCTTAATACATGCATTAAGCTCTATAGATAGAGCTTAATACATGGATTAATCTTAATGCATGTAGTAAGCTTTATGCATAGAGTTTAATGCATGCATTAAGCTTTATGTATAGATTAAGCTCATTGCATAGAGCTTAATACATAGATTAACCTCAATGCACATAAAGTAAGCTCTATGCATGTGTAAACCTCAATGCATAGATTAAGTTCTGTGCATGCATTAAGCTCTATGCATAGAGTTTAATGTATAGATTAAGATAATGCATAGATTATCTTTATGCATTAAGCTCTACGTATTAAGATTAATATATAGATTAACCTCAATGCATAGATTAAGCTCTATGCATAAAGCTTAATGCATAGATTAAACTCTATGCATAGAGCTTAATACATAGATTAAGATCCATAGATAGAGCTTAATGTGTAAGATTCCTCCCCAGCCTCTCACGATGTCCAGTATCTTCCCGTGTAGTCAAATCCCTCTTTAGAAATATAAAAGATCTTGTTTCTACCTGTCTTGGCCTAGAGAGAGAAAATATTCTAGAGAGAGATTATTCAGATTTTGGATATTTTTGGATGGAAAAATATATCTTCATATTTAAATAAGTTTCCCCGAAACAAAAGTTCAAAAAGATTTCCAGAAGGTGCATTCGAAATAAATTATAATCTGTTTAAAAGGCCTTATCCTGGGAGTCCAGATTTTCTGAAAATTTTAAATTAAGGTTTTGAGGAGCCAATCAGATTCATCCAAATGTGTGGAGGAGATAAATGGAAGAAATAAAGAAAATCCCCCCAAAAATGAGTAAATACTCACATAAGATGAAGAGTTGACTAAGGACAAGGATATTAGTTAAAAAAAGAAGAGATATTTAGTGAAATGATGAATTTTTGACACCTCAAGATAAAGATTCCCCCTCATGAAGGAGGCGCCTACTTCACATGTGTGGTGGAGTTTAAAATTATCAAAAATTGAGATATTTCATCTTCCTCTCTCCAAATTCAAGTCTAGTTCCAAAAAGTAAGCTAAACTGACCTAAAAATGGTCAAAAATTGACCAAACTGATCTGGAAAATTCTAGAATCAGTTTTCTTGGTTAGAGGATCACTTTTTCCTATAAATAGAAGCCTCCCCCTTTGTTGAAGCTTAATAGTGTTTTTGCACTGTTACTCTACTTCTCCCACGAGCCAAAAACTGTGAATTTACTCATAATTCATTAGTTTTTGACCTTTCCCTCTTCTAAAGATTGGTGGCCACTCTTGTTTCAAACAAGAGTAGATCCCTCAAACCATCAAGCCAAAGGAAAGCTCTCAAATTCTCCTTGTAAGTTGGAGATTCTTCTCTTTTCTATTTCATTTTATGGTTTTTATGATTTTTGTCTTCTCTAAAATGAATATGATGTTATGCCTCATTGAAAAAAGGCATTCCCCTCTCTTCTTTAGTAAATCCAACCATTCTTTATCCTAGATGAATGATTAATGGATAAAATCAAGTTTTTCATAATGTTTCTCTTAAATAAGTAGAAAAAGTTTACATTAGAATGATTTAAATACTCTTGGTGAAATTCTAATTAATTTTAGAGAGTTAAAAATTAAAAAATGGTCAGCCATACAAAGGAGGTTATGGCAAAATTTTCTAAAATTGTGTAAAATAAGTTTTACTTTTTTTAATTCAAAAAGACTAATTCCCATCGTATATGTATTCTTAAAGTGTTATTTTTCATCCTAAGTATAGAAAAATGCATACTAAAAATATTTTATTAAAAAAGTGTTACTTTCTTTAGAATTAAATTCTATGCATAGAAGGAAGCATATTGAAATTGTTATTTTGATTATAAAAGTGTTATTTTCATCATAAATGATTTTTAAGCATAAATTGATTCATGAAAGAAATTCTTTTATATTAAAAGAGTGATTTCATCATAAATGATTTGTATGCATAAAAGATTTTTTTAAATATTAAAAGTGTTATTTTCATCAAAATGATTTTTATGCATAAAAAATGGATGCATAAAAGAAATTCTTTTTTATTAAAAGAGTGATTTTCATCATAAATGATTTGTATGCATTAACATATGCATAAAAGATCTTTTTTATATTAAAAGTGTTATTTTTATCATAAAATGATTTTAATGATTTTTATGCATAAATGGATGCATAAAAGAAATTATTTTATATTAAAAGAGTTATTTTCATCATAAATGATTTGTATGCACAAACATATGTATAAAATATTTTTTTTTATTAAAAGTGTGATTTTCATCATAAATGATTTTTATGCATAAAAGAAATTATTTTATTATAAAAGCGTGACTTTCATCAGAATTGAATTTATGCATAAATAGATGCATAAAAGAAAGTTTTTATTTTAAAAGAGTTATTTTTCATTGGATTTAGTTTTTATGCATGGGAAGATGCATAAGAGAAATTATTTTATTCTAAAAGTGTAATTCCTACTAAATTGGATTTATGCATGGAAAGATGCATAAAGAATTTATTTTAATCAAAAAGTGTTATTTTCATGAATTTTGATTTTATGCATAGAAAGATGCATAAAGAAATCTATTTTTATTTCAAAAGAGTTATTTTCATCAATTTTGATTTTATGCATAAATAGATGCATAAAGAATTTTATTTTTAATTCAAAAGAGTTATTTTCAACAATTTTGATTTTATGCATAAATAGATGCATAAAGAATTTTATTTTTAATTCAAAAGAGTTAATTTCATCAATTTTGATTTTATGCATAAATAGATGCATAAAGAATTTTATTTTTAAATCAAAAGAGTTATTTTCATCAATTTTGATTTTATGCATAGAAAGATGCATAAAAGATTTATTTTTAATTTCGAAAGTATTATTTTCATTGAAATTGAATTTATGCATAGATAGATGCATAAAAGATTTATTTTTATTTTGAAAGTGTTATTCTCATAAAAATGAAATTTATGCATAGTAAAATGCATAAAAGGTTTATTTTTAATTCGAAAGTGTTATTTTCCTTAAAATTGAATTTATGCCTAAATAAATGCATAAAAGGATTTGTAGAAAAGTGTTATTCCTAAAGTTGTCTTTATGCCTAATTAGATGCGTAAAGAATCTTTATATCAAAAATTTAGAATTCTCTTACATTCTATAAATAGATGTGATGAGATGTGATAGGAATTAGATAGATGTAAATGGATGGATGGAAGTGATATGAATCAGATAAATGAAAATGGATGAATGGATGTGATATCTGTGAATTAGGATGTGAAGGAATGTGATGGCATGTGAATCGTGATATGAATGAATGATAAGGGATGTGAATGAACGACAGCATGTGAATTGGATGTGAATGGATGATGTGGTTTGATGTGTGAATGATGTGGATTGATGTAGTTTGATGTACGGATGATGTGTGAATGATGTAGATTAATGTAGATTGATGTATGGATGATGTGGTTTGATGTGTGAATGATGTAGATTAATGTAGATTGATGTATGGATGATGTGGTTTGATGTGGATTGATGTAGATTGATGTATGTATGATGTGGTTTGATGTGTGAATGATGTAGATTAATGTAGATTGATGTATGGATGATGTGGTTTGATGTGTGAATGATGTAGATTAATGTAGATTGATGTATGGATGATGTGGTTTGATGTGTGAATGATGTGGGTTGATGTAGGTGGATGAATGGATGATGTGGATGTGGATGTGGATGTGGATGAATAAATGTGGATGTAGAAATGGATGTGTGGATGTATGAATGTGAAAGGGGATGTGGATGTATAAATGTGGATGTGGATATGCATGTATGAATGTGGATGTGAAAATGGATGTATGGATGTGGATGTGGATGTGGATGTGGAAATGGATGTATGGATGTGGATGTGGATGTGGATGTATGAATGTGGATGTGGATGTATGGATGTGGATATGGACATGTATGTATGAATGCGGATGTGGAAGTGGATGTATGGATGTGGATGTACGAATGTGGATGTGTATGTGGAATAATGAATGCGAATGTGTATGTGCAATGATGTGACGTCGATATGAGTGAATGGATGAGATGTGATGACATGTGAATTGGGATGTGAATAAATGATATGTGATGTGAATGAATCTGATGTGATGAGATGAAAAATGATGTGATTGGATGAGAATGAGTACACGTATGAATGGAATGTGGAATAAGTAATGTGGACTGATCAGGGATAATGTGGAAAGATGAGAGTTCATTATGGAAACTGTATTTGTGACTTGTTTGTAAATGACTATTTTATGTCAAGAATGCTGGGGAAGCATCTTGACCGTCTTGTGATTAAGGTCGTGGAGACCTAACTGATAAAGTTGCAATAGCTGACAGAGAGTCAACGGAGGACGTCTCGCGTAGCATGGTCGGTCGAGGTCTTGACCAGCCTCAGTTCGATTTAAATGGTGAGCTTCCGGTATGGTGGATGAGGGACCAAGGAAGCGGTCTATGAGTGAAGCGCTAGGTGACCTGCGAAGAATCCTAGAGGGTCCTGACCACCATACGGTGCTCGAGCTCTGGGTCGCCGCCGAAGATACCCACATGTGCGTCGGGAAAGATATTGGATCAAGGAGTAAGAGTTGTTTTCTAAATTCGGGTGTGGATCTGGTTGATTGACCTTGCTGGTCCTCAACGGATGAGTCCATGACTCTTTTATATGGATCTGTTGGTTGATCTTGCTGATCTTCCACGGAGATTCCATTTTGTTATGTGAATATATTGCCGGTTACTATGAGCTAGGAACTATCGAAAAGGCCCCTGAGTGAACAGGTGGTGAGCGTTCTGGTTGCCAATGATGCCATAAGTACACTGATGAAGGAATGATTGGAAATAAGGATTCAACCACAGATTTTGTGGAATGTTATCAGTGACACAATGGTTTCATTAAAGGATTGTTTTAAAGATAGCTGATGCTGAGAAAAAAGGCAATTTCATATTGGGTGTGTAAGTGGTGTGACTAGTTTTATGTTTGCATGAACATCCGGCTAGGGGACCTGGGAACTCTTTTCCCTAGTACCCGGGACAAAACCTAACCAAATTCCTAATTGGATCCCATCACTACAGTGGTTGGGCGGTTGGCTAACCCATGGGACTATTGGATGGGGTTAGGCTGGACTGATGCATCCGTAAATCGAGACTCAATTGCTGTTTCGTTCGATAGATGAAGTAAATTCCGGACAAAAATTGTTCTATGGAAAAGAATCAACGGCTGTGCCTCTCAATGAGGAAAAAAGCATTGGTCTCTATTATCCAAGTACAGTCTTTTTCCCTGATTTGACTATGGGACTTACGGGTTCGGTCAGATGAGCTCAGTTAGTTAAAGCTTTTGACTACATTGGGAAAAAGTTATCTTGGTGGAATCGCCCGTGCTTTCCGGGCAAAGGAAGTTTTTTCGGGTTCGGTTTTGAAGAAACCAATGGATTAGTCTCTTGTCCGAATATCCATGGGCGAGGCCCCGAGTGTGGGACCCTGCCCCGCGCAAGAAGTATAGATTAAGATCTATGCATTAAGCTTAATGTATAGATTAAGATCCATGCATAGAGCTTAATGCATGCATTAAGCTTAATGTATAGATTAAGATCTATGCATTAAGCTTAATACATAGATTAAGCTCTATGCATAGAGCTTAATGCATGCACTAAGCTCTATGCATAGAGCTTAATCTATGCATTAAGCTTAAGCTAGATGCATGTATGCTTAACACTATAACAAAAGCCCCCCATAGCAATGGGAGAAAAATGAATGAAAAAATGATGGGTTGTCGTGCTGCTTAAGTGACGAGTCACCGTCGCTAAAGGCGTTGTATAAAAGACATATAAAAAGCATCGTTTATGCGACATTTTAAGTGACGTCTACAAATTGATGGGCGTCATATAAGCGACAGTGTCACATAAGCGAGGTTACTTTAAATTAACAACTGTATGCCCAGACTCTTTTTCATGCTACAGAATCTAGAGAGGCAATTATTTTGGTATTTAAGAGAGAGAGAGAGAGAGAGAGAGAGAGAGAGAGAGAGAGAGAGAGAGAGAGATTGAGAGGAACATTGGGATAGAGAGGGAGAGATTGGGAGAGAGAGAGAGAGAGAGAGAGAGAGAGAGAGAGAGAGGAAGGAATATTGGTGGCAACAACAATTGTGGTGGTGGCAGCGATGGTGCATCTCTGATATTTTGGCCTATTTCCAGCAGGTATTTAATGATTTAATGACTATTGTGAACAACCTCATACACATGCTATAACTACTATGATTAATTATTTAAATGCTAGATTAATCCTTGGATAATGCTTGAATACCTTTTCTTAATGCCATAATGCTCTTGAAGCAAACATTAAGAGACAAATACATGAGTGAGAAATACATAGGTGACATATCAATGACATGATACAGTTACATAGGTTCCACAGTTTTATCATCAAGTAGATCCGCAATACATGCTTCATCATGATACTGTTGGCATGGCCCTAAGACATAGGAAGCCTCTTTCTTCCTAGATATTAACATGAGGTTGTTATGCACATACACTAGGTCCTTGACTTTCTTATGACCTAGTCGATTCAAATTAAATGAATGAATAAACCCATAAGTAGAATATTTGCTCAACCCCTAAGAATGATATATAATTGAAAAACAAAAAAATATATATACCTTATAGAAATTTGTCGTTTATCGTTGTCTTTGCTCTTCTAAGATATTGGATAAGAAGGGATATATACATCTCAAGCTCTAGGATTACCTTGAGGCTACTTGCTGCCTTCTTACAGTTTTCCTTGTGTAGAGACCCTAACAGAATCAGCAAATTGTTTCAGCCATAACTCTCTGATAAAAACTCAGTTCTAATTTAGTTGTATAACCAGTCAAAAGAACTGGAAGACATCTAGTCTACAAGCTAGCGTGATTAGAATAGGCAAAAATGTCAGTATATAGCCACAAACATGCCATATTTTAGAAACGTGTTGCTTTTCCACATTTTAGTATGCATGGACTCTAAATATGTAAAAATACTCTAAATAAGACCTCCTATCACCTAAATTTGAATTTCTATTTTTTGAGATACTTATCTCTTAATAGAACTATTCTTGTCTTCTTATTTCTTTTAAGATTTTTGGAGCTAATATTTTTATTCTAACACTTTCCTAATGTTTCTAGCCTTATTGTCTCTCTTCTCTAAGTGCACTCTCTTTCCTTATTGAAATCTATATTAAAAGAGACACATACATAGCTTGGGAGAGACCTTACGATTTCCCCCACTTAAAAGATTCGAGATGTCCTCATCTTGCGAGCTGGGGTAGTAGGCTAAGTAAATCCTCTTGTCTCTTTCAAAGTGGTGTCCCCAACCACTAGGTAGAAATCATCTTTTATCTAAACATTGTTCCTAAAGAGTCCCTTATTTCATGTGTTTGGCTTGTTTTGTTGTGCCTCCAAAAGGTCTTTATTATTCTAAGTTCATGCATCCATATACCTCGCATATGATATGAACCTTCGAATTCTTTATTCTATATCCCCATGTAATATGGTACTTAACAAATTGTCATGGAAAAACGTAAGGGAATCAATCCTTTACGCAATCTAACCTATGATAGAAATTTCATAATCTTAGTATCGTCTTGTAGAATACCTCTATTCATCATTCACATGAATCTTGCACCAATCTTGTTGAATTCGTTTATCTTTAATCTTGCTATTCCTATTTCTTGACCTAATTTTTCTCTAGCTCATGAGATTCCTTGTAGCTAAGGGTGGGCTTGATGTTCCTCTTGAATTAGGGGACCTCTTCTTGATTAACATGAACTCATGTCCTTCTCGACACTTTCTATAAAAAAAAACTTTATCATAGTCTCTGGCTATAATTATGGCTTCTCAAATAGAGGATGATTTTGCATTCTTGACGAGGTTATTCAATGGTAGATTAAGCTTCCAAACGAATCGATGGAGAAGAGTTACCTCATCCATCTCTAGAGCAAATCGGAGAAGTTTAACAAACGTTTGGTGGTATTCTTTTAGGGTCTTGCTTTCTTGGGTTAGCTCTAAAATTTCATTCATTTTATCCTCTCGAAATCGTGGAGGACAAAACCTTTCACGAAGGTGTACTTTCATGGCATCCCATAACTGATTCTGGTTCCCGTGGTTAGATTGACAACAGTGCTTCCAACTAATTTGGCATTTCTTACGATTTTTAGACAAGAAAGGGTGAACTTGCTTCTTGTATTGTATCCATGAAAAGTTCAAAACTATCAAATATTTATCATAGCACCACATTTGAAGGCAGTCAGGACTAATACATGTGAGATCTTCATTTTTTTTAAGAATTACACATCTGGTGCCTTGGGATCGACACATCCAAAGATTATCAGGATTAACACGTGTGAGATGATTAGTTTTTTGAAAATTACACATCTAATATCTTGGGATTAACACATCTAATAGCATGATCCTCTTGGAATTACACATCCAAAGTTAGACCCATGTTTGTCTGAGATGGGTTCAAGATCTTGGATGATCATCCTAGTGTAAAGCATCCAATGGATGACATTCACATGTCAACTATTCAAAGCTTAATGGAGTTATAATCTTAATAATTTATAATATGCAAACTAATGAGATATATCCTTAAAATTTCTCTATACAAAGTTTTGGTCTTTCCTTCTATTCAGTCTCTCTCACTAGTTTCTTAATTTGATCACCCTATGTTTTTCCTCAAAAGGTTTCCTCCCCACTCTTATTTCTCAAATTTATTGTACAAATATCTTGCGTGTGCACCCCCCAAGAAACAAGCATAATTTCATAAGATGATTGTCTCAACATGTGAGGATATTCAAACCACTTCTATGGCCACAGTAGAGATGATTGATTGGTCCTCATATGATAAACAATCACTTGTTTTAATCCCTTGACAGTTAACCTTTGAAAAACAAATCCTAGGAACTAAGATCGGCTCTGATACCACTTGTAAGGTTCCCCCCTTCCAAAATAGGGGAAACACTTAAAAGTTAAGATAGTCCACTAAGTCTTATCTTGGAGAAAAATTCCTACTCATCAACACCTTGACCATGCGGAGATTCAAGGATACGATTCATAGGTAAGACCTAGTTCTATCCCGCAGGGGGAGCATGGTCTTCTAAAAATCAAATCACTCATAGGATAATTGATCATAATTTGGGCTACTAGTCTTGATTCCTAGAGACAATGCTTTTTTCCTCATCCATGCAAGGCACAGCCGCTAGCCTAGTCTTCTAGAATAGAATTGCCCGAGAACCTATTTATCTACCGTAGGTCTTTTACTTAATATGTTGGAAAGCTACATGACTAATCGGGTCCACCCATCCATAGGATGGTTCCATCGGGGCATTCCATCCTCCCACTTTCCACCCTACTCACAAGTCAATTTGTTTTCTAATTAATCCTACCACACTGTTTGACATAAATAAACATGTTCTTGAATTAAGGCCCTTTTCACACTGTTTGACATAGATAAACATGTTCCTTAATTAAGGCCCTTTTCACAAGGTTTGTTAAAACAGCCTTTTTCTATAGTACAATAATGCCAAAGACAAGATTTATAAAAAAGGTTTATACATGAATCAATTCAATACAATCCCAACCGGCTCTCTTATTCTTTTCCTTTATACTGCCGATGATCTAGAATTCTACCTTTCCAACCTCTACATGATATTGCAAAACCCTACAGGACCATACACCTCATCGTTGGCTGCTGGTGAGGACTCAAGGTGGCCTGTTGCCCTCTCAGGCTCCATCGCTCGATCCTCTCGGCCCTCAGAGGGATGTCTACGCACTAGGGTAGGTTAATTCATCGCACTAGCATGGGCCCTCAGAACTAGGTAGCATCACAATCACTCACCTCAATCGGTGAACCTCATTCTTTCAATGGTATGAGGGATACCATGGGCCAACTCCGGGCCTTACTAACGTCTCCGCCATCCGACTATACAAGCACAAAAACAGGGCAGTGTCAAGGCAGGGAGAGTTGTACATGTACCTTAATTTAACCAAGATAACAATCCATTTACTCAACTAAACCATAGGACTAGAATCCATCTTACCTTCTTAAGAAAACAATCCTTTTCACAAAGATTTTAGCATTTCAACTTGAGATTGTGATAAGATAATCTTTATTAAGGCATATGTTGTTGTTTAAAAGAATACAAACTTTAACTAGTAAATCAATCAAATAGATGGTCTCTTCCTCCAAAATACAATAGCAATCTAACCTTCTCTTCTAAGATATTAGATAAGAATGAAGGGATATATACATCTCAAGCTCTAGGATGACCTTGAGGCTGCTTGCTGCCTTCTTTTATAGTTTTCCCTGGTGTAGAGACCCTGACAGAATCAGCAAATTGTTTTGGCCATAACTCTCTGATAAAAACTCATAATTTAGTTGTATAACAGTCAAAAGAACCGGAAGGCATCTAGTCTACAAGCTAGCGTGATTAGAATAGGCAAAAATGTCTCTATATAGCCGCAAACGTGCCATCTTTAGAAACGTGTTGCTTTTCCACATTTTTAGTATGCATGGACTCTAAATATGTAAAAATACTCTAAATACAACCTCCTATCACCTAAATTTAAATTTCTATTTTTGGAGATACTTATCTCTTAATAGAACTATTCTTGTCTTCTTATTTCTTTTAGGATTTTTGGAGCTAATATTTTTATTCTAACACTTTCCTAATGTTTCTAGCCTTATTGTCTCACTCTTCTCTAAGTGCACTCTCTTTCCTTATTGAAATCTATATTAAAAGAGACACATACATGGCTTGGGAGGGACCTTACAATCTCCCCCACTTAAAAGATTCGAGATGTCCTCATCTCGCGAGCTGGGGTAGTATCTAAGTAAATCCTCATGTCTCTTTCAAAGTGGTGTCCCCACTAGGTATAAATCTTCTTTTATCTAGACATTGTTCCTAAAGAGTCCCTTATTTCATGTGTTTGGCTTGTTTTGTTGTTATTTCATGTGTTTGGCTTGTTTTGTTTTACATCCACATACCTCTCATATGATATGAACCTTCAAATTCCTTATTCTATACCCCCATGTAATACGGTACTTAACAAATTGTCATGGAAAAATGTAAGGGAATCAATCCTTTATGCAATCTACCCTATGATAGCAATTTCATAATCTTAGTATCGTCTTGTAAAATACCTCTATTCATCATGCACATTACTTCACATGAATCTTGCACCAATATTTACTCATAGAAATACTTGTTGAATTTGTTTATCTTTAATCGTGCTATCCCTATTTCACATGAATCTTGCACCAATCCTCTTCTATTTACTCATAGAAATACTTGTTGAATTTGTTTATCTTTAACCCTGCTATCCCGATTTCTTGACCTAATTTTTTTCTAGCTCATGATTCCTTGTAGCTAAGGGTGTTGGGCTTGACGTTCCTCTTAAATTAGGGGACCTCTTCTTGATTAACATGGAAGGACTCATGTCCTTCTCAACACTTTCTATATAAAAAAAACTTTATCATAAGCCACCTTGTCCTGGGAAACGGCTACCTTGTATAAATGAATAGCGAGATCTTCTCTGTATAAGAAGGATGCTATCAAAGCCCTCTCCTACCGGCATCGATTGTCTTTTCTCCTAGGATACAATGCGTCTAAACCTAAAAAACATAATTTCACAATAAAGAGAGGACCGAATGTAGAAAAATACATCCAAATATAATTAAGTTACGGAATGAATACTCACCTCTGGTTTTCCACAAGAGGACTCAACTCCTCCAAAAAATTGCAGAGCTCATGATCCCCAATACTTGTAGGTAGCTCATCATTTTGATTCATCATGGAGGAAAACAGCATATCCTTCACAATATCTATCCATCTGTACTTTTCGAGGACCTGCACTTCTCTGGGCTTTCAACACTTGAGAAACAAACATTTTCACACGTTCCAACATTGACCTTGAAGTTCCTGGTTGAACTGGATGTTTATGCAGCCCAGTGTGGAGCATCATTCTTGTAATAGTTGTGTCACGAGGCATTAATACGTAATACACAATACATCTACACACTTGCACACAAGTGTGCAATTTTGTGAGGACAAAAGTGACAAACTATTTTAGTTTTCTCCTCCTCTGTCAGAAGTCGAACTGCAATCTTTTTTGTCAGATGTCCATGAAAGAAGGTGTTGTTATACCTTTTATTGTTCAAGTAAAAAGGACAGCTGAGCCTATGGCACTCCAAAGTACCAATAAAATAGCTAATACGCACGGTACAACTTACAGACAAGTTTGATGTTACTGGACGTGTCCATAGGTGACCATCATAATTTTGCTCCATTCCATCCATATTTCCTATTTTGCCATATGTTGGTGGAAACTCTAGGATGGAATCACCATCATAATGTCTTGGCACCTCCTGGACTTGGATGACTCGAGTAACTTTTTCCAACAATGAACGTAGGAGAGAAGGTTGCTCCTTCTTTACAACGAAGAACTGAAAGTATACTCTCCGAAGCAATACATTCATCTTCAGAGATCTTGTGCTTTGAACCTTTTGGATTGCTTGTGCCTTCACCTGGTTGCAAAACAATTTGCTGAGCCATTCAAGTCACTCTCAGAGGAGGAGCTCGAGATATGAACATGGGTGTTTTGTGTCCCTAATTCTTTATCCACTGAAGTCTCCAAATGTCGAACATCTTGGGCAATGTCATTAGCACTAGAATCAAGACTATCAGCAGCACAGAGAGGACTACATTGTAGCATATATGTTTTACTTCGAGTAATATCTACGAGGTAGTTTTTATTGCCCTCCATATCATAATGAGCGATGATTTCCTGTAGGCTTCCATCGGTCCTAGTAGCTTTCACTCCAGAAAGGGCATGTGATGAAGGCAGTAAACCTTGTAGATATCCATGACTGACAAGCGTGGTCTGCACAGCAGCCATCAAGCTCCCACTCAAAGGTGACAGTGTGTTCCATAGGGAAGGCAATACGAAGATGCAGAAAGGACAGGAGAGACGAAAATGTGAAATGAAAATATAAAAACGAAGGAATAGGTGGAGCAATCATGATTGAGAATGAAGGTTGTTGAAATGATAAAACAAGGTGGAGCAATCACGATTGAGAATGTAGGCGGTTGAAATGATAAAACAAGGTGGAGCAATCACGATTGAGAATGGTCACGTCAGATATATATGTATCTACAAATATATAAAAAAATACACAAATATGTACATTTATTGGTTCTAAGTATTATTTTTATAAAAGGCTTGTCACTTTGTAAATACACACACACACATGTATATATGTATATATTTTAGGCTAAGAATCTATTAGGATATATGTATTTTAGTGTGTGTGTGTGTATTTACAAAGAGACTAGCCTTTTATCTATTTTAGGATCTATATATCTATTAGAATATATATCTATTAGGCAACACACACACACACCACACACATTTATTAGGCAACACACACATATATATATATATCTATTAGGCAACACACACACACACCACACACATTTATTGAAATACATATACCTTAATATGTGTGTGTGTGTGTGTGTGTGTGTAACCTAATAAATACCTAGACTAAAATATATATATTTATACATCAATATATATATATATTTACATATATACATAGCCTAAACTATATTCTCTCTCTCTCTCTCTCTCTCTCTCTCTCTCTCTCTCTCTCACACACACACACACACACACACACACACACACACACACACACACATTTTTCAATGGTTCAATATGTGTGGCACACTTTTTTAAAATGTTTCTAATATTTAAGTTATTGAAATTGTTTTTCAATGGTTCAATATGTGTGGCATACTTTTTTAAACTTTTCTATTATTTATATTATATAAATTGTGTGTGTGTGTATATATATATGTGTGTGTGTTCATATAGCTTAATTCATTTTTAGCCATATATATGTGTGTGTATATATCTATCTTTAGGCTATATATAATTTAGGCCACACAAACATATGTGGTACACATATTTTAAGATACTTGAAGGAAAAGATGTTTTGAATACTCTCAACACAGCAACACGCAGGCGAATGCATGCAGGAGGAAAAGAGGTATTTTTCTTTTTCATTTCTTTTCTCTGTGCTTTTGTTTTTGTTAGCGTCGGCGGCGTCAACCTGGTTCGGGTGTCGGCGACAGAGGTGAGGAGATGGAGGGAGGCACAGCTAGTGGAGGAGGCGGTGGACGTGGAGGCGGAGCCAGAGCCGGTGGAGGAGGTGGAGGCGGTGGAGGCGGAGGCGAAGCCGGAGCCGGAGCCGATGGAGGAGGTGAAGTGTAGGCGCATGCAGGCGCAGCTGGAGCCGGTGGAGGAGGTGAAGTGTAGGCGCTTGTAGGCGCAGCCAGTAGCCTCCGCCTCCGCCTCCACCTCCTTTACTGGACATAGGCATGGACTGTAGGAGGGAGACACACAAGCACTACAATGGCTCAAAAGCCGTTTCTAAAAAACCAGCTTTTATAAAGAAGTAAAGTAATGGGTTTCATAATGTACATGTCACATATTCTTTCACAAAAAGTAAATTATCTCATGATTTGTATGTTACACAACCTTGTGTGACAAGAACACTTTGACTTTGTATAAAAAATTACATCATTGAAAGGGTTCTTTTTCCATATTTTTGTTACATTGTGAAATTTATGTAACACAACCTGGAATATTTTTTGACAATATCCTTCTTGAAATGCTTATAGATGTGCATTCATACATATGTGGATTGCAAGTCCCTTATCAAAATTTACTCATATAAACTTTCTCCCATTCATGTTTGGATCGACTCAATGTGCATGTCGACCTTGATGCCCATGCATTGCACATGCAGTTGACACTCACAAGGGCATCTATGTGCACACCCAAACTCTTGGTATTCTAAAGAGTTACTTGGTGTAGTATTGACTTTAAGAGCTCCTTAATGTAGTAGTAAGGTAATGTGTAAGGTATATGGTTGCAAAAAGTTTCGACTATGTCAACCTCATGCCAGTTTTAAAGCATCTTAACCTAGTTGTTTGGGCCAACATTGCACCACAACTTGAGTTGCGATACTTTATAATTCATTCGCTCCTATACATGGTAATATTTTACATTTATTGATTTTGCATCAAGTGATACTTTTCATACTTAGTAATTATTAAAGCTTCACCTTGATTTTGCTCCTCTAGCAATTGGAGGAACTTCTCCATAGAGTCTTCTTCAGGTTTTAAATACCTTCTGTGTGACATATTAAGGACGTAACACTTTGTTCCTCTCCTTGATTTCTATAGGCTATTGTGTTGGAGATGCACTTTTGAGCATGTGCTAGGGATTTTGCATAGAGGAGTTAGCATTGGTAGCATTGCCAAATGGAAGCACAATTGCTTCATATAATCCTGGGTGTAAGCTGTTTGGCAAACTAGTCTTTCCCACCATGTTGCCTCGTTCTATGCAAAACCATGCAAAGTGAATTTCCAATAAGGTGTGAGAGGAAGGGATTTTAAAAGAAGGATATTGAAGGGTGTTTTTCATTTTGATTTTTGTGTGTAGGTTAGCTTTCCATTATAGATTTGGTGGTGTGGGAAGGACGATTAGATCTAGCAATGGGAGTGGGATTAAGGAGTCATTAGGGTGTGTAATCAAGGCATGTTTATTAGTTTTTTCCCTCTTTATAGTATCATGGATTTGTCGATTTTTAATTTTTTGGATTCCCCCCCTGTGTGGATGATCCACGGGGTTCGTAGAGCTGCACCTCTAAACCCCTTACTCATGGCCTTATTTGATTAAGCCGTATAACCCTGCACATATAGTTAGTTTATTTGCTACACGTAGTCGTGGGAAGATTACATGAAGAGAGACGCCTTACAAGCTACGAATGGGCACGATTGTGATCATATTCCTCAAGTTGATGATGGGTGAATGTTTCTTTCCTAGAGGTACCATTCTTTGAATAGGGCCTATAGTTACGGCCCGATCTTGGTTTTGGTATCCGACCTTGTGAGCTTACTGATCTACTCTTTGAAGTTGTGTGCTAGCCTCTAGAGCTTTCACCATCCTGAATGTTTTCTTAGACATGTAGTAAGGTTTGTGTGTGAGGTTGATGTTTTCCTATGGACATGAAGTAGGGTTTATGTGTGAGGTTGATCATCTCTATATGTCATTCAGCTCAAACTGTTTTGCTACTCATATTCAGGGCAAAAGAGAGAGAGATGGCTCCAAGAAAAGCAGGAAAACAACAGGCAAAGACCAAGAAAGGTATATGATGGGAATAGCCAAGATTATTTTGAGATTGTGTTTTAATGTTTTAGATATGCTTACTTGGGCTTGGTTTGTGTGTCTTACAAACAACAGGGGATACTCACTTAGATCTGTGTGAGATCCTTGTTCCCACCGAGCAACGGATTCGGGGTACTAGCAGCGGAAGTAGCACTTCTCGCGCGGGACAGGGGTCCCACACTCGGAGCCTCGCCCACGGATATCCGGACAAGAGACTAATCCGTCGGTTTTTCTAAAACCGAACCCGGAAAAACTTCCTTCACCCGGAAAGCACGGGCGATTCCACCAGGATAACTCTTTACTCTAACATAGTCAAGACCATTACTGATCAAGCTGATCCGCCGACTGCACCTATAAAGATACTCGGTCAGATCAAGGAAGAAACTTGCACTTGGATCATTGGGATCAATGCTTTTTTTCCCATTAAGAGGCACAGCTGTTGATTCCTATCCATAGAACAATTACTATCTGGGATTTACGTTATCTATCGTAAACAGAAATTGAGTCTCGATTTACGGATCCATCAGTCCAGCCTAACCCCATCAGTCCCATGGGTTAGCCAACCGCCCAACCACTGTAGTGATGGGATCCAATTAAGAATCTGGTTAGGTTTTGTCCCGGGTACCAAGGAAAAGAGTTCCAAGGCCCCCTAGCCGGAAGTTCATGCAAACATAAAACTAGTCACACCACTTACACACCCAATATGAAATTGCCTTTTTCTTAGCATCAGCTAACTTTAAAACAATCCTTTAATGAAACCATTATGTCACTGATGACAATCCTCAAAGTCTCTAGTTGAATCCTTATTTTTCGTCATTCATTCATCGGTGTACTTATGGCATCATTGGCAACCAGAACGCTCACCACCTGTTCACTCAGGGGCCTTTTCCATAGTTCCTAGCTCATAGTACCCGGCAATATATTCATATAACAGAATGGAATCTCCGTGGAAGATCAGTAAGATCAACCCACAGATCCATATAAAAGAGCCATGGACTCATCCATTGAGGACTAGCAAGGTCAATCAACCAGATCCATGCCCGGTTTCAGAAAATAACTCTTACTCCTTGTTCCAATATCTTCCACGACGCACGTGTGGGTATCTTCGGCAACCCAGAGCCCGAGCACCGTATGGTCAGCACCCTCTAGGATCCTTCGTAGGTGACCTAGCGCTTCACTCATAGGCCGCTTCCTTGGTCCCTAATCCACCGTACTGGAAGCTCACCATTTAAATCGAACCGAGGCTGGTCAAGACCTCGGCCGACCTTGCTACGCGAGACGTCCTCCATTGACTCTCCGTCTCAGCAGTTGCAACTTTATCAGTTCGGTCTTCATGACCTTAATCCTCAAGACGGTCAAAATGCTTCCCCAGCATTCTTGACATAAAAGAGTCATTTACAAATAGTCACAAAACACAGTTTCTATAACGAACTCTCGTCTTTCCATATTATCCACTCTCGAACCACATTACTTATTCCCTATTACATTCAATGTGTACTCATTCTCATCCATTCACTCATATAGACTACACATTATTTCACATACACATTCACATTCATTATTCTACATACATATCCATGTTCGTACGTCCACATCATACATCCAATTTCACATTCATACATACGCATCTACATGCATACATCTATTTTCACATCCTCATTCATACATCCACATTATACATACATCCAATTTCACATTCATACATACATCTCATACACATCTTATCACATCTCATACACCTCTTATCACATCCTATCACTTCCCATATGCATCTTATCACATATTATCACATCTCATTTAAAAATCAATCTTTTATGCATCTTCCTATGCATAAATTCATTTTAAATGAAAATGACACTGTTGAATTAAAATTCCATCTCTTATGCATCTTCCTATGCAAAAACTCAATTTAGATGAGAATTGACACTTTTGAATTAAAAATCCATCTTTTATGCATCTTCCTATGCATAAATTGAATTTGGATGAGAATAACACTTTTGAATTGAAATTCCATTCTTTTATGCATCTTCCTATGCATAAATTCAATTTAGATGAGAATGACACTTTGAATTTAAAAATCAATCTTTTATGCATCTTCTTATGCATAAATTCAATTTGGTAGGAATTACACTTTTAGAATAAAAGAATTTCTCTTATGCATCTAAGGTATGCATAAAATCCATTTATGATGAAAATCACACTTTTAGTATAAAAAGAATATCTTTTATGCATACCTCTATACATGAAATCCAATATGATAAAAGTAACACTTTTACAATAAAATAATCAACTTTTATGCATACCTCTATGCATGAAATCCAAATATGATAAGTCACACTTTTATAATAAAATAATCAACTTTTATGCATACCTCTATGCATGAAATCCAAATATGATAAAAGTCACACTTTTATAATAAAATAATCAACTTTTATGCATACCTCTATGCATGAAATCCAAATATGATAAAAGTCACACTTTTATAATAAAATAATCAACTTTTATGCATACCTCTATGCATGAAATCCAATTATGATAAAAGTCACACTTTTATAATAAAATAATCAACTTTTATGCATACCTCTATGCATGAAATCCAAACATGATAAAAGTCACACTTTTATAATAAAATAATCAACTTTTATGCATCCCTCTATGCATGAAATCCAAACATGATAAAAGTCACACTTTTATAATAAAATAATCAACTTTTATGCATACCTCTTTGCATGAAATCCAAATATGATAAAAGTCACACTTTTATAATAAAATAATCAACTTTTATGCATACCTCTATGCATGAAATCCAATTATGATAAAAGTCACTCTTTTATAATAAAATAATCAACTTTTATGCATACCTCTATGCATGAAATCCAAATATGATAAAAGTCACACTTTTATAATAAAATAATCAACTTTTATGCATACCTCTATGCATGAAATCCAAATATGATAAAAGTCACACTTTTATAATAAAATAATCAACTTTTATGCATACCTCTATGCATGAAATCCAAATATGATAAAAGTCACACTTTTATAATAAAATAATCAACTTTTATGCATACCTCTGCATGAAATCCAAATATGATAAAAGTCACACTTTTATAATAAAATAATCAACAATTATGCATAACATAAAAAATAAATTCTCCATGATTACAATAAAATTATTTCAATTAATCTAGGATGATAATTCTTAGAATATGGTAGGAAGTTCTCTTTTCATGCTTTGAATAAAATTATTTTATGTGTAATTTTTATAAAAATTTTACCATAGCTCCGCTATTATGACTGATAAATCTCAATTTATTTTGAAGGATAAAGCTTATCATTAAGGAAATGATTATAATGATCCCTAATTGGATCATTAACCCAATAATGGGTTGAATCATTAATATTCATGAAATACATAAACTAAAAGCATAGAAGAAAGCCATTAATTTGACCTCAAGCATAGATTAATCTTGGATTACGGAAAATCTTTATGAAAAGCTTCATTTGGATTGAGAATGGATCATGAGTATGGCCATTTCTTGAGTGAGAGAGAGAAATTACATAAAAACCATTAGAATTAAGCATAAATAAAAAATTTATGTAATTCTTAACTATCATTAAACAATGAACTTCAATAGCATTCATCAAATTATGTAACTCTTCACTACCATTCATCAATTAACTTTAATAGCATTCAAAAACCATTCCAATTAAGCTTCTCAAGCTTGAGAGGGGTTGAGAAGAGAGAAACATTGAGAAATTATAGAAAATGATCAAAATTCACTAATTACCTTACAAATTGCTTGATTCTTTGTTCACGGTAGAGGCCCCCAACCAATCAATTGGTTAAGTATGTTGATGGAGCCACCAATGGGAATTGAAGAAAGAGGGAAGCTCCAATTTCTTCAATTTGGAGAGAATTTTAGAGAATAGTAGAAATTAGCATTATTTCAGCATAACTCTAGTATAGTAAAATTCTTCTATTTTTTTCAAAGGACTCATGTTCTATTTATAAGAGAGGGAAGCTGTAACCAAAGCTAACTGAATTCTAGAATTTTCCAAATTTAGTTTGGTTGAATTTAGACTAGATTTGGATCTAGTTTGGTTCCTTTTTGATTCGGTTTGGTTCCATTTTGATTTGGTTTGATTCAAGAGAGAGGAGAGATAAAAATATCACAATTTTTATGAGTTTAAAACTCATTCAAGCATGTGAAATATGCACCTCCTTTAATGGACTCCCCTTCCTTACATATGTGTCAAAATAGAATTATTATATCCAAAATATCTCATATTTTTAATATTGCTCATAGTTATTTACTAATAAACCTTGTACATTTTCAACTCTTCATCTTATGTGAGCATTTACTCATTTTTGGATATCAAAAATATCTCATATTTTTGATATTACTCATAGTTTCTTACTAATAAACCTTATACATTTTCAACTCTTCATCTTATGTGAGCATTTACTCATTTTTGGATATAAAAAATATCTCATATTTTTGATATTACTCATAGTTTCTTACTAATAAACCTTGTACATAGTCAACTCTTTATCTTATGTGAGCATTTACTCATTTTTGGGTATCTTCTTTTACAAATTGGATTTATCTCCTCCCTACACATGGATTGATCCTATTGGCCCATAGGAACCTTAATTGGACCATAATCCAAAAATTTCTGAAAATCTAGACCCTTAGGCTAAGGTCCTTTATACCCATTTCCAATAAATTCCAATTGCACATTGGAAAGTTCTTTTTGAATTTCTGTTTCAGGGGAACTTATTTTAATAAGATAAGTTATTTTTCTATCCAAAAATATTCATAATCAAAATATTCTCTCTCTAAAATATTTTCTCTCTCTATGTCAAAACAGGTAGAGACGAGATCTCTTATATTTCTGAAGAGAGAATTGATTACAGGGGAATATGCTGGACATTTTGAGAGGCTGGGGAGGAATCTTACATTCTCTCCCACTTGAAAAACGCGAGATGTCCTCATCTCGCAAACTTGGGATAATTTCGCAAGATGCACGAATATGAGACTTAGAGAAAAATTTAATTAAGATTAACCACCAAAAAAAAAGTCTCAAGGAGAGTAAGATTCAAGACAAGAACAAGATTTAAACTTTATTCATTCTTGGAACATATACAATAAAGATAGAAGAACTCTTTACACTTCCATAAGCCCGTCCATCATATGGTCACAAAAGCAGCACTCACAAGCTGCACATGTATAAGGTAACTCATCTATGGGAATAATTTTGCTGGTTATTGCCGCACCTATCTCAGTGGTATGAGGTGATCTAACAAAAGGACCTCTGAGAGGCAAGCCAAAAATGGGGTAAAGGCATATCTTCTGATGAGGAAGAAAACACGCTAGTAAGAAGACCCGCTCAGAAAACCCAAGATGTCTTGATCTCATGACGCAGTAGTATCGGGGACCCAAACCCAAGGCTTCAATAACCATGGCCAAGCGGACATTGTTACAAAAGTGCTGCTGACCCCAGGGTGTTACCCTAGTTATATCTTGATAGGTCCGCCATTTAGTCTGAGCTACAGAAGTTCCTAAGTGAGGAAAAAGTGAGCGCTCATACTGTTCTATAAAATCCTTCTTCACAGACTCGCTTGCGTCTTGAAGGTGAGAAATCATCATGGATAAAACTAATTCTTGTTGCCAAGCCATGAAGGAGATTAAGAAGAAAGGAGATCGATGGAAGTAAGATTACTGCGAGCGGCAAGTAAAAGTTATGACTTATATAAAGGAAGGAGCTAGCGTAACTTAGAAGCCAACGGTATCTTGCCACTGAAGTTTTATCGTCTTTCCATGATTTGGTTTTGGCACATTTTTCTATAGAAGGCATTAAGAATTTTGAGATGAGGAGATAAAAGAAGTTCGTAGGCTAAGTCATCTACTTTCTTTGGTCCGCAATATCTGGGGGATAACTACTTATACTCCCCTAGAGATAAAGAAATTCTTTTGGTCCGTATCAAATGAAGACTATAACTGCTTCTTTGAATTCTCTGATTGTCCTCTTCTTATCTGTATATTGTCTATGTCAATCCTGGGCAGCGTTTATATCTTTATGAATTGCCTGCATCTGTTGCTCTATGTCGCCAAGCATTTGACTCGTCATCTTGACCCTAATCAATGGGTCAGAACTAGTTAATGGAGTTAAGTAATCTTGTCCGAGAGACGGACCCTGATTAGATTGGTATGAAGGAATTGGTCTCTGAATTTGGGTTCTAGACTTCCCTATGCCATTTTCATGGTAGGAGTCGGGCAGTCTTTTAACTGATGACCAACACCTTGGCATCCAAAACACCGGTTCTCACTTCTGAACTCATCGTTCTGAATCCTTAAAACAGATGGGCTCCTGAGAAGTATTCTGGGGAAAGTGTCTTCCCTTTTTAAACAGAATCTTTCTTTTATTTTAGAGAGGGAAGGGAGATTCTTACTCCTGCATACCTCGAAGGCTGGGGGAGGAATCTTACATTCTACCCCACTTAAAAAGTGCGAGATGTCCTTATCTCGCAAAGTAGAGGACAACTCTTTTTCTTAAGATCCAATTTATTCTAGGGTTCCTTATATTCTGGTCAACCCAACAGAATACGGGGATAATTATCCCTTAAATAGAACTCATCATTAAATAACAATTCATTCAAATCATATCATTCATCTCTTTAACACGATAATGGTCCATTAGACCGAAAAATTTCTTTATGAACATTCCTCCACGGAAATTGCAGACAAGTAAGTTCTCAATTTGTCATCCCTTAACTTGATCTACCGTGTCAAGTGTTAACAGTAGCAATTTGACAGCACAATCCACTAATCTCATAGCGATTTGTTGAAATCATTATCATCATTCTAGTTATGAATATCCTCACAGGAACTCGTCCCAATCATCCACATTGTGGTTTCGCTCAGTTTATTACATTTCAACCCATTTTCAGGGGTCATCATTTTTCAATCAGAATCCCAATCAATTCATCAGTTCGCAAACAGAATTAAAAATCATATCAACCACATTCGAATTCATCAACTGGATAGCATTAATGCTTATAATTTCAAGTCTTAGATTTACCGTAAATACTGTCGGTAAAGAGCTACAGTTATACCCTCGGTATATACGGGTAGTCATGATACTTGGAACTATAAGGTAAATACCATCATGTCTAGGCCTCAAGCAAGTCAGGGTTCCATAGAATTGCGGTACTTCCATTTGAAGACCCAATTACTAATTTATAAATTTTTCAGTTTAAATATTAATTTGTATGAATTATATCACACAATTACAACCTTTTTGTGCTTCTTGATAAATTTTTGACATATTTGGCTTCTCAGATGATCTTTATTAGCCAATTGGCTCTGATACCAACTGTGAGATCCCTGTTCCCACCGAGCAACGGATTCGGGGTACTAGCAGCGGAAGTAGCACTTCTCGCGCGGGACAGGGGTCCTGCACTCGGAGCCTCGCCCACGGATATCCGGACAAGAGACTAATCCGTCGGTTTTTCTAAAACCGAACCCGGAAAAACTTCTTTCACCCGGAAAGCACGGGCGATTCCACCAGGATAACTCTTTACTCTAACGTAGTCAAGACCATTATTGATCAAGCTGATCCACCGACTGCACCTATAAAGATACTCGGTCAGATCAAGGAAGAAACTTGCACTTGGATCATTGGGATCAACGCTTTTTTTCTCATTAAGAGGCACAGCCGTTGATTCCTATCCATAGAACAATTACTATCCGGGATTTACGTTATCTATCATAAACAGAAATTGAGTCTCGGTTTACGGATCCATCAGTCTAGCCTAACCCCATCCAGTCCCATGGGTTAGCCAACCGCCCAACCACTGTAGTGATGGGATCCAATTAAGAATTTGGTTAGGTTTTGTCCCGGGTACCAAGGAAAAGAGTTCCAAGGCCCCCTAGCCGGAAGTTCATGCAAACATAAAACTAGTCACACCACTTACACACCCAATATGAAATTACCTTTTTCTTAGCATCAGCTAACTTTAAAACAATCCTTTAATGAAACCATTATGTCACTGATGACAATCCTCAAAGTCTCTGGTTGAATCCTTATTTCCCGTCATTCATTCATCGGTGTACTTATGGCATCATTGGCAACCAGAACGCTCACCACCTGTTCACTCAGGGGCCTTTTCCATAGTTCCTAGCTCATAGTAACCTGTAATATATTCATATAACAGAATGAAATCTCCGTGGAAGATCAGCAAGATCAACCCACAGATCCATATAAAAGAGCCATGGACTCATCCGTTTGAGGACCAGCAAGGTCAATCAACCAGATCCATGCCCGGTTTCAGAAAATAACTCTTACTCCTTGTTCCAATATCTTCCACGACCCACGTGTGGGTATCTTCGGCGACCCAGAGCCCGAGCACCGTATGGTCAGCACCCTCTAGGATCCTCGCAGGTGACCTAGCGCTTCACTCATAGGCCGCTTCCTTGGTCCGTAATCCACCGTACCGGAAGCTCACCATTTAAATCGAACCGAGGCTGGTCAAGACCTCGGGCGACCTTGCTACGCGAGACGTCCTCCATTGACTCTCCGTCAGCAGTTGCAACTTTATCAGTTCGGTCTTCATGACCTTAATCCTCAAGACGGTCAAAATGCTTCCCCAGCATTCTTGACATAAAATAGTCATTTACAAACAGTCACAAAATACAGTTTCTATAACGAACTCTCGTCTTTCCATATTATCCACTCTCGGACCACATTACTTATTCCCTATTACATTCAATGTGTACTCATTCTCATCCATTCACTCATATAGACTACACATTATTTCACATACACATTCACATTCATTATTCTACATACATATCCATGTTCGTACGTCCACATCATACATCCAATTTCACATTCATACATACGCATCTACATGCATACATCTATTTTCACATCCTCATTCATACATCCACATTATACATACATCCAATTTCACATTCATACATACGCATCTACATGCATACATCTATTTTCACATCCTCATTCATACATCCACATCCACATACATACATACATCCGTATCTACATCCATACATCCATACTACATCCATTCTCGCCCTAACACATCCCATATACATCTTATCCCATCAGATACACTCTACCTCGTCCCATACACATCTTAACACATCCTAACTCATCTTAACACATTCTATCACATCTCATACACCTCTTATCATATCCTATCACATCTCATACACATCTTTTCACATCTCATACACCTCTTATCACATCCTATCACTTCCCATACGCATCTTATCACATCTTATCACTTCCTATCACATCTTATCACATCTCATACACCTCTTATCACATCTTATCACATCTCATACACCTCTTATCACATCCTATCACTTCCCATATGCATCTTATCACATATTATCACATCTCATTTAAAAATCAATCTTTTATGCATCTTCCTATATGCATAAATTCATTTTAAATGAAAATTGTGAGATCCCTATTCCCCACCGATCAACGGATTCGGGGTACTAGCAGCGGAAGTAGCACATCATGCGTGGGTAGGGGTCTCACACTCGGGGCCTGCCCATGGATATCCGGACAAGAGACTAATCCGTCGGTTTGTCCAAAACCGAAACTGGAAAACTTCCTTTACTCGGAAAGCATGGGCGATTCCACCAGGATAACTCTTTACTTTAACGTAGTCAAGATCATTACGGATCAACTGATCTGACTGCACCTTTAACGGTACTTGGTCAAATCAAGGAAGAAACTTGCACTTGGATCATTGGGATCAACGCTTTTTTCCCCATTAAGAGGCACAGCCGTTGATTCCTATCCATAGAACAATTTCTATCCGGGATTTACTTTATCTATCGTAAAAACAAAAGTTGAATCTCGATTTATGGATCCATCAGTCCAGCCTAACCCCATCCGATCCCATGGGTTAGCCAACCGCCCAACCACTGTAGTGATGGGATCCAATTTGGAATTTGGTTAGGTTTTGTCCCGGGTACCAAGGAAAAGAGTTCCAAGGCCCCCTAGCCGGAAGTTCATGCAAACATAAAACTAGCCACACCACTTACACACCCAATATGAAATTGCCTTTTTCTTAGCTTCAGCTAACTTTAAAACAATCCTTTAATGAAACCATAGTACCACTGATCACAATCTTCCAATTTATTTGGTTGATTCATAATTTCCCATCATTCCTTCATCAGAGTATCTATGGCATCATTGGCAACTAGAACGCTCACCACCTGTCCACACAGGGGCCTTTTCAATAGTTCCTAGCCCATAATACTTGGCAATATAATCACTTATAAAAATCAAGATGGACTCTCGTTGAAGATCAGCAAGATCAACCAACAGATCCATATAAAGAGCCATGGACTCATCCATTGAAGACCAGCAAGGTCAATCAACCAGATCCATGCCCGGTTTCACAAAACAACTCTTACTCCTTGTTCCAATATCTTCCACGACGCACGTGTGGGTATCTTCGGCGACCCAGAGCCCGAGCACCGTATGGTCAGCACCCTCTAGGATTCTTCGCAGGTGACCTAGCGCTTCACTCATAGGCCGCTTCCTTGGTCCCTCATCCACCGTACCGGAAGCTCACCATTTAAATCGAACCGAGGCTGGTCAAGACCTCGGTCGACCTTGCTACGCGAGACGTCCTCCATTGACTCTCCGTCAGCAGTTGCAACTTTAACAGTTAGGTCTTCATGACCTTAATCCATAAGATGGTCAAAATGCTTCCCCAGCATTCTTGACATAAAACAGTCATTTACAAACAGTCACAAAATACAGTTTCTAAATCGAACTCTCGTCTTTCCACATTATCCCTCCTTAGTCCACATTACTTATTCCACATTCCATTCAATGTGTACTCATTCTCATCCATTTCCTCATATCGACGACACATTAATTCACATACACATTCACCTTCACATCCATACATCCACATTTACATGTATACATCCATTTTCACATCCTCATTTATACATCCACATCCCATATCCACATTCATACATACACATCCATATCCACATCCAACATCCACATCCACATCCACATTCACATTCACATTCACATTCACATCCTCATTTATACATCCACATCCACATCCACATTCACATCCATACATCCACATCTACATGCATACCTCCATTTTCACATCCTCATTTATACATCCACATCCCTTATCTACATTCATACATACACATCCATATCCACATCCATACATCCACATCCACATCCACATTCATATTCACATCCATATATCCACATCTACATGCATACATCCATTATCACGTCCTCATTCATACATCCACATCCACATATATACATACATCCACATCCACATACATACATACATCCACATTCTCATTCACATCTATACATCCACATCTACATCCACATACATACATACATCCACATCCACATTTCCATTCACATCTATACATCCACATTCATATACATCCACATCCACATTCCCATTCACATCTATACATCCACATCTACATCCACATACATACATACATCCATATCCACATTCCCATTCACATCTATACATCCACATCTACATCCACATCTACATCCACATTCACATCCACATTCCCATTCACATCTATACATCCACATCTACATCTATATCCACATTCACATCTATGCATATACATCTTCATGCATACATCCATTTTCACGTTCATATATCCATTTTCACATTCATACATCCATACTCCCATCTCCACATCCACACATCCACATACATACATCCATTTCCACATTCCCATTCATGTAACCCCATATGCCTTCACATCTAATCTTTTACATCACATCCATTCTCGTCCTATCACAACCCATATGCATCTTATCCTATCACATACACTTCTTACCTCATCCCATACACATCTTATCACATCTTAATTCATCTTATCACCTCTTATCATCTCTTATACACCTCTTATCACATCCTATCACATCTCATATCTATTTATAGAATACAAGAGAACTCTTATATTTGATATAAGATTTCTTTACACATTTACTTATGCATAAATTCCATTTAAGGAGATTAATACTTCCGAAGGAAAATCAATCTTTTATGCATCTTCCTATGCATAAATTCATTTTAAATGAAAATGACACTTTTGAATTAAAATTCAATCTTTTATGCATCTTCCTATGTATAAATTCAATTTAGATGAGAATGACACTTTTGAATTAAAAATCATTTTTTTTAAAATGCATCTTCTTATGCATAAAGTCAATTTGGTAGGAATTACACTTTTAGAATAAAAGAATTTCTCTTATGCATCTAAGTTATGCATAAAATCCATTTATGATGAAAATCACACTTTTAGTATAAAAAGAATATCTTTTATGCATACCTCCATGCATGAAATCCAATTATGATAAAAGTTACACTTTTATAATAGAATAATCAACTTTTATGCATACCTCTATGCATGAAATTCAATTGTGACAAAAGTAACACTTTTTACATTAAAATAATCATCTTTTATCCATACCTCTATACATGAAATCCAATATGATAAAAGTATCACTTTTGATATTAAAAAATTATCCTTTATGCATACTTCTATGCATGAAAATTAAAAATGATAAAAATAACACTTTTGATATAAAAATTTATCCATTATGCATACTTCTATGCATGAAACAAAAATGGTAAAAATAACACTTTTGATATAAAAATTTATCCATTATGCATAATATTAAAATTCAATTTCTCCATGATTGTAATGAAATTCTTTCAATTAATCTAGGATGATAATTCCTAGAATATGGTAGGAAGTCCTCTTTTTATGCTTTGAATGAGATTATTTTATGCATAATTTTTATAAAAATTTTGCCATAGCTCCGCTGCTATGACTGATAAATCTCAATTTTTCTAAGGGATAATGCTTATCATTAAGAAAATAATTAAAATAATCTCTAATTGGATTATCAATCCATAATGGATTGAATCATTAATATACATAAACTAAAAGCATAGAAAAAAGCCATTAATTTGGCCTCAAGCATAGTTTAATCTTGGGTTAAGGAAAAGCTTTATGAAAAGCTTGATTTGGATTGAGAACGGGTCATGAGTATGACCATTTCTTGAGTGAGAGAAAGAATTTACATAAAAATCATTAGAATTTAAACATAAATGAAAATTAACTTCAATAGCATTATGTAACTCTTCACTACTATTCAAACTTCAATAGCATTAAAAAAAAACCATACCAATTAAACTTCTCAAGCTTGAGAGGGGTTGAGAAGAGAGAAACATTGAGAAATTATAGAAAGATCAATATTCACTAATTACCTTACAACTTGCTTGATTCTTTGTTCACGGTAGAGGCCCCCAACCAATCAATTGGTTAAGTATGTTGATGGAGCCACTAATGGGGATTGAAGAAAGAGAGAAGCTCCAAAAACTAGTGAATTATTAAATGAATTCACAGTTCTTGGCTTAGGTGGAGTAGAGTAACGATGCATAAACACTATATATTTTTCAACAAGGGGGAGGCTTCTATTTATAGGAAAAATTGAGCTCCTAACCAAACAAACTGATTCTAGAATTTTCTAAATCAGTTTGGTCAATATTTGACCATTTTTAGATCAGTTAAGCTAACTTTTTGGAACTAGACTTGAATGAGGAGAGAGGAGAGATGAAATATCTCAATTTTTATGAGTTTAAAACTCATTCAAGCATGTGAAATATGCACCTCCTTTAAAGAACTCCCCTTCCTTACATATGTGTCATAATGGAATCATTTTAATATTGCTCATAGTTTTTTTTACTAATAAACCTTGTACATTTTCAACTCTTCATCTTATGTGAAATATGCACCTCCTTTAAAGAATTCCCCTTCCTTACATATGTCATATTTTTAATATTGCTCATAGTTTTTTACTAATAATCCTTGTACATTTTCAACTCTTCATCTTATGTGAAATATGCACCTCCTTTAAAGAATTCCCCTTCCTTACATATGTCATATTTTTAATATTGCTCATAGTTTTTTACTAATAAACCTTGTACATTTTCAACTCTTCATCTTATGTGAGCATTTACTCATTTTTGGGTATTTTCTTTTTACAAGTTGGATTTATTTCCTCCCTACACATGAATTGATGCTATTGGTCCATAGGAACCTTAATTGGACCATAGTCTAAAGATTTCTGAAAATCTAGACCCTTAAGCTAAGGTTCTTTATAGCTATTTTCAATTAATTCCAATTGCACATTGGAAAATTCTTTTTGAATTTCTGTTTCAGGGGAACTCATCTGAATTAGAAGAGATATTTTTCTATCCAAAAATATTCAAAATCTGAATATTCTCTCTCTAGAATATTTTTCTCTCTCTAGGCTAAAACAGATAGAAACAAGGTCTTTATATTTCTGAAGAGGGATTGATTACAGGGAAAGATACTAGACATCAAAAAGGGGGTGGGGGAGGAATCTTACATTCTACCCCACTTAAAAAAATGCGAGATGTCCTCATCTCGCAAACTGGGATAATTTCGCAAGATGCACGAATATGAGACTTAGAGAAAAATTTTAATCAAGATTAACCACCAAGATAAGTCTTAAAGAGAGCAAGATTCAAAATACGAACAAGATTTAAACTTTATTCATTCTCGGAACTTATACAGTAAAGATAGAGGAACTCTTTACACTTCCATAAGCCCGTCCATCATATGGTCACAAAAGCAGTCCTCACAAGCTGCACAAGTATAAGGTAACTCATCTATGGGAATGATTCTGTGGGTTATTGCTGCGCCTATCTCAGTGGTATGAGGTGTTCTAACAAAAGGACCTCTGAGAGGCAAGCCAAAAACGGGGTAAAGGCATATCTTCTCATGAGGAAGAAAACACGCCAGTAAGAAGACCCGCTCAGAAAACCCAGGATGCCTTGATCTCATGACGCAGTAGTATCAGGGACCCAAACCCAAAGCTTCAATAACCATGGCCAAGAGGACATTGTTACGAAAGTGCTGCTGACCCCAGGGTGTTACCCTAGTTATGTCTTGATAGGTCCGCCATTTTGTCTGCGCTACAGAAGTTCCCAAGTGAGGGAAAAGTGAGCGCTCATACTGCTCTATAAAATCTTTCTTCACAGACTCCCTTGCGTTTTGAAGGTGAGAAATCATCATGGATAAAACTAATTCTTGTTGCCAAGCCATGAAGGAGATTAAGAAAGAAAGGAGATCGATGGAAGTAAGATTACTGTGAACGACAAGTAAAAGTTACGACTTATATAAAGGAAGGAGCTAGCGTAACTTAGAAGCCAACGGTAACTTGCCACTGAAGTTTTACCGTCTTTCCATGATTTGGGTTTGGCACATTTTTCTATAGAAGGCATTCAAAACTTTGAGATGAGGAGATAAAAGAAGTTCGTAAGCTAAATCACCTACTTTCTTTGGTCCACAATATCTGGGAGATAACTTCTTCCCAAGAGATAAAGAACTTCTTTTGGGCCGTACTCGAATGAAGACCAAAACCTTGATATCCAAAACATCGATTCTCACTTCTGAACTCATTGTTCTGAATCTTAAAACAGGTGGGACTCTTGAGAAGTATTCAGGAAAAAGGTTCTTCCTTTTTTAAACAGAATCTTTCTTTTATTTTAGAGAGAGAATAATTATAAGATCAGAAAGGGAGATTCTTACTCCTGTATACCTCTAAGGCTGGGGGAGAATCTTACATTCTACCCCACTTGAAAAGTGCGAGATGTCCTCATCTCGCAAGGTAGAGGACAACTCTTTTTCTTAAGATCCAATTTATTCTGGGGTTCCTTATATTCTGGTCAACCCAACAGAATACGGGGATAATTATCCCTTATATAGAACTCATCATTGAATAACAATTCATTCAGATCATATCATTCATATCTTTAACACGATAATGGTCCATTAGTCTGAAAATTTTCCTTCTGAACATTCCTCCACAGGAATTTTAGTTAAGCAAGTTCTCAATTTGTCATCCCTTAACTTAATCTACCGTCTCAAGTGTTAACAGTAGCAATCTGACAGCACAATCCACTAATCTCATAGTGATTTGCTGAAATCATTATCATCATTCCAGTTATGAATATCATCACTGGGACTCGTCCCATTCATCCTCATTGTGGTTTCGCTCAGCTTATTACATTTCAACTAAATTTCGAAAATCCTCATTTTTCAATTAGAATCCAATTCAATTCATCAATTCTCAAACAGAATTAAAAATCATATCAACCACATTCGAAATCATCATCTGGATAGCATTAACGCTTATAATTTCAAGTCTTAGATTTACTCGTATATACTGTCGGCAGTTATACCCTCGGTATATACGGATAGTCATGATACTCGAAACTATAAGGTAAATACCATCATGTCTAGGTCTCAAGCAAGTCAGGGTTCCATACAATTGCGGTACTTCCAATTGAAGACCCAATTACTAATTTACGAATTTCAATTTGAATTAACAATTTGTATGAATTATATCAAACAATTACAACCTTTTTGTGCGTCTTGATAAACTTTTGACATAATTTGCTCCTCAGTTGATCTTATTGGAGATCTATGACTTAAGTCTGATAAATAGATTTTTCTTTATCCGATCGTCCGTAAAAAAAAAACATTTGTATATTTATATACAAGTTGCAATAATTACATAGAGTGGCTCGGCTCCAAAATTCAAAATCTCTTTGAGAGACGTATAAGACGACGGTACTGGGCCATAGTCATGCCCTGTTACATAAGTTCTCTAACTGCGAAGGAAGTTATTATTTTCTCCTTAGGGATAAATCGACTAAGGAGTCTATAAATTTGACATGAAAGTCTGAAATTTCGAGGTGTCGAATGATATAGAATGACACCACGCACCATTTTCAGCTTTAACAGGATCATAGTCAATGAGAGATTCTGCCACAGCATTGTACGGCGGTTGCAATGGGCGTGGACATATTGCCCTGCAACCCACTTATGTTGTATTCTCTCCACTGGGGTAGGAAAATATAAATCCGTGAAATGGCGTGCAAGTCTTACTCGGCTTGTTTGAGTTGAAGCGGAAGAGATGAGATGCTCGAAGGCAAATGCAATCATATCTTGAGACTGGGTGAGGTCGGGAATACCAGATAAATGTGGAATTTCCATCTATAAAAACAATTTCTTTGATTAAAATTTCTTCATTAAAGAAGCTTACGGGATGAAAATACATTATGAAAATGCTGTTTCTGAATTCTTATTACTAATTTCAGATAAGAATTTAATTATCTTTATTAGCTTTCAAAAGCTGCTCTGATACCAACTGTGAGATCCCTATTCCCCACCGATCAACGGATTCCGGGTACTAGCAGCGGAAGTAGCACATCATGCGTGGGTAGGGGTCTCACACTCGGGGCCTCGCCCATGGATATCCGGACAAGAGACTAATCCGTCGGTTTGTCCAAAACCGAAACTGGAAAACTTCCTTTACTCGGAAAGCATGGGCGATTCCACCAGGATAACTCTTTACTCTAACGTAGTCAAGATCATTACGGATCAACTGATCTGACTGCACCTTTAACGGTACTTGGTCAAATCAAGGAAGAAACTTGCACTTGGATCATTGGGATCAACGCTTTTTTCCCCATTAAGAGGCACAGCCGTTGATTCCTATCCATAGAACAATTTCTATCCGGGATTTACTTTATCTATCGTAAAAACAAAAGTTGAATCTCGATTTATGGATCCATCAGTCCAGCCTAACCCCATCCGATCCCATGGGTTAGCCAACCGCCCAACCACTGTAGTGATGGGATCCAATTTGGAATTTGGTTAGGTTTTGTCCCGGGTACCAAGGAAAAGAGTTCCAAGGCCCCCTAGCCGGAAGTTCATGCAAACATAAAACTAGCCACACCACTTACACACCCAATATGAAATTGCCTTTTTCTTAGCTTCAGCTAACTTTAAAACAATCCTTTAATGAAACCATAGTACCACTGATCACAATCTTCCAATTTATTTGGTTGATTCATAATTTCCCATCATTCCTTCATCAGAGTATCTATGGCATCATTGGCAACTAGAACGCTCACCACCTGTCCACACAGGGGCCTTTTCAATAGTTCCTAGCCCATAATACTTGGCAATATAATCACTTATAAAAATCAAGATGGACTCTCGTTGAAGATCAGCAAGATCAACCAACAGATCCATATAAAGAGCCATGGACTCATCCATTGAAGACCAGCAAGGTCAATCAACCAGATCCATGCCCGGTTTCACAAAACAACTCTTACTCCTTGTTCCAATATCTTCCACGACGCACGTGTGGGTATCTTCGGCGACCCAGAGCCCGAGCACCGTATGGTCAGCACCCTCTAGGATCCTTCGCAGGTGACCTAGCGCTTCACTCATAGGCCGCTTCCTTGGTCCCTCATCCACCGTACCGGAAGCTCACCATTTAAATCGAACCGAGGCTGGTCAAGACCTCGGTCGACCTTGCTACGCGAGACGTCCTCCATTGACTCTCCGTCAGCAGTTGCAACTTTAACAGTTAGGTCTTCATGACCTTAATCCATAAGACGGTCAAAATGCTTCCCCAGCATTCTTGACATAAAACAGTCATTTACAAACAGTCACAAAATACAGTTTCTAAATCGAACTCTCGTCTTTCCACATTATCCCTCCTTAGTCCACATTACTTATTCCACATTCCATTCAATGTGTACTCATTCTCATCCATTTCCTCATATCGACGACACATTAATTCACATACACATTCACCTTCACATCCATACATCCACATTTACATGTATACATCCATTTTCACATCCTCATTTATACATCCACATCCCATATCCACATTCATACATACACATCCATATCCACATCCAACATCCACATCCACATCCACATTCACATTCACATCCACATTCACATCCTCATTTATACATCCACATCCACATCCACATTCACATCCATACATCCACATCTACATGCATACCTCCATTTTCACATCCTCATTTATACATCCACATCCCTTATCTACATTCATACATACACATCCATATCCACATCCATACATCCACATCCACATCCACATTCATATTCACATCCATATATCCACATCTACATGCATACATCCATTATCACGTCCTCATTCATACATCCACATCCACATACATACATACATCCACATCCACATACATACATACATCCACATCCACATTCTCATTCACATCTATACATCCACATCTACATCCACATACATACATACATCCACATTTCCATTCACATCTATACATCCACATTCATATACATCCACATCCACATTCCCATTCACATCTATACATCCACATCTACATCCACATACATACATACATCCATATCCACATTCCCATTCACATCTATACATCCACATCTACATCCACATCTACATCCACATTCACATCCACATTCCCATTCACATCTATACATCCACATCTACATCTATATCCACATTCACATCTATGCATATACATCTTCATGCATACATCCATTTTCACGTTCATATATCCATTTTCACATTCATACATCCATACTCCCATCTCCACATCCACACATCCACATACATACATCCATTTCCACATTCCCATTCATGTAACCCCATATGCCTTCACATCTAATCTTTTACATCACATCCATTCTCGTCCTATCACAACCCATATGCATCTTATCCTATCACATACACTTCTTACCTCATCCCATACACATCTTATCACATCTTAATTCATCTTATCACCTCTTATCATCTCTTATACACCTCTTATCACATCCTATCACATCTCATATCTATTTATAGAATACAAGAGAACTCTTATATTTGATATAAGATTTCTTTACACATTTACTTATGCATAAATTCCATTTAAGGAGATTAATACTTCCGAAGGAAAATCAATCTTTTATGCATCTTCCTATGCATAAATTCATTTTAAATGAAAATGACACTTTTGAATTAAAATTCAATCTTTTATGCATCTTCCTATGCATAAATTCAATTTAGATGAGAATGACACTTTTGAATTAAAAATCATTTTTTTTAAAATGCATCTTCTTATGCATAAAGTCAATTTGGTAGGAATTACACTTTTAGAATAAAAGAATTTCTCTTATGCATCTAAGTTATGCATAAAATCCATTTATGATGAAAATCACACTTTTAGTATAAAAAGAATATCTTTTATGCATACCTCCATGCATGAAATCCAATTATGATAAAAGTTACACTTTTATAATAGAATAATCAACTTTTATGCATACCTCTATGCATGAAATTCAATTGTGACAAAAGTAACACTTTTTACATTAAAATAATCATCTTTTATCCATACCTCTATACATGAAATCCAATATGATAAAAGTATCACTTTTGATATTAAAAACTTATCCTTTATGCATACTTCTATGCATAAAAATTAAAAATGATAAAAATAACACTTTTGATATAAAAATTTATCCATTATGCATACTTCTATGCATGAAACAAAAATGGTAAAAATAACACTTTTGATATAAAAATTTATCCATTATGCATAATATTAAAATTCAATTTCTCCATGATTGTAATGAAATTCTTTCAATTAATCTAGGATGATAATTCCTAGAATATGGTAGGAAGTCCTCTTTTTATGCTTTGAATGAGATTATTTTATGCATAATTTTTATAAAAATTTTGCCATAGCTCCGCTGCTATGACTGATAAATCTCAATTTTTCTAAGGGATAATGCTTATCATTAAGAAAATAATTAAAATAATCTCTAATTGGATTATCAATCCATAATGGATTGAATCATTAATATACATAAACTAAAAGCATAGAAAAAAGCCATTAATTTGGCCTCAAGCATAGTTTAATCTTGGGTTAAGGAAAAGCTTTATGAAAAGCTTGATTTGGATTGAGAACGGGTCATGAGTATGACCATTTCTTGAGTGAGAGAAAGAATTTACATAAAAATCATTAGAATTTAAACATAAATGAAAATTAACTTCAATAGCATTATGTAACTCTTCACTACTATTCAAACTTCAATAGCATTAAAAAAAAACCATACCAATTAAACTTCTCAAGCTTGAGAGGGGTTGAGAAGAGAGAAACATTGAGAAATTATAGAAAGATCAATATTCACTAATTACCTTACAACTTGCTTGATTCTTTGTTCACGGTAAAGGCCCCCAACCAATCAATTGGTTAAGTATGTTGATGGAGCCACTAATGGGGATTGAAGAAAGAGAGAAGCTCCAAAAACTAGTGAATTATTAAATGAATTCACAGTTCTTGGCTTAGGTGGAGTAGAGTAACGATGCATAAACACTATATATTTTTCAACAAGGGGGAGGCTTCTATTTATAGGAAAAATTGAGCTCCTAACCAAACAAACTGATTCTAGAATTTTCTAAATCAGTTTGGTCAATATTTGACCATTTTTAGATCAGTTAAGCTAACTTTTTGGAACTAGACTTGAATGAGGAGAGAGGAGAGATGAAATATCTCAATTTTTATGAGTTTAAAACTCATTCAAGCATGTGAAATATGCACCTCCTTTAAAGAACTCCCCTTCCTTACATATGTGTCATAATGGAATCATTTTAATATTGCTCATAGTTTTTTTTACTAATAAACCTTGTACATTTTCAACTCTTCATCTTATGTGAAATATGCACCTCCTTTAAAGAATTCCCCTTCCTTACATATGTCATATTTTTAATATTGCTCATAGTTTTTTACTAATAATCCTTGTACATTTTCAACTCTTCATCTTATGTGAAATATGCACCTCCTTTAAAGAATTCCCCTTCCTTACATATATCATATTTTTAATATTGCTCATAGTTTTTTACTAATAATCCTTGTACATTTTCAACTCTTCATCTTATGTGAAATATGCACCTCCTTTAAAGAATTCCCCTTCCTTACATATATCATATTTTTAATATTGCTCATAGTTTTTTACTAATAAACCTTGTACATTTTCAACTCTTCATCTTATGTGAGCATTTACTCATTTTTGGGTATTTTCTTTTTACAAGTTGGATTTATTTCCTCCCTACACATGGATTGATGCTATTGGTCCATAGGAACCTTAATTGGACCATAGTCTAAAGATTTCTAAAAATCTAGACCCTTAAGCTAAGGTTCTTTATAGCTATTTTCAATTAATTCCAATTGCACATTGGAAAATTCTTTTTGAATTTCTGTTTCAGGGGAACTCATCTGAATTAGAAGAGATATTTTTCTATCCAAAAATATTCAAAATCTGAATATTCTCTCTCTAGAATATTTTTCTCTCTCTAGGCTAAAACAGATAGAAACAAGGTCTTTATATTTCTGAAGAGGGATTGATTACAGGGAAAGATACTAGACATCAAAAAGGGGGTGGGGGAGGAATCTTACAAAAATGACACTGTTGAATTAAAATTCCATCTCTTATGCATCTTCGTATGCATAAACTCAATTTAGATGAGAATTGACACTTTTGAATTAAAAATCCATCTTTTATGCATCTTCCTATATATAAATTCAATTTGGATGAGAATAACACTTTTGAATTGAAATTCCATTCTTTGATGCATCTTCCTATGCATAAATTCAATTTAGATGAGAATGACACTTTGAATTTAAAAATCAATCTTTTATGCATCTTCTTATGCATAAATTCAATTTGGTAGGAATTACACTTTTAGAATAAAAGAATTTCTCTTATGCATCTAAGTTATGCATAAAATCCATTTATGATGAAAATCACACTTTTAGTATAAAAAGAATATCTTTTATGCATACCTCTATACATGAAATCCAATATGATAAAAGTAACACTTTTCCCTAAACTTTTATGCATACCTCTATGCATGAAATCCAAATATGATAAAAGTCACACTTTTATAATAAAATAATCAACTTTTATGCATACCTCTATGCATGAAATCCAAATATGATAAAAGTCACACTTTTATAATAAAATAATCAACTTTTATGCATCCCTCTATACATGAAATCCAAATATGATAAAAGTCACACTTTTATAATAAAATAATCAACTTTTATGCATACCTCTATGCATGAAATCCAAATATGATAAAAGTCACACTTTTATAATAAAATAATCAACTTTTATGCATACCTCTATGCATGAAATCCAATTATGATAAAAATCACACTTTTATAATAAAATAATCAACTTTTATGCATACCTCTATGCATGAAATCCAAATATGATAAAAGTCACACTTTTATAATAAAATAATCAACTTTTATGCATCCCTTTATGCATGAAATCCAAATATGATAAAAGTCACACTTTTATAATAAAATAATCAACTTTTATGCATACCTCTATGCATGAAATCCAAATATGATAAAAGTCACACTTTTATAATAAAATAATCAACTTTTATGCATACCTCTATGCATGAAATCCAATTATGATAAAAGTCACACTTTTATAATAAAATGATCAACTTTTATGCATACCTCTATGCATGAAATCCAAATATGATAAAAGTCACACTTTTATAATAAAATAATCAACTTTTATGCATACCTCTATGCATGAAATCCAAATATGATAAAAGTCACACTTTTATAATAAAATAATCAACTTTTATGCATACCTCTATGCATGAAATCCAAATATGATAAAAGTCACACTTTTATAATAAAATAATCAACTTTTATGCATACCTCTAAATCCAAATATGATAAAAGTCACACTTTTATAATAAAATAATCAACTTTTATGCATATCTCTATGCATGAAATCCAAATATGATAAAAGTCACACTTTTATAATAAAATAATCAACAATTATGCATAACATAAAAATCAAATTCTCCATGATTACAATAAAATTCTTTCAATTAATCTAGGATGATAATTCTTAGAATATGGTAGGAAGTTCTCTTTTCATGCTTTGAATAAAATTATTTTATGTGTAATTTTTATAAAAATTTTGCCATAGCTCCGCTACTATGACTGATAAATCTCAATTTATTTTGAAGGATAAAGCTTATCATTAAAAAAATGATTAGAATGATCCCTAGTTGGATCATTAACCCAATAATGGGTTGAATCATTAATATTCATGAAATACATAAACTAAAAGCATAGAGAAAAGCCATTAATTTGACCTCAAGCATAGATTAATCTTGGATGAAGGAAAAGCTTTATGAAAAGTATCATTTGGATTGAGAATGGATCATGAGTATGACCATTTCTTGAGTGAGAGAGAGAAATTACATAAAAACCATTAGAATTAAGCATAAATAAAAATTTATGTAATTCTTAACTATCATTAAACAATTAACTTCAATAGCATTCATCAAATTATGTAACTCTTCACTACCATTCATCAATTAACTTCAATAGCATTCAAAAACCATTCCAATTAAGCTTCTCAAGCTTGAGAGGGGTTGAGAAGAGAGAAACATTGAGAAATTATAAAAAATGATTAAAATTCACTAATTACCTTACAAATTGCTTGATTCTTTGTTCACGGTAGAGGCCCCCAACCAATCAATTGGTTAAGTATGTTGATGGAGCCACCAATGGGAATTGAAGAAAGAGGGAAGCTCCAATTTCTTCAATTTGGAGAGAATTTTAGAGAATAGTAGAAATTAGCATTATTTTAGCATAACTCTAGTATAGTAAAATTCTTCTATTTTTTCAAAGGACTCATGTTCTATTTATAGGAGAGGGAAGCTCTAACCAAAGCTAAATGAATTCTAGAATTTTCTAAATTCAGTTTGGTTGAATTTGGACTAGATTTGGATCTAGTTTGGTTCCTTTTTTATTTGGTTTGGTTCCATTTTGATTTGGTTTGATTCAAGAGAGAGGAGAGATAAAAATATCACAATTTTTATGAGTTTAAAACTCATTCAAGCATGTGAAATATGCACCTCCTTTAATGGACTCCCCTTCCTTACATATGTGTCAAAATAGAATTATTATATCCAAAATATCTCATATTTTTAATATTGCTCATAGTTTTTTACTAATAAACCTTGTACATTTTCAACTCTTCATCTTATGTGAACATTTACTCATTTTTGGATATCAAAAATATCTCATATTTTTGATATTACTCATAGTTTCTTACTAATAAACCTTGTACATTTTCAACTCTTCATCTTATGTGAGCATTTACTCATTTTTGGATATAAACAATATCTCATATTTTTGATATTACTCATAGTTTCTTACTAATAAACCTTGTACATAGTCAACTCTTCATCTTATGTGAGCATTTACTCATTTTTGGGTATCTTCTTTTACAAATTGGATTTATCTCCTCCCTACACATGGATTGATGCTATTGGCCCATAGGAACCTTAATTGGACCATAATCCAAAAATTTCTGAAAATCTAGACCCTTAGGCTAAGGTCCTTTATACCCATTTCCAATAAATTCCAATTGCACATTGGAAAGTTCTTTTTGAATTTCTATTTCAGGGAAACTTATTTTAATAAGATGAGTTATTTTTCTATCCAAAAATATTCATAACCAAAATATTCTCTCTCTAGAATATTTTCTCTCTCTATGTCAAAACAGGTAGAGACGAGATCTTTTATATTTCTGAAGAGGGAATTGATTACAGGGGAATATGCTGGACATTTTGAGAGGCTGGGGAGGAATCTTACATTCTCTCCCACTTGAAAAACGCGAGATGTCCTCATCTTGCAAACTTGGGATAATTTCGCAAGATGCACGAATATGAGACTTAGAGAAAAATTTAATTAAGATTAACCACCAAAAAAAAAGTCTCAAGGAGAGTAAGATTCAAGACAAGAACAAGATTTAAACTTTATTCATTCTTGGAACATATACAGTAAAGATAGAAGAACTCTTTACACTTCCATAAGTCCGTCCATCATCATATGGTCACAAAAGCAGCACTCACAAGCTGCACATGTATAAGGTAACTCATCTATGGGAATAATTCTGCTGGTTATTGCCGCACCTATCTCAGTGGTATGAGGTGATCTAACAAAAGGACCTCTGAGAGGCAAGCCAAAAACGGAGTAAAGGCATATCTTTTGATGAGGAAGAAAACACGCCAGTAAGAAGACCCGCTCAGAAAACCCAAGATGTCTTGATCTCATGACGCAGTAGTATCACCCAAGGCTTCAATAACCATGGCCAAGCGGACATTCTTACGAAAGTGCTGCTGACCCCAGGGTGTTACCCTAGTTATATCTTGATAGGTCCGCCATTTAGTCTGAGCTACAGAAGTTCCTAAGTGAGGAAAAAGTGAGCGCTCATACTGTTCTATAAAATCCTTCTTCACAGACTCGCTTGTATCTTGAAGGTGAGAAATCATCATGGATAAAACTAATTCTTGTTGCCAAGCCATGAAGGAGATTAAGAAGAAAGGAGATCTATGGAAGTAAGATTCCTGCGAGCGGCAAGTAAAAGTTACGACTTATATAAAGGAAGGAGCTAGCGTAACTTAGAAGCCAACGGTATCTTGCCACTGAAGTTTTACCGTCTTTCCATGATTTGGTTTTGGCACATTTTTCTATAGAAGGCATTAAGAATTTTGAGATGAGGAGATAAAAGAAGTTCGTAGGCTAAGTCACCTACTTTCTTTGGTCTGCAATATCTGGGGGATAACTACTTATACTCCCCTAGAGATAAAGAAATTCTTTTGGTCCGTATCAAATGAAGACTATAACTGCTTCTTTGAATTCTCTGATTATCCTCTTCTTATCTGTATATTGTCTCTGTCGATCCTGGGCAGCGTTTATATCTTTATGAATTGCCTGCATCTGTTGCTCTATGTCGCCAAGCATTTGACTCGTCATCTCGACCCTAATTAATGGGTCGGAACTAGTTAATGGAGTTAAGAAATCTTGTCCGAGACGGACCCTGATTAGATTGGTATGAAGGAATTGGTCTCTGAATTTGGGTTCTAGACTTCCCTGTGCCATTTTCATGGTAGGAGTCGGGCAGTCTTTTAACTGATGACCAAAACCTTGGCATCCAAAACACCGGTTCTCACTTCTGAACTCATCGTTCTGAATCCTTAAAACAGATGGGCTCCTGAGAAGTATTCTGGGGAAAGTGTCTTCCCTTTTTAAACAGAATCTTTCTTTTATTTTAGAGAGGGAAGGGAGATTCTTACTCCTGCTGCATACCTCGAAGGCTGGGGGAGGAATCTTACAATTTGGGCATGTTTGTTTGACTCTTAGCGAGGAAGCTCAATCCCGGACACCTGTGTCCTCACATGTATCTCCGGTTAGAGAGGAAACAGAAGCGCATAATTCTCTTGTTCATGAGGAAGAAGCGCTTGTGTTAGAGAACGAAATGAGCTCACCTCCTCCAACTCACACGGAGATTCCTGAATCTAGTACTGGTCAAGGGGAGACCCATAGAAGGCTTCTTGGAAAATCTATTGAATTGGGATTGCTTGGTGATGTATTCACTAAGTTTTTTGTGCAATGCAATTCCTCTACCCCATTGGTCCCTTTATGCAGGCTGATTCCAAATGAAGCCATCCGTATAGTTTCTAGCCAACTTGAGGTGTTTCGTGATTCCTTTGACTGCCACGGTTATGTCGAAGCATCTCCTCCTTTTTTAGTTTCACTTACACGTCCCGGAAGCTCTATGTATTTTGCGGTCACACAAATAGACTTGCAAGAATGGGGACCAAACTGGGTGGTACAACATGATAGATTTGAGGATGAAATCAGAGGAACTGAGTGGGAGGATCTCAGTGGTAAGAAGTTTCTTGTTTGTGATGGAAATCATCGTGTGAAGGCATGGATGTCTCGAGTGCATGAAGGTATGTTCTTTTGAATGCCATAGAGTGGTTTTGTGCAACATTAAAAGTAATATATTATAATATCTTTATTTTGATTTCTCTAGCTTGGTCTCAAAGCCCCTCATGCCATGTCTGGGACAAATGTCAATTTTTGGTTGTGGACAAGAAGCAAGAAGGAGAATTGCTATTGGCTTTACGATCTCAAAATGAGTAAGTGATCTCTCTCTACTTAATTACGGACATTGTGAATTCATTGTTAAGTTCTTGGCTCATTGTGACTCTTTACAATAGATTGGTGCGCACTAGTGTTACACCCACATTGTCACATGAGATCTTCATGTCTCAACGATTTGGAATGGCGGACAAATTATCCATATTGGACTACCTTGGTGAAGATGTAAGGAGGTGGGCTTTAATGGAGCTTAGTTTGGAGCGACGAAGTGGAGAGCAATGGTACAATGCTCCAGCTACAATCTTCGCACAGCTTTGTGTGGAAGGTAGTGTTTGCATTTTCCATCTTTTATTAATAAACGGATTATCAATGTTTTTTTAATCGTGTGAGTGATAATGAGTCCTTTTTGTTATACGTAGACATCGTTTGAAAATGCGGTGAAGCAAGCTATATCATGCATTGATAGACATGCCATGGGGTTGCAAGAATATGAGACAAAATGTGAGAAAGCCAGATGTGGTGTAGAGCAAAAATTTCGAGATAGAGCGTACAAGATGCTCATAATTGCAAACCCATCCAATGGTGATGCATTCTTTCAACTCGTATATAACTATGATTGGTCTAAGAAGGGATTGGTTGCTCTGACCAAAGAAAAGCTCTACACAGTCGCCATATCTTGGATTTCAACTCAAAGGTATGTGACATGTCAATAAACCTCTCTTAACATAAACCTTCCTTAACATAAACTGACCTTAACATCTAATCTCTTATGGTTTTGGTATGATGCTGAAATAGGAAGACGAATTGCTTATGACCGAGAGGGCAAAGGACAAGGTAATTTCAGAGATGTTTGGGGATAACAAAACACGTTGCTGCATATGAAGAAAGAGTTGTATTGGAAAGAGCTAATAGGGGAGGCGGACTCTATTTTGGAGAGTGTATTGGTATATGATGATGTTATCTATGTCCCACCATTTATGCAATGGGTGCAAGAGGAGCGATCGAAACACATACCATGGGCCTTCCATGAGGTGTGGGCAAAGATTGGAAAAGTGAAGGAAGGCCAAAAGCAACCTGAGGTGGAGAATGCCACAAAGAGGGTTGTCTACAGGTATATATCTTCTAATGCCATTACATTTTTGTAGAAAATACATATTTTAGTGTTGTTTGTTTTATTTTGGATATGTAGGTGGGTGCAGCTACTCATTGGCCAAGGTCTAATGGACGAAGAGACGGAAGCAATCAAAGAATGGGTAGATCCCCAAAGGAATGGGTTGAGAGGGATTTCTAATTGGGAATTTAAGAGATGTCCTTGGTGGTTGGACTATCCTCTAAATCATGTGCCTCCAAGCGAGGAGCTCCTAGAAAAAGGTACTTTTTTGCTTTCTGCTGAATTATATGCATGTAAATGTAAATGTATATGTTTATGTAAACCTTCCTACCTATACATATGTAAACTATCCATATGCATATACATATTAGATACATATACATACAAATATATACATATACAAATACATATGTATATGCATATGTATATATATATGCATACATAAATACATACCTACATACATACACTAAATTATATACTAAATTCCTACATACATACAAAGTTCATGTTACATTTAAGATTTGGCATGTTACATACAAAGTTCATGTTACATTTAAGATTTGGCGTATTAGATTTTAAAGAAACATTGTTAGGTACTTGAAGTTTATTTTGGGATATTTTAGGAGAATGCAAAGGAGATGCTGTCCAAATTTTTTACAAATTTGTACATACATACATACATACGTACATACATAGTTCATGTTACATTTAAGGTTTGGCATATCAAATTTTAAAGAAACGTTGTTAAGTTTTGATATATACATACCTACATACATATACATATAAATAGATACATATACCTACATACATATACATACACATACACATACATAGATACATACCTACATACATATACATATACATATGCATATACACATACACATACATGTACATATACATATACATAGATACATATACATCTACATACATATACATATACAAAAGGTATGGGGATTTTTACCTTTTTACTAATTATCTTGATCTATTTCTTGAAGAATTTAAGAATTGCCAATCTGAGCTTGAAAGAGAGCCCCCATCTTAAGAAGACTCTAGAATACCTTCCCCGCAGCCAACAATCTTGACCCAGTCTCCAGTAGTTGGATCCTTGCGCGTGGCCCCAAAACCATCCACACCACTGTCACACCAAGAGCATACATCTACATCGTCTTAAGTGCAACGTGAGAGGCGAACAAAGAGACGTCTTGACATTATGCATGATGTTCAAGAGGGAGACCCCACAAATGAAGATCAAGAGAGAGACCCTCCAGAGCATCTTTAAGAGGGGGAGGCAAATTTATTTTGAGAAGTGTGTTCTTTCGAAATGAAGATCAAGAGAGAGACCCTCCAAAGCATCTTTAAGAGGGGGAGGCAAATTTATTTTGAGAAGTGTGTTCTTTCGAAATGCATCTCATTTTTTATCTTGTTTAATTGCAGGTGAGAGATGTTTTTCACACATATTGCTGGTAGACATCCACACTCTTTCGGAGGGCTCAGATAGGTAAAAAGAATAATTTCACCATATAATTAGTTTTCCAAGTTATACTTACCAAAACCAAACATCATAAATCTTTTATGTAGTGTGGAAGAATTCTTGATGAAGATTCCCAAGGCTCTATCTCATAGAGGTGCTCCCTCAAATATAGTGGCTCGCCTCGTGGGCTGACTTTCCTACAGGTTTACAGGTTGTTGATGTAGATACAGATGGGTGTCCCTCATGGAATCAAGTTTCTTCATCATTGATACGTGCTGGCACACTCAGTTTTATTGGTTTGTTTGTGGCTGATGAGGGTTGGTTTGTGTGTTTAAGTCTAATGGATCAACTTCCTAAAATATATTCCATGGGAAAGAAAGTTGGATTGGTCATGCATCGAACAATGTCTGTTCATGTGGAATCAAGTTATTTGTATGACAATGGAGAATGGGTAAGTCATAATCTCTCAAATATTTCCCTTTGTGTATACATGTTATGTGGTATGGATATCCAAATATAATGTTTTCTCGTTATGGTAGGTGGATACATTGGCGCTTAGTATGTTCTATCGAGTAAATTGCCATGTCTCTATTATTGATCGTGAGGCTGGGCAAAATGTTTCAAAGAAGTTATTGAACTCTCAAACGAAATTTCATTTTTGAGAAGAATAAGAAGCATCCATTCCAACGCACGATGGTCTTGGAGCGCTACATTCGAGGTGGTGCAGAAATATCTCCTATGTTCTTTAGGTGAAACAATTTTCATTCTATTCATTTTCATAGCTACTTTTTCAAAATACTTAGATGCACATTTATGATTGTATTTCATTGTAGGTGGCTAGTGGAGACCTTCTCAAGTGAAGGAGATGGTGTCTTGGATGTTTTTGCGGGATGTGGAGGCTTGGGATGTGTATGCCACTAGTTAAAAAGGCACTATATGGGGATAGAGAATGACATGGAGGAAGCCAAAGCATGTCTGGGAGATTTCTCATTAGGTCGGGATGACACGTAGAAGAATGCTATAATTTGTGGATCAAAAGACTTTGTAATCGAGATTGTCATGGTTTGGAAGTTTAAAGATCGATATATACATTTTTTATCTTTAAAAGATTGTGTTATATATTTAAGTAAGTAAGAAAGTATGTATGTAATGTATGTATATATGTTAGTGCTGCGTAGGTAGCTCTTGTATGTATATACGTATATGTATATGTATGAGGTGTATGAATTTAGGTAGATATATGTATATATATAATTATATCAATAAGTATGATGTGGATCAAAAGACTTTGTAATCAAGATTTTCATGGTTTGGAACTTTACAGATCGATATATATATTTTTTATCTTTAAAGGATTGTTTTTTATATTTAAGTAAGTAAGAAAGTATGTATGTATGTATGTATGTATATATGTTAGTATGTAGGTAACTCTTGCATGTATGTATGTATATGTATATTTTGTATGTGTATATGTATGAGGTGCATGAATTTAGTTACATATATGAATATATGTAATTATATCAATAAGTATGATGTGGATCAAAAGACTGAAATTTATATTGTTGAGCTTTCAAAGCTTGTTATTTATATGTAAGTAAGTTCTTGGTCCTTTACAAAGCTCATAGTAAGTTCATGGTCCTTTGCAAAGCTCGGACTCCTTGTTCATTGCTCCAAAAAACTCAGCAAAAAAAACTCACAAAAAAATCCCCTCTCTTTTAGCATTATGCATAAAAATAAGATATGTATTATTTTTAATTTTTTTTGCCATAGCTTCACTGCTATTATTGATAATTTTTATTTTTTTTCTTAAAAGAATAAAACATTGTAATGCAAATATGATAGAAGATCTATTCTCAAGCTTAAATCTAGACTATGAATTTAAATCATATTTTAACCATAATCATAAACTTAAAAATGTTTATTCTAGTAGATTAAGATATTTCCATTATTCCTCTTTTTCCAAATTGATAGGATTATCTCTTTCCCATTTAGAATCAATTAAAGTAGTTTTTAACTACTTATAAATAATTTAAAAGAATTAACCATTATTTTGTTAACATAAAAGCATAAAAATACCATTTTCTTATTCTCTAGCTTAACAAGCTTAGATTTTGATTTTGAATTAAGAATTTATCAATGAGAAGCATTCTTTTGCTAAAGAATTAGCCATAGGAATGACTATTCTTTTTGAGAGAGAGATATACATAAGAAAGCATTCTAAATAAGCATAAAGATTAACTTTTTCTTGATCACACATTAAAATTCTTGGGGAAAGCTTGATTTGAATTTAAAACAACCATTTAGAAACTTCTCAAGCTTGAGAAGGGTTGAGAAGAGAAGTCATTTGAGAATATTAACAAAAAATCATGAAATTCATTCTTACTTCAAGGATTAGCTTGCTTCTTTTTCTAGAAGTTAAGCCCCCAACCAATCAATTAGTTTAGCAAGTGGAGAAGAGAGCTCCAAGAGTTGTTGAAGTGAGAGAGAAGCTCCAAGTTCCCCCAAAAGTAGAGAATTTTTAAGGGATAATAGAAAATATGATTATTTTAATATAATATTGGCATGGTATAGCTCCAGTATTTTTTTACAAAAGACTAAGGGTCTATTCATAGGTGAGGGAGGCCACTAACCAAGTCCAACTGGGTTCTAGAATTTTCTAGGTTCAGTTTGACTCAATTTGGACAAGATTTAGACCACTTTGGGGCTCCCATTTTTATTTGGTTTGATCCAAGAGAGAGAAGAGATAAAAATATCACTTTTTTTAAATTAAAAACCCTTCCACACATGTGAAAAAGGCACCTACCTCAAGAGTCCCCCTCTCCTTACCAAGGTGTCAAAAATGCATCATTATTCTAAAATATCTCATTTGTTTTTAGTAATATCTCATAATTTTTAACTAATAAACCTTATACTCAGTCAACTCTTCATCTTATGTGAGTATTTACTCATTTTTGGGTATTTTCTTTTATTCTTTAGATTTATCTCATCCCAACACTTGGATTAATCCAATTGGCCCATTGGAACCTTAATTGGACCATAATCCAATTTTTTTAAAAATGTAGACCCTTAGGCTAAGGTCCCTTATACCATTTTCAATTAATTTCTAATGCACATTGGAATGTTAATTTTGAACTTTTGTTTGAGGGAAATCCATTTTAGACACTAGGAGGATTTTTATATCCAAAGATTTCTAAATTTTGGAAGATCTCTCTCTAGACATTTTCTCTCTCTAGCCCAAAATAGGATAAAACAAGATCTTTCTCCTACTTCAGAGAGGGAAATAATTTCAAAAACAAAAGGAGAGGTTCTTACACCTTTACACCTTAGAAGCTGGAGGGAGGAATCTTACATCCTACCCCACTTAAAAAATGTGAGATGTCCTCATCTCACATAGTAGGAGGATAAACTCTTTCACCTTAAGATCCAACTGATTCTGGGGTTCCTTATAGTCTGGTCAACCCACGCAGAATCCTGGTATAAAGATCCCTTCTACAAGAAGAACATACAGAACTCATTATCAGAGAATAATTCACTCACAACATATCATTCATACCCTTAACACAATAATGGTCCATCAAACCGAAAATTTCATCTTAACATTCCTCCACGAGAATTTCAGTTATACAAGTTTTCAATTTGTCATCCGTTAACAGTAGCAATCTGTCAACACAATCCACTAATCTCATAGTGATTTGGTGAAGTCATAATCGTCATTCCAGTTACTAACATCATCACTGGGATTCGTCCCATTCATCCTCATTGTGGCTTTGTTCAACTTATCTTCCTTCAACCAGAATTTAAGAATCATCATCTTTCAATCAGAATCCAAATCAACTCATCAATTCTCAACCAGAATTCTAAAATCATATCAACCAGCATTCGAATGCATCCTCTGGATAGCATTTTTGCTTATAAATTAAAGGTCTTAGATTTACATGTATATATTGTCATTAAAGAGCTGCAGATATACCCACGGGCCTTGCTGGTCCTCAATGGATCAGTCCATGGCTCTTTTATATGGCTCTGTTGGTTGATCTTGCTGATCTTCAACGGAGAGCCCATCTGGATTTTCTTATATGATTATATTGCTAGGTACTATGAGCTAGAAACTATTGAAAAGGCCCTTGAGTGACAAGTGGTGAGCATTCTGGTTGCCAATAATGCCATAGGTACACTGATGAAGGAATGATTGGAAATTAGAATTCAAGCTGGATATTATTAAAAGATTGTTTTAAAGATAGCTGAATCTATGAAACATGAAATTTTATATTGGGTGTGTAAGTGGTGTGACTATCTTGAAGTTTGCTTGAAGCTGGATCCCTAAAATGAGACTCAATTATGTCATGTTACGATAGCTGAAGTAAATGTCAGATAGTCTTTGTTCTATGGAAAAGAATCAACGGTTATGCCTCTTGATGAGGAAAAAAGCGTTGGTCTCTATGATCCAAGTGCAAGTATCTTCCTTGATCTGAGCATGTGACTTACGGGTTTGGTCGGATCAGTTTGGTTAGTTAAGGCTCTTAACTACATTAGAATAAAATTTATCCTGGAGGAATCGCCTATGTCTGCTGGGCGAGGAAAGTTAAAAAGATTGTAATTGTGTGATGAAATTCATACAAATTGATATTTAGAATGAAGATTTATAAATTGGAAATTGGGTCTTCAGATGGAAGTACCGCACTTGTATGGAATCCGTGACTTGCTTGAGGACTAGATATGATGGTATTTACCTTATAGCTTCAAGAACCGTGACTACTCGTATCACATCCATCCTCATCACATCTCATCCATTCACATCTACCCATATCCACATCACATCCATTCACATCACATCACATCCATTCACATCACATCTCATCCATTCACATCTACCCCGATTGACATCACATCACATCATATCCATTCACATCACATCATATCCATTCACATCAGATCTCATCCATTCACATCTACCTAGATCCACATCACATCTATCCATTCACATTACTTCACATCCATTTAGATATCATCATATCCCATTCACATATCACATCCACTCACATCTCATCACATCCACTCACATCGCATCACATCCATTCATATCTCATCACACCCATTCACATCCATCATACCCATTCACCTCCATCACACCCATTCGCATCCATCACATTCATTGCATCCATAATCACATTCATTCCACCCACATTACATCATGTCCACATCTATCCACATCACATCTCATTCATTCCATCCACATTACATCACATCCACATCTATCCACATCACATCTCATTCATTCCATCTACATCACATCCACATCTATCTATATCTCATCACATCCATTCACATCTCATCACATTCATCCACATCCATCCATTCATTCACATTCACATATATCCACATCCATCCATTCATTCACATGCACATCTATCCACATCCATCCATTCATTCACATTCACATCTATCCACATCCATCTATTCGTTCACATGCACATTTATCCACATCCATCCATTCATTCACGTTCATATCTATCCACATTCATCTATTTATTCACATACACATTTATCACTTCACATCTCATTATCATCCATTTACATCACATCACCCCTATTCACATATCATCACATCTCATCACATTCATTTACATCACATCACATCTTTTTTACATCTCCTCTTATCACGTTCACATCTCATCTAATCATATCGCATCCATTTACATTCCGTCACATTCATTTACATTCATTCGGCTCTACATCACATCTTATCACATCCACTTTTAGTACTGTTTTCTACTTTCGATATCGATGGGACTTTTCTAAGTTTCTGCCAATTGCTTGGCCTAGTTAAAGGTACTTTTTCTTGATGGATATTTTCATATTCTTTCTCAAATTTTGTGAAGTGAAATATATTCAATATTCTTCTTTTTTGAGTAAAAGATTCATGGGATTTATAAAAATCATTTTTATCCATATTTTCTAATAAAATTAATAATGCTCGAAATTTCATTTTTGATAAATACTCATACTTTGAATTATGCCAAAAATTACTCTTTTACCACTTAATTACTTAGATATCAAATATCATGGGAATTCCTCTTTTTGCATGTAAATAAATTTACCAAAAATTCATCTTTTATCATTTAATTACTTGGATCTCAATTATCATGGGAATTCCTCTTTTTGCATAAAAATAAATTTACCAAATAGAAAATATGATTATTTTAATATAATACTGGCATGGTATAGCTCCAATATTTTTTTACAAAAGAATAAGGGTCTATTTATAGGTGAGGGAGGCAACTAAACAAGTCCAACTGGGTTCTAGAATTTTCTAGGTTTAGTTTGACTCAATTTGGACAAGATTTGGACCAGTTTGGCTCCCTTTTTTATTTGATTTGATCTAGGACAAAGGAGAGAAAAAAATATCACTTTTTTTTAAAATTAAAAACCCTTCCACACATGTGAAAAATTTGCCTACCTCAAGAGTCCCCCTCTCCTTTCCAAGATGTCAAAAATGTATCATTATTCCAAAATATCTCATTTTTTTAGTAATATCTCATAATTTCTAACTAATAAATCTTGTACTCATCCTATGTGAGCATTTACTCATTTTTGCGTATTTTCTTTTATTCTTTAGATTTATCTCATCCCAACACTTGGATTAATCCAATTGGCCCATTGGAACCTTAATTGGACCATAATCCAAAAATTTCTGAAATTATAGACCCTTAGGCGCTAAGGTCCCTTATACCATTTTCAATTAATTTCTAATGCATATTGGAAAGTTCATTTTGAACTTTTGTTTTAGGGAAATCCATTTTAGACACTAGGAGGATTTTTATATCCAAGGATTTCTAAATTTTGGATGATCTCTCTCTAGGCCAAAACAGGGTAAAACAAGATCTTTCTCCTATTTCAGAGAGGGGAATAATTTCAAATAGAGCCCTAACCTGAATAGGGTGACTTTTGCCCAGACAGCAAGCCTATCTGGGCAAAAGCTACCCTGGTTTAGGTTAGGGCTATTTTTGTATCTGGTGGCCTCTAATTGTCACGTACAAACATGTATATGTATTCATATTCACATATACATAGGGCTTACTATCAATCAAAGCTAAGTATTGGCTAAATTAAATAAAACTATACTCTTGTAAGAACTACACTCATGTAAGAACTACACTCATGTAAGAACTCTCTCATCATATAAAAGAGTATCTTTTATGATCTTAATATTACTTTATAAGGCACTATATATCTTTAATTTTGAGCACCTAATTTATAAAAAATCTTATATGAATGCTTATACATGACAACTGAAGGCTAAAAAACACAAAAAGAGCCCCAACCTGAACAAGGCGACTTTTGCTCTCAGATAGCAAGCATGTCTAGGCAAAAGTGGCCCTATTCAGGTTAGGGCTATTTTTATATTTGGTGGCCTCCAATTGTCATGTACAAGCATTTATAAGTAGTCACATTCACATACACATAAGCCTTGCTCTATCAACAATTAGAGCTGGGTGTTGGCTAAATCAGATAGAACTAGACACTCATTGTGGTGGTCAGAAAGGACAGGGGGGGGGACATCATGGGAAGTTGGCCCAAATTAATCACATTACTGATACCACAAACTAAACATGCATGCAATCCATTAGGAAGTGAATGGGGTCTTCTTGGGCCCTTTAATTTGCCCCAGCCTAATCAAGGTGATTAAGGAATAGCCAAATGGGGGGTTGCCATGTGGACTGAAATGTTGGGTTTTTAAGAGAGGTGTAAGAGTGGTCAAAGGGTGCACTTTTTTCCCCAAAAAGGGGGGGGGAGGGGACAATTTTACAATTTTCGGACCTCCATAACTTCTACATACAAGCTCCGATTTGAGCGGAGATTACAGATCCGTGATCTACGCATCAAGAGCTTTCCATAGATATGTTACATGATATGGTTTTATCTGCTAGATTTTAAATTCCATTTTCTCCCCAAAATTCAAATTCGAATAAAGTAGCCGTTTTGAAGCTTCTAATTAGAAAACGTTTCTTCTTAAGATAAAAGGTTTGACTCCCTTAAACTGCCAAATAAAAGGGCCCAAGAAGCCTTCCATTGAGGTCCTAATGCAGTGTTATCCACAATGGCTCTCACTCTCTCTCACTCTCTCTCTCTCTCTCTCTCTCTCTCTCATATCATGAAAACTTACATTATTCAAACTTTCTGTAGACATTATGTATAAAAAAACCCACTTGTATTAATAAAAAGGATTTACAATGATTGTCGAACACAGTATCTACGATAAACTTGTTATGTTTGGAACGTGAAGTACATCTACAAGGTACTTCACTTTGCCATCCTTCATAGACAATGGCACATCTCCAACATGGGCAATTGGATGAGCAGTGTCATCCCCTGTTTCCACAAAACCTGGTCTTTCAAGGTTTTTCATCTCCTTGAACCACTCCCCATGACTTGTCATGTGGTTCGAAGCACCTGAATCCACATACCATACATCATCTTCTTGTGATGCTTCAACATTTTCAAACATGGCATTCACGACATGCTGCATAACTTTCAACCTTTCATTATCCTCATTGTTTCTGCTTGAGGATGCATAGTTGTTCTGCTGCACTTTCCCATTTTGCATGTCAGCCTACTTCTTATAACATTCTACCTGCACATGTCCAGGCTTACCATAATAATAGCATTCATGTGCATCATTATACTGCCTTTGCCAATTTCCACGGCCTCTTTGACTCCCCTTGCCTCTGAATTTGCCTCTTCCACCTGCGTGTTGTTGTTGTTGTTGTTGTGTATTCTGGGACTGTTGTTGTTGCTGTGTATCCTAGGACTGTTGTTGTGTATTCTGGGACTGTTGTTGTTGCTGCTGCCGGCCATAATTCTGATTACCTGTTCGGCCACCTCCTTCATCGCGTCCACGGCCTCCTCTACCTCGTCCTCTTCCTAAACTTGTGTAAAAGGCCTGTTGCTCTGAACTGTTTTGTTTTGTGAAGACTGTTGGTCTTCACCCAAGCTCTTCTCTTCTATAATCAGCATAGACACCAAATATGTAAAGTTGGGAATGTTTTCCCGAGTCTGAATAGACGTCTTGAATGCCTTGTATTGTGGCCCGAGACCACGTAGACAGACTTCCACCTTATCATCATCATCTATTGACACACCAATAGATGCAAGGGATTCCACAATACCCTTTATCTTCAATGCATAGTCATTTACAGACATGCTCTTTTTCTCCACAGTATGAAGTTCGTTCTTCAGCTGTATCTTGCATGCCTTGGTATTTGTTTCATAGAGTTTAACCAAGGTGTCCCATGCCTCCTTGGGGGACTTGGCATCCTGAATGTGCCCAATCATAGTGTCCTGTATACTAATGGAGAGCCAATACATAACTTTCCTAGCTCCTTGATTCCAGTCTTTAAACTCTTTCACATCTGCAGCAGTCAAATTTATGTCCGGTATCTCTGGTGCCTCTTCATGCTCACCTTCTATGTAGTCCCAATAGCCTTTTCCCACATCAAGAAATTCGTCAACCTAAACCTCCAAGCATGGAAGTTATTCTTATCAAGCTTCTCAGCCACAATCTGGGTTATCCTATCATTTGACATCTTGCCAAACACGCAATTTTACCAGAAACAGCACTCTGGTTTTTCTGCACAAACTACTGTATTTTCTGCAGCGGTACTGTAGTACTCTCAAATGTCACAACCAGTGACTTCAATGTGCATACATACACCCAATGGCAACTATTCACCTTTTTGCAGCACCCACAGTGTCTGATAGGACAGTATAGTTGCCCTATAGCTTTACTCCCGGGAAGAAAGCTCCTCAATCAGAGATCGTTTACCGGTGCCTCCCGTAGAGCTCCCGACAAGGGTGTAGTCACCAACACAAATAGGGAAGAGTAGTTGAAGCTCTTACTCTCATACCCCTTCCTGTGGTTCTCTTGCTTGCAGCTCAGCCCTTAGCACGAACCAAGATCTGATACCATGAAAAGATGCAGGGGGGAAGAGAGCTTGAGCTCTTCCAAGCACACGCACACTCACAAAACCCTAATAGAGAACACACAAGGTGAGAGGCTGAAAATATTCTTCTTCTTCACTCAACACAACACACCATATACAAAGATGAGAGTACACATAATATGAAAGGTACTCAACCAATACATACACGGGTTCTCTATAGTATGAACCCAACTAAATGAGCTGGTGCTATAACTATGCCAGTCTCTAGAATGGCTGTCACACAGCCTGTCATCCCACTGGCCGCATATCACCCATGATCTCACCAACCATGCCAGTGGTGTAAGTGTGGGGCCTATCCCCCAGGCGGGTCATTAGTGTCCACCGCCTTACTAGACGAGCTCGATATCTCAACACAAGTTAAGGGATGTCAAATTAAAAATCTGTACAATTGAAAATTCCCATGGAGGACTCTTCAGATAGAAAGTTTGGTCTAATGAACCATTATTGTGAATGATAAGGATTTGAATGTTATGATTTGAGTGAATTGTTATATCTGATGATGAGTTCTATATAAGGGATTATTATCCCATGATTCTATGGAGAGCTGACCAATCTAAAGAACCCCAGAATCAGTTGGATCTAAAGTCGGATCTGAATGGTAAATAAAAGGACTTAACAAGAATTTTTGTATTGATAGGATCATGGATCGAGGTCATCCTGGTAGGAATGATAACCCCCAAATTGATGAGGAAGAGCTCAACTTGGATGTTCATGAAAATCTTCATAGATCACAGCCTGGACCTTTCAAGGGTGAAGGGGAAAACTTGGGCGAGACTATGGAGAAGTGGATCAAAGCAATGGAAGAGTACTTCGATGTCACCAGGTACAATGAGAAGAGAAAAATGGCTCTTGCAAGGTTGAAGACAGTAGAAACAGCCAGAGTAGCATGGAGAAACCACCATTGCGAGACAAACCGTGTGGATCGAAACACTGAGACATGGAATGATCTCAAAATTTACCTAAGGAAGAGATTCTATCCTCTCGGCTTTTTGGAAACAAAGATGAACGAATTCTTAGAGTTAACCTAGGGGAGCAGAACTATTGAAGTATATCACCAAGCATTCGCTCTCCTCCTCCAATACTCACCACCGCTGGAGCTGATGGCTAGGTTCATTCGGAGACTGAATGAACCTTTGAATATCCTAGTGAAGAATGCCAACCCAGTTTCCATGGCCAAAGTAGTGCGGATGGCGAAGGATTTCGCCAAGGCCTTTGGTGTCAAGGTTCACCGAAGCCAGCACCATCACCTTTCAAAAGGTTTTTAGCTCCAAAAAGTGATTCCAACCTTCCACCGTCTAAGAGATATAAGGGACAAGCCTAGGATATAGGAAGTTCTAGAATGGAAGAAATGTCCTTTTCTCGGAACTCAATCCCTTGGAATTCAACTTCAAAAGTTCCACCTTGAACAAGGGAGTGAAATGCTATAACTGTCGAGGATTTGGACATCAGAGTATGGATTGCCCAACTCCTTTTGGAACAAGGTTTTTAGGGTAGGAAAATCAGGGATCAAGATTCTAGACTCCATCTTCTTCCTTCCAGAGTAATCAGGTTTCTTTTCGCCAAAATCAGAGAAATGCCAGAGGTAGACCCTCTAACCAACCCGCAATTTTAATCTAAAGCAATGCAAGACCTCCGCCTCAGAATAGGGGAAGTCAAAGAGAGATGTTCCCAAATCGGCCATCCACTTCTAAGGCAGTAACGCTAGAAGTGATTGAAGAAGAAGAAGAAGATGAAAGAGATCATACTCCACCTACGAGATGAGAACATCTCGAGTTTTTTAAGTGGGGTAGGATGTAAGATTCCTCCCTCCAGCTTTTGAGGTGTGCACGTGTAAGAACCTCCCCTTCTGATCTTGTAACTATTCCCCTCTTTGAAATAAAAGAAAGATTCTGTTTTACCCTGTTTTGACCTGGAGAGAGAAAATGTCTAGAGAGAGGTAATCCAAAATTGAGATATTTTTGGATATAAAAATCCTCCTAGTGTCTAAAATGGTTTCTCCTAAAATAGAAACTCAAAAAGAACTTTCCAATGTACACTTAGAATTAATTGAAAATAGGTAAAAATGACCTTAGCCTAAGGATCCACATTTTTAGAAATTTTTGGATTATGTTCCAATTAAGGTTCCTATGGACCAATAAGATTAATCCAAATGTAGGGAGGAGATAAATTGAAGAACTAAAAGAAAAACCCCCAAAAATGAGTAAATATTCACATAAGATGAAGAGTTGACTAAGGACAAGGTTTATTAGTAAAAAACTATGAATATTACTAAAAAAATGAGATATTTTGGGTATAATGATTCAATTTTGACACCTTGGTAAGGAGAAGGGGACTCTTCAGCCTTTGATAAGCTAAAGATAGCCTTAGTAACCAACCCTGTCCTTAAATTGCTAGATTTTACCACAACTTTTGAAGTAGTGCCTGTGGGTTTGCCTTAGGCGATGCTCTTATATGCAGGAAGGTCATGCAGTGGCCTATGAATCTAGAAAGCTCAGAACACATGAGAGAAATTATGTTGTCCATGACTTGGAGTTACTCTCAGTAGTTTATGCTCTGCAGTTATGGAGACATTATCTTTTGGGACGATAGAGGTTCACCTTGATGACAGATCATCAAAGTCTGAAGTGGGATCTTTACCCAAAGGGATCTCAACATGCGTCAAAGGATATGGATGCACACCCTGCAGGAATTCAATTTTGAAATTAAGTATTCGCTAGGGAAAGAAAATGTGGTGGCAGATGCGCTTAGTAGAAAAGCCTCCTTGCTTGCAATTTCAGTGGTGTGTCAAATCTATAAATCAGTGAAACAAGGGAGAGAATCATGCAAGACAAATTCTTTGCCCCTATTGCTACCCTTCTGATGCAGGAAAGGAAGACTCCTCAGGAGATGAGTCGAGTTCTTGGGTACAAATTGGATGAAGGATGCATGTATTATAATAATCAGCTATGCATTCCCAATGATGAGGGCATAAAGGGAAGGATGTTGAGAGAAGCCCATGATAGCCTGATAGCTGGAAATCCAGGGTTTATAAAAACCTATATGTCTATGAAGAAAAGCTTCTTTTGTCCAGGGTTTATAAAAACCTATATGTCTATGAAGAAAAGCCTCTTTTGTCCAGGACTAAAAAAGGATCTACTTGATCATGTGCGACAATGCTTAATGTGTCAGAGAATCAAGGCAGAGAGAGTCAAGATGCCAGGGAAACTACAACCTCTAGACATTCCATAGATGAAGTGGGAATGTATCAGTATGGACTTTGTTACTGGATTACCTTCAGTGCAATCAAGTTACAACTCCATTTTTGTGGTAGTTGATAGACTAACCAAATTTGCCCATCTGATTCCAGTGAAAGAAACATACACTGCAGTGGATGTTGCCAAAGTTTTCCTTAAGAGATCTTCAGATTGCATGGCTTACCTAGGAGGATAGTAAGTGATAGAGATCCCAAGTTCACATCGAAATTATGGACTTCATTCTTTGAAGCAGTAGGAACTTTCTTGGATCTCAGTATAGCCTATCACCCCAAAACAGATGGCCATACTGAAAGAGTGAATCAGGTAATAGAAGATATTCTTCGGTCATGCTATGGTAGGGAACCCAAGAAGTGGTTAAGCCTTTTGCATCTGGTTGAATTTGCTTACAATTCTTCTTATTATCAAAGCATTGGGATGAGCCCTTTCAAAGCTCTTTATGGACAAGATTGCCTTACACCATTGACTTGGTCCGACCCATTAATCAGAGTTGAAATGTCTAGACAAATGCTTGATGACATGGACCAGCAAAATGCAATCAATCCGTAAAGATATTAAGGCAGCCCAAGATAGGCAAAAGCAGTATGCAGATAAAAAAGAGATCAGAGAGAGAGTTTGAAGAATCATATATGGTCTTCATTTGAGTACGACCAAAAAGAAGTTCCTTATTCTTAGGGAAGTACAAGAAGCTCTCTCCTAGATACTGTGGACCATATGCTGTTATAAAGAAAGTAGGTGATCTAGCTTATAAACTTCTTCTGCCTCCCCATCTCAAGGTACATAATGTATTCCACATCAGCTTACTTAAGAAATATGTACCCAGTCCGAGTCATGTGCTTGATGATGAACAATTGATTTCTCCAGCTCAAGGCCAGATAAAGAAATCCTTGACATTCGGGAGAAGGTTCTCAAGAGCAGATTCCTCAGAGAATTTTTAGTCAAGTGGAAGTTCTTCCCTCTAGAAGATGCCACCTGGGAGAAAGAAGAAGAGATGGAAAAAGATTACCCCCACTTTGCGAGATGAGGACATCTCGTGTTTTTCAAGTGGGAGAGGATGTAAGATTCCTCCTTAGCCTGAATAATGAATAAGCTTTTACCTCAATCCCTTGTAATCATTCCCTAATTCAGAATATAAGAAAATATTATTTTTCCTTGTTTTTCTCTAGAGAGAAGAAAAATGGTAATGCAATATTAAGATATTTTCCTTGTTTTTCTCCTAATATCAGAAATATAATTCCCTAAAACAAAAGTTCAAAATAAATTCTCCAAGTGTAAGGTTCCCCCCTTCTAAAATAGGGAAAACACTTAAGATAGTCCACCCATGTAGAGATTCAAGGATACGATTCATAGGTAAGACCTAGTCCTATCCCGCAGGGGGAGCATGATCTTCTAAAAATCAAATCACCCATAGGGTAACTGATCATAAATTGGGCAACTACTAGACTTGATTTCTAGAGGCAACGCTTTTTTCCTCATCCATGCAAGGCACAGCCCGCTGGCCTAGTCTTCTAGAATAGAGTTGCCCAAGAACCTATTTATCTAGTGTAGGGCTTTCACTTAATCTGTTGGAAAGCTACTCGACTAATCGGGTCCACCTGTCCGTAGGATGGTGCCGTCGGGGCATTCCATCCTCCCACTTTCCACCCTACTCACGCATCAATTTATTTTCTAATTAATCCTACCACACTGTTTGACATAAATAAACATGTTCCTTAATTAAGGCCCTTTTCACAAGGTTTGTTAAAACAGTCTTTTTCCACAATTCAATAATGCCAAAGATAAGATTTATAAAGAAAAAGTTTATGCATAAATCAATTCCATACAAGCCAAACTAGCTCTCTTATTCTTTTCCTTTATACTATCGAGATGATCTAGAATTCGGCCTTCCAGCCTCTACATACCGGGCAAAACCCTATAGGACCATACACCTCATCGTTCGCCCGCACTGGCGAGGACTCAAGCCGGCCTGTCGCGCCATTATGGTTAGGAAGGAATGAAATTCATGAAGTTGGAATTTTCCTTATTACGGTTAGAAGTTCAGTAGATGTTTATCTGAAGAAAATCCTTGTAATCAAAGTTAGAAATAAACCGAATAATTTTGGCTAGACTACGACTGTGAGAGGGACGGCCAGTAAACTACTTGCCCATCTCTTGAGATTTGAATCAAGCAAAAGTCTTGTGACCAATTTCAGTTCTTAATACAGAGAATAAACTACCATTGAATTAGCATAGTTTTCCCTTGACTGAAATCACCAAGAATCTAGTTGGAAATTCAGTCAAATGATGGGTAGATTACCTTGATGAGAAATCAACGATTCTCATTATGAAAATATGGATTAAGGAAAAAGGGTTTTGTGGAACCAATCTCAAATCGAGAATTCTACTTGCATAGAACCTCTATTTTCTTTTAAAGGACTGTTTTACGCTAGAATACTGGAGGAAGCATTTGGTATGTGTTTAACTAAGGAGAGACTCGTTACAACAGCTGGCGATGGGGAGTCATCGAGGGATGTCGCTCGCGAAAAAGCCTATCAAGGTCTTGACCCAGCCTCGGTATGGTTAAAATGGTGTGCTTCCAGTATGATTGGCGAGGACCGACGAAGCCGTCCCTAAGTGAAGTGCTAGGACACCTAAGTAGGATCCTAGAGAGGGTTCTGACCAAGCGATGCATGGGCTCACGGTTGCTAGGACACCCATGCATATATCGAGGAAGATTCGAATAAACTGAAAAGAATGACTTTTGTGAATTGAATTTTTATATTGGATCTCGTTGGTTGACCAGCTGGTCTTCAATGGAGAGTCCGGATGATATAGTTTGTAAAACAATGGACTCAATATTTTGGAGGATTACGATTAGTAATACTATGATTTTCATTGAAAGATTGTTTTAAAGATAGCCAAATCTGTTATAATGGAGATTTTGTACTTGGTGTATATGTGGTATGCCTACCTTAAATTCTACTTGAAGGGCCGGCTAGGGGGCTTGGGAACTTTTTTCCTCAGTACCCAGGCAAAACATAACCAAAATTTTTATAAAGGAATCCCACTAATACAGTGGTTGGGTGGTTGGCTAATCCATGGGCCAGGTTGGATTGGGGGATTCCTGCGATACAAATAAGTTACGATTAGTTACGTTAGTTAGATTAAGTCCTAGGAAGACCCTTGATCTATGGGAGGGAATCACGATTGTGCCTTGTTAAAGGAAGAAAAAGCGGTAATTCTATGGACCGAGTGCAAGTCTCTTCTTTGATCTAACCATGTGACTTTTGGGTTTGGTCGGATCAGTTTGGATAGTTAAGACTTTGACTCGTTAGATCAATTCTTCCGTTAGATGATTTCTTTGGTGGAATCGCCCGTACCTTTCGGGCGAGGAAAGTTTTTTCGGGTTCGGTTTCAGAGGAACCGCTAGGCTAGTCTCTTGTCTAGATATCCGTGGTGGGTGAGGCCCCGAGAGTGTGGATCCCTGCCCTCCTGCACGAGAGGTTGACACTGCTTCTGCCACCAGCGCCCTTGGAGGGGGTATTGCGGAGGGGACAGGGGTCTTACAACAATACCCTTATCACCTCTACGCACATACAAAGTGTGATCTGCATTTGTCATATGAAAACCAATAATGACAAGATACTCAGCAATCTTTTCATGCCATGCTCGTGGAGCTTGCTTCAGCCCCATACAAAGCCTTATGAAGCTTACATACATACTCTAGGTGACCTGTATCCTCAAAACTAGGTGGCTGATCTATATACACTCCTTATTGCAAGTCACCATGCAAGAACACATTTTTTACATCCATCTGATGTAAAAACCAGCCTTTAGCTACAGCCACCGCAATCACAACTCTCATAGTTGCCATCTTTGCAACTAAGGCAAATGTCTCCTTATAATCAATCCCATGTGTCTCAGCTCAAGGGAATACCCAATAAACACACATTTTTCTACCTTTAGATCGAGCTTAGTACGTAACTCATCTGGCACATGCACATATGCAATACATCCAAAAACTTTCAAGTGAGAAAAATCAAGTTTCTTGCCAGTAAACTTCTCCTTTGGCATTACATCATGTATGGTTGTAGTAGGAGTCCTGTTCATGATATAAACTGCTATAGACACACCCTCAAACCAATAGCTATGCAGCATATTCTTCTTTATCAATGCCCGTGCTATCTCTGTAATGTGTTTGTTTTTCCGCTTAGCAACTCCATTTTTCTGCAAAGTGTATCTACATGTAAATTATCTCTAAATGCCATTCCTTCGCAAGAATTTAGAGAACTCATTGGAGAAATATTCTCCCCCTCCATCTGACCTTAGGCACTTCACATGCTTTCCTATCTATATTTCAACCATCAGTCTTAAATTCTGAAAATAAGTGAACACTTTACTCTTCTCCATGAAATACACCCACACTTTCCTCGTGTGGTCATCGCAGGACCCCATACATTTGAATGCACAACATCTAGTACATTCTTGATCACATTTCTATCATATGAAAATTCATGATTTGTTTGCTTTCCAAATTGACATGCTTCACATACTTTCTGCGCATACCTTCAACTTTAAACTTAGGCAACCCTGTCACAATTTCTTTAGTTTGCATAGACTTCATTCTTTCCACATTTACATGTCCAATTCTCTTATGCCAAATGTCTATATCTACAACAACTCCTAGACCATTTACAAACATTGCAACACTCACTTCAAGAATATTTACATTCAATGTCTTAAGAAGGTATGCACTTGTTTTACAAGAAAACAATGCCTCAGCAATGTCTGCATGGAGTGCTTGAATTGTTCCGATAAGGCTTTGTAATGGTTGCTCCTCTGCCAAGTTGGAAGGAAAAATATTTTTAACCCCAAAATAAGATTGTTAAACATGAAAGATATAGCTATCATAATATCTGCAACCCAAAAATAAGATCATTAAATATGAAAGATATAGCTATCGTAATATCACATGCCTCCTTCCTTCCCTATGATACTTAAAGTTGTATGGGAATTGAGTTTGTGGTGAAGATGGATGTCTCGTGCCCTGTACACATGTTGTAAAATGGCCATCAGGTCTCCATTGCTCGATTTTTTGAATCCTTGTAAATGACCCAAGCTCCATCACATCTCGTCTCATCAAACTTGGTGCGGACCAATAGCAGTATGCTGCACGAAAACCCTAAAACCCTTGTGAAATGCCTCTCTCACCCAAGCACCATCATTATCCGTCTTGTTTTATAGCGAGATCTCCTCAATCTCATCTTTTGGTCTTCTTCGTTGTGCAACCATATTAATTGTGTAGCTATAGTAGTGAGATTAGGGTTGGGTGAATGAGATAGAGAAAGAAAAAGCAAAGATGCTATGCAGATTAGGGTTTTAAGCTTGATGGATATTAAAGAGATGGAAGAAGAAGGGAGGAAGGTTAACGAAAGTTGAATTTGGATGTTCAAGAGGGAAAGCAGACTTAAAAATGAATTTTTTGACTATAATGAAATTTGAGATGGGTTTTTTAGGGAAAAAGTTACTTTTTCGAGGCATCTCAAAAATTTTAAAATTTTAAGGATTTTTTGGGACCATACTACTATTAAATTACAGCAATGTGATGAGCTATGGTGGTGGATCAAATGCTAGAATCAACATCATTAACAAAGAGATTAGATGATAATTAACACATGATTAGTGAGTAATTAAGTGATAGATTAATGTAGACATGGATAATCAAAAACTAGCAAGTTCTCATTAGGCCAATGCCTCAATTTATAGAGTTTACAGATTTCTCCTTGATTCACTCCACCTCTTTTTCTTGATTCTCTCTACCTCTCCCAGAATATCTCCACACTTCCTAAATCTTCTCATGCTACCCTTTATTCTCTCCCAGTAGATTCTTCTCACCTTTTCACAGATTCTCTCACATTTACAGATTCTCTTTTACAGCCTCTAGCCAAGGGCTTGTTCCTGCACACACCCTATTCACTTGTATATTTCAACACCTCCCCTCAAGTGAATAATCCTAGCACACCTGGACCCTATACCAAGTTTCCCTCCACGACCAGTGCCTCAAGTCCCTAAACTCATAGTCCTTGACACTCTCTCTCTCTATGTGTCCAAGGCTACTACAAGTGCTCGTGACCTTGACTAAAGTGCTCACACATACATCTACCACATGGCCTACATCATCGGTGGCTCAGAGGTGGTTTTACTCTATTGGGGCAGGTTACATTGGGTTGTGGGGTTTCTCTCTCTCTCTCTCTCTCTCTCTCTCTCTCTCTCTCTCTCTCTCTCATAGAGATTTTCACATGGCTCCTCACTCTTTGGAGCCTCACATCTTCTCTTGTCTTCAGTCTTCTTGTCGTGGTGGTAGCTTCTCTTCACGCGTCCATGTCTTCCTCTTCTTTTAGTCTTCTTGTTGTGGCAGCTTCTCTTCTCGTATCCATGTCTTCCTTCAATGCTTCCTCGAGCTTTTCTTCTTGTTGGTGTGGATCCTCCTCTCTCTTGGAAAGAGATGTTCTTCTTCTTTCATGATGGCTGGGGCCATGAGCTTGTCCGTCAGTTCTTGCAACATGTTTAAATGTTTTATTGATAGTTCTTTTGAGCTTTTGATGTTTATCTTGTGTCATTATGTAATGCAAACCCAAATCTATGCGGGAGGTCTTACCTCTTGCCTTATTTTGGACAAGGGCAGTGTCTGATCCCATTTTTACACTGATGCAATGTGCCCAATACATAATGCATATAGCACTCATTCTTATGCACATTCCCAAATGCAACTTTGGCTTTTAATAATCTTGAATTTGAGTGTGATTTGCAAGCATTAACCAAGCGTTAAATGCAAAATGATGATTACCATAAATTTATCAGCATAATTTTACCAGAAATTACATTAATCAAGGGTAACCAATTTGTACAGAATGGTTGGAGTATCAAACCATCTCCGATTTGCAATCTGAAGTTAAAGGGATCTGTATCAGATACCTAATGGATAATTTGAACCCTAATTGCACCAAAATATAGTGATTAGCACTGATTAATCATTGATTAGCAAATTAATCCTCTATTTTGTGTGCAAAAAATAGAGTATGCGGGGAGCCCAGATCTGAGGCCTTAGAGTTCAAATGAGCTCAAATTCTTTCAAGGCCATCAATATCAATTAGTCTAGTAGAGGATTAAGCCAAGAAACACAAGATTTGACCAAACATTGAATGCTTAATCTCTGTTTTACCAAAGTCACCTGCAGATTCGATGAAGAGCTTGGATCTCACTGTAGACTTGATCAAATCAAATTCTGACTTCACCAGCTTGTAGAGCATGCTTGAAAACCCCCGGGCCTAAGAGGAATTAGACCCATTGCAACTGGAGCAGCCAAGATCTTCATTTTCTTCAGAAAAACAAGCGCTAAAAAAAACACGATTTCTCCTGATTGCGCTGGTGGTTTGCTGCGCTGGTGGTTTGCTGCGCTGATTCATTGAGCTGGAGCACCAATGAAGTAGCTATGTTGGGCTAGAAGGCTTTGGGCTAATTTGATGTATGTAAGGAGATAGAGCTCCTCCACCAGCTGGGGGTATAGAGGGTTAGTTGAAAAAGAGGGAAAAATATTAATTAGCTACTAATCCTAATTAGCCAAGTGATTAGTAAGATAATGGGCTCACAAATTGATGGATTCTAGGCTTGGCTCTGATACCATGTTAAAATTATAGCATGTGATGAGCTATGGTGGATCAAATGCTAGAATCAACATCATTAACAAAGAGATTAGATGATAATTAACACATGATTAGTGATAGATTATTAAGTGATAGAATAATGTAGGCATGGATAATCAAAAACTAGCAAGTTCTCATTAGGCCAATGCCTTGAGCAATTTATAGAGTTTACATCCAAGCATCTAATCCCACTGATTTCTCCTTGATTCACTCCACCTCTTTTGCTTGATTCTCTCCACCTCTCCCAGAATATCTCCACACTTCCTAAATCTTCTCATGCTACCCTTTATTCTCTCCCAGTAGATTCTTCTCACCTTTTCACAGGTTCTCTCACATTTACAGATTCTCTTTTATAGCCTCTAGCCAAGTCCCACACACACCCTATTCACTTGTATATTTCAACAACTACTTTTTGAAAGGGACAAGTGTAATTATTAGTGCTGAAAGCCTAGTCCCCCTCCCTACAGCCTAGTCTCCCTTCGTATATTCAAAGGAGCTCAAATGTTTGCAACCCTCTATTCCTATTGGTCCGTTTTGCTAATTACTTTCATTATAGCAAAAGGCCTAAAATATGTTCAAATGCCCCCTAATGGAGCTTCACCTAGGCCCGAGCACATCATCATCATCATCAAACTATCTTTGAGCCTGGTTACATGGAAACAACGAACCAGCCTTGAGAGTAGAGAGCGTCATTAAAAGGCAGGTACGCAGCAAGGTCGCATGTTGCACCGCAATCTATCTTTTCTAGGCAGGCTCCTACCTTTGTCATGAAGGTGAAATGGGTTCTTGTGAAGAGAGTAGAAACCCTGCTTTAAGGAAATAGTCGATCAAAATATTACAAATTTAATGGGTTGTGGGATTTCTCCAGAAGCAGGTTGCAGGCTATGTCTGTTTCTGGCTCTCTCCCTATAGTTTTTTTTCATGATATTTTTTATTTATTTTTTCAAACAAAAGCATTGTCCATGCGACCACCAGCACTTCGGGCAGCCTTACTTTTTGCCTTGCCCACCCTACCCGACTAAGTAACTGGTTCACAGTCCCATGCGACCACACTCTTTGCCTCCCTTTACGAGGTAGAGGCACCATATGTAAGAAAGTAATGTTTCAATGAAAAGGGGTATTGTTCTTGTGCAGACTATTTTCTAAGGTGTTGTGTGCAGTGTTTTAAAAGGTGTTGTGCAGCTTCTTTACACATGCTTTACCACGCTACATAGACCTCTATCATAATTAAATACAATTGTACCAATTTGCTTGTATTCGAATGAATCTATGTACGTGGCACGTCGTATGTCCGTATGTTATTACTTTAATGGCTAGACTACATTATTAAGGCTTCCAAACAAATGATGGTTTATTATTGCCATTTGTGTTACAAAGGTTGACTACAGAGTTACACCACATGGTGAATTGTTTAAAAGATTCACGATGTACCTCATGAAAAAATGAAATTGTAATTACAGTACAATAATTGTATAACAAACCATGCATAAATATACACTTCTTGAACTATGGCCACCTAGTTTGCACCAAAAGTTTCTTTAGTCTTTCTCTCTCTCTCTCTCTCTCTCTCTCTCTCTCTCTCTCTCACTCACACACACACACACACACACACACACACACACACACACGCACACACACACACACACACGAACACACACACACACACACGAACACACACAGAGACACACAGGCATGCATATACTAGGCACTTTTGGTCTGCCTCTTTATAGACACCATGGCCACATAGTTTGCATGCAAATTTTTAGTAGTTTAACTAATCTCTCTCTCTTTCACTCTCACTCTCTCTCTCTCTCTCTCTCACACACACACACTCAATCACTCGCTTGCTACTCTAGTCTAACTACTCTCTCCTCTAATCTTTCGTGCCTTGGTGTTGGTTTTATACAGCTTCATTAAGGTGTTCCATGCCTCCTTAGGTGTGACATGACATCCTGTATATGACTAATCATAGTGTCATGTATGCTGATAGAAAGCAAATACATGACTTTTCTTACTCCTTGATTCCAATCCTTGAATTCTTTTACATTTGCAGTAGTTGGGTTAATCTTTGGTATCTTTGGTGCCTCCTCATGTTCACCTTCAATGTAGTCCTAGTAACCTTTTCCCATTAGGAAATTTGTCAATCAAAACCTCCAAGCATGGAAGTTGTTCTTGTCAAGATTCTCTACAACAATTTGGTTTATTCCATCATTCGACATCTTGTCTACAAAATAAATTTACCAAAAATAGTACTCATGTTTGACCTGCACAAACTATTGTATTCTTTGCAATGCTACTATATTGCACCCAAACTGTCATAACCAGTGACCTAATTTTGCATACATAGCCACTTTAAGACCTCTTTGCAACACACATAGTGACTGCACAACCAATCGCCCTTCTTGCAGTTCCAAAAAATTGAGTTCCACAGAGAAACGAAACTTACCCTTAGTGCCCATGAATGCCTGCAAATTGAAAAACGAAGGTCCAGACGCGCTCAAAACACGTTTTTGGCCTGAAAAATGATGTCAAATGGACCACATAGTTTCCATGTAGCTTTGCTCCCCATGAAGAAAGATCCTAAATTGGAGTTCGTTTGCCGATGCCTCCCGAAGAGCTCCCGACAAGGGTTTAGTAGCCAACACAAAGGAGGAAGAGTAGATGAAGCTCTTCCCCTCGTACTGCTTCCTATGCTTCTGTTTCTTGCCGCTCATCCCTTAGCATGAAACAGGCTACTCTGATACCATGAAAAGATGTAGGAGAGAAAAGAGCTTTGTTGAAATATACAAGTGAATAGGGTATGTGTGGGAACAAGCTCTTGGATAGAGGCTGTAAAAGAGAAGATGTAATTGTGAAAGAACCTGTGAAAAGGTGAGAAGAATCTACTGGGAGAGAATAAAGGGTAGCATGAGAGAATTTAGGAGTGTGGAGTTATTCTGGGAGATATTCAGGGAAAAGAGAAGAGGTGGAGAGAATCAGGCAAGAGGTGGAGAGAATCAGGCAAGAGGTGGAGATATTCTGGGAGTGAATCATGGAGAAATCAATGGGATTTGATGCTTGATGTAAACTCTATAAATTGAGGCATAGCCCTAATGAGAATTTGCTGGTTTTTGAGTATCCATGCCTACATTAATTTATTTGCTAATTACCCACTAATTACGTCTTAATTATTTGTTAATCACTTTGTTAATGATGTTGATTCTAGTGTTTGATCCACCATAGCTCATCATTATGCTCAAATTTCAACATGGTATCAGAGCCATGCCTAGAATCTATCAGATTTATGAGCCCATTATCTAATTAATTAGGATTAGTAGATAATTAGTAAATAATCAAAATTTTAGTTAGTTTTCACTTCACCCCTTCACCCCCAGCTAGCTAGTGGAGGACTCCATTCATCTTGTACACTCTAAATTAGGTCTTGTGCCTCTAGCCCAACATAGTCAACATCCTTGGCTTCAAGCTCATCAAGACGGCACAGCAAACCGCGAAGGAATTCAAGAGAAATCAACGATTTGGTCTACGTGTTTTTTTCTGAGTAATTTGCAGATTTCTCCTTCATCAAATCAAATGCTTCTAATTCCTCCTAGCCTAAGGTGTATTCAAGCATGCTTTACAAGCTGGTGAAGACAGAATTCAATTTCATCAAGTCTACATTGAGATCCAAGCTCTTCATCAAATCTGCAGGTGACTTTGGTAAAACAGAGATTAAGCTTTCAATATTTGGTCAAATCTTGTGTTTCTTGGCTTAATCCTCTACTAGACTCATTGCTATTGATGCCTTAGAAAGCACTTGAGCTCATTTGAAGTGTAAGGCACCAGATCTGGGCTCCCCGCATACTCTGTTTTTTGCACACAAAACAGAGCATTAATTTGCTTATCAGTGATTAATCAGTGCTAATCACTGTATTTTGGTGCAATTGAGGGTTCAAATTAACCATTAGGTATTTGATACAGATCCCTATAGCTTCAGATTGTAAATCGGAGTTGGTTTGATACTCCAACCATCCCGTACAAATTAGTTACCCTTGATTTAATGTAATTTTTGGTGATTTTATGCTGATAAAATTATTGTAATCATCTATTAAACACCAGATTGAGTTGTAAAAGGGTAGACACTGCCCTTGAATCTTGAAATTGGATCAAGAGGTAAGACCCTCTTCACATCACCATGAGTTCAGCATAGGAAATAGCCAAATTTAATGGGGAGCAGTTTTATACATGGTAGACAAAAACCATGTATTTGCTGATGAGGAAAAATCTGTGGGGATTAGTTGAAGGGAGAGATGAATGCCCAGAGAGAGGGAAAAATGAGTGGAAGAGCAGGAATGAAAAAGCATTGGGACTTATTGCACTCAGTTTAAATGATGAAATCATTCATCACATCACAGGGATACAGTGGGCAAAAGATGCATGGGATGAACTCAATAAATTATTTGGTACACAAGCAAAAAATTCAAAGATAAATCTGTTAATGCAATTCTACAAATTGGACATGAAGTAAAGTGAACCTTTAATCAAACACTTGAACAAATATAAAAGCATTAAGCAACAGCTGGCACAGCTATTGGCAAAAAGGTAGAAGATGATGAAGCATTAGCTGTACTTCTGAAGAGTGTGGACAAAGGTGATTATGAAAACATTGTAGCAACACTAAAGAATGTACCTGAATTGAAGCTACATGAGATAGAAGCATCTCTACTAGAGCAAGAGAGCAGAGGCAAAGAGAAGAAAGGGCTCGACTCAACAGCAAGAGAGGAAAAAGCATTCTTCACCCGAGGAGGATTCTCTCGAGGAGACGAGGAAGAGGAAGAGGCAGAGTAGGAGGGAGGACCTTCACTTGCCACAAATGTGGAAAGCCAGGACACATGGCGAGAGACTGCTACAGCAAACCCAGTGAAGAAGGAACGACATCGGCAAACTTCATGGAGGCTCCAAAGGAAGTGGAGTCGGATCATCTTTTCTGAGAGAGAGAGAGAGAGAGAGAGAGACCCCACAACCCAATGTAACCTGCCCCAATAAAGTAAAACCACCTCTGAGCCACCGATGATGTAGGCCACGTGGTAGATGTATGTGTGAGCACTTTAGTCAAGGTCGCGGGCACTTATAGTAGCCTTGGACACATAGAGAGAGAGAGTGTCAAGGACTATGGAGTTTAGGGACTTGAGGCACTGGTCACGGGCTATCAAGTAAGAGGGAAACTTGGTATAGGGTCCAAGTGTGCTAGGATTATTCACTTGAGGGGAGGTGTTGAAATATACAAGTGAATAGGGTGTGTGTGGGAACAAGCTCTTGGATAGAGGCTGTAAAAGAGAAGATGTAATTGTGAAAGAACCTGTGAAAAGGTGAGAAGAATCTACTGGGAGAGAATAAAGGGTAGCATGAGAGAATTTAGGAGTGTGGAGTTATTCTGGGAGATATTCAGGGAAAAGAGAAGAGGTGGAGAGAATCAGGCAAGAGGTGGAGATATTCTAGGAGTGAATCATGGAGAAATCAATGGGATTTGATGCTTGATGTAAACTCTATAAATTGAGGCATAGCCCTAATGAGAATTTGCTGGTTTTTGAGTATCCATGCCTACATTAATCTATTTGCTAATTACCCACTAATTATCTTAATTATTTGCTAATCAGTTTGTTAATGATATTGATTCTAGTGTTTGATCCACCATAGCTCATCATTATGCTCAAATTTCAACAAGCTTAAGGTCTTTCAGGCACACTCACACTTACACAAACCCTAGAAGAGAACACACAAGGTGAGAAGCTGAAAATTCTTCTTCTTCTTCACACAACAAAAGAGGTCTACAAAGAAGATAAAGTGACTAACACACATAATAGAGTATATACAAGTGGTCTATAATGTGAACACTCTAAGAGGAGTGGGTAGGTGTGGACTAGTCGGTTTAGTTTAGCTGTAGAATCTTTGGCGAAGATATGTTGATGCCAGCTACCAAACCCGCTAGTGGTGTAATGGTTGAACGGTCATGTAGGTGCCTCGTGAGTGTCAGCTCATGTTAAGCTTGACATCTCAACATTTACAAACACCGTTTAATCTACAATGTAACCAAAAAAAGATCCATAAAATTTTAAATAGAAATATGAAAAACGATTAAATTCCACACTAGCATGTAATAATAAACAAATAGTGACCAACATAGATCTAACTAATACTCTAATAATCTTATTTATTTATTGGGCTTCATCACAGTCCTCAGATGCTGCCAAAATCTCCTTTTCATTAGCACACACATTTGTTGGAATCTTAATCCTTTGTGGCACTTTTTTCCCCTTAGTTACCCACGTAAAAACTATCATGTATGATATTTCCCAACGTAGGGTCCTTCTTTTTACACATCAAGAATTTGTTCCAACAATCTCTATAAACCTCAACATCACTAACATTTCGCTGTTTACATACAGGTTCCCAATATTGTATTAAAATCCTCTTGTAGTTTTTAGATGATCTGTTCACATCTATGTTACTCTGCGCTACACCCAACCATATAGGATATATTGGTTTTGATGGTTGAATAAGAACAAATTCGCCCATCCTAACATCAACCATGGGCTAAAAAGTTTACTTTGGCCTTTTACTTTGTGGTCCACAATAGTGATCATCAAATTCCTCCAATCCCAAGAATTCATCATCAATATCAACAATTCTATCATCCACGTGTGCCTAGAGTTCTTGGCTACAAGTTTTGATATAAGCCTCCATCCTAGACACTTGGTCTGTCTAGTGTCTAAGAACCATGGTCTCTCATTACTCAGTCATCACTAGGTGGATGTACAAGGTGAAAGTTTCATCACATCTTTGAGCATTATCCTATCTTTTCTAATCCTTAATTCCTTTTACCATATTAAAGTGGTAAAAGGACTTAAGGATATCGTATATGTAATGCTTAATTTCTTTTACCACCTTTAAGTGGTCTTCTTTAATGTAGTCAAACATTAGAACAACACATGGAACCCCTATCATAGTATTGTGTTACCATTGCTATCCTTCTTCCATCATTCACAATACCACCATCCTTTGGAAACCATTCAATGGTGTATTTAGGATGAATTTTATATTTCATGACTATAACCTTTTCCTGCATGACAAATTGAATTGTACTAGTCTTGAGTGCCCCACTAGCACATCTTGTTTATTAGACAAGTACCCATCCATGAATTCCTTGAAGTATGGGACATTTATCATCAAGAATGGGGTGGAGAAGAGATTCTTGGCTATCATTAAATTTTTTCATTAAATGTGGGAAGGTGAATGTGTGGCTAGTCCTTAATTTCTTAAAAAACCTACTAAACATTGCATCAAAATCCTCATGTGTATGATCAACCAACCATCATAAATCCTAATCAAAAATACTCTTAAATATTCATTTGGCAACCAACAACAATATATAGGTGAAAAAATATCTATTCGTATTCTTTAAGACACAATTATCTAATTGTAACGTTAAACTATCAAAAACTTCTTGAATTCTAAACTAGGATTTATGTTCAACAATTTTGTTACTATCTCAACATCATTAAATGTAGTTGAAAAAGCACCCATGTATCCATCATGTGAGTAATGGGGTGATCAAGATAATTTCTAAAGTTTAAAATATTCAATAATGTGCTAGTAGATCTAGGCATACTACACCTTGTTTTTGTGCATTAAACTTTATATACAATTCTAACCCCTGTACTTGTAAAATGTTGTGGTTAGAATACCATTCATCTCATATCATGCCCTTAAATAAACTTCCACACCATTTAATATGAAGATATACTATCTTGTCCCCACTCCATCCACAACATGACATGCCACTTCCATGGAATAATACACATAATCATTGCAAGATTACAAGTAACACCCTCAAACATCTTTACACAATTCTATCAATAAATATCATGGTCAATAACTTGGCAACATTTTCTCTTGCAACAATAAATTATACATACATGGGAAACAACATCTAGTGTTTTCCTCTTTGAATTCCTTACACTTTGGGATGCTGCTTCATCATGTAGTATCTTCTCTTCTTAGTGGGAGAATCAACACATTCATCGATGAAATAGTCACCTAATGAAACCATTATCTATAGAAGATAGTGATGATCAAACTTGTTGGATGGATCAACCACCACCCCCATATCATCTCCTCCCTCCTAAAACTTCAAAACCAATGGCCTTATATGGAAAGATCAACAATATAACCCCTTTCCCAACACATTATTCTTTGCCCTTTGACCACAAGAACAAAATATTGTCTCTCCAACTCTCACGGCTGAAATTCCATCATATAGCACTACTCTTGAATCATCCATGGTTGATCCGAAATCTAATTAAATGTCAGGTTCTACACCCAATCTCTCTAGAGAAGGCTTATACTAGTTGACAATGGTATCGACTACATTGACTATATTTCTTGCATCTAAAACTAGAAATGGCAGTGAAATGCCACGGTTAAAGCATTTGCCAATGCTCATAGAGATGTGGTCTTTCCCAAGTGTCTCTCCATGGCACACATCATCCTCATGGTTTTCATGTATCTTCCCTATAGCCACCATCACATTATTGATATCAGCTTGACACATTCTTTGTGAGAATATTGAGATGCCATTCTGCCTACACATAGGAAAGTACATTACTTCAGTACTCCAAATTTGATCAAGTTTCCAAATTTAGTTAGTAGAATATATATTATAATATATCATTAATATCATCTTCTTTCATGTACCACGATATAGAATTGGTCAATTATCCAAATCTATATGCAATATGAATATCTTAAAGGTGCTAGGTGTCCAAATCCTTCAACTCCACCAAATACATGGACAAATCCTTTTTTTGTGGGATGATTACCCAAATATTTGTATATATCGCATCCCCTCTTACAAATGCCATAGCTATTTAAAGAAATGGTCAGGTGTCCAAATGTATCTCTAATAAAGAATTTTATCACATCCTACTTTTATGAGCCTAGAAATTGATATATATATATTTTCCCCATCCAATACCACCAGGGATTTAATATTCACGTGATCACAAGACTTTTTGTGATAATAACACATGTGAACAAGTTATTCACATGTTCTCATGTTACCGTTCACAAAATAACAGGTCACTTGCCATTTGGGAACCCCTTAAAAGCTTGGCTACACATGGGAATAAGCTATTCACATGTTTTCATGTTACCATCTTCACATAATAGCAGGTCAGTGGCCACCTAAGAAGATTTTTTATGCCCGACAAAGATAATTTTTTTAGGCCCTTGTGAAAGCTTTGTGAATATAACATGTGATCACAAGATTTTTTGTGTTATTAACATATGTTATTAACATGTTCACATGTTCTCGTTTACGTCAGTGAAATCCCTGAATACCACTCAATATACATTTGGCCAATTGTCTAAATTTATATACAATATGAATTGCCTCATGAACATCACATGTGAACTAGGCATTTTTAAATACCCTCTCCTACCCAATGCCACTTGTTTAGTATTTACCTAGGTTTCTAAATCTATATATGATATTAACACATGATACCCAACTTTTTAGGACTTGACTATCCATATACACCCCCTCCAATGCAACTTCTTTAGTATTTACCTAGTTGTCTAAATCTATATATGATATTGACATACATCACATCCTACTTTTTAGGACTTGATTACCCATATACACCCCCCTTCAATCCCAGTTCTCTCTAAATTTTTCACCAAGTTTAAAAAACAACTAGGGCCCTAGTTTTGTTCAAGTGTCCAAATCTACCTCGAAATTTGATTTCTATCACCTCCTAGTTTTATAGAGCTACCCATTTGCAACGTTGTCCTAGTTTTGGTTCTTTCCAAATCTACCTCTTTCTAACAAGGCTCTAGTTTTGGCCAAGTGTCCAAATTAATAGGGCTAACATGGATTTCTAACAATGCCTAGTTTTGGCCAAGTGTCCAAATCAACGGTGGCTAACATGGATTTCCAACCAGGCCCTAGTTTTGGCTAACTACCTCTCACATGGAATTCTAATAAGGCCCTTGTTTTGACCAATTGTCCAAATCCACCTCTAACATGGAATTCTAACAAGGCCCTTATTTTTCTCAAGTTTCCAAATCCACCTCTAACATAGATTTCTAAGAAGGCCCTAGTTTTGGCCAAGTGTAGAAATTTACCTCTAACTTGGATTTCTAGCAAGGCTCTAGTTTTGGCCAAGTGTCCAAATCTACCTCTAACATGGATTTCTAACAAGGCCCTAGTTTTGGCCAAGTGTCCAAATCAACCTCTAACGTGGAGTTCTAATAAGACTCTAGTTTTAACCAAGTGTCCAAATTAATCTCTAACATGGATATGTAACAAGGCCCTAGTTTTTGTCAATTGTCCTAATTGTACCTTTAGCTATATTTGTGTATATATATATATATAAAAACTAGGATAATTTATCCTAGTTTTGGCCAATTTTCCTACTTACACCTTTAGCTATATCTCCATATATGTATATAAATGTATATGTGTGTGTGTGTGTATGTATACATACATGCATACATATGCACATACATATAGCTAAAATATTATATATGTATATGTACAAATATACGTGTGTATGTATGTATGTATACATAGACGCACACACACACACACACACACAAATATATTGTACACACAAACACACACGCGCTAAAGGAGGATAGTGGTAAAAAAGAACAAAGAGGGGAAAGGGGAAAGAAAAACCAACAAAAAAAAGGGTGTGTAGTGTTTTATTTATCAAAAATAAGAGTGGGGTATATGTATAAGGTGGAAAAATTATATGAGAAGGGAAAGGTAGGTGGGTAAGGAAGGAGGGAAAGGAGCAAGGAAAATTAACAAAATAAAAGGGAGGTAGTGTTTGATTTCTTGAAATTTAAGAATGGGGTTTATGTGTAAGGTGGGAAAATGATATGTGAAGGGAAAGGTAGGTGGGTAAGGAAGGAGGGAAAGGAGCAAGGAAAATCGACAAAACAAAGGGGAGGTAGTGTTTGATTTCTTGAAATTCAAGAATGGGATTTATGTGTAAGGTGGGAAAATGATGTTAAAAAAAGAAGGAAGGGGAGAAAGGGGGGCAAGGAAAAACAACAAGAAAAAAAGGAGGTAGCGTTTGAGTTCTCAAAAATCAAGAGTGGCACTACAATATAATGAGGGTATAACAGCACTTTTATAACTAGATGGAGATACGAAGATGTTGGGTCTATTGCACTGCTATTTTTGTTGTGCAACAGGATCGTTGGTCAGCAACAACAAAAAAACGTTGCTAGTAGCATTATTGAGCAGCAAAAATAAACCTACAAAAACAAAGCTACGGCAGACTAGGGAGTTCTCTCACAGAACTCCCCAATCTATCCCAACTCTAAAAAGAAGCTATCTATCTAGCCTTCATGAGCTTCATGAAGCTACCGACATGCCTAAATAGCACTTGGCATGCATTTGTTGCTCTCGATGCATGTCGGTAGCTCCCAGTGCATGTGGATAGTTAACGACATGCATTAGAAGCTACCATCATGCCTAGGTAGCACCTGCTGGCATGCATTGGGTGCTCCTAGTGCATATCGATAGTTATCAACATGCATCGGAAGCTACTGGCATGCCTAGGTAGCATCGGGCATGCATTGGTAGCATCGGGCATGCATTGGAAGCATCGGGCATGCATTGGATGCTCCTAGTGATACCCATAGCTACAGTCAAACTTAGGTAGCTCCCAATATACATTGGAAGCATCGGGCATGCATTGGATGCTCCTAGTGATACCCATAGCTACAGTCAAACTTAGGTAGCTCCCAATATACATTGGGAGCTCTCGGTGCATGGTTCCTAGTGCCTGTTGGTGGTTACCGGCATGCCGATGTAGCACCCATACATTGGATGCTCTCGGTGCATGTCGATAGTTACCGGCATGTATTAGAAGCTATCGGCATGCCTAGGTAGCACCGGCATGCATTAGAAGCAACCGGCATGCCTAGGTAGCACCTGGCATGCATTGGGTACTATCGGTGCATGTCGGTAGTTATCGGCATGGATTGGAGGAGGCTACAGGCATGCCTATGTAGCATCGAGCATGCATTGGGTGCTCTTGATGCATGCTGATAGCTTTCGGTGCATAGTGGTACTTATCAGCATGCATTGGAAGCTACCGGCATGCCTAGGTAGCACCCGACATACATTGGGAGCTCCTGGTGCATGCCGGTAGCTACTGGCATACTTAGGTAGCACCTAGCATGCATTGGGAGCTCCGGGTGCATGTCGGGAGTTTCTTAGGTAGCACTCGGTATGGGAGATCCTAGTGTATGTCGGTAGTTACTGGCATACTTAGGTAGCACTTGGTATGCATTGGGAGCTCTCCATGTATGTCTGTGTTACTAGCATGCATTGGATGCTCCCAGTGTAAGTCGGTAGCTACCGGCATGCATTGGAAGCTACCAACATGCGTAAGTAGCACCTGGCATGCTTTGGGTACTCCTGATGCACGTCGGTAGTTATCGGCATGCATTGGAAGCTACTAGCATGCCTATGTAGCACCCGACATGCATTGTATGCTTCCCGTGCATGTCGGTAGTTACCGGCATGCATTAGAAGCACCCGGCATGCCTAGGTAGCACCTGACATACATTGGGTGTTCTTGATGTATGCCGGTACTTATCAGTATGCATTGGAAGCTACCGGCATGCCTAGGTAGTACTTGACTTACATTGGGAGCTCCCTATGCATGTCGATAGTTACCAACATACTTAGGTAGCACTTAGCATGCATTGGGAGCTCCCAGTGCATGCCAATAGCTAGTGGCATACTTAGGTAGCACCTAGCATGCATTGGGTAGATATCTATGCATGTTGGTAGCTACCGGCATGCTTAGGTAGCACCCGGCATGTAATGGGAGCTTCTAGTGCATTCCGGTAGCTACCCTCATTGCCTAGGTAGCACTTGGCTAATGCATAAGCCTTATGCATAAAGCTCATGCATAGTCCTTATGCATACTATGCATAAGGCTTATGTTTAGCATTCATAGCTTACACGAGGCTATACATTCCTAGCCTATAAAAAGCTATGCATAAGCCTCATGCATAAACCTCATGTATGGAGCTTATACATCATGTATGCAGCTTATGCATGAGGCTTACGCATAAAGCTTATGTACCTGGCTTATGCATTAGCCATATGCATAAGCTTTATACATAATGCTTATGCATATAGCTTTCTACATAATGCTTATGCATTTGGCTAATGCATAAGCTTATGTATAAGGCTATGCATAGAGGCTTATCGCTAATGCATAAGCTTTATGCATGAGGCTTTATGCACAAGTCTCATGCATGAACCTTATGTATAAGCCTCATGCATGAATCTTATGCATTTGGTAATGCATAAGTCTCATGCATGAGGTTTATGCACCACCCTTATGTATGAGGCTAATGTATATGGCTAATGCATAAGCTTTATGCACTAGCCTCATACATGAGGCTAAGGCATATGGCCACCTCTTGAGAAAAGCTATGCTATCCATAGAGGGGAGAAAAAATAACAAATCCTAAAACTTAAAAATCATATAGCATGTAAAAGCATATAAGAGGAAACATAAAAGGGAGAGATATCTTACCTTATGAGGCTTATATGCATGGATAGCCTACAAAATCAAACCAAATAAAGAAAAAAAAGTATTAGTAACCTTAATCTTAACCCTAATAGAAAGCATATACAAAATTCTAATCTTAATAGAAATCTTAATGAAGGATTTTTCATAACATAGAAAACTTATTGAATCTTTCTTTTTTCCTTCTCATTGAAGCTTAACCCTAACCCTAGCTTCTACATAGAAACCCTAATAGAGAGCTTTGATAGAGAGCTCTCCATCAAAGCTCTCTATTAGGGTTTCTATGTAGAAGCTAGGGTTAGGGAGCTTTGATGGAGAGCTCTCCATCAAAGCTCTCTATTAGGGTTTCTATGTAGAAGCTAGGGTTAGGGTTAAGCTTCAATGAGAAAGGAAAAATAAGAAAAGAAAAACTTAAAAGAGAGGAAAGAGAAGGAAAATACTCACAAGAAAGCTTTCATGGCTAGCTTGTTTGCATAGGAGATGAAGGAAAAGAGAAGACATACCTTGCTTGAGTTTGAGGACGATAAGGTAGGAGAGGTAGAAGAGATAGATGAGATATGAACCTGGAAAAAATCCCCCCAAGGTATCAAGGTTAGGACATTCAAATGATAAAATCAGCGCGACGACAAAAGAAGCGGGATTAATTTTTTCAAGCCATGCTGCTGAGTAGTGTTTTAATTTTTTAGTGTAGCAGCGTTCTTTTTGCTGCTAAAAAGCAGTGTTGAGCAGCGAACTAAAAGCACTAGCGCTTTCTCACTGCTCAACAACATTAAAAGTCCCAACACTTCCTCTTCCAAAACGCTCCTAAAAAACGCCGTGTGCCCTCGATGTGTTATAGTGTGGGGTGTAAGTGTAAGGCCCAATACACACTGCCCTAGCCCTAGTGTCCCAAAAGGATGCCCAACAACCACAGGAACCCTTTTAATTGATATTGGCCCTAACCTACAATTACACACAAATCGCATGCTTTGGCTGACAAAAAAAAGAGGAGAAAAACAAATAAAATATTAAAAACTAGCAAAAGCTAACGAATGTTGTTGGAGGGATGCATGTGATTGGTGTTGTGCTGGAGCGCCCAAGCTTATTATCCAGCCAAGAAGGGTTTCCCAAGACCTCATGGGCTCGACGAGGCAGTCCAGGTGGACTCTGCTGCAGTACTCTCTGCCTGGATGACAGTCACCCAATTCTACCCCCCTTCGACCCTGCGACCATTGCGAGGCTGAAAACCTCCTATATTGTGCTCCTTGCTCGACCTCTCTACACACAAAGAGGGCCCGTGCCTACCACGTCCTTATGTCCCTCCGCCTCTGCGACCAGTGCAAGGTGATATTCACTCGCCTACCATGTCCTCAAGTCCCTCTGCCTCTATCACCAGTGTGAGGCAATAGTTGCTTTACTAACTTGCTCGCTCTACTCCCGCTGCTCCTCTGATCTTTACTGCGCCTCACCTACGACCAGTGTGAAGCCTCCCACTGCCTCCTAGCCTTCTTGATTATTTTGACCGTTGAACACCATCTGATGTTGATGAGTGTCGACAGTCTGCTTGTGCGAGCAGCATTGAAAGTGCCCACTCTCTAGCTAGAGAAGCATTAACAACATTCAAAGCACGTTTCTTCCTTGCGAGACAACATTTGCAGACACCGCCCATTGTCAACAAGCACAATAGAGAGTAAAGTGGAAGAGCATTGCCAAAAACACGAGTGGTTGTCAGCAAAGTAGTGGCTGTTTCCAGAACTGAGAAGTTGGGGCTATCAGAGAGCACAACTCAGTCGAACACATGGTACAACTAGTCGTAAGAGAGCAGATCAGGCGATGACATTATTTAGCATAGCAAAGTGCTGATGAAGCCTTCCTCAGTGATGTGCTCTTGCTTTTTGATAGTAAAGATTAGGGGAGCAATGGGAGAAGAAGGAGAGGGGTGCACACTATGGCCATAACTTGGGCTCTAGATAGACTTCAGGGTGCCAGTATACGTGGCACCCCATTGACCCCGGTAGCCGGTCATCTGGCTTTGGGACTTGGAAATTTTTCTAAGTCACAAAGCCATGTCCAAACATTGGTCCATGCAAAATGTTATGAACATATGTACAGACACATGTCTAGACATCACGCGTATAGATATGTGGGAGGTGGGATTCAAACCCAGGACCTCCATCATCCTAAGCATGTGCCTTACCAACTCCACTATGGCACAACCGTGACCAACCCACGTCTGCACATGTATATAGCTCGGTATTTATACACTTACGGATGGGGGTGCCGACTACCGGTTGCGGGCCCGGTCAAAAGGGGTGCCACGTATATTGGCACCCCGAAATCTACCTATAGCCCATAAGTTGCATTGTTGTTCAAGCTCGGTGTCAGCTTGGTCCTTGCACCTGTCCATTTATGTGTGTACATGGCATGAAGCACTTTTTTCTTCTCATTCTTTGAAGCTGACACAACACTAGTCAAAAAGAATAGCCCCTTGGATGAAGCACTCACTTCTATTCAGTCGCCTTTCTCGGTGCCCACTCTACGTGCACAAAGTGGGCACGTAATCAGCCCATTCTGCGTGTGCACAGTGGGCTACCTGCACGATCCCCATGAACTGGATGATGTTCTCTTCCCATCATCTACATTGTGCAACTTGTAATGTAGCCTGGGATTAGTGAGGCAGTTCTACTACCATGAACTGATTTTCCCACCATGGAGGCTTCCACACTATCTTGTACAGCCTCCAAGTGTAGAAGTCTTGGTCGACAAGGGCTCCGTATAGCCACAAAAGACAGCCATGATGAGCCCATGGTATTAACCTGTAGAGTGTTTAAAAACATGGTAGTAACCTGTAAAATGTTTAAAAACACTGAACAATGATGCTCATAACCTTTTATTTATGCCATGGTATGCTAACAAACACACATAATACTTTCTTGACTTGCTTGTTGCTTGCCATGGCATGATACCTCTCCAAGTTTTATGAAGCATCATTTTTCAATGTTTAAAAACATTAAAAAATGATACTCATAACCTATGATTTGTGCCATAGTGTGTTGAGACAAACACACACAATATTTTCTTAACTTGCTTTTTTGTTTCCATGGAATGCTACCTCTCCAATGAATGTAGCCAAGGAGCTACCCTCTCCAATGAATGTAGCCAAGGAGCTACCCTCAAGGAACCTTGGGTAACTTTGGGATGGAGAGGACACACCACATAACCAAGATATGGCAATGGACATCTTCACACACACGACTGTTTCTAAAAGTGAGCTTCTTCAAAAAATGATGAAGGATAAGAGAGGGGAGTGTCTTGGGAGGGAAGATAGAATTCCTCCCAACCACCATGATCTCACCAAACCTTGGATACCATCATGGTGTGCTAAGGTGTGATCCCGATTAGATGTTTTCTTAGGTATCTAGTTAACCAAACCCCTGGACAATGTTCTAGATTGGTACGGGAGTTGGATGAAGATATGGACATTCTTTCAATTTATCCAAATCCCACATACATACATTTGGTCAAATGTCCAAATCCCACCAACATACATTTGTCCAAATGTCCAAATCACATTCTGAAATATAGATTTGGAAATTGTCGAAAGCTTACTCTTATTAGGAACTTCCACAATGCTCCTCTCACTAGAACTCACCCCTATTAGAGACTTGCCTAAGGTTAAACCTTACTGGGGATTTGTCTAATTCTTATATTGCTAGGTTTTACAAATAATTCAATATCGATTTGGATAATTTTTAAAATCTAACTACAATTCATAGCTTGCTATTATTGGGAACTTCTATATTTCTCCTCTCACTAGACCTCACCTATTGGATGTTTGCCTAAGACTAACCCTTATTGGGGATTTATCTAATTCTCCTCTCGCTTGATTTAGCCAACCATTTATTAACGTAGATTTGAAAAATTATCTATATCTACATACAATTCATAGGTTACTCCTACTCAAGATTCGCCTAATGCGCCTCTCATTATATTTGACAATATAGATTTGGATAATTTTCCAAATTCATAGCTCACTCCTACTAGGGATTCGTGTAATGCTCCTCTCACTAGATTTGAATATAGATTTGGACAATTGTCCAAATCTATATATAATTCATAGCTCACTCATATTATGGACTTACCTAATGCTATTCTAATTAAAATCATGGATCAAGCTCTTCTAAAGACATAACATCTACCTAATGATAAACTAATCCTACACTAATTACAATACTAATCTACTCTAATGACATTGCTAATCTAAGGTGGATAAAATTGAAAGAGACTTATTGTGATGAGTGTGTGCTAATTAAGTTTAGACTCAAGTTCAGTTAGGTTACTTGTACTCATAAAAAGACTTGAGATGTTTTGCTTGTATTCCATTGTTTGAACTGTCCTCCTTTTATATAAGGAGAGTACAACTTGGCCTTTCTATTGAACGTGGGATAATTCTCACTAGGTGACGTGGCTTCTCACACTCACTCCATATTTTCCTTGTGCTCTTTTTGGCACCACATTTCTCAACACCCCCCCTTGGTGCCAAATCTTTGGGCTATTCAAGGTGGTTAGATGTTTGTTACATAATGTTGTTTGACCTTTGCCTTTCCACATTTCCCTATGTGCTATGAGAAACTTTGGCCCATGTGCTACTTTGGCACTTCCCCCCCTTAATGGTAGATTAGGTACAATTTTTAGGCTTTCACTCTTCCTCTCTCTCCCCTTGTGCTAGGCTACTTTGGCCTTTATGCTACTTTGGCATTATAGCTACTTTGGCTATGAATTTCAGCTAGAGACAAGAGGGGTGAATTTCTAGCTTGGGTACGTCATCGGTCCAAGAGGGTGATTACAACCACTTTTTGTAGAAAGTAGGATTTTTTACCAACACATTTTTGTTTAAGAGATGGATAGTCGTTGGTAGCTTATTTGTTGCTTGGTTGATGCCTCTTTTGCTATTTTTAGTGTGCTTATATTTGATGTGTATACACCCTTTTCTTTGATTATGCACACATATGCTCGCATACTCATTTGGTTGTGTCATTTTTACAAGAATCATTTCTCTTCATTTTCACACACACTGAAGACTAGTGCTCATTTGGCCACTTTTACAAAGATTTTTATCAAGAGAAATTTTTGATTCGAGTCGAGTTGCTGATGGCCATGTTGGTGCCCATATGAATAGCCTCTTAAAGAGGAATCCTTTACACACAAGAAAAAAAAAACCTTATCTTTAGATGTTTGTGGAAGAGCTTACGTGGCCTGCTCAGTGAAGGAGATTGCTACCGTTTTTGAAGAACTCACCTGTGAGACAAAGGAGATTGCTTCTCCGCTCACTCTATTGTGTTGTGAGATAGTAGTCCTTTGCTACCTTCACTTTACTGCGTGTACCACCTTACACATCAGTGTGCGCTGCTGTGATTTTGATCTTTCATCACTGCACACCGATGAAGATGACTACTGCGCTGAAGAGAGTGAGCTCGAGTACCCAAGATTATAGATGCTTTTTTTCATACAATGAAGACCTGATCCTTCTACTCTCCTTCATCGTTTGCTGTTGTAAGCAAGCTATTCTCTCTCTCTCTCTCTCTGCAACCCTTTTGCTGCTGTAAGCGAGCTATTCTCTCCCTCTCTGTGCAACCCTTTTGCTGTACACTGCACTTTTCTTCTCGTCAGTTTTCTTGTGGGCAGCCTTCAAGAAGCTTAGCACTAAAGTTCTGGGCATAATGCCGTGTTGCTCATGAGTAGGGATGTCCCCTCGTTGATTGCTTAATCATGGTTGATATCACCTCTGCAATGTAGCTGTGTTGTTATAAAATGGTTTCTCTTTCTATCAAGCTTTGTGCTCTCTCTTCTTCTTGGTTGTTAGCGTGTTGAGTTGCAGCTCCTCTACTCTTCAATTAGTAGATCTTACTTTGATAGAGATTTCAACTCTCTCTTTTTCTTTCTCTACTCACTAACACTCTACTAAAGATAAGTAAAATTATCAGATCCTAATTAGAAAACAATTAAGAAAACCATCTAATCTCAATCTATGATACCCTAATGTTCTATGGAAAAATGAGAGAAATATTAATCTTTCTAAACCTAAGCATTTGTTATAATGAGCTAAACGTAAACTAGGAGAGCTAGACCTAAGCTCTGATACCATGTTGAAATCATGGATCAAGCTCTCCTAAAGACATAACATCTACCTAATGATAAACTAATCTTACACTAATCACAACACTAATCTACTCTAATGGCATTCTAAGGTGGATAAAAATGAAAGAGACTCATTGTGTTGAGTGTGTGCTAATTAAGTTTAGTTATATGAGGAGAGTACAACTTGGCCTTTCTCTTACATGTGGGATAATTCTCACTAGGTGATGTGGCTTCTCACACTCACTTCATATTTTTCTTGTACTCTTTGGCACCACATTTCTCAATAATTCTTACCAAATTTGGCTAACTATTCAATATATATTGTTATGGGTCACCCTAACCCTCCTTGAAACACATCGAAAAAGAGATTACCTGGTGAACCGCAACTGTCGTGAGGATGTTTCCAATGGCCAAGCTCGTAACCCTTGAGGTCTCCAAGCTCTACAACTCCTTGAGAAGCAATTCCACCATGCCTCCCGCGAGCGTTGTCACACTGTTGTGTCTCCTCTCACCTCACTTCACTCACACACACTCACTAGCATGCATTAGGGAGAGATATTAGCAAGAGGATTAGCAAGAGCAAGACTCAATTGCACAATGGGAGAGTATGTTGTATTATGAGAGAAATTCACTTATATACATGACCATAGGTGTTTACACTCACTTAAACTATGGCCGACCAGGCACTTTAGGATCACAAGAGGCCTAATGCTATTATAATGACTACTCTCATAATATATCCATGAAGTACATCGCTTAAGACTTCATCCTAACTTGCTACCACACGCTCTTGAAGCTGGAATTGCCATAAATACTCTGTCACACCATTACGGGCACCCGTCCAAGTTGTAGCTTTGGACACTATTGACCCTTTGGTGTATCTACCGTGACTCCTTGATGTAAGATAATGGTGGTAGCTCTTGTTAACCCTAGAATTAGGTTAATATCCCCCCTTCTTGATGGCGATCACATCCTTGTGATCGTGTTGAAGACCGTTGTGTAGGGAGAATGAACAAACTTTGTCGATGGCTTTGATGTTGAGTGATGTTCAATGGTCTTTGTACCTCCGAAATAAGAAAAGCTAGTTAATGAATGAAGAGGTTAATGATGTATTGGGAATTCCTAATGGGGTGGGGCTAGAGTGTGAATGATTGCATTTTTATATTTGTGTGAGCCCCTTTTTTTTGCTCAATTTGTTTTTGGAAATCATCAGCAAGGTTACATGTGATTTTTATTAGTGGGGACACTAAGAGATGTTAATAATGGGAGAGAAGATAGGGAAGGATCCGAAGGAACGTAGACTTAATCATCAGAATGAGATGGTGATTCTCAGTTCCTCATTTTATTAATTGAAGTGACATTCATCATTTGAAGTAATTGGCCTTTGATGATGTCCCTTTGTGTGGCACGATTCTTGTTAAATGTTGTTGAGAAGGACATGTTCCTGTCTTCTTTTGCCCATGTGCTTTTTATGTTTTTATGTATATTTAAGTGCTCTTATGAAGTATAAGAATTGAGTCATCTAGACTCTTATTGAATTGCTCTGTGTTGAATTAGTCACTTGTTGGTGGTGGTGGTGAGGATTGAAAGAATTACAATGTCATCTTGCGAGGCTAATATAGATATCTTCACGAAGGATTGAAGATCATTGATTTGTGAAGATGGTAGTGTCATTTGGAGAGGTTTATAATTTAAAGGAGAATTCCAGGAGATGGGTTGTACCATCGACCATGCTTTCACCCACCATGGCCCCCCCATCCAGAGAGGTACCTGCAAGTTGTCGATGGTGGTGAGCTTTGGTACAAATGTTCTCCAATGCATGAGTATGGATATGTACTCATGGAACAATTGCTACATTGATGTAGCCAAAATAATAGTAAGCAATAAGCTTAACAAATATATAATGGCTATTGAAGATTGTTGGGAAAGTGCTAATGCGTGATATGGCTTAATCCGTGATGAGGCTTAAATCATGAAAGTGCAGGTTCTTAAGCCCCGTGAGATTATAAAAAGTGAGAAACCTCAACTCGTGAGATTGCAGGCTTTTTGGCCCGTGAATGGATATTTTGTGAGATGGCCTAATCTTGTGAAAGTGCAGGCCGTGAGATGGAATTCTGTGAGAGGTAATTCTGTGAAGTGTAGTTCCGTGAGATGGAATTCCATGAAAGTTATGGCCATGAGATGGAATTCCATGAAAGTTCTGGCCATGAAATGGAATTCTGTGAAAGGGAATTCCGTGAAAAGGAATTCCATGAGATTGCAGGTTTTGACCTTGTGAAGTTGCAGGTTTTGACCTCAATAGTTTTTTAAAAAAATTTTGATTTTATGGGTCAGCTAGGTCATGACTTGCGCGAGCAACATCTTCTTGTGCACTTATTTCTCACACCCAGAGGGGCAACAAGAGCATTGTTTTTTTTTTCCTTGATGCGCTCATAGGTCCCTGTTGTTGCAGATGTGGGTATTGGTTCTTGAATTTATTTCTCAAATGTTATCGAGGCAATAGGTAAGACTGCTGTTTTTTTGCTTGAACACATAAGCTCTTGTGTTGGTGCTGAATTCATGAGAGTGGTTGAGTGATTTGTTTGTTGTTGCTTGGGCCTCCATTCTTGTCAAACTTTAGGTGAAGCTATTGGGGTTGAAGTTGGTGGGTGGTGAGGTTTTCTTCACATTATTCGATTTTGGCAACCATATGATGGAATTACCATCATAGTATCCTTGTTGAAGCACATGCATAGGCCCCCATCTTTGATGAACATTATAAACTGGTGGCCGATGCGCTTGGTTCTAAGGCTTCCTTCTTTGTGCAAGCTTAGGGGACTTTGTTATGCACTTGGGTACCCAAGCTTTGGTATTTCTTTGGTAGTACCCTTGTGCTTGCAGTAACTTTTTTGGTACCCACTGTTGAGATTCAAGCTCGATCTTCAACGGTAGTACATCATGAGCTTGAGAGGGGCTGTTGAGATTCAAGCTCGATGTCAGTGTGAGCCAGCTATGCTATGTGCTGGCATGTTAGGTAGGAACATGTGTGAGACATAAATGACCGCGTCCAGTTGGTCATAGTGTGTGGACATTAGCTAGGGTTAGATGTGTGTGGACACAACTCATAGTGTGTTGTGTGTATTATGGATTATGGCTTTATGCATTGTGTGAGAAGGGAGATGGCTTCTCTCTATGGTTAGGGTTTGCAATATACATTAGGGTTTGCTCCTGTGTGTGTGTCTCCTCTCCCTCTACCTATCTTTCAACATGGTATCAGAGCCTTGTGCTGTCTATTAGGGTTTATGAGTGAATGAGAGAAGAGGGAGAAGAAGCTGTGAAGCTTGCCATTGAAGCTGTGAAGCTTGGAGCACACCGATTACTATCAGATCTGAGAGCTTGGCCTACCGGGTAAGGTATTCTAAACATCCTTGAGTAGATTGCAGGTGATTCAGACAAAAGCAAAGCAATTTTGGGCAACCCAAAGCAAAGAAAAATTTTGGTTTTTGAAAAACTTTCCATTAAAGCTTGGAAGCACTGATGTATGGTGGAAATACATGTAAATCTAGAAAAAGACATGTGTATCTAACAAGGAGGAATGTATTGACAACTCCTATGCAAGCCCTTTGGAGCAATTTACATGCATTTGAATGAGTGGAATTTACTGGTTTTTGAGCTCTCACAAAACAGAGAAAAGGAGGTCAAAATTTGATGCATTTGGAGCATGTTTTTGGCAAAAATCAAAGTATTGACTGGTTGCACACATACCTAGGTGTGTTGGGCACTTGAACCTATCATCAATCAGTACTACAATCACTCCCAAAACCCTCAGGAGCAGGCGGCACATTCTGGACTGCAGAAACAGAGTATTTTTCACCATTTTACTGAGTGGAGGATCAAATTCAACTCCAGTGCTTGATATATTTCAAAATTGATTTAGCAATTGGTTGCTACACACACTAGAGAAGGAGGCTACATGGTTGGTTTGATCAATTATGCCTAATTGAGCTGGGAATGAGCTAATTAAAAAGCCTATCCACTGGTTGCAGAGAAACAGAGTGATTTTAATCGAATAATTACTCATTGGTCTTAAACAATTGGACTAATTCCTCTTACATGGAGTTAGTGGACATCATTGCTAAGCTAATGAATACCTGGTTGCTCAATTTGGACAAAGATTGAAGAAATCAGAGCAAAATTACTATTGGTTTTATTGGTTTTTCTGGTTTTTTCCAAAACAGAGAAAGGGGTTTGATAAAATTGATATGTACACATGTCGGATGGTGTTGATATTCAACATTGAGGTTGTTTAGGTGTCAACGCAAGTTACCCATACTTGATTACACCACTACATTGCAATTTGGAGCCTTGGAAGGTGCATCAAATCAGAGTATCTTGGATTGCATGAGCCAGTTCATTTTGGATGCATACAGGTTGATTTTCTACATCAAATTTGAAGATTGTTGGCTACATTAGAGTATCTGGAACATCCATTGGAGTGTGGTTGAGCTGAGGAAGGCTCATTTACAGATTTGGAAGTGTACGCAAGGTGTTTTTGCACATTGAGCAAACATGTCGGATAATCCAGTACAGATTGTTGGTGAAAAGCTGGATAGGAAGAACTTCTAGGCATGGAAGTACAGGATCAAAAGTTTCTTGAAGGGAAAAGGTTTTTGGAATCTCATTACAGGTGCTGAGCCAGAGCCAGAGCTACCCCGACAACCTACACAGCAGCAAGTTATAGCTCATAAGCAATGGTCAGAAAGACATTCAAAGTGTTGCATTATCTGTCTATATGTATTTCGGATGCTATGCTCATACACATACATGATGCTGAGAATCCCAAGGATGCATGGGATACATTGGTGAAGTTGTTTGATGCAGACACGAGTGCTCGCAAGTCTCAGTTGCGACAACAGATACATAATGTGAAGCGAAATAGAAGGAGCATACATGATTATGTGCAAGAAATAAAGAAGTTTGCAGATGCATTGGCAACAATAAATGCCCCCATGCCTGATGATGATTTGGTGGATATTACCTTGCGTGGTCTTGGCAAGGAATATAAATCTTTTGATACATCCATCTCGGTTCAGAGTATAGGTTTACCAAACTTTGATGAGTTGGTTTCACTCTTACTTGTTGAGCAAATCAAACTCAGTGATTCATTTTAGGATGCATCTACTAGCCATGATGATAATGGCAGAAATCAGGCTTTCTACTCGCAAAGAGGATTTAGAGGCAGGGGGAGATTCGCATCACGTGGACGTGGTGGTAATGGTCATGGATGGTAGGACATGTCTCCACAACAGAATTTTCAGCCTTCATATGGTGCTAGAGGTGGTCGTGGATATGCACCTCAGAGAGGCAGAGGTAATCCTCGTGGTAGAGGACGTTGGCAAGGCCAACAAACATCTATGCAAGATGTGGAATGCCATTACTGTGAAAAATATGGTCATATGGCAAGAGATTGTTTCCACAAACAGAATGATTTGAGAGGGGGTAGAGCACAACGTGGTGGACACTATGGTGGAAATTATGCACAACATGGTGGAAACTATGCATCGAGCAGTAATGATGGCAGCGCAAATCACTTGTTTTCCATGAAACATGTTGGATCTATGATGACAAATGCTGAGAATGATGACACTTGGTATATGGACTTTGGAGCATCAAACCATATGACTTGTCATGGTGAATGGTTTGAGCATATGAGGCCTATGGATGTGAAAGGCTATGTGGAGACAGGAAATGATACTCAGCATGCCATTACACATGTTGGAAGTGTACCATTGGTTATGCACAATGGTCAAACAAAATCTATGTCTGATGTATTGTATGTGCCTTCTATCACAAAAAGCTTGGCCTCAGTTGGTCAAATGGTGGAACAGGGATTACAGGTTCGTTTCAACGAGCATGGTTGCTTTGTTGAAGATTTCAAACATGGATGTAGAGTCATTGTTGCTAAAGGCAAGAAAGAAGGCAGGTTGTTTAAGCTGGATGTTGGGATTCCTGAGTTAAAATCAGCCATGTTCTCTAAAAGTAGAAATGTGGTGTAGGATATTGATATGTGGCATAAGAGGATTGGACATGTCAATATACAAAGGTTAAAGAACATGCAGGCAAGAGGCATTGTCAGTGGGCTGCCTAGATTCAAGTATGATGGGAATATGCATGTTTGTGAAGCCTGTCAAATTGGAAAGCAGGCAAGGTTGCGGTTTCCTAGAGAAGGAAATATGAGTAGCAAGCCACTTGAGATAGTACACAGCGATGTATGGGGTCCTGCACAAAACCCATCTATCAAAGGCAGTTTATACTATGTGACATTCATTGATGATTTTAGCAGGATGACATGGATATACTTTCTCAGAGAGGAGTGAAGTGTTGGAAAAGTTTATGGATTTCAAAGCTTTTGCAGAAAAGCAATATGGTTGTTGGATCAAATGTTTGAGGACAGATGGAGGTGGTGAATACACCTCAAATGCTTTTGAGCATTTCTTGAGAAAGCATGGAATAAGAAGACAATTGACTTGCAGGTATACACCTCAGCAAAATGGTGTGACTGAGAGAAAGAATAGAGTCATTTGTGAAGTGGCCAGGGCAATGCTTAATGAAAAGAGCATGCCAGATTATTATTGGGCAGAAGCATGTCCTACTGCAATGTATATACTGAATAAAACACCTACAGCAGCCATTCATGGAAGTACGCCAGAGATGCGGCTTACAGGTTATAGGCCAGACATTGGACACCTCAAAGTTTTTGGATGCATAACTTATGTACATGTGCCTGATGAGAGAAGGAGGAAGTTGGATCCTAAGGCAGAAAAGTGTGTATTTGTTGGATATGCACAGGATCGCAAGGCATACAAATGTTATAATCCACAAACTAGACAAGCTGTCATCTCACGAGATGTGGTGTTTGATGAGCTTGCTAGTTGGTACAAAGCAAAGGATGAGGGTGTCATTGAGTCACTTGAAGCAGATGTGCATGTCTATCGCTAGCAAAGCACAGTGGTGCTTGGGTAGCAATAGTCCATTTATGCCCCAAGATCAAATCTGCTTCCAACACATACTCAACCACAAAAAACTTGCAAGTAAGGGGGTTAGTTTCAATATACATGTGTATGTTCAAAGTACCCCAAACATGGCAAGAAAACACTTGATTTTGAAGCTTTAATGGTGAGCTTCAATGGCTACCAAAAGAGCAGCCTGGTCTTTTGACTGTAGCAAACGCGTCGAGTGACCATTAAGGGTAAAATTCAAGCTGTAGACTCTTGAGGCTATGGGCTTCAAAAGCCCTAAGCCCACGTGGCCTGTAATCAGCTGTAGACGTCCAATGGCTATACGACATCGACGGCAGCTTGGAAACTGCATCGGCCAGCACAGACGACAATGCTGCGAGACGAAAAGAGGTGCAACTTGTCAATTGATGGTACGGCCCTGAGCGTCCAGACGTCTCCTTCAAGTTCTTAGTTGAGATCTCCCCAAGATCTTGTCTCTACGAGTAGCTAGAGGGCCTCCACTGGCAGAAGGTTCAGCTCCATAAAGGGAAAGATAAGAAAATTGACCTATTCTACACCACAAAAGTGACCTACTACTCTAGCCAAGCTCTAGATACCATGTTAGAATTTTGTGGTGCTCATGCTAGATCATTGTGTGGAGGAGAGAGACTCGCAAAATACAAGAAAATATCTTGCTTATTAAGTTACTCAAAATACAACTAGGCTTCTTGCTCAATACAAAATGCCTCCTAGCTCCACCTTTAAATAGATGAGCTAGTGGACCTTAAGTCCCTTCACACACACACCCTTCTCCTCCCCATATCCTTAGTCTCTTAATACAAGTTCCACCAAGGACGACATCATACTCAAAGGAATCTAGGGTAATATGGAATGTAAATTCCATATCGATTGTGTTGAAATTAGAGCAATGTGATGAGCTATGGTGGATCAAATACTAGAATCAACATCATTAACAAAGAGATTAGCAAATAATCAAGATATAATTATTAGTGAGTAATTAGCAAATAGCTTAATGTAGGCATGGATAATCAAAAACCAGCAAATTCTCATTAGGCCAATGCCTCAATTTATAGAGTTTACATCCAAGCATCTAATCCCACTAATTTCTCCTTGATTCACTCCACCTCTCCCAGAATATCTCCACCTCTTTTGCTTGATTCTCTCCACCTCTTCACTTTTCCCAGAATATCTCCCAGAATATCTCCACACTTCATAAATCTTCTCATGCTACCCTTTATTCTCTCCCAGTAGATTCTTCCCACCTTTTCACAGGTTCTTTCACATTTACACATTCTCTTTTTATAGCCTCTAACCAAGGGCTTGTTCCCGCACACACCCTATTCACTTGTATATTTCAACACCTCCCCTCAAGTGAATACTCCTAGAACACCTAGCCCCTATACCAAGTTTCCCTCTTACTTGATAGTCCGCGACCAGTGTCTAGTACACCTCCCCTCAAGTTAACTTAGCACACCTGGACCCTGTACCAAGTTTCTCTCTTACTTAATAGCTCGTGACCAGTGCCTCAAGTTTCCCTCTTACTTGATAGTCCGCGACCAGTGTCTAGTACACCTTCCCTCAAGTTAACTTAGTACACCTGGACCCTGTACCAAGTTTCTCTCTTACTTAATAGCCCGTGACCAGTGCCTCAAGTCCCTAAACTCATAGTCCTTGACACTCTCTCTCTCTATGTGTCTAAGGCGTACTACAAGTGCTTGCGACCTTGACTAAAGTGCACATACATCTATCTACCACGTGGCCTACATCATCGGTGGCTTAGAGGTGGTTTTACTTTGTTGGGGCAGGTTACATTGGGTTTTGGGGTCTCTCTCTCTCTCTCTCAGAGATTTTCACATGGCTCCTCACTCTTTGGAGCCTCACATCTTCTCTTGTCTTCAGTCTTCTTGTCTCGTGACAGCTTCTCTTCACGAGTCCGTCTCTTCTTTCAGTCTTCTTGGGGCAGCTTCTCTTCACGTGTCCATGTCTTCCTTCAATGCTTCCTTTAGATCTTCTTGGTGTGGATCTTCTTCTTGGAAAGAGATGTTCTTCTTCTTTCATGGCTGGGGCCATGAGCTTGTCCGTCAGGTCTCCATGTGAGAAACATAATTAAATGTTTTGTTGACAGTTCTTTTGGGCTTTTTATATTTATATTGTATCATTATGCAATGCAAACCCAAATCTATGCGGGAGGTCTTACCTCTTGCCTTATTCTGGACAAGGGCAGTGTCTAGCATATTGTCATCTAAACGTATTGCTTCGTTGCAACATTTATCAAATGTTTTCAGATTGGATACAATGATCAAGTTGCGTAAGCTGTTATTCTTTAAGCCCATCATGAAACATCTCCTCAATTTAACATCATTTAATTTTTCCCATGACTCAACGTGAGTCCAAGATTTTAATCCGAAGGATAAAATCTCTAATGGATTCATTGGTTGATGTTCAATTGAATAGAGTTCTGTTGTTGCACTCCACCGATCACCTTGTCTGGAAAAGCCATGTATAAAGGCTGATTTCAAGGTTTTGAAGTTGGTCTTGATCATCGGCATTAATGCGATGAACCATCGACTAGATTTTTCCTCTAAGCATATGTTCAACGCATGTACCATAGTGGGGTAGTTGGGATTTCCAAAGGCTTCACATCTATGTTCAAACATTTGAATAAATTGAACAGGGTCTGTTGTTCCATCATATTTTCCCATAATTTTGGAAATTTGTACAGCCTTATTTCTATATGAGTCATTGAGGCCATATGTGAGTGCTCTTGTTGGAAGAGACTCACTGAGTCCTTGGGCCACCCCCCTTCCTAGACTAGTCAATATGTCCAAGGTGTGGGCATCCAGGAAAGGGTTGGTACTTATATGATTTGCGGGAATGTTAGGCAAGGGACCAAAGCCTAGTGGGATCAAGGTGACAAAGGGTGTAAATCCCGATGATACGCTTGTTATAGGCATGGCCAATGGCATTGGGAGGTGAAGCAACAGTGCCAAAAATGTTATGGCTCACCCTAACCCTCCTTGAAACACATCTAAAAAGAGTTTTTTCCACCTCAAAATGTAAAAAAATGAAAAATGAAAAATTTTCACTTTTTGAGACCCACCTAAATATGAAAATGTTTTGCTGATGTGGAAGGGAGATATGGTGGGAGTTAATGAGGAAGGAGATTTCAAACTGACAAGAAAGATTCAATTTGTAGAGAGTGAAGATAAAAATTTCAAAAAGTAAGAGAGAGAGTATGAGAATATTCCCTTTAAAAAAAGTGAAACCAAGGGGTATGGCTGATGTGGCAAGGCAAAAAATACGGGTCATCATAGTCTTTGTCTCCCTTAAGCCCAGCTTTTTAAGCTCTAATCCCTTAAAATCAGGAATCCTTAGGAGGCCCTTTTTGGGTCCAAAAAATTCCTAATGTTGAAAGCACACTTAGTGCCAAAAAAAAACTTGAAAGAGATTACAAGCACTTGAAAGTCCTTCCAGCCACTGAAAGTGCTTCCAAGAAAATGTATGGAATTTCAAGTACTTCAAAGTGCTTTGAAGCACACTTGAAAGAGCTTTCTAGCACTTTATAGCACTAGAAAGTGCTTCCCCTGAAATGTATGGGATTTCAAGCACTTCAAATTGCTTTGAAGCACACCTAAAAGTACTTTATAGCACTTGAAAGTGCTTCCAAGAAAATTTATGGGATTTCATACACTGGAAAGTGCTTTCAAACACACTTGAAAGTGCTTTCAGGCACCTAAAAGTGCTTTTTCTCCAATGAACGTTATTGCACTTGTGAGACCCCTGCCCCCTCCGCGGTGCCCCCTCTGAGGGCGCTGGCGGTGGAAGCAACGTCAGCCTCTCGTGCAGGGCAGGGATCCACACTCGGGGCCTCGCCCACGGATATCCGGACAAGAGACTAGCCCGGCGGTTCCTCTGAAACCGAGCCTGAAAAAACTTTCCTCGCCCCCGAAAGAGGCACGGGCGTTTCTGCGCCAGGAAAGTCATCTAACAGGAGAATTAATCTAACGAGTCAAAGTCTTAACTATTCAAATTGATCCGACTGAACCGAATGTCATGGAAATTTTCCTTTTAACATTTAAATTCTTATGCATAAAAAAATATTTTTAAAAAAATTCCTATTTTCTCTTAATTAAATAATTATACATAAATACAAAAAGTATTCTTTCATGAATATGATAAAAATCATTATTTTTGCTTAAAATTTTTAAACCTACAATATAGTAGGAATTCCTCTTTTAGTATTATACATAAAAATAAGATATGTATTTTTTTTTGAAAATTTTACCATAGCTTCGCTCTTATTACTACTTCTCAATTTTTTCTAAAAGAATAAAAACCTGTAATGAAAATATGATAGAAGTTCTTCTTTGAAGCTTAAATTTAATCTATGTAGTCATATCCTAATTTTAACCATAATTATAAGCATAATTATGATTATTTTTCTTTGATTAAGCTAATTTAAACATTTCTCTTTTCCCAATTTGTTAGGATAATCCTTTTCTCATTTAGAATGAGTTAAAGTAATTTTTATCTACTCATAAACAATCTAAAAAAGAAGTTCTTCTTTGAAGCTTAAATTTAATCTATGTAGTCATATCCTAATTTTAACCATAATTATAAGCATAATTATGATTATTTTCCTTTGATTAAGCTAATTTAAACATTTCTCTTTTCCCAATTTGTTAGGATAATCCTTTTCTCATTTAGAATGAGTTAAAGTAATTTTTATCTACTCATAAACAATCTAAAAAAGAAATAACCATTATTTTTACTAATACAAAATCATGAAAATATCGATTCTTAATCTCTAGCTCTTCAAGCCTAGAGTTTAGTTTTGAAATAAGAGATTATCATTGAGAAACATTCTTTTGCTAAAGATTCATCCATAAAGATGACTATTCTTTTTAAGAGAGAGATTTACTTAAGGAAAGCATTACAAATAAGTATAAAGATTAACTTAATTCTAATTTAAAATTAAGAATCTTAAGAAAATCTTGATTTGAATAAAAAAAATCATTTTGAAAGCTTCTCAAGCTTGAGAGGGGTTGAGAAGAAGAAAGTCATTGAGATAATTGGAAAAAACCATAAAATTTAATCTTACCTCTAAGTTTGGTTTGATTCTTGATTAGCAGTGAAGCCCCCAACCAATAAATTGGTCACCAAGAGGAGAAGAACAACTTCAAGAGTTGTTGGAGAGAGAGAGAAGCTCCAAGCTCCCCAAAAGAAGAGAAAAATTAAGGGATAATAGGAATATGATTATTTTAGGGTAATGTTAGCATGGTATAGCTTAAAGATGAGAATACAAAGGAATGAGGGTCTATTTATAGGTGAGGGAGGCCTCTAACCAAGTCCAACTGGGTTCTAGAGCTTTCCAGCTTCAGTTTGACTCAATTTGGACAAGATTTGGACCAGTTTAGCTCCCTTTTTATCTAGTTTGTTCCAAGAGAGAGAGGAGAGAGAAAAATATCACATTTTTTGGATTAAAAAAATCAAGTAATCATGAAGAAAAAGGAACCTCCTTGATGTGGCATTCCCTCCTTATTGAGGTGTTAAAAATGTATCATTTCTTCGAAATATCTCATTTTTTTACTAATATCTTTTAAATTTTAACTAATAAACCTTGCACTCAGTCAACTCTTCATCTTATGTGAGCATTTACTCATTTTTGGGTATTTTCTTTTATTCTTTGGATTTATCTCATCCCAACACTTGGATTATCTTATTGGCCCATTGGAACCTTAATTGGACCATAATCCAAAAATTTCTAAAATCTGGACCCTTAGGCTAAGATCTTTAATACACATTTTTAATTGATTTCTAATGCACATTGGATTATTTATTTTGAACTTGTGTTTCAAGGAATTATATTTAGATATTAGGAGAATTTTTATATCCAAAAATATCTCAATATTGAATTACCTTTCTCTAGAATATTTCTTCTCTCTAGGCCAAAACAAGGAAAAATAATATTTTCTTGCATTCAGAAATAGGGAATGATTATAGAGGATTGAGGTATAAACTTATTCATTATTCAGGTTGAGGAGTAATCTTACAAGTACGATACTCCCAACTGTCTACGTATGCCTTATTCCTACATCTTCTCCATTTTCCCGGCATACATGGATCACAACAGCAAGAGAGCCTCCTACATCTCAAGCCACATTTATTTGTAGCTGAATATCCATTAACGGAATGCATAGAACCTCCCACACGCTTGCATTCCCACTTATTATCTCTTTATACTTCATCCTCTTTGATTTCCCAAAAGACTCTATTCATCTCATTGACACAAAACCTAGCCCTTAGAAAATTCACGACATCAGCCGCCCGCACACTTTAAAGTCCATCCATTTGGTTTTAGTTGTTCATTGGTAAGAGCTCTCTTAATGATAGCTCCAGCTCCATCGTGTTCTCCTTTCCCATGGCCTCAGGCTGGAAAGCTCCATAACATTTCTATACCAGTTAGGCTAAAGTGCCTAGCAACAAAGTAGAAAGGGCACTTTGCTTTGAACTGGGCTGCACATCCGTCAGACCACACCCAATGACATTTTAGTGTAATACCCTAATGTTTAAGCCATTGGTCATGTAAGAGAAGGAAATGTTGCACAAAGAGGGTGTCATATGTCTTTTCATCTGAAATATAGAAATGGAGAGTTTTCCTAACATCACCTGAATCAGTGCGCCAATATGTTATGTGCATTAAGATGGTAACCTGATTACAATACCAATGCATGGATTGTATTTCATTCTTCTCTTTAAAGGAATAATTCTCAGCAAAGTTAATTACTCAGATCACAACATTATTTGGAAATTTCTCAATACAGTCTCTCCATTGTTGAGCCTGCAACTTGCAAATGAAATTATGTTAAATGAAACTCTTGATCTGTTGTGTGTAACCAAGGATAAAAAATCAATGCATTTCATCTGTTGCACCACAAGATCCTTTCTCTTTTTCTCTCCACCATCTTCATCAAGTTTGCCTATCTCTATATCTCGAAAGACCTTCATAGGGAGGAGCAAGTTATTATCTATTATCTCGTAAGGACATAGCACCATTCTTCTTCTGCCCCATTCACCACACAGCCCCATCATACATTTATAACTGTGGAATAATGAGTCTACTGGCTTTGAGCATAGCAAGGATTCCCAAAGATTTGTGTAACCAGACTGCGCAGCTTCACACATAAAATTGCTCGTGCCCTGAACACAAACAAAGCAGGCACATGTGCATGTTGTCCCATGAAGCTTGAACTATTTTTGCCACATGTAATTGAATGATTCCTTCAAAAACATGATTTGCACATGTGAAATACAACAGCAAGTGTATCGATCCTTCAACTTGTGTATAAAAAAGGGCTTGAGACCCTCAAAGCATCTTTGAGAAATGTTGAGCTGCGGATAGCGGGCCTTGAATCTTTTATAGAACTCCACCTACCACAAACAAGTTTATTGTTAATGCATAGTTGGTTTTTAAGTCTTAAAGTACTTTTGTACCACTTAATGGTACTTCTACATCACTTAACAGTACTTCCAAACCACTTAATAGTACTTCCAAACCACTTAATAGTACTTCTAGACCACTTAGAAGTACTGAAGGACCACTTAAGAGTACTTATGGACCACTTAAGAGTACTTATGGAACACTTAGTAGTACAAAAGGACCACTTAATAGTACTGCTGAACCATTTAGAAGTACTTAAGGACCACTTAGGAATACTTATGGACCACTTAGTAGTACTTAAGGACCACTTAATAGTACATCTGGACCACTAAGTAGCACTTTAGGACCACTTAGTAGAATTTCAGGACCACTTTAAAGCAGTTCAAGACCAGGAAAAGGTACTTTAGGACTGGCCCTTAAAAGTACTTTATGGCCTTTGCAAAATACTTTAGAATTACACATAAGTGTTTTAGGACCACTTGATAGAACTTGAGGGTCACCTTGAAAATCATACAAGTTCTCCAAAGCTATTAAAAGTACTTCAAGGCCTCTAAAAAGTACTCCAGGATCATGTATAACTTCTATTGGACCACTTAGAAGTACTTCAAGATCACTTTAAAGTACTTATAAGTTTGTTTTGATATTTTAAACACTTTAGGACACCCTAGCACCTAAAAGTGCTTTAGAGCTATTAAAAGTACTCATGGACTTTGGAAACTACTTAAGGATCCTGTATTAGTACTTATACATTCTCCTCAAGTAATTTACATTGGACCTAAAGTATTTTTAAAAGCTCTGAAGCACTTTAGAAGGTCCTATAGAACTTTCAATGGCACAAAAGTACTTGTAAGTATTTTCAAGTGATACTGAAGTTTTTCCAAGTGATTACTAAAGTACTTGGAAGTTTTTCCAAGTGATTACTAAAGTACTTGGAAGTACTTCAATATCACTTTTAATTTTTTACAAGTTCTTTTGTGCCATTGAAAGTTCTGAAGGACCACCTAAAAGTGCTTTAAAGATATTAAAAGTACTTTAGGGCCAGTCTAAATTACTTTAGGACCATGTATAAGTTCTTTAGGACAACTTGGAAGTACTTTAGTATCCCTTTAAAATACTTAAAAGTTCTTTTCTACTATTGAAAGTTTTTTTAGGACCACCTAAAAGTGCTTCATATCTCTTAAAGTCTTTTAGGGCCACTGTAAAGTACTTTAAGTCTACTTTATACAAGTTTGAGAGTGTCTTAAGGTGCTCTAGGACTTCTTTTAATTTCTCTTTGATAAAGGTAGAGTACGAACCTGAGGCTTATCAAGAAAATGTATGGGATGCTTTACAACAGCACCTCTCCCCATCCTCTTGCTACAAACATCTTTTTTGTTGGGGGAGACTCGTGTCTCCAGCATCCAAAATTAAACAACAAGATCTTTAACCTCGTGTGTGTGATGATGTTCTTTTGAGGTTGTTGTCTTTGGAATGTTTGCAAGGGAAAGAATCCATCCTCTTCGAGCATTGGCTGCATAGAGGTTTCTCTATTGGATACCTAGAACCTTTGCTACCTTTGTGAAACTGATAGATTTGTTGTTGCCACCATGTCCATTGAAACCATTACCATTAAGTACCATCATTAGAGATGACCTCTTCAAGAAAAGCTCATCTTTTGATTGAGGCACTTTGACTTGTGTCAAAGTGTTACAAATGTTAGCCACAGAACAACTATTTGTAACCCATTCCTCTAGGTTGAACATCCCTAAAATTGGGATAGAGGAGGAGTTCTTCAAATATTTACATACGAGTAGCTTTGTCGAGGCCCTTCGTCTGCTCGTACCAGGAGTTATCTATCCAACTCTACAAATATTCTTTCTTTCCTTCTCATCGATGGACCTATTCTCTTCATCCCTTCGATTCTCCTTGGCTTTTTGTCGATGCTCCCTTTGCTATGCAGCCCAATACTGCATGATTTTCTCAGTGCCTTCCTGACCAAGAATAACCCTGCCTCCCTTTGCTTGCACTTCTGAATTGTGCAAAAGCTGATCTTGTTCCATTTCATGCCCATCAATATTCATCATGAAATGAAGTGAAAGTACTACTACACCATTTTTACCCTGACCAAGCATACTATGCTAGCTTCATCGACTTGAAAACATTAGGAGAGCGTAAGGAGATAAGTGGAGGGAGACACACTTTGTGTGCGTGTGTAGCAGAGAGATAGAAAGAGCTCATAAATGTAGCACAACTATTATGAGCCACAAGGATGGAGATGAAGAAGCCGATCACAAGAGAAACAAGAACTCACTTGTCATCTCCATAGATTTATAAGACAACCATATGAGAAGAGAGAAGATGAATAAAGAAAATTATTTTTATTTCAAAAGAGTTATCCTCATCGATTTTGATTTTATGCATAGAAGGATGCATAAAGAAATTTATTTTTATTTCAAAAGAGTTATTCTCATCGATTTTGATTTTATGCATAGAAAGATGTATAAAGAAATTTATTTTTATTACAAAAAAGTTATTCTCATCAATTTTGATGAGAGTTATTCTCATCAATTTTGATTTTATACATAGAAAGATGCATAAAGAAATCTATTTTTATTTTGAAAGTGTTATTCTCCTTAAAATTAAATTTATGCATAAATAGATGCATAAATAGATACATAAATAGATTTTTATAAAAGTGTTATTTTCCACTAAAGTTGTTCTTATGCATAAATAGATGCGTAAAGAATCTTTATATCAAAAATAAGAATTCTCTTACATTCTATAAATAGATGTGATGATATGTGATGTGAATCAGATAGATGGAATTGAATGGATGGATGGATGTGATGAGATTCTATAAATAGTTGGGATGATATTTGATACGAATCAGATAGATGGGAATGAATGGATGGATGGATGTGATGAGAATGAGAGGTAAATAGATTTGATGATATGTGATGCGAATCAGATAGATGGGAATGAATGGATGGATGCATGTGATGAGAATAGATGTGATGAGAATGAGAGGTAAATAGATGTGATGATATGTAATGCGAATCAGATAGATGGGAAAGAATGGATGGATGGATGTGATGAGAATAGAAGTGATGAGAATGAGAGGTGAATAGATGTGATGTGAATCAGATAGATGGGAATGAATGGATGGATGGATGTGATGAGAATAGATGTGATGAGAATGAGAGGTAAATAGATGTGATGAGATGGGATGCGAATCAGATAGATGGGAAAGAGAGGATGGATGGATGTGATTAGAATAGAAGTGATGAGAATGAGAGGTAAATAGATGTGATGATATGTGATGTAAATCGGATAAATGTGAATAGATGAGATGTGATGTCATGTGAATCGAGATGTGAATAAATGATAAGGGATGTGAATGAATGTGATGTCATGTGAATTGAGATGTGAATAAACGATAAGAGATGTGAATGAATGTGATAACCTGTGAATCGGGATGTGAATGAATGATATAGGATGTGAATGAATGTGATAGCATGTGAATCGGGATGTGAATGAATGATAAGGGATGTGAATGGACATGATGTGATGTGAATCGGGATGTGAATGAATGATAAGGGACGTGAATGCATGTGTTAGCATGTGAATCGGGATGTGAATGAATGAGATGTAATGTGAAATAGATGTGATAAGATGTGATGTAAACTGGATAGATGTTAATGTATGTGAAGGGATGAGATGTATGGGTAGATACAAGTGGATGAGATTTGATGAGGATAAATGAGGAAATAAGTGATGAGATAGAAAAAGATATGATTATATGAGAATGGAAATACTTATGAAATGAAGTGGATTGATGTGTGGGTAATGTGGATTGATGTGGATGGATGAGTGGATAATGTGGATTGATGTGGATGGATGTATGGATGATGTGGATTGATGTGGATGGATGTATGGATGATGTGGATTGACATGCAGATTGATGTGGATGGATGTATGGAAGATGTGGATGGATGTGTGGATAATGTGGATTGATGTGGATGGATGTATGAATGATATGGATGGATGTATGGATGATGTGGATTGATGTGTGGATGATGCGATTGGAAGTGATTTGATGTGGGAATGATGTGATGTGATAGAAATCGATGAAGAAAAAAAATTTGTGGGAAGATGAGAAAAGAGGGGGACTAATGTGAAAGGATATGGAGTAATGAGAAAAGATGGAAATATTGTTGGAACTGTATTTGTATGTGAAATCTGTTTTTAAATGACTGTTTTATGTCAAGAATGCCGGGGAAGCATTTTGACTGTCTTGTGAATGAGGTCATGGAGACCTATCTATTAATGTTGCAACTGCTAATGGAGAATCAACGGAGGACGTCTCACGTAGCAAGGTCGGTCGAGGTCTTGACCAGCCTCGGTTCGATTTAAATGGTGAGCTTCCAGTATGGTGGATGAGGACCAAGGAAACGGCCTATGAGTGAAGCGCTAGGTGACCTGCGAAGGATCCTAAAGGGTGCTGATGACCATATGGTGCTCGGGCTGCTCTGGGTCGCCGAAGATACCCACAAGTATGTCGGGAAAGATATTGGAACAAGGAGTAAGAGTTGTTTTCTGAATTCGGGCATGGATCTGGTTGATTGACCTTGCTGGTCCTCAACGGATGAGTCCATGGCTCTTTTATATATATCCGTTGGTTGATCTTGCTGATCTTCAATGGAGATTCCATTTTGATAAGTGAATATATTGCCGGTTACTATGAGCTAGAAACTATCGAAAAGGCCCTTGAGTGGACGGGTGGTGAGCGTTCTGGTTGCCAATGATGCCATAGGTACACCGATGAAGGAATGATTGGAAATAAGGATTCAACCGGAGATTTTGATGATTATGATCAGTGACACAATGGTTTCATTAAAAGGTTGTTTTTTTAGAAGATGCTGATTCTGTGAAAAAGGCAATTTCATATTGGGTGTGTAAGTGGTGTGACTAGTTTTAAGTTTGCATAAATTTTTGGCTAGGGGGCCTGGAAACTCTTTTCCGTGGTACTCGAGACAAAACCTAACCAAATTCCTAATTGGATCCCATTACTTCAGTGGTTGGGTGGTTGGCTAACCCATGGGACTGGATAGGGTTAGGCTTGACTAATAGACCCTAAAATGAGACTAAATTTTTGTTGGTATGATGGATGAAGTAAATCCCGGATAAAAATTGTTCTATGGAAAAGAATCAACGCCTGTGTCTCTCAATGAGGAAAAAAGCGTTGGAAGTGCAGTCTTTCCCTTGATCTGACTATGGGATTTACGGGTTCGATCAAATCAGTTCAGTTAGTTAAGGCTTTTGACTACGTTAGAGAAAAGTTATCTTGGAGGAATCGCCCGTGCTTTCCGAGCAAGGGAAGCTTTTTCGAGTTCGATTTTGGATGAACCGATGGATTAGTCTCTTGTCTAGATATCCGTGGGTGAGGCCCCGAGTGTGGGATCCTGTCTCGTGTAAGAAGTGCTATTTCTGCTGCTAGCAGCCCAGAATTCGTTGCGCAGTGGGGTCAGGGATCTTACAGCTGGTATCAGAGCAATTTGGCTAAAGTCATAAATTTATGAAGTAGCAGTAAAAGGTTGGAATTGTGTCATACAAATTGATATTCAGAATGAAATTCCTAATTTGATAATTGGGTCTTTAGATGGAAATACTGCAATTGTATGGAATCCCTGACTTGCTTGAGGCCTAGACATGATGGTATTTACCTTATAATTCCAAGGACCGTGTGATTAGATGGAAATACTGCAATTGTATGGAATCCCTGACTTGCTTGAGGCCTAGACATGATGGTATTTACCTTATAATTCCAAGGACCGTGTGACTACCCGTATATACCGAGGGTATAACTGCAGCTCTTTACTGGCAATATATACGAGTAAATCTAAGATCTTGAAATTATAAGCTAAAATGCTATCCAGATGATGAATTCGAATGTGGTTGAAATGATTTTAAAATGCTGGTTGAGAACTGATGAGTTGAATTGGATTCTGATTGAAAAATAATGATTCCTGAATTTTTGGTTGAAAAGCGATAAAATAAGCAAAACCATAATGAGGATGAATGGGATGAGTCCCTGTGATGATGTTTGTAGCTGGAATGATGTTAATGATTTCAACAAATCACTATGAGATTAGTGGATTGTGCTGGCAGATTGCTGCTGTTAACACTTGACCCAGTGGATCAAGTTAAGGGATGTCAAATTAAAAATCTGTATAATTGAAAATTTCCATGGACATAAAAATTTCAGTCTAATGGACCATTATTGTGATAAGGATTTGAATGTTACGGTCTGAGTGAATTATTATCTGATGATGAGTTTTATATAAGGGATCTTTATCCCACGATTCTGTTGGGTTCACCAGACTATAAGGAACCCCAGAATCAGTTGGATCTTAAGGAAAAGAGTCCTCCTCTAATTTTGCGAGATGAGGACATCTCGCATTTTTTAAGTGGGATAGGATGTAAGATTCCTCCCTCCGGCTTTTGAGGTGTGCAGGTGTAAGAATCTCCCCTTCTGATCTTATAATTGTTCCCCTCTCTGAAATAAAAGAAAGATCCTGTTTTACCCTATTTTGGTCGAGAGAGAAAAAATGTTCTAGAGAGAGGTTATTCAATTTTTAGATATTTTTGGATGGAAAAATATCTCTCCTTATTAAAATAAATTCCCTCGAAACAGAAGTTCAAAAAGAAATTCAGAAGGTGCATTAGAAATAAATTATAATTTGTTCATCAAAAGGCCTTAGCCTAAGGATCCATATTTTTTAAAAATTTTAGATTAAGGTTCTGAGGGGCCAATTAGATTAATCCAAATGTAGGGAGGAGATAAATTGAAGAAATAAAGAAAACCCCCCAAAAATGAGTAAATACTCACATAAGATAAAGAGTTGACTAAGGACAAGGTTATTAGTTAAAAAAGAAGAGATATTTAGAGGAAGTGATGCATTTTTCACACCTCAGGGGAAATTCCCCTCATGAAGGAGGCACCTATTTCACATGTGTGGTTGAGTTTTAAACTCACAAATAATAAGATATTTTTATCTCTTATGGATGATGTGGATTGACGTATGGATTGATGTGGATGGATGTATGGAAGATGTGGATCGATGTGGATGGATGTGTGGATAATGTGGATGGATGTGGATGGATGTATGGATGATGTGGATTGATGTGGATGATGTGGATGGATGCATGGATGATGTGGATTAATGTGTGGATGATGCAATTGGAAGTGATTTGATGTGGGAATGATGTGATGTGATAGGGATCGATGAAGAAAAAAAATTTGTGGGAAGATGAGAAAAGAGGGAGACTAATGTGAAAGGATGTGGAGTGATGAGAAAAGATGGAAATATTGTTGGAACTGTATTTGTATGTGAAATCTGATTGTTTTATGTCAAAAATGCTAGGGAAGCATTTTGACCATCTTGTGAATGAGGTCCTGGAGACCTATCTGTTAATGTTGCAACTGCTGACGAAGAGTCAACGGAGGATGTCTCCCGTAGCAAGGTCTCGATCGAGGTCTTGACCAGCCTCGGTTCGATTTAAATGGTGAGCTTCCGGTACGATGGATGAGGGGCCAAGGAAGCGGCCTATGAGTGAAGCGCTAGGTGACCTGCGAAGGATCCTAGAGGGTGGTGACCATACGGTGCTCGGTCTCTAGGTCACCGAAGATACCCACAAGTACGTTGGGGAAGATATTGGAACAAGAAGTAAGAGTTGTTTTCTGAATTCAGGCATGGATCTGGTTGATTGACCTTGCTGGTCCTCAATAGATGAGTCCATGGCTCTTTTATATGGATCTGTTGGTTGATCTTGCTGATCTTCAACAAGGATTTCATTTTGATATGTGAATATATTGTCGGTTACTATGAGCTAGGAACTATCTAAAAGGCCCCTTAGTGGACAGGTGGTGAGTGTTCTGGTTGCCAATGATGCCATAGGTACACCGATGAAGGAATGATTGGAAATAAGGATTCAACCAGAGATTTTGACAATTATGATCAGTGACACAATGGTTTCATTAAAAGATTGTTTTTTTTAGAAGATGCTGATTCTGTGGAAAAGGCAATTTCATATTGGGTGTGTAAGTGGTGTGACTAGTTTTAAGTTTGCATGAGTTTTTGGCTAGGGGACCTGGGAACTCTTTTCCCTATACGTGAGACAAAACCTAACCAAATTCCTAATTGGATCCCATTACTTCAGTGGTTGGGGGCGGTTGGCTAACCCATGGGACTGGATAGGGTTAGGCTAGACGAGGGATAGATGAAGTAAATCCCAGATAAAAATTGTTTTATGGAAAAGAATCAATGGCTGTGCCTCTCAATGAGGAAAAAAGTGTTCGTCTCTATGATCCAAGTGCAATCTTTCCCTTGATTTGACTATGGGACTTATGGGTTCGGTCAGATTAGTTCAGTTAGTTAAGGCTTTTGACTACGTTGGAGAAAAGTTATCCTGGAGGAATCGCCCATGCTTTCCGGGCAAGGGAAGTTTTTTCGAGTTCGGTTTCCGATGGATTAGTCTCTTGTCTAGATATCCATGTGGTGGGTGAGGCCCCGAGTGTGGGATCCTGCCCCATGCAAGAAGTGTTATTTCCGTTGCTAGCACCCCAGAATTCATTGCGCAGTGGGGTCAGGGATCTTACACAGGTGGTGCTCACGACATGGAAGGTGGTCAGACTGATCAGACTAAGCACTCTACCACCACTCTCATGACATGGAAGGTGGTCTGGCTGACTGAGCACTCTGCTGTCTATGAGCTGCTGGGCGCAACATGTGGCACGCCCACTGTTGGAGCTTCTGCTCTGGAACCCACTTCCTTGACAATGTTTTCCTTAAACTTCTCAAACATTTCTGGGGGAGTGCAGTGCAGAATGTATACATTATCAGAGTATGTGGCATGCTTTTGCACCCTCTTTAGTTTTTTCACACATGTTCTTCTAAACACCCAAGACCCTTGTTGTCAGTCCGCGAAGTTTGCAGGTCGAAAACTCTCACCATAGGTCAAAGTGGGGTCTTGCTTAGAATTGTCTTTTCTGCCTTGGGTATAGGCCTCCACTCAACCTGTGCAAAAGCATCCTAAGCGTACAACCGTACCAACCTAAGTGTATGGCCGTACCATTCTCCAAAAAAAACCACGGGCATACCATCCTGAGTGTACAGTCATACCAACCTAAGCGTACGGACGTACCATTTAGTTTTTTCACATGTTCTTCTAAAACACCCAAGACCCTTGTTGTCAGTCCGCAAAGTTTGCAAGTCGAAAACTCTCACCATAGGTCAAAGTGGAGTCTTGCTTAGAATTGTCTTTTCTGCCTTGGGTATAGGTCTTCACTCAACCTGTGCAAAAGCATCCTAAGCGTACGACCGTACCAACCTAAGTGTATGGCCGTACCATTCTCCCAAAAAAAAACCACGGACGTACCATCCTAAGCATACGGTCATACCAACCTAAGCGTACGGACGTACCATTCCAAAAATAATAATTAATTAAAAATCAAAAATTTCAAATCTTTAGAGGTGCTTGTGGTCTACCTCCCCAACTCACTAGGGTCATTTTTACACACATAAAACACCTCAAAAGACCATTTTTTTATCTTAAGGGTGCGTTGATGCACAAGGCAAAAGTGAGCGAAAACTCCTATTTCGGGCTCGCGCGCGCACTGTTGAAGCTTTTCTAAGCTTCCCCGCACACCATGGACACTTTTCAATCATGGTTACATGCCCCCAATCCATTCCGCGACACCCCAGTCCCAATTGCACATACAGATGTGGTCGCCATGCCGCCACACATGTTTGGCCGTGAGAGCGAAACGATTTTTGAAGAGCCCTCATCTAGTGGGGCCCCTCTATACATGCACCCCAACGTGGATAGACGTCGCCCTGAGCACACTCACATATCTTCTTCTCTATCCCACCATGGATCTATTCCCACCCCCCACCCTCACAACACCTCCGCTTGTGCCCTTAGCACAAGCTCTAGGAAGGGGAGTGTCACAACACTTGTACCCACAAACATCACATACAAAACCTATATGGGTAAAAATTTTCAAACATCAACCAAAATTCCCTGGAGTTGGAGACCTCATACACCACATCGAGGTCTTTAACTAAATGTCAGGCATTAGAAATTTTTGACGATGCAACCAAAGTCCATCTCCTTGGACTCAACCTTGAAGGCAAGGTCGTGCAATGGTTCCAATCCTTCGAATCTTGGCACAAAAGCACTTTCAAAGCAATGAGAGAAGCCTTCATACCTGGCTTTTAACCCTACGGGCCAAAATGGAGCCCCATCATCCAACTGTTCCAATTGGAACAAAAACCTAAGGAAACCTTATGCGACTACATCACACACATCAAGTACCTTGATTTGCATTGCAAAGAGAGGGAAAAAATGAGTGACAAACATTTAATGGATTGTTTCCTCTTAGGGTTTCACAATCCAAAGCTTCAAGACCACATGTTGGTCAAGGACCCCTCCACCTTTGATCAGGATTGCAAATGGACGATCTTTCTCGATGACAACATGTAAGCAAGCTATTCCACACAATTGGCCACCTCGTCAATAACCCAAAGCTAGTTTGTAGCATTCCCTTCCCCTCTTGCTGGGCCCCAAGACTTGTTGGTGGCATCACCCCAAACCAAATACTCACACAAAGCACCATCATGACCTTCTCAAGTGGAAATCTCTCAATTCCAACCATTTTCTCTCCAGGCAAACCCCATTGCTCATAGAAATATTTAAACAACGTCCATTGCTAAACTTGTGGAGCCCATGCGCTCCGCCATCCCCAAGGCACCCCTAACACCTCATCTCCCTTTGCTAGTGCCTCACATGGACCCTAAACCACCAGTGTGCACACTATAGGTGCACCCACAGGGAAACTACCTCTTCTGTGTTTCCTAAGGACCCCCCATAGAGTGCCTAAATGCCCTTAAAAGAAATGCTTGCCAATGACACCACAATGCCATGGCTGTGGAATTAAGCATTACTACAAGGATTTGCCTTTGCAATCAGTTTCTCACTCCACAGTTGAAGGCATGCCATCCCTCAATGTGATGAGCGTTCAACATGGGAAGATTTCAATTGTCCCATTGAATGTCGCAAAGCAAGCTAAAAAATGGCACATTCCAAAAGAAACAATGCTCTAAGCACATTGGCCAGGGTGAAGATTGGGTTAGCATCCACACTAGCTCAACCAAGAACACATCCTCCTCCTCTGGGAGTAATGATCATGCTGAACTTCCACTCCCCCATGCAACCCACCAAAACGTGACCAAGTGGGAAAAACGACTGGCCGCATATCCCAATGCCATTCTTGTGAGAAGCAACGTCTTCAGGAAGCCCAAGTACTAGTAGAGAAATACTAGGCTCAACTTGAACCACCACCCATTTTTGTAACCTTTGACCTAGTGCCTAAGTGCACGTCATCCCCCATACAACTTGAACTTCTGCACCAGGTAAGGCAGGAGCCCCCGCTTACACTCAGGGGGGGCTGAGGAAAATCTGTTCGCCAACATGATGTTGAAAAATGGAGATTTTTCCCCTCGTGCCTCCTCATCCTCCAGTGCCTATTCCACAAATGACCAAGCCCAAATCCCATGTTCACATCAAACAACTCGATGTAAACAGTGACACAGAGTCTGACAACGAGTCACAAGTTCTGCACACCAAATTTGTTGAGGTATTTTATCCTCCTACAACAACCAAATCTTGACCTCCACACCCGTCAAATAAGGACCAAATTGAACTTCCATATACTATTTTTGGTCCACCTTATGATCACAACCTCACACCGTAGGCCGCAACTCCTACTCATCAACATGACCTAGCCAGCCTCTCAGCCTTTCTTTCCTCCCAAATCCAAATGCCCATTGGCACCTTGTTAAAAGGTTTAAAAGGTAGTCCAAAATTATGGAATGACCTTCGGGATTGGATGGAACGCAAACTATAGCCTTCTGTGGAGGAGGGAGATAACTCAGATTCCTGAAATGAATTTGAGCACCATCATCCAGACTTACCACATCACCATAACTCACAACTCAAAGGTGTACCAACAATTCACATAAATGTGCTGGGACACTACTTTTGAAGGTGATGACACCAACGCTACTTTGCCCATTTCCTATAATGGACATGTGGTCAAAGGCATCCTAGATGGAGGTTCTCGTGTAAACATCCTTACATGAACTGGCTAGGAAAACTGGGGCCAACCATGCCTTGATCCCACCACATTGGTGATCAAGCTTGCGGAAGGAAAATCTGCAAAACCATTGGGCATAGCGCATGACCTCAAGGTAAAAGTCTATGACATGACATTCCACCTCACATTTGTAGTCATGAACTTTCGTAATGCCACATGTGATAGCATCTTGGGTAGACCCTTCATGCGACAAACACAACTGATCCATGGTAGGACATGCATCATGTCTACCTCCACAAAGGGTCTCAAACACTTAAGGTCTATTTATATAACTATCACTCACATCCCATGGCCACAGCTCCCTTTGCCGAAGACTCTGTGACCACCGCCAGGAGCAACGAGCTCTTTGTTTGCGATGCTTGTCAAATCAAGCCGTTGATGACACGTGGGTGCCATGCACAGTCACTTCTGTCAATAGTGATGAAGCCGACCATGATTGGCTGAAAATCCTTGCTACACTTGACACTCTCCCAGATCGCAAACTCGGCACGCAATTCGTGCTCCCAAATTTCGAGACCATTCATGAACCCTACAAATCCATTGCCTCACTTAACACCCTGATAAGTGTAGCTCCACAACCTCAAACAGCCACCCTTAGGGTATGGATAGATTTCCGCTTTGATAGAAATATGCAACGAAAATGTGCCTTGTTGTCTCCCATAGCTAGCCATAATCTTTTGCCATGGGAAACATGAGTCTCTTTAAGAAAACCATCTCTTAAAACTTCACGCCAAAATTCAGTTATGTAGTGGAAACCATATACAAAGCCTTGGGTCCTTTACACAAACTATAAACACTATCTCTAACCCATTGGCTTGTAAGTTCTATGTGGTTCCCACATGTGAAATAAAAGAAGTAGTCATTCTCGAAGGAGGCTAGGTCCAGAATGCTACAAGTACAATCAACTCAGTTGCCAACATAGATACTCAAGGGGTTCGCCTAAAATATGTAAGTGTAGCACGTGAGTTCATCAAGAGGGGTATATTAATTCAAAAAAGTTACATAATTACATTTACAGGAGGGATTTTTTTACCAATTTTAAAAAATAAACCATAAGTTTATGCAAAAAAAGGGATCATTTTATTCATAAACGTATGTAAGTGTAAGGGGTTTTTAAATACCCCTTGAACGCACGTGATACATAAAATTTCTTAGAGGTGAACCCCCGAGCACATCTACACTCAAGCTTCCCTAGGGCAAGGTAACAATGATCCTTTGGGATAGGGACTGCATCGAATATAATCCTCTGTCCCCCCAACTACTTCTAGAAAGGGTATTCTCACACTGCCCACAATAACTGGTATGTCTTCCACTACCCCTTAACTACCAACCGCAACAGAACTCAACTTACCAAGAATATGGATTGGACTCCCAACCACAAATGGTCAACGGTGACAAGCTCACATCTATTCTATATTCCACACCAATCTCATATTCTTGGAGGCATGGAACACTCTTGGAAAACCCACACTAGTCAAAGAAGACACTTACATTCAGATATCATACAAAATGCATCTAATGAGTGTTGGGTATTTTATTCCTAAAATTTCTATTGGAAATAACCAATTGGAGTGCAAATTTCATGTTATCAATGTAGGAGCACTTCAAGACCGGATAATAATTCGAAAAGAGTGGATTGATTCCACTCACTCTCAAATGAATTGGCGCGAAAAAACGGACACCATGGAAATCAATGGCCAAAAGGCCACAGCCCTCTTGTGTCCCCAAGAGGAAATCATACACACACCCTTGCCCCGACTGCCCTTCCCCCTTAGCCCTATCCTCATCACCGACAGTCTCCCCTCTACCCACACCCCATACCTCACCAAATCCAATCGATCTAGCCACTGTCAGCACCATCCACCAATGACAATTAAGCCAACATTTTCCCTCGACTCTACAACCTCGACCACCCACACTTCAAGCACTTCGACCTCATCTCTTTATCATGACAATCAATGATGGGTTCCCAAGAATCTTTTGGCCATTTAGGGGCTCTATAATGGCTATATACAACTTTGGATCCCCAAACAACAATCTCCACCACCCAAGCACAAGAAGCCAACTAAGCCAACAACATCCAACCCTAAGCCAAAGCTTCAACATTGGCTAGTCCCCAAATGCCTATTATGAGCACAAAGCTACTATGAAGAAAACACTCGCCTCTGCCTACTCAAGCATGCCGCATGTGCCATACCCCACACCAACTCCCCAGGAAGCCGACAAAAGTTTCCATAGCCACGGGTTAGGCAACCCCAAGCACAACAAAGCCAACAACGTTGGGTGCCTACCAACGTGCTCAAAGCTCAAGGCTTCCATTAGGGAAAATGTGGACTCATTTTTGGGCCCTCTAAGAAATGCCAAGTCTTCATTCTATTTTACGAAAAGAGGGATCATGGATAACTCAATCCATAGTACCTCAAAACTATATCATGTAGCATATCATTGGAAAGATCTTGATGAGAGGATTCTAACGCACCAACGTCCAACAAATTTGGAGTTTTTATGCTCAAGTTATGGCCTCCCCACCAAAAAGTAACCTCAAAAGTTCCATAACGGAAGCCTCACCCTCATTGATCCTTATGGAATATTCCCTAGAATCTCAAAGAGCTTAAAAGGCCCAAAAGTGACTCCAAATTTTCCCTAATGCATGAAGGTAACACACACCTGTGGCTCCCAAAGCCACAATCAAAAGCCTCTCCTCCACATCAACAACCTAATCATAGATCCAAGACTTTTTTTTAAAAAGCCAAAAGCCATGACAGTCATGGACCTTCATCATCACTTAGCAGCGTTGGGTGCCCAAATGTCTCTTAGAAGCCCAAGGCTCCCATGATGGAAATTCCATCATTTGGCTCCCAAGGCATACCCCTCAGCAATTTGTCCAAACCACACCAACCAAGCCTGTACTTGTGCAATCGTCTCGCGACGACAAAGATGGTTTGGCAACCAATGGGTCAGCTAGTCCCCTCCTCCTCTCAACAGAATCCTATGGACTTTCCCACAGCCAACCCATGGGCACTCAAAAGCTCAATTTGTCCACCCCTATTCCCCAACAGAGCCTCCTTCACTCACGAAGCTCCATCGTGCCCCTCGACTTCGTCACCAAACCAAGGGGTATGCTACAAATGATTGAGCTTATCCAACCACTCAAAGATAAACTCAAAGTTAGGCTCACAACTCTCACCACATGGGCAACTCAGTACAACACCCTTTAGGGGTGATGACCAATAAACACATGACCCAAAAAAAAAGTCTCTAGGTGATTAGGACCATGGGCAAACATTTTGCCCTTGCCCATGTACAACACCTACAAATCTCACTGGGCTTTTTCCTATGCGCACACACCACACAAACCTTCATGCAATCCAAGTATATCTCTGGATGGGGGGACCATGGTAGGTTTGCCTGGTCAATGGTACGACCCATCACATGGATCTTCTAAATCACTCCCACTTCACCCCAATAACTATGCTTTATGCCTAATCCATTGAACCCATCACTTCTTCTTTCGCTCAACACTTTTCGATCCTCGCCCCATCAACTACCACTTCTATCAACACAGGATCCCAGAGCTCCAATGTCAGAAGAAGATAAAGCACAAAAAGAAACAGAGAGAACACCGCAACCTGATGACTCAACATCCACATGAGCCAAGATACCCATCACGGTGTCTTGAAAAAGATACTAGAGCTTCATGTACATCACCATCGCCATATTAGAGCTTCATGTACATCACCATCGCCATACAGCATCTTGGAGTACAAGCAGTCTCCATGCGTGTTGCCTCCTTATTCCTCTAGAATTCCCCCCTTGCCACTTGCTTACTACCTAACACCGTTGTTTTACTAACCCCTCCTTAATAATATCACCTCCTACTTGGATACTGGTCATTAAGTATTCCGTGCTAGTCTACGTATTCAAATACTCTCTTGACTCCTCTAATAAGGGTGTCCCGCCATAAAGGCGACAAAAATAAGAACAACTCCAAAAATAAAATAAAGACTACTACTGGGCACATACAAAAAAGTAAACTCATAATAGCCCATACGACTAGCTGGATTCTTAATCGCACCAGTACTCCACTAACTTCTTTCCATCTTACTAACTCCCCCACCCCCTCTCATTTCCGAAGAGATAGGAGAACCAACTAGGTGTGACCTTCCTTGCATGCCTTGACACAACCTCTCGTCAATCACGAGGACACGATCGACTTTAGGAAGGGGAGTATGTTAACCACATATTGGTTAACAAACTCCTATGATGACGTCCGCACACTTACGTAATGGGTGTCGGCACTATATATTGTAAATCCCATCATTTGATGAGGGAAATTCCCTAAAGACGCTCCCAAATATTGAGCTTCAAAGAACAAACAAGAGGATCTTGGTTAGTCGGCCAAACCATAGAGAAAAGCCTTGTAACTATGTTTTGGGCTCCCCGGGTCACCTACTCCCGGGCGGCCTAGTAGGAAAAGGCTTGGAACTATAAAAGCCATTTTCTCTTGTTTGTAAGGGATTCTCATATTTGTGCAATAGAAGTGGAGTGTTCTCTCTCTCTCCCTCTCTCTTGCAACTCTAATCTAGCATGTGTGGGGTGCTTAGGGTTACGGTTTGGGAGTGATTAGTGCTAATCACTTATTCCCTCTTGCTTCCTCTCTCTCCCTCTTGCTTAAGTGATTAGGGCTACCAACGCGATCCTCTTCCATAGAGATCCCACATGATCTTTGTAAGAGAGCTCGCATCACCCGTTGGATTAGAGCAACCGCCTCGAGTGACAACGAGTGTGGGAGGATGGCAAATGACAAGCAGCTATATAATGGAGCTCTTGAGCCATGTTCGAGCTCGGCGGATGGAAAACTTTCCACAACACGTTAGAGTAGGGTTTACTTAACATTATGATGTCTAAATAAAAGTTTACAAGCATAAGACCAGATGTGTCTCACTTAAAAGTGTTTGGGTGTATTTGATATGTACATGTTCCTGATGAAGTGAGAACAAAGTTGGATCCAAAGGTAGAGAAATGCATCTTTATTGGTTATGCTATGGAGGAGAAAGGTTATAGATGTTATAACCCTACCACTCATGAGATGTGAGTAAGCAAAGATTTTGCTTTTGATGAGATGAGTAGCTGGTATGCACCAGGATTGTAGGCAATAGAAGATGCAGATATAAGAAGTGCTGATGCTACACCACATGTAGAGCAGCAATCATAGGTTCTTAGTGGACTTGGAGAGTCCTCTAGCAGTGGATCCAATGTTAGCCCATGGTCACACAAGTTGAGGACAGATGTAGGTACACATATCATGTAGAGGAAAGGAAAAGGTAGATCAACCTTTTGTGTCTGATCTGTCAGCAGATCACTCATATGTGGATGGTGACTCTAGCGACTCTAAGCAGAGCCTTGGTGAGGAACTTGGCATTAATCTGTGGTTACTCTTAGTGTAAGGAGGACGAGGGTTGTTTTGAGGACACAGCGATCCAGGTGTACGTAGGTCTACGAGGGTTAGATACTTTGTGAATAGGTTGAGATATCATGGATATATAGCCCATCATTATGCTTACATGGTTAAAGCAATACATGAATTAGAGACCACTTATTTTGATCAGGCACTTGGAAATAAGAAGTGGAAAGATGCCATGAATGAGGAGATGACAGCATTGGATACAAATACAACATGGGAGTTACTGTCTTTGCCTAAGGAAAACAAGGCAATTGGATGTAAGTGGGTTTATAAAGTCAAGCATAACACTGATGGTTCAATGAGCAGGTATAGGGAAAATTGGTGGCCAATGGCTATGCGCAGTCTTATGAAGAGACATTAAGCTCGGTAGCAAGAATAGAAACCATGAGAGCTATCATTGCTATGGCTACACAGCAAAGGGTTCTTCATTATATTAGATGGATGTAAAGAATGTCTTCTTGCATGGTGATTTTCAAGAAGAAGTTTACATGATGTAGCCATTAGGTTATGAGAGTGATGCACACCTAGATTTTTTGTGGTGCAGGTTACGCAAAGCCTTGTATGGCTTGAGGCAGGCTCCTCCACCAGGGGTGCAAAACTAAGAAACCCTATGTATCATGTGCATTTAAAGGGTATTTAAAAAACCCCTTACCTGTAAATTTCTCGTGAATAAAATGACCCCTTTTTCTTTATGGACTTACGTGTTTTTTTGAAATTTGATTTAAAAAACCCCTTTTGTAAATATATTTCTATAAATTTATCTTAAAATTTTAAATTAAAAAACCCCTTCATTTGAACTCACGTGGTATACTTAAATATTTTTAGGTAAACTCCCTGAGGCAAGCACCCAGAGCATGGGGTAAACAAGATCAGGATGTATCTTCTTACCATTAGATTTCAGATATCCAAGGCAAATTTTTCACTTTATGTGAAAAAGACAGATAGAGAGATCATGCTATTAGTCATCTATGTAGATGACTTGATTATCTTCACTGGTGATAGTGCTGTTAATATATATGATGTCAAGAATAGAAACCATTAAGCTCGGTAGCAAGAATAGAAACCATGAGAGCTATCATTGCTATGGCTACACAGCAAAGGGTTCTTCATTATATTAGATGGATGTAAAGAATGTCTTCTTGCATGGTGATTTTCAAGAAGAAGTTTACATGATGTAGCCATTAGGTTATGAGAGTGATGCACACCTAGATTTTTTGTGGTGCAGGTTACGCAAAGCCTTGTATGGCTTGAGGCAGGCTCCTCCACCAGGGGTGCAAAACTAAGAAACCCTATGTATCATGTGCATTTAAAGGGTATTTAAAAAACCCCTTACCTGTAAATTTCTCGTGAATAAAATGACCCCTTTTTCTTTATGGACTTACGTGTTTTTTTGAAATTTGATTTAAAAAACCCCTTTTGTAAATATATTTCTATAAATTTATCTTAAAATTTTAAATTAAAAAACCCCTTCATTTGAACTCACGTGGTATACTTAAATATTTTTAGGTAAACTCCCTGAGGCAAGCACCCAGAGCATGGGGTTAAACAAGATCAGGATGTATCTTCTTACCATTAGATTTCAGATATCCAAGGCAAATTTTTCACTTTATGTGAAAAAGACAAATAGAGAGATCATGCTATTAGTCATCTATGTAGATGACTTGATTATCTTCACTGGTGATAGTGCTGTTAATATATATGATGTCAAGAATAGAAACCATTAAGCTCGGTAGCAAGAATAGAAACCATGAGAGCTATCATTGCTATGGCTACACAGCAAAGGGTTCTTCATTATATTAGATGGATGTAAAGAATGTCTTCTTGCATGGTGATTTTCAAGAAGAAGTTTACATGATGTAGCCATTAGGTTATGAGAGTGATGCACACCTAGATTTTTTGTGGTGCAGGTTACGCAAAGCCTTGTATGGCTTGAGGCAGGCTCCTCTACCAGGGGTGCAAAACTAAGAAACCCTATGTATCATGTGCATTTAAAGGGTATTTAAAAAACCCCTTACCTGTAAATTTCTCGTGAATAAAATGACCCCTTTTTCTTTATGGACTTACGTGTTTTTTTGAAATTTGATTTAAAAAACCCCTTTTGTAAATATATTTCTATAAATTTATCTTAAAATTTTAAATTAAAAAACCCCTTCATTTGAACTCACGTGGTATACTTAAATATTTTTAGGTAAACTCCCTGAGGCAAGCACCCAGAGCATGGGGTTAAACAAGATCAGGATGTATCTTCTTACCATTAGATTTCAGATATCCAAGGCAAATTTTTCACTTTATGTGAAAAAGACAGATAGAGAGATCATGCTATTAGTCATCTATGTAGATGACTTGATTATCTTCACTGGTGATAGTGCTGTTAATATATATGATGTCAAGAGGCTTTTGAAGAAAAAGTTTGAGATGAAGGATTTGGGTGAGCTACAGTATTTCTTCGACATAGAGGTGGTGAGATCACGTCATGGCATTTTGTTATTTTGCAAAGGCAATATGGCTTGGACATATTATCCACATATGGTATGACAGGCTGTAAGCCTATTTCAATGCCATTGGAGCAAAACACAAAGCTTTTCGTAAATACATGTGAGCTTTTGGAGGACCCCAGTACATACAGACGCATAGTAGGTAGCTTGATCTACGTGATCATTACTAGGCCAGACTTGAGTTATGCTATTGGACTTGTGAGTTAGTTTATGCAAGCTCCTAGGGAGCCACACTTGGATGCATTCTCAAATGCATACTAAAGTCCACAGTTGATTATGGACTTTTCTATGAGGCTGGTATAGAGATACAACTGGATGGGTACACATGTTAGTAGTATTGTAGGCAAGAGATCTACTAATGGATTTATGTTCTCATTTGGGAGTGCTATTGTGAGTTGGAGCAGTAAGAAGCAACCAACAGTTGCCTTGTCGAGTACAGAGACAGAGTATAGGGGTGTTGCTATGGTAGCTTGTGAGGTAGCTTAGTTTCAGAAGCTACTTGTTTTGGTGATATGGGTGAGCCCATGGATAGGGTAATTGTCATTTATTATGACAACATGAGTAGCATACAGTTGGCTAGTAACCTAGTATACCATGCTAAAATGAAGCACATTGATGTGTACTATCACTTTGTGAGGGAGAAAGTTCTGTAGATCTGGTATATGTCAGCATAAAGGATCAAGCGGCTGACATTTTCAGTATTGGGCACAAAGAAGCTCCATAAATTTAGGGACTTACTTCTTAGAGTGCAGTGTGTGGAGTGGAGCTCTAGGGGGGTGTTGAGATATCGAGCTCAACTATTGCTACGATGGACATTGATGACCCGCCTAGGTGACAGCTTCCATGATTATGCCATGGACATGGTTGGTGAGATTATGGTTGATATGCCAACAGTGGATGTCAGGCTATGTGACAACCACTTTGGAGTACTTAAGTTATGGGATAGTTATAGCACTAGCTCATATAGTCGGGTCCACTATAGACCGACCATTTTAGTGTGTGTGTTTGCTTGCAAGGATCTCAAGCTCTCTCTCTCTCCCCCACATTCTCTTTATTTGGAACATTGCAAACGGAAAGGATAAGAAACAAACAACCAAAGGGGCTAATGAAACATTATGGCTTACCAAAAATTAAAAAGCTTTTTCCATAATAGTGTTAGGGTTGAGTGACACATACATAGATCACATCATTCAGGCAAAAAGTGCACATGAGGCTTGGGATACACTTGACTGAAGTTTTGAAGCAAAAAGGAAAGCACTCAAAGTTAGGCTTAAAAATTCAATTCTATGAACTTAAAATGAAATCATTTGACAGCCTCCCAAAGCACATAAACTACATGAAGAGTATAATGAGAATATGTCTCAAAAAATAAGCTATGGAAAACTAGCTAAACTATATCCTTAAAACTAGGAAAAAAGCAAGTAGGTTGCCATGGCGTAATTAGAAACCTATAAGGGGACGGATCAAAAGTGTATGTGTAGATGTATGCATATGTGTGCGAGTGCTAGCATGAGTGAGTGAGTGGGTAAAAGTTAGTAGGTTCCCATGGTGCAGGAAGCCACTAAGGAATCAAATAAAAAGTGCTCGTGTATTGATGCATGCGTGTGTGTGTGTGTGTGAGAGAGAGAGAGTGAGTGAGTGAGCGAGCGTGTGTATGTGTGTGTGTGTGTGTGTGTGTGTGAGAGAGAGAGAGAGAGAGAGATTAGTTAGACTAGAGTAGCGAGTGAGTGAGTGAGTGTGTGTGTGTGTGTGTGTGAGAGAGAGAGAGAGATTAGTTAGACTACTGAAACTTTTCACGCGAACTATGTGGCCATGGTGCAAGAAGCCAGGCAAACCAAAAGTGCCTAATACATGCATGCTTGTGCGTGTCTGTATGTTTGTGTGTGTGTGTTTGTGTGTGTGAGAGAGACGGAGAGAGAGAGAGAGAGAGACTAATGCAACTTTTCGTGCGATCTAGGTGGCCATAGTTCAAGCGTATATTTCGCATGGTTAGCTATAATTACTGTACTGTAATTACAATTTCATTTTCGCGCGAGGTTTTTTAAACACAAATGGGGAAATTAAACCATCGTTTGTTTGGAAGCCATTGAAGACATACGTGCCACGTAAAATCATTCGGAAACAAGCAAATTAGTAGAATTGTACTTAATTATGACAGAGGCCTGTGCAAAGTTGATGCACAAACAGTACACTGTACACACAACAGCTAAGAAAACAGTCTGCACAGTAGAGTCGGGCCTAGTGGAAGCCCACTTATTTATTTATCCAAACATCTAGGCGGGAGGGCCTCCCTTGTGGTAACCACCACCACCACCTCCTCCATGGCCGCCATAGCCACCGCCTCCATGGCCATAGCCACCGTGGCCGCCGCCACCTCCATGGCCATAGCTACCGTGATCGCCACCACCACCTCCATAGCCGCCTCCCCCATGCTTGTAGCCGCCATAATACTTCGCCTCACTCGCCCCTGAATCATTCTCCCCTAGCTTCCTAGAAACTCCCTCACTAGCATTCACATAGCAAGCCACCATAACTAGCAGCGCAAGAGCAAACAATATTGCAGAGCGTTTGGTAGCCATGTTTGGACGAGATGAGAAGCTCATGGCAAACCGGGCGTTTTTATAGATGGATGAGCGAGTGACGCCACCACACTCTTGAAGGTGGCGATATTCATGTGGTGCAGAGAAAACAATGGTCGGAGTCCACAACTTTTGTCAGCTGAATCAGATTCATGATAAACATTGATAATGTACTGCTGTTGCAGAGTCACATCTCAGATTTTGTCAGCTTTATTTCGGCTGGCGGTGGCACGCTAATTGGCGCTTGCATGCTTTTTGTCAACGAAGCGTAACGACTTGATTGAATTGCAAGACGACTTGTAGACGGCACTACTGATTGATTGATTTGCATTGATTTGTACTGTTGTTGCTTGCGTGCTCAGCAAGACTACCACCGTCGACCAGGTCACTAGGTTGTTGTCGTGTTCGGGAAATGCAAGGACATTCACCATTTTATTGAGCGGGATTGAAAGGAAATTCACCATTTTGAGAAGGCATTTCTCTTTAAATTTTCCAAAATATAACTAGAACTCGAAAATTTTGAAGACGATTCTTCACAAATTTAAGTAAGCCTTGTATAAATTTGAACAAGTTCTAGGCTAAGTAGAACCTATCTTTTCGCGAACCTTGCTAGGTTGACTGCTGCCACGGGCTTCAAACGTGGTCATGATGACAAGCAGTCACTACCTAGCACACTTCAAATTTGAAGGGTTTCCCAAAGGAGGTCTCAACTTTGAATGGTGACCCTTTTTTTTGGGACCAATATATATATATATATATATATATATATATATATATATATATATGAACCCAAAAAAGCCTTTACATCTGTATCCCTAATTTAGCATCCTTCAGACCCCATTCAACAAGTTATAAATCAACATCCATCTCTCATCTTCAAATACAAAAGAGGAGTTTTCCCATGATATTTGATATCCCAACTGGATACAAGCTTCAATCAAGACCTCAGATGTGCAACCTTTAGGTGACTGCTGCTCCAAGACATCCCTCTTTTTCGACCACACTTTAACAACTGGTCTGGTACCAACTGGGTTCTCAATGAAGGCCATAAAAGTATGGTCCACTTGTTTGAATTTTTTGTACCATCTTTTAGTCCTTGGACCAAACTTTATAGGTCTTGCCCTTGGCTTCAACTCTGTTAATACCTGGATACACAAAAAAAGCAATTGATTAGGCTTAGCCTAGTATGCCTGAGTGTTTTCCCTTCCATAAAGAGAGTCAAGATATGGCTACCTACTGTGTCTGAATCATCTGCACCCCTTATCTTTATTCAGTTTATTGACCAAATGTATAAACCAGCACATATGAACACATTTATACACATCAATCTTGTAGCATCAACTGATTTTTGAAATATAATACAGTTTTTGGTATTCCAAATTTCCCAAAGACAGCAAAATCTAATTATATTAAAAATAGAGTCAGCATACTCCTCTCACTGGTTGACCATTTACCAAGCAATGAGTCCTACCGTTGTCCATGCATTCTAGTACAACTATTACCCATTTACCAATTCTCGACCAACTGCTTCTGATAGTTGGGCAATCCCAAAACGCATGTTTCCCATCTTCAAGGGTAGTTTTGCACTTTGGACAGCATCCATTAGTAAAGTTTCTTTCCACCAATTTGATCCCTAGAGGAAGAGCTCCCATGCATACACTCCAAAGGAAGACCTAAAACTTAGTAGGGATATCCATTTCCCAAATTGTCTTCCATCTTTTTCTCTAACTATTAGAGCCCCAACTTGTCCTCCTAATCCTATTGCAGTAGATCACATTCTCCTCAATTCTCCTTAATTCCATCTATCCAGCTTGGCCCTATTATACCAAACCCAGTATTTTACCCAACAAGATTCATCAAAGATAGTTGAAAACCATCCTTTTTGTAGCTCTTCCAACACAAACCTGAGTAGTTGTCCCAAAAGAGCCAATCGTGTGATGCCATGTATACAAAAATGTTGGGTGATAAGGTGGTCAAAAGATTCTCTAGAAGATGCCTTTTTGTACTTTTCATTTCTAAAAAGTGAGGGGGAACGTTTTTGAAATTTCGGACGTCCATAACTTCTACATATGAGCTCAAAATTTGTCGGAGATTACAGATCCAGAATCTACTCGTCGAGCTCTTTCCATAGATATGTCACATGATATAGTTTTGCTCGCTCGATTTCAAATTCAATTTTGGCGGAAAACTTTGAAATTCAAACTTCTAGCCGTTTGAAGAACAAGAAAGTATCTAAACTCAAAGAAACTTAACGTTTTAACAAAGGTCATTAAAATCATAATATGGCAGCTTAAAGGGCCCCTATAGACCTCAACCTTCCTCTAATGTGGGATGAGCTTGACAAGCTCTATGGAGCTCGTGGTAAGAATTCCAAGATCTCACTTAAAATTAAATTTTTCAGCTTGGAACTCAAAGAGGGAGATGGCATTGGAGCTTTCATCTCTCACTTGAAGAGCCTTATGGCTCAACTTGCATCAGTGAATGCAAGAATGGATGAAGTTGATGCAGTGGCTGTTTTGCTAAAAGCAGTCAAGAAGGTGTACCCCACCTTAGTCACCACCCCTTGAAGAACATACCTAATCCCACCCTTGAAGGAGTCATTCAATCTTGTCTTGATGAAGAAAAGAGGCCAAAGGGAGAAGCTGAATCTTCAAATGCAAAACTTCATCGAATATCAAACAAGCTTTGTCATATCAAGTGATCAAAGTAAGATGTGTCCATTGCAAAAAGGTGGGTCATTTGGCAAATAATTGTTGGATCAAATATCCCAACAAAATGAAATGTAACAAGTGTAAACAAACAGGACATATCACTTCTAAATGTCCTAACAAAGAGTCAGAGGGACTAACTTTGTATCAGCCTCAAACTCCATTGAGAAATTGTTTTAAATCTCAATGCAACCACACCTATATTCCTAACCTTGTACGCCTAATGTTATAAAGGCAACCTATGTCCAATACCACCTATTCCAATTTTCTTTCATAGTTGGTATTGAGGGGGGGTATTAAGAGACTAAGGTTTTGTAAAAGGGGAGGAGAAGGGTGTGTGTGTGTGTGAATGGACTTATGGTCCACTAGCTCACCTATTTAAAGGTGGAGCTAGAAGGCATTGTATGGAGCAAGAAGCTTAGTTGTATTTTGAGCAACTTAATAAGCAAGATCTTTTCTTGTATTTTGTGAGTCTCTCTCCTCCACATATTTGATCTAGCATGAGCACCACAAAATTCTAACATGCACCCCCCGAGCTAGTACTTTACTTAATAATATCTAAAATTATTGTTGGGTCATTGGATTCGTCATCATCCGTGGTACATGGGAAAGTGTAAAATATCACATTTCTCTTATAAAAGACACCTAATTTACAAAGAAACACTACAATAGAATGAGGATATAGTAGCGCTTTTATAACTAGTAGGGTACGAACATGTCGGGCCTATTTCGCTGCTAGAAACGCTGCTATTTTCGCTGTAACAGGATCGCTACTCTAGCAACAAAAATAGCAGCAAAAAACGTTGCTATTAACGCTGCTGAGATGAGCAGCAAAAATAAAGCTGCAAAAAAAAAAAAGTTGGGACAACAGACTGGGAAGTTCTCACAGAACTCCCCAATCTACCCTAGCTCTAAAAAAATTTATCTATCCAGCCTTCATGAGAGTGACATGCCAAGATACCACCCGCATTGGGTGCTTCTGGTGTATGTCTGTAGCTCCCGATGCATGTCGATCATTACCAGCATGCATTAGAAGCTATCATCATACCTGGGTAGCACCCGGCATGCATTATGTGCCCCCGATGCATGTCAGTAGTTATCCACATGCATTGGAAGCTACTGGCATGCCTATGTAGCACCCAACATTCATGCATTGGGTGCTCTCGGTGATGCCCATAGCTACCGGCAAATTTAGGTAGCACCCAGCATACTTGGGTAGCACCTAGCATGCATTGGGAGATCCCGGTGCATGCTGGTATAGCTACCGGCATACTTAGGTAGCACCTAGCATATGCATTGGGAGCTCTCGATGCATATGATAGCTAGCAGCATACTTAGGTAGCACCTAGGAGCTCTAGGTGCATGGCGAGAGTTACTTAGGTAGCACTTGGTATGCATTGGGAGCTCTTGGTGTATGTTGAGTTACTGCCATACTTAGGTAGCACTTGCTATGCATTGGTAGATGTTGATGTATATCTATAATTATCGGCATGCATTAGAAGCTCCCGGCATGCACCGGATGCTCCTAGTGTATGTCAGTATCTACCGGCATGCACTGGAAGCTACTGGCATGCCTAGGTAGCACCCGGCATGCTTTGGGTTCTCCCGGTGTACAAGAAGTTGGTAGTTACCGGCATGCATTGCATGCTTCCGGTGCATGTCGGTAGTTACCGGCATGCATTGGGTGCTCTTGATGCATGCCGGTAGCTTTCGGTGTATGCCAGTACGTAATGGCATGCATTGGAAGCTACCGACATGCCTAGGTAGCACCTGACATACATTGGGAGCTCCTGGTGCATGCTGGTAGCTATCAGCATACTTAGGTAGCACCTAGCATGCATTGTGAGCTCTCGGTGCATGCCGCTAGCTACTGGCATACTTAGGTAGCACCTAGTATGCATCGGGAGCTCCCAGTGCATGTTGGGAGCTACTTAGGTAGCACTTGGTATGCATGTTGGGAGCTACTTAGGTAGCACTCGTCGGTATGCATTGGGAGCTCTTGGTGTGTATGTCGGTAGTTACTGACATACTTAGGTAGCACTTGGTACACATTGGGAGCTCTCGATGTATGTTGGTAGTTACCAGAATGCATTAGAAGCACACCCGGCATGCCTAGGTAGCACCCGACATGCATTGGATGCTCGCGTATATGTCGGTAGCTACCAACATGCATTGGAAGCTATCTCATGCCTAGGTAGCACCCGGCATGCTTTGGGTGCTCCCGATGCATGTCGGTAGTTTTACGGACATGCATTGAAAGTTATCGGTATGCCTATGTAGCACCCGGCATGAATTGCATGCTTTCGGTGCATGTCAGTAGTTACCGGCATGCATTAGAAACACCCAACATGCTTAGGTAGCACCCGGCATTGCATTGGGTGCTCTTGATGCATGCCAGTAGCTTTTGGTGCATGCCGGTACTTATTGGCATGCATCAATACCTAGGTAGCACCCGACATACATTGGGAGCTCTCGATGCATATACTAGCATACTTAGGTAGCACACCTAGCATGCATTGGGAGCTCCCAATGCATGCCGGTAGCTAGCAGCATACTTAGGTAGCACCTAGCATACATTGGGTAGCTACCTATGCATGTTGGTAGCTATTGGCATGCTTAGGTAGCACCTGGCATGTAATGGGAGCTTCCGGTAGCTACCTGTATGCCTAGGTAGCACTTGGCTAATGCATAAGCCTTATGCATAGGCCTTATGCATACTATGCATAAGGCTTATGCGCATAGTATTTATAGCTTGCACGAGGCTATGCATTCCTAGCCTATATAAAGCTATGCATAAACCTCATGTATGGAGCTTATATATAGGCCTCATGTATGCAGCTTATGCATGAGACTTATGCATAAAGCTTATGTATCCATCTTATGCATTAGCCATATGCATAAAGCTTATGTACCCATCTTATGCATTAGCCATATGCATAATCTTTATATATAAGGCTTGTGCATCATGTAAAAATCATATATAAGGCTTGTGCATATGGATTTTTACATGATGCACAAGCCTTATATATAAAGATTATGCATATGGCTAATGTATAAGATGGGTACATAAGCTTTATGCATTTTGGATTATGGTCCAATTAAGGTTCCTATGAGCCAATAAGATTAATCCAAGTGTTTGGATGAGATAAATCTAAAGAATAAAAGAAAATACCCAAAAATGAGTAAATGCTCACATAAGATGAAGAGTTGACTAAGTACAAGGTTTATTAGTTTAAAACTATGAGATATTACTAAAAAAATGAGATATTTTGGAGGAATGATAAATTTTTGACACCTTGGTAAGGAAGGGGAGACCTTTAAGGTAGGTGCATATTTCACACATGTAGATGAGTTTTTAATTCAAAAAAATTGTAATATTTTTATCTCTCCTCTCTCCTGGATCAAACCAAATTAAAAAGGGAGCTAAAGTGGTCCAAATCTTGTCCAAATTCAGCCAAACTAAAGTTAGAAAATTCTAGAACTTAGTTGGACTCAGTTAGTGGCCTCCCTCACTTATAAATAGACCCTCATTCTTTTGTATTCCATCTGTGAACTATACCATGCTAGTATTACATTAAAATAATGATATTTTCTATTATCCCTTAAAAATCCTCTACTTTTGGAGAGAGTGTAGCTTCTCTCTCTCTTCAACCATCCTTGGAGCTTTCCTCTCAACACACCAACCAATTGATTGGTTGGTGTGTTGAAGCAAGCAAAAACAAGAGGTAAAGTGTAATTTTATGGTTTTTCTCTACTATTCTCAATGTTTTCACTTCTCAACCCCTCTCAAGCTTGAGAAGTTTCTAAATTAAGTGTTTATAATGCAAATCAAGCTTTTCTTAAGAGTTGTAATGAATAATTAAGAAAAGTTTACATTTATGCTTAATTAGGATGCTTTTTATGTTTCTCTCTCTCTCTCTCCCCAAAAGAATGGTCATTCTTATGACCAATTCTGTATTCAAATGATGCTTCTCATTGATAAATTCTAAATTCACAAATCAAACTCTAGGCTTGTGAAGCTAGAGGTTAAGAAAGTAGCTTTTTATACTTTTATGCTTCTAAAATTATGATAATCTTATGATTTAAATCCATAAATTGGATTTAAGTTTAGAAGATAGTTATACTATCATAATTGTATTACTAAGTACATAATTCATTCTTATGTATGACGTGAAAAGAGGACTTCCTACCATATTCTAGGATTGGCCATCCTATGTTAAAAGAATGATTTTCATCACATTCAATGGAAAACTAATTTTTAAGGTTTATGCATAATTAAATAATTAAGAAAAGAGAAAAATAATTCTTAGCATATTGAATTAATGGATATTTTTATTAAAGAAAAGAGGAATTTTAGATAAATTTATTTGATGATAAAAGAGAAATTCCCATGACATTTAGAATTCAATCAATTAAATGTAAAAAGAGGAATTCCCAAGATAATTGAGATCCAAGAAATTAAATGAGAAAAAGAGAAATTTTTAGTATAATTTAATTTATGAATATTTATCAAAAGTGAAATTTTGAGTATTATTGAAAAATATGCGTAGAATTGATTCTTCTAAATCCCATGAATATTTTACTCAAACACAAGAATATTGAATATATTTCACTTGAGAAAATTAAGAAAGAATATGAATATATCCGTTGAGAAAAAGAATCTTTACCTAGGCCAAGCAATTGGTAGAAATATTAGAAAAGTCCCATCGATATAAAAAATAAAAAATGTTACTAAATGTGAAATGGATGTGGATGTGAATGAAGAGATAAGAATGAGATGTGAGGATATGTGAAAGGATGTGATATAAATGGATGTGGATATGAATGAAGAGATGAGAATGAGATGTGAGAATATGTGAAAGGATGTGATGTAAATGAATGTGGATGTGGATGTGATAGGATGTGATGTAAATGAATGTGGATGTGGATGTGATAGGATGTGATGTGATGTAAATGGATGTGGATGTGGATGTGAAAGGATGTGATGTGATGTAAATGAATGTGGATGTGGATGTGATAGGATGTGATGTTATGTAAATGAATGTGGATGTGGATGTGATAGGATGTGATGTGATGTAAATGGATGTGGATGTGAATGTGAAAGGATGTGATGTGATGAAAATGGATGTGGATGTGGATGTGAAAGGATGTGATGTAAATGAATGTGGATGTGGATGTGATGTAAATGGATGTGGATGTGGATGCGGATGCGGATGAGGTGTGGTGTGGTGTAAAGGGATGTGGATGCGAATGTGATTAGATGTGGATGAAATGTGATGTGATGTGAATATATGTGGATGTGAATGTGAATATATGTGGATGTGATGTGAATATATGTGGATGTGAATGTGAATGTATGGATGGATGTGGATAGACATGCATGTGGACTGGATGGATGGATATGGATGTGATGTAATGTGGATAGAATGTATGTAATGGGATGGGAATGCAATAAATGTGATGGATGTGAATAAATGCAATGAGATGTGAATGAATGTGAATGCGACATGACGTAAATAGATGTGAATGGATGTGATATGAATCGGGATAGATGTGAATGGATGTGATATGAATCGAGATAGATGTGAATGGGTGAGATGTGATGTGGATGTGATGTGATTTGATGTGTGAATCGGGATAGATGTGAATGGATGAGATGTGATGTGCTGTGGATATGGGTAGATGAGAATGGATGAGATGTGATGAGGATAGATGTGATGGGATGTAATATAATGTGATTAGATGAGAATGGATGAGATGTGATGAGGATAGATGTGATGGGATGTAATATAATGTGATTAGATGTAATATAATGTGATTAGATGAGAATGGATGAAGGACGATGGGAATACATATGATTGGATGTGGATTAAGCAAAGTGAATTGATTTAGAAGAATGTGGAATAACGGAAAACGATGTGAAAAGATGAGAGTTCGTTAGAAACTAAATTTATGACCTGTTTTTAAATGACTGTGTTATGTCAAGAATGCCGGGGAAGCATTTTGACCATTTTGTGAATGAGGTCGTGGAGACCTAAGTGATAAAGTTGCAACATCTCATGGAGAGTCAATGGAGGACGTCTCGTATAGTCTCGTGTAGCAAGGTCAGCCGAGGTCTTGACCAGCCTCAGTTCGATTTAAATGGTGAGCTTCCGGTACGGTGGATGAGGGACCAAGGAAGCGGCCTATGAGTGAAGCGCTAGGTGACTTGCGAGAAGAATCCTAGAGGGTGCTACTTGAGAAAATTAAGAAAGAATATGAAAATATCCATTGAGAAAAAGAACCTTTACCTAGGCCAAGTAATTGGCAAAAATATTAGAAAAGTCCCATCGGTATCAAAAATAGAAAATGTTACTAAATGTGAAATGGATGTGGATGTGAATGAAGAGATGAGAATGAGATGTGAGGATATGTGAAAGGATGTGATATAAATGGATGTGGATATGAATGAAGAGATGAGAATGAGATGTGAGAATATGTGAAAGGATGTGATGTAAATGAATGTGGATGTGGATGTGATAGGATGTGATGTAAATGAATGTGGATGTGGATGTGATAGGATGTGATGTGATGTAAATGGATGTGGATGTGGATGTGAAAGGATGTGATGTGATGTAAATGAATGTGGATGTGGATGTGATAGGATGTGATGTTATGTAAATGAATGTGGATGTGGATGTGATAGGATGTGATGTGATGTAAATGGATGTGGATGTGGATGTGAATGTGAAAGGATGTGATGTGATGAAAATGGATGTGGATGTGGATGTGAAAGGATGTGATGTAAATGAATGTGGATGTGGATGTGATGTAAATGGATGTGGATGTGGATGCGGATGCGGATGAGGTGTGGTGTGGTGTAAAGGGATGTGGATGCGAATGTGATTAGATGTGGATGAAATGTGATGTGATGTGAATATATGTGGATGTGAATGTGAATGTATGGATGGATGTGGATAGACATGCATGTGGACTGGATGGATGGATATGGATGTGATGTAATGTGGATAGAATGTATGTAATGGGATGGGAATGCAATAAATGTGATGGATGTGAATAAATGCAATGAGATGTGAATGAATGTGAATGCGACATGACGTAAATAGATGTGAATGGATGTGATATGAATCGGGATAGATGTGAATGGATGTGATATGAATCGGGATAGATGTGAATGGGTGAGATGTGATGTGGATGTGATGTGATTTGATGTGTGAATCGGGATAGATGTGAATGGATGAGATGTGATGTGCTGTGGATATGGGTAGATGAGAATGGATGAGATGTGATGAGGATAGATGTGATGGGATGTAATATAATGTGATTAGATGAGAATGGATGAGATGTGATGAGGATAGATGTGATGAGGATAGATGTGATGGGATGTAATATAATGTGATTAGATGTAATATAATGTGATTAGATGAGAATGGATGAAGGACGATGGGAATACATATGATTGGATGTGGATTAAGCAAAGTGAATTGATTTAGAAGAATGTGGAATAACGGAAAACAATGTGGAACGATGTGAAAAGATGAGAGTTCGTTAGAAACTAAATTTATGACCTATTTTTAAATGACTGTGTTATGTCAAGAATGCCGGGGAAGCATTTTGACCATTTTGTGAATGAGGTCGTGGAGACCTAAGTGATAAAGTTGCAACATTTCATGGAGAGTCAATGGAGGACGTCTCGTGTAGTCTCGTGTAGCAAGGTCAGCCGAGGTCTTGACCAGCCTCAGTTCGATTTAAATGGTGAGCTTCCGGTACGGTGGATGAGGGACCAAGGAAGCGGCCTATGAGTGAAGCGCTAGGTGACTTGCGAGAAGAATCCTAGAGGGTGCTACTTGAGAAAATTAAGAAAGAATATGAAAATATCCATTGAGAAAAAGAACCTTTACCTAGGCCAAGTAATTGGCAGAAATATTAGAAAAGTCCCATCGGTATCAAAAATAGAAAATGTTACTAAATGTGAAATGGATGTGGATGTGAATGAAGAGATGAGAATGAGATGTGAGGATATGTGAAAGGATGTGATATAAATGGATGTGGATATGAATGAAGAGATGAGAATGAGATGTGAGAATATGTGAAAGGATGTGATGTAAATGAATGTGGATGTGGATGTGATAGGATGTGATGTGATGTAAATGGATGTGGATGTGATAGGATGTGATGTGATGTAAATGAATGTGGATGTGGATGTGATAGGATGTGATGCTATGTAAATGAATGTGGATGTGGATGTGATAGGATGTGATGTGATGTAAATGGATGTGGATGTGAATGTGAAAGGATGTGATGTGATGAAAATGGATGTGGATGTGAAAGGATGTGATGTGATGTGATGTAAATGAATGTGGATGTGGATGTGATGTAAATGGATGTGGATGTGGATGTGGATGCGGATGAGGTGCGATGTGGTGTAAAGAGATGTGGATGCGAATGTGATGAGATGTGGATGAAATGTAAATGGATGTGGATGTGGATGCGGATGAGGTGTGATGTGGTGTAAAGGGATGTGGATGCGAATGTGATGAGATGTGGATGAAATGTAAATGGATGTGGATGTGGATGCGGATGAGGTGTGATGTGGTGTAAAGGGATGTGGATGCGAATGTGATGAGATGTGGATGAAATGTGATGTGATGTGAATATATGTGGATGTGAATGTGAATGTATGGATTGATGTGGATAGACATGCATGTGGATGACTGGATGGATGTGGATAAATGAGATAGAATGTGTATGGATGTGATGAGATATGGATGGATATGGATGTGATGTAATGTGGATAGAATATATGTAATGGGATGGGAATGCAATAAATGTGATGGATGTGAATGGATGTGAAAAAATGCAATGAGATGTGAATGAATGTGAATGCGACGTGACGTAAATAGATGTGAATGGATGTGATATGAATCGGGATAGATGTGAATGGGTGAGATGTGATGTGGATGTGATGTGATTTGATGTGTGAATCGGGATAGATGTGAATGGATGAGATGTGATGTGATGTGATGTGGATATGGGTAGATGAGAATGGATGAGATGTGATGAGGATAGATGTGGATAGATGTGATGGGATGTAATATAATGTGATTAGATGAGAATGGATGAAGGATGATGGGAATACATATGATTGGATGTGGATTAAGCAAAGTGAATTGATTTAGAAGAATGTGGAATAATGGGAAATGATGTGGAACGATGTGAAAAGATGAGAGTTCGTTAGAAATTGTATTTATGACATGTTTTTAAATGACTGTTTTATGTCAAGAATGTTGCGGAAGCATTTTGGCCATCTTGTGAATGAGGTCGTGGAGACCTAAGTGATAAAGTTGCAACATCTCATGGAGAGTCAATGGAGGACATCTCCTGTAGCAAGATCAGCCGAGGTCTTGACCAGCCTCAGTTTGATTTAAATGGTGAGCTTCCGGTACGGTGGATGAGGGACCAAGGAAGCGGCCTATGAGTGAAGCGCTAGGTGACTTGTGAGAAGAATCCTAGAGGGTGCTACTTGAGAAAATTAAGAAAGAATATAAAAATATCCATTGAGAAAAAGAACCTTTACCTAGGCCAAGTAGTTGGCAGAAATATTAGAAAAGTCCCATCGGTATCAAAAATAGAAAATGTTAATAAATGTGAAATGGATGTGGATGTGAATGAAGAGATGAGAATGAGATGTGAGGATATGTGAAAGGATGTGATATAAATGGATGTGGATATGAATGCAGAGATGAGAATGAGATGTGAGAATATGTGAAAGGATGTGATGTAAATGAATGTGGATGTGGATGTGATAGGATGTGATGTGATGTAAATGGATGTGGATGTGGATGTGGATGTGATAGGATGTGATGTGATGTAAATGAATGTGGATGTGGATGTGATAGGATGTGATGTTATGTAAATGAATGTGGATGTGGATGTGATAGGATGTGATGTGTAAATGGATGTGAAAGAATGTGATGTGATGAAAATGGATGTGGATATGGATGTGGATGTGAAAGGATGTGATGCGATGTAAATGAATGTGGATGTGGATGTGGATGTGATGTAAATGGATGTGGATAAGGTGTGATGTGGTGTAAAGGGATGTGGATGCGAATGTGATGAGATGTGGATGAAATGTGATGTGATGTGAATATATATGGATGTGAATGTGAATGTATGGATGGATGTGGATAGACATGCATGTGGATAACTGGATGGATGTGGATGAATGAGATAGAATGTGTATGGATGTGATGAGATATGGATGGATATGGATGTGATGTAATGTGGATAGAATGTATGTAATGGGATGGGAATGCAATAAACGTGATGGATGTGAATAAATGCAATGAGATGTGAATGCGACATGACGTAAATAGATGTGAATGGATGTGATGTGATGTGATATGAATCGGGATAGATGTGAATGGGTGAGATGTGATGTGGATGTGATATGAATTGGGATAGATGTGAATGGGTGAGATGTGATGTGGATGTGATGTGATTTTATGTGAATCACGATAGATGTGAATGGATGAGATGTGATGTGAATAGATATGATGTGATGTGATGTGGATATGGGTGGATGAGAATGGATGAGATGTGATGAGGATAGATGTGATGAGATGTAATATAATGTGATTAGATGAGAATGGATGGACGATGGGAATACATATGATAAGCAAAGTGAATTGATTTAGAAGAATGTGGAATAACGGAAAATGATGTGGAACGATGTGAAAAGATGAGAGTTCATTAGAAACTATATTTATGACCTGTTTTTAAATGACTGTTTTATGTCAAGAATGCTGGAGAAGCATTTTGACCATCTTGTGAATGAGGTCGTGTGGAGACCTAAGTGATAAAGCTGCAACAACTGACGGAGAGTCAATGGAGGACGTCTCGTGTAGCAAGGTCAGCCGAGGTCTTTGACCAGCCTCGATTCGATTTAAATGGTAAGCTTCCGGTACGGTGGATGAACCGGACTATGAGTGAAGCGCTAGTTGAGCTGCGAAGGATCCTAGAGGGTGCTGGACCATACGCTTCTCGGGCTGTGGGTCACCAAAGATACCCACGCGTGCGTCGAGGAAGAAAATGGAACAAGGTGTTAGAGTTGTTTTCTGAACTCGGGCATGGATGTGGTTGATTGACCTTGCTAGTCCTCAACAGATGAGTCCATGGCTCTTTTATATGGATCTGTTGGTTGATCTTCAACGGAGAGTCCATCTGGATTTTTATAAGTGAATATATTTCCGGGTACTATGAGCTAGAAACTATTGAAAAGGCCCCTAATTGGATAGGTGGTGAGCGTTCTGGTTGCCAATGATGCCATAGGTACACCGATGAAGGAATGATTGGAAATTAGAATTCAACCGAATATTTTGGAGGATTATGATCAGTGATACTATGGTTTCATTAATAATTATGGATAAGGTTGTGAAAAAAGAGTAAAAGAAGAAAAAGAAGGGTTTTTTTTAAAAAGCATTTGAAATTGTTGTTTGCATTATTTAAAAGTTAGAAAAGCAACAAAACAAGCATTTGTATCAATACTTACATGGTGGAAACTTCATAACCATGTCGTGATTATGTAGGTAACATCCATTTGCTGCATTTTTTAAAAATCTTAAAAATAGAAAAAAGAAAGAGCCACTAATTCCATTGCTCATCATCATGTCCTCCATGGGCATCTGATCGATGGTATGGACATGTGTCGGTATGGATGGGGGTAACTGCACAGATTCTCGTATAATTTCCTTTGTGATGAGGATCTTCTTAGTGGACCCATCCGCCTTTGTGACTGTACCCCTCTTGGTGTTTCTGTCATAAGTCTTCAGAAACTCCACACATATTGTCGGGTTGATGGTGCGGGGGAGGATCTCTGCCATTTTGCCAAGGCCTACCTTCTCCATATTGTTCTTGACATTGTATCTTCTAAGATCTTCAAACACTCCAGGCTATGATACTAGAACATAACCTTCTCATGAGCTATTTGAATGTCTTTGTGGATGATTGTACCTTAGACTGTCTATGAATACAACCCAAGGTAGGTTAGCTTGGTGCTATGTGGTGCTCTTTTTCTCTTTTCTGCTAGTGACCCTATGGTACTAGCCTGAGTTATGGCTAGGTTCCCCTCAACCTCTGGTTCCGAACTAGTGGAGGAGGCCATCTATAACATGTGAAAAGAACATCAGCCATTGTGACTCGTAGAAGCTCGTGGTCCTCTTTTTTCTCTTTCTAGAAGGGATATTTGTGAATTAGTGTTTGTCGGGCATTAGTCCTAATCTGTGAAGTAGCAGGGTCGTGAATTGGTCAAGTGTGAAGTAGTTGTGCATGAAAGGTTAATCCATGCGGTGTTAACCCATGAAGGGTTAGCATGTGAAAGGTTAGTTCACGTGAAGTGTAAAGACGTGAGGACTTAAGTCATGAAAGGCTTAACCCATGAAGGGATTACGCCATGAAAGGCTTAACCCGTGAAATATAAGGCGTTAGTTCATGAGAAATCAGGTTGTGTTGTGATGATTATCAGTGTTGTTGGGTAGCCTATGTTACAAGCAATTTAATTTTAGAAATTTATCGTATTTTTCCCAAACCCAAGATTTTCACTTTACTCCGTGAAATAGCAGACTGCTATTTCTTGGGCCATTCGCATATTCATTTATGATGAGATTTGGTGGGTGACAAGATGAAAACAAGAATGACAAAATGAAAACAAGATGCATGAAAACTAGAAACGGCACAGTTCCAAGTAATGTGTGTGTAAGAGCAGAGATGATTTAATGGAAACAAATTATGGTTCACCAAAATGATTTAATGAAAATGAATGAGACCATGGAAAATGTGTGAAGAGCTCCCACCTGAGAATCGATGGTCGCAAAGAAATCAAGTGAGAAAGAACACTGACAACGAATGCACTCCCAAAGACGATGTAGGTGATGATGCCAAGAAGCAAAGGAAGTCGGTTGATGAAAAATGACAAAAAGGGAAAAAAGATATATTTATGATCTAGCCGTCGGCCCCAACAACCATCTTAATTGGGTATGCCACATGTTTGCCTGTGATTCATGGAGGTTTTTTGAACTGGCATGAGTTGGTTCGCAACGGGAACCATTTTGAAGTGTTTCACGGCATGAAATAGTCCTAAATGTTTCACAACATGAACTAGCCTAAACCGGTTCACGATGTGAAACAACTTATACCCTTATGTATGCAAATATTGATACCCTATGATTTCCTATATGCTCAAACACTCCAAGGCCACATGCTATGCATTCTAAGAAGTAGAAGTGTAGATGTGAAATGAATGAATATGTTTCACGGCATGAAAAATATACCCCTTTAAGTTGTACCAAGTAGTTGGAGCTAGGTACCCCTCATTATCCTCCTTTATTTTGGTGCCATGGAAACCAATTTTGTACTTTGGAGCCTGTGGTGGGTATGTGTTGTTGCAACCGCCAGTTCTAAGTGAGAACTTTTGATTTTCCCCTCCATCCATTATTGGAGGAGTACTTCCACCGCATCCTGGTGAACCTTTTTTGCTTCCTGTGCATGTGAGTGCACGTCTCTGTTACCCTGGTCCATGGATTGGTTTAGCTTTTTCTCCTTGGTGGATGACATTACCAGTGTCGCTCTCCCTTGATTACTTGGTTGAACTTGTTTCTCTTTCCAAATCAACTTTAGTGCTTCCTTAGCACTTGATTTAGTTGGGACTTGGTCCTATCTGTGCTTATGGCACTCTTCTGTTCTTTTGGAAGTACATGCGGAATTGGGTTTTGGATTTGTTTTACCTATATTATTTTGTTTCCTTGATAATAGCCATGTGCCGCTAGTAAGTCTTTTTGGACCCACCGTTGTTGAATGATGAGTTGTGTGTGGGCTTGATTGGAATATAGCTTCCTATCCTTGCTTGGATTCCCTTGTCTTGTAGCATGGCTTTTTTGCTTTGTTACCCATGAGGCTTTGCCTGTCTCATAGTATCCTTGTGCTTGAAGCTGGGCCATGGGAACCCACTTTTTTTACTGTTGAAATCATGGATTGAGCTCTCCTAACTACACATCCTAATAATAAGAAATTTACCTAATCATAAACTAATCTTACACTAATCACAATGCTAAACTAAGGTGGATAGAAATGAAAAAGACTCATCATGAGTGGGTGCAAATTAAGGTTTAGACTCAAGTTCAGTTATGTTACAAGATGGAAACTTGTAGTCATAAAAATTCTTGAGATGTTGTGCTTGTATTCCAATGCTTGAAATGTCCTCCTTTTATATGAGGAGAGTACAACATGGCCTTTATCTTGCATGTGGGATAATTGTCACTTGGTGATGTGGCTTCTCACACTCACTCCATATTTTCCTTGTGCTCTTTCTCAACACCCCCCCTTGGTGCCAAATCTTTGGGCTACTCGAGGTGGTTAGATGTTGATTACATAATGTTCTTTGAAGTTTTCCTTTCTACATTCCCCTATGTGTTGTGAGCAACTTTGGCTCATTTGCTACTTTGGCACTTCCCTCCCTTAATGCTACTGTGGCTCTAGGTGAGAGATAAATTTTCAGCTTGGGTACGTCATTGGGTCCCAGAGGCTAGTTATTTTTTGTAGGAAGTAGGATTTTTTCTTTACAACAAATTTTTGTTTAGGAGCTGGGTAGTGAATAGTAGCTTCTTGTTTCTCATGTTGATGTCAATGTTGTGGTAGCCTTTGGGTTGCTATGACCTTGACTCCGCTTCTTGTTCTTTTTATGGATGGCGTCTTCTTCTTGTTGACTCTTTGGTCTTTGCTCGTGCACACCTACGCTTGCATACTCATTTGGTTGCAACATTTTTACAAGGGATTTACTTTTCATTTTCACACAGTAGCATGCTCATTTTGTCGCTTTTACAATCTTTTCCACACTTGAGAGAATTTTACATGCTCATATCGACAGCATGTACAATGGTTGCAATTTTTTGTTTTAAAAACAATTATCAAGGATGATTTTGTTGATGATGATCCAACCATTAAATATGGTGTTGATACCCATGATGATGATAAACCATGCCTTGCTTTTGATGATTTTTAAGTGGAAATGAGATGCACATGTGAACAGTCTCTTAAGAAGGGATCCTGTACACACATTTAAAAAAGAAACGGTATCTTTTTATGTGATCGTGGGATTTTTTTTTCCTTTTAAAAATTATAATTTTTAAATCAACCTTATCTCCTAGACGTGGCTGAACGGTTGCGGTTGCTGCTGCTCTCTCCCTCTGATGATGATGATGTTGGTGCTGTTCTAGAAGCTGACAGTGGTCGTCGGCATTTTTCTCTTCCTCATGCCACCGTTCTTCAGCTACTCTAGATAATGATTTGCTATTAATGTTGCTCTGCACTTCTCTGAAGCTCCCATGGGCTGGCTAGACCACTTGCTCTGCTGATCTCACCGTCTTCCACTGCTGGCCGCATTTCTCTGTGATCTTCTTTTTATGCTTTGCTTAGCTGCACTTTTTTTTCCCTTGGTGTTGCTGAACTGATAGCTTTCTCTATTGCTGCAAATGGTGGAGCCTCGTTTCTCGTTGCTACCTCTACACTACTCGCTTTGCTCGGATGCTGCTTTTGGACTGCCTGGTTGATTCTTTGCTCGTTGGTTATGCTATACGCACTACCTTTCACGCTATTTCTTTCGTTGATTCACCACTTTCGCTTGCTCACAATTTCGCTATAGAGAATCACAATAAAACTGCAGCTAAATGAACCAGTGTGAAGATGGCTTGCCCACGCTTGTCTTTAATGTTCTATTTGTTATTGCACGTCTTGAAGCTCTTCTCTTTGCTGGGAATGCAAATCCTAATGAATCCCTAATGGAGTATGGAAAGAGAAGAGAAATGGAACCTAAAGAAATTCTAAATGATTGCTAATCACTTTTAAGCCTTAATCAAATGCTAATGATCTAAACCTAAGCTAAGAGAGCTAGACCTAGGCTCTAATACCATGTTGAAATCATGGATCGAGCTCTCCTAACTACATATCCTAACAACAAGAAATTTACCTAATCATAAATTAATCCTATACTAATCACAATGCTAAACTAAGGTGGATAGAAATGAAAGACTCATCATGAGTCTTTCCAAATAAAGGTTTAGACTCATGTTCAGTTAGGTTACAAGATGGAAACTTGTAGTCATAAAAAGACCTTAGATATTGTACTTGTATTCCAATGCCTCGAATATCCTCCTTTTATATGAGGAGAGTACAACATGGCCTTTCTCTTGCATGTGGGATAATTCTCACTTGGTGATGTGGCTTCTCACACTCACTTCATATTTTCCTTCTGCTCTTTGGCACCATATTTCTCAATATTTACCTGGCTACTTTTACTGCATTTGCTTGGGTGCGTCTATTTAGCGAGCCAAGAGCAGTGAGCACAGAGCAGTGAGTAGAAATAAAGTCCTTGTGAAAGTGAGCAAGTAGGGGCATGGTATGATGTTAAGCGAGCATGTAATGTTAAAGAGAAGAGTGAAACCATAGTGCAACTCTATAATGAACAGAACAAAGAAGACTAAAAAAGTTTAAAAATGACTATTGCAAATAAAGCAATTTCAAATGAATGGTGCGGATATAAAAAATCACTACAAAACTCATACTACTTGGCTCGCTAAAAAGACGTTGAATTGGTCATTGAGCTACTAATAGAAACAAACTATTGTTTGCAACCACATGGAAACCACAGCGACCAGAGAGCATAGAAATCAAGCCATTAAGATGCACACCAATTTTAATAGCCATACCACTGACACAACAATATAATAGTCTTTAGAAACCATAACCATAGGATTTAAAAATTTTATAATCCAAATAAAAATTGTCCAACAATCAGCTACATGCTATTGTAAAAAACATTCAGCAGCATAACATCCATCAAAACATTACTTCCAATAGTCCCAAAAAAAATGATTGTCTCAATTAAAAAAAAGACTATCTCTAATGGCATTCTGATGTAGACATGTGATCCTCATAACTGCAAGAGACACAAAGAAAAGAAAATAAGCTTTATCAATACAAAATTATTCTCTACTAACATATTTATCTTTTCAACATGCATACCTTTGCTGAGTATGGTTCTAACAGGTGATCATAGATCCGCTCATCCTTGTCTAACATTATGACATTGCGATCCATAAATGCTGCCACTAGCCCAAGAGTTCCAGTGCCAGCAAACAAATCCAAAATCGTGTCCCCAGGACGACTGAAGACGGAGACGATGTATTTGCTAAGCCGCTGACCTCTCTGACAACCGCCCCGCCATGGTCTACCCTTTCTCTTCACCAGATCCTCCGATGGCACTCTTGAAAACGCACACAAACCATTAACCATATGCCATAAAGATCACCGAAAATCATTTTAAATTCTAGTATCTTGATTTGAATGCATACATACATGTCAAAGATAAGATCTTGCCCTACATCAAGATCATCACCTAGTGCCAAATCCCTTAGTTGATCCCCATGCATCACAAAGCTTGTAGCAGGAGATGTTGAGCGAACAAAAACAGCCAATATTAGACAAGTGACCTACAAGCAAAGACACATTGGTTGTTCATGCATTTTCACCTTAAATGGGGCAAAGAAGATTTGCACAAATGACAGCCCCAAAGAGAACAACACCAATACCTGGGTAGTAATCGTTTGCCCCATCTTCTTCCCAATAGGTGGAGTACACCTCACAACCTGTCTATGATAAATGCCAAACCCAACGCTCTGTGCAACCTGCTCAATGGTCACTCCTTCTTCCATAGTGTAAAGGCATGTAAAGAAGCCTCGATCCGAGAGACAAGAATCAACAACTTTAAAAGTAGAGTCATACATGCCATCCCCAATCTTATTCCAATATGGAACCTTGTTTGCAACACAACCTCCAATGATGATATTTGAGGGGAAGTCTGCAAATATCAACTCCACATAGTAATCGGACCCTCTACTCTTAACATTCCCTACTGTGCAAATAACATTCATGGCATCAAGCACTTGCTTTCCCAATGAGGATGCATCCTCCATGTTCACAAAAGTAGCTGCAAGGTCCTCAATACTGACATTGAAGGCATAAATGGTTCCTATAGACAGGTTTTTGACATTTAACACACATAGTCTCAAGTCAAAACAATCGGATCACGATAGAGATGAGGTAGGAAGCTCACATACCTGGAGCTTGCAATGTCTTGGTTATGATGTCAGTTGGTTGTATCCCGCCTGCACTACTATTGGATGTCTGTTGTTGACTCTGCTCCCTATTTGCTTCCATTGCTCGATTCACCTCCAATGCACGATTCACTATTTCCCTCCCTAAATTCACTGGCAATGACTTACGAAAAGAAGCCGATGCAATCGATGTTGCATGTGATGTGGATGTGGCCTCATTATGATCAATTTGCTGGCTACGAAGCTCTAATATAGACTTATGTTGGCGATACAGATCAAGCTCCTCCTCAGGCACATGGTTTCTTTCAAGGTCCAACCACCACGGGCAGAAACGAGACTCTATGCCTGACATGGCCTGTTCAATGACAAACATGGGTAAACACAACTCACCCTCAATATGAACATGTTTCTCAATCATGGATTCAAAATGACAAATTCAATCACTTACTCTTCCAAGCTTCAAATCGGCATACATATAAGATTGATTGTCAACACAAAGCCACACACTAGCGAGAGGGGGTAAAATATCCAATTGGTGCTCTTCAATTTCAGAAAGCAACCATCTGCAAGCCAAAGCCCAAATGATAAAACAACACACAGAAAGAAGCATGCATGTTTTTTAACAAGGAATATCTGGGTTATGTTGGAGGAAAACCTATAAACGACTCGCGTGCAGCACTTTGTAGGCCTGGTTGATGGTCAATATCATGGCTAAATTTTATGCCTCCTTCGTGCACTTTGAAAGCCCTTTTGAAGTACTTTCTTCTGCATAGAACAACAAAAGAGGTGAATCGGCTCTCACCTGGCAACCTGGCTCGATCGGCATTTTTAATATCATTTTGGATTCTCAAACCCAGCTCCGTGATCTGAAGCCAGTAGGAGTACATGTGCAGCCATTCCCTAACCTTTGTCTTATCATTTGGCATACCCTCAAGTGATCGCACTGCAGCCTGAGAGTTGTCCAATAGCTTGACAATGTGAGCCTTATCTGTGTCTCTGATGCAAGCAGAACCTATCATATTGAGCTTTTCCTCTGTGGCCACATGATTGGTTGACGCGTGCCATGGGAGGGAGAGCACTGCACACCAAAAGGCCTCACCGTTGGAGGGATCAGCAATCCTTGCATATTTTGATGTTTTTCCTCTGTAGAGAACTTCTACCTTTCGAGTCACATTCTCCCTAGCAGACTCGGCAAGTGGTCCATTTGATGCCTCATCAATTTTTTGCTCCATCTCATCCTTGAACAAGAGCCAAGTCATAATCTGGATTGGCAAATGAAGCCAACTAGGCCTTCCTCTGGCAGATGCACTTTGCATCTCTCTCCCAACCCATAGCTTGTCCTCATTGTCCAAATGTGCCATGAGAGTTGTTAGGTCGGACTCTCCCAATCTTCTTAGTTGAAATAGACGATCACCAAATGTGGTTGGCACAAATGCATAATCATGCGTCCTACAAAACAAAGAAAAAATATGTTAATATTCTTGAGTACAAACAACTTACTTGACATAGAAGGAGACTCTGATAACAAATTAACTTACTTGTTCAACCTGGACAATGAAAACAAAAGCTCACCCACATCCCTCCGCTCGAACACATAAAATTTACAGAGAACACAACAATGCATGGACAAATCCCCTTGAAACCCTGTAATAAAACACAAAATTAGGAAGGACAAAGAAGCATAAGAAACTATAACATCCCAATGAGAACTCACTTGTAGAAATGCAGTCCATCCAAGCATTGTGTCGATTATTACCATCAAGAATATGCACCATTTTTTGGCTCAAGTACGGACCCCAATCGGGGTCAAGTGCAAGAGTTTCCTCAAATTGTTGATTCACAGTCCTCCAATGCTCATCCCAAGATTCCTCCCTCTCTTGTGTCAATGGTGTCTCCTCCCCTTCCAAGTCCATAATTGATACTGTGAAAGCTCCCATGCTCTCAATGTACCCACGTAGTTTTTTGAAGCTTCGAGTAAGAGACTTATCTGTTGAGGGAGAAACCTTTCGGATTGCCTCCGTCTGGATCATCCTACAGAGAGGAACACGTGGAGGTGGAGACCTAAATTTGACTCCTATCCTATCTAAAAAGGCTTGTGGAGTAGATGTCTCTAGAATCTTCCCAAAAATATCAACCTTATTTTTTTTCTGCTTGCTTCCTTCAGTTTGGGTTGTGACAACTGTTTCTTCTTGATCCTCTAGTGGATGTGTGTTCTCTTCCCCCTCTATCTCTCTCCCAGTATCCTCAGTATTCTCACCTTCATCCTCATTATCACCACCTTGAGTATTCTCACCCTCATTTTGATCACCTTTATTTTCCTCAATTGGCCCCACTACATTTTGTCCATCCTCCTCATTTCTTTCATCACTATGTAGATGCTGTCTATCCATATCCACCTCCAGGTTAGTGTCATCTATGATATGTACCGCATGCTCTGTAGTAGTAGGGTTTGAGGAGGCGGCTTGCTCCAAAGTGCTAGAAAAATCAGCTTGCCTCCTTGTGTGTCTCAATGAGCTCTCACCTGGGCCAACCTGCACACTCTTTTTCCGCTTAGCAAGAGGTAACTCATCCATTTTTGCACAACAAGAACCTTTCAAGCAAGATGCTCTAGTGAAATGACTCGAACTCATTTGAAAACCAGATAGCCATGCAAAAATACAAGAACAAATCTTCAAATAGTATTCTACTCGTATTGTATAATTAATTGATTATTTTAACAGCAAATTCAGTAATACGACACAAACTTAAAGAAAAGGTGGCACATTCACTAAAGAGATTAAATTTCAGTACTGCAACACAATCATCAAACAAAGGTGGCACATTCACTATCCAACAAAACGGCCAACTCATTATAACGAACAGAATATCTTTGAGATTATCATATGGAGTGCTTTGGCCCAAATTCCAAGGCATTCAAAGCCGTATTGAATATTTTAAAAAAATCTCCATTGGAAAATATTTACGGAGCCCTTTTCAGGTGTTCAATTCAAGGCATTCAAATTTATTGGAAAATATATAAAGATTCGGTAGCCCAAATCTGAAGGCATTCAATATTGAGTACTAATAAACTTTAGAAGTGATATTTCGCAATCCAACACTTTTTTAAGGACAAACTTTTTTCTTTTTGTGCTATTGTTCTTTAGATGCACATGTTTGCTGGTCTCCTCTCTCGACTGTGTGAGCCGTTTCTCAACCAAGAAGACATCAAATGTGAGTTTTTTGAGCTTCTTGTATACACAAAGTCTGCATAATATAGACAGTAGTAAGAGAGACGGTCTATGCAATGTGTTTGAGACAGCACCATATAGATAGCATGTTCTTACACTACTCTCTCCAAATTTCTGCCGCCGGGGGGATCCAAGGGGGGCGGGGGAGTTCGGGGGCAGCACCCCCGAAGCTTGAAACGAACTCAAAATCGTGATGATTTTTTCAATGCTCGGCAGCAAAACATCCTATTATTTTGTGCGCTGAGCGCACAAATTAATTCAAGAAAAATAGCAAGAGATAACGCCGCACATCTCATACTGTGTGTGGAGTGTGGCAGCAGCAAAACATCCTATTATTTTGTGCGCTGAGCGCACAAATTCATTCAAGAAAAATAGCAAGAAGTAACGCCGCACATCTCATACTACTGTGTGTGGAGTGTGGCGGCAGCAAAACATCCTATTATTTTGTGCACTGAGCGCACAAATTCATTCAGGCAAAATAGCACAAATTCATGGATGATGATACCTTTCTGTGTCTCTTTGTTGGGGAGAAAGATTGGAGTGGGGAGAGGGCCCTGCGCATGAGATCAGCGTTTCTTTGCTGGGGAGACGTATGATGCTTCATGATCGCTTCTCTGCGTGTGTGTTCGAGGGAAGATGCTTCTGTGTGGAGGACGACTAAAAGCCTTAAGTAATTGCTTCATAAGAAGTAGCCGACTACTAAAAACCCTAAGTTAGGCACTGGACAATTTTTTTTATCCTAACACTAATGAATTTTAACACTAAAATTTAAGGGTTTGGTCAATATTTATTCCGATTTTTTTAAATCTATAGCACAATTATGCTATGGCATCCAACTGGTAGAGTTTTTGAAATCTAACAGGAGATTATGAAAAAGCGCAAGAACTAACACAAAGCAAATATGTGTGTGTGTGTGTGTGTGCGTGTGTGTGTATACATACACACACGTGTACACACAAACATATATACATATATACATGTACTCTTTTTGATACCCTTTATTATGACTATTTTTGCAATAAATATTTTTATTTGCTTCTACCCATAGTCTTAAAATGAGCCTGGTAAATTTGTATTATGGCTAGTATATGCTATTGATTAGAGCAAGAACATCTAGTATTAAAATATTTTTGGCTAATATTCAATGTAAATTCCTTAATTGTTGTTGTGATTGCATTATGCAGGGAGGCTCGTGTTTTCCTCCATTCTACAATGGGTGCATGCATCCGAGTCCCCTTCTTGAATGGCAAATGTCTTGTGTCAATCAACATGATCCGGGGGAAGCTTGGAACTATTGGTGGGATAAATGTGGAGGCCTTACTTGAAATTGGAGGAGAGTATGAGCCCATTTGTCCTTTACACTTGTATGCAGGGATTGGAGACGAGGCATATTTTATCCTTGAGCATTCATTGTCCTCTGTATATATTGCCAAATCAGAGAATTATTTTGAGACCCCAGAACAAGGCCCCTCAACTATATTTCCTCCCGGTTCTCGAAAGAGTACTCCAATGTAAGTGGCATTAACTTTGACTTTGACATTTTTTGTTTTGCATTGTGCATTGAATTAGAGAGCATTGTGCTTTACAGTGACTTGGACACTGAAGAGATAGAAGAAATCAATGTCCAAGCACATGGGTCATTGCAAGAGGAGATAGAGGTCTCTCCTGTGAAAAAGTGCTTTCAACATTTGGAAGAGGAAGATGTTCAGTTTGATACTGCGGTCTCTTGCTTTCAAATAATCCGCATGTTACCTCCTACTGATGTCTTGCACACTTTAATCCATGATTGTGATTACAAAGGCAAGGTAAAAGAGCTTCCCAAGGTGTACCCAGAGTTCAATACATGAGCTTGAAGGTGGGAAAGGCATGGAAGGGATGGAGCAAAAATACGAGGGCAACATTTGGACAAAGCCACAAACGCAAACTAGGGCCAATAAAACTTTTGTTCTTAGGAAGAGCTTCTGCGGGGGAACCTTCCAGTGCATGAATGAGCACTGCTCCTTTAGGACACGTATGAATCAACCAAACAAACTCCATTGGAATGGGCAGCTAATAAAATCTCCAAAATATGGGAATTTAGCAATTGGGAGCTTCGGGAACCTTGAGTGTTTTTTCTGCAAGCATGTGCCAATGTGTCTTAAAGAATGTCCTGCCTGTGTCTATTATTTTATGCCAAAAGAATCAATGCATAGCAGACTATTTATTCATTATGGCAAACATACACACATGGTTTCCAAGGGAATGTGCCGAGCATCGATACGAAATATCAAGGCCTTTGTAGCACGTGCAGTGGGCATCGACCACAACGCTGGGCCCAGAAAGGTACAAATGATTGTGGCAAGGGAGGTGGTTCTAAGAGCATTCACTGATGAATGACAAGGCACAGGGAGAATTCATGACAGAGAGGGAGCTACAGGAGATGTCGCAAGAGTTGCAAAGTTTGATAAATGTCAAAAAGTACGTAGGAAGTGCAATTTAGCAAAGAATAGTATGCAATTATCATCTTTAATACACTAAGTATGCTTTATGAATGCAGGGTGAAGCAGATGGTAATGCAAACACGAAAAACAACACGGCCTCTCGGTGAAGGATATGAAGCCATTCTTAGTCTAAAAAGAACATGCCATTTTGAGTTCTTCCATGGTTCTCGATTTCCATTGCAAGCCACCACTACTACTGAGCGTTGCTTTATCTTTAAGATGTCTACTACTGGACCTAGTTCTGGGATTGACATTGTTCGGTGAATGGACAAGGATGGTAATGGGGATCTTAATCAAGCATGGGTCTGCTTTGATCATGTGCATCGAACGAGTGGATACTGGATGGCATACAATGGGAGCACATGTTTATGACCACATGTAAGTTACAAGCGGTAGAGAGCATTGCTTAATTTGTGTCTTTAATATAACTCTGTTTCCATTTGTGGCATGCAGGATTGGTGAGCTATTGACAATAGCAACTTGTGAATTTAGAGAAGAGGATGAGGATGCTCAAGTCATGTTTTGGGAAAATATGAATTTGGTAATGGTGGAGCACACAGGGAAGGTAGCAAATTTTTTTGGGTTTATGGCGGATGAGGCTGGCGCTAACTGGAATGCAGTGAGACGTGTCTTCAACGACGGAAAGGAGATGATTGAAAGGGAAAGGTCATGTTTATGGCATTGGGAAGACAACCTTCGTGTCCACACGCAGAGGTACATCTATAGCCCAAATCAAGAAAAGCACAGGGAGATGTGTGAGAAGTGGAGGACTGCCCCAAACAAAGAAAGTGCCCTTCAGCAATTTCGCAGGATACGAGCATGGTGGGCAACTGGCAAGGCAGCTGATAGAAACATCCCTAAGCTTCTTAGCTGGTTGAGTTGGTGGCACTATAGGGTTAGTCGATGGGGTCATTTCATTTTAAAGGTAATGTTTGTAAGAGATTATTCATTGTATTATTGTGTGCCTCCTACTTATGTGCACTGCATTGTTTTTAATCAATTTCTACCACTCTCTTGTAGGATGGAGAGCCTATTGTCAATGCTCTTGTCCCAAGGACAAATATGTCAGAGACCAAGCATGCAAGCTGGTTGGCAGGGGAGGGGTATAGGCAAAAGATTAGTCTTTATGATGCTTGTGTGACAGATCTAATCAATGCTTACTTCGAATGTGCCAGACAACTGGCTTTCTTGGAAGGAAAATACACAGGTTGTGGGCCTACATTGGAGCTTTTGGTTGAGAGAGCTCTTTCTCGACAGAAAGCAAGTCCATCCCCAATAGCTACCTCACGAGCAGTGGATGATGCAGTGTGGCGGGGACCCCTATGTTTTCAAATAGGGTAAAATTCAAGGGTGAGAATAAAACTATTCGAGCCAAAAGGCCACTACACGACTCGACAGAAGAAAACTTTGGCAACTCTAGCCATAGGCCTGAGTTTAACTATGTGACAAGAGAGAGGTTAGAGCCTGCAATAGAGGTCGATGAGCAATGCAAAGTTTTAGAGAGCCTTGAAAGTGATGTGCATGATACAAAGTGGGCCTTGCGGAGGATACCAACAGTGAATCGAGTTGAGTGCAACCACTGGGCATCAGGGAAAAAGTGTAGCTCAAGGTTTCGAGGGGGTGATGTTAGTCCTTGTTTTTGGAGTGATTGTCAACTATCCTCCTGGAAAAAGGAGAAGTATTGCTATTTTTGTAATACAGATGTTAGGCACACTTGGAAAATTACAAAGACAATATTACATCCACCAGAGGATGTCCCTTGTGTTTGGCCCATTGCTAAAGGTACCAAGTTACAAGTGAAAGAAGCCTGCAAGCTTATTAGAGCAGGATATGACATTGGTATTCCTCTCGAGTTTTTTCTAGAAAAGGAGCTTGCAAAAGGCACTAGCGAGACAAACAAGGAGGTGAAACAATTTCCATATCGACGAGGAATTTCAAAGGCTGCATTTCGTCAAATCACTGCAGCCTTAGATATGCATGCAGAAGTTGTAGGCAGCCATATACATATAGAAGGGGTAAAGGAAACATTTAGTATTAATCCATTGACCAATGGGAGCCAAGACACATCTCTGATAGAGGTCACTATTCAGAAGAATCCAATGTGTTCATGTGTGGAGTTCAGAGATAGAGTGGCCAAGAAAAGACCATATCTTGCATGCAAGCACATATACTTTGTGTTCTTAATGATTCTTGGACAGGATGTGAACAACAATATGCATATTCATCAAGTTTGTATTTCTGAGAGAATTGTAAAAGACATGCTAACTAAGTCTATTAGAAGTCATCCTCAACAACTTTAGGAACCTGCAACCCACTTTAGTTGAAATATGTATGGGGGTCATGTCATACCAACTGAACCGTAGTACTTGTTTTGGAAATGTTTTGGTTATTTTATAAATTTTCCTGTCTATTGTCTTTTGTTTTCTAATGGCTCTCCAACATTGTGAATACTATAGATTCAATATCTTTTTAGCGAGCCAAGCAATATGGGTTTAATAGTGATTTTTTGTATCTGCACCATTGGTTCGAAAAAAAAATTATTGCAATGGTCATTTTAGAACATTTCATGTCTTCTTTGTTTGATTGCTACAGAATTGCACTGTGGTTCCACTCTTCTCTTTAACATTTCATGCTCGCTTAACATCATACCATGCCCCTACCTGCTCACTTTCACAAGAACATGAGCTCTACTCATTGCTTTGTGCTCGCTGCTCTTGGCTCGCTTTTTGACCACCCCCCATTTGCTTTGGTTCTCTTGAAGAGGGATGATCTTTTGATGTGGATGCTTGTTCTATTAAGCCTTCTGGTTTTCAAGGCATTGCATATTCCATGTTGCATGCCACTACCTGTTTCCCCTTATTCAATGGACTCCATAATATCACGGTGATAGTTTCCTTGGCATCATTGAGTTGTACTTCTCATTTTGCCCATTGGATGTGGTAGTTATTGGTGTGCAAATCTAGAATCGTCCAAGAAGCATTTCCTCTTCCATGGTTCTTGCACGCATATAACGAACACCTTCCTGACCAAGGGATTATTTCTGATTGGGATGTTTATATTCAAAAGTCCTATTGTATGTGTAACACATGGATGCACATTGCAAACCTATGCATTAGTTACCTCTAGGGGAGCTTTGTTTAAGGCTTCCCATGCAAGAGACTAGGATTGGACACTCAAAGCATGGAGTGACAACATGGGTGTGGGTCACCATCCTCACATCTCGTATGGGAGAAGTTCACCATGAAAGCTTGGGCAAAAGCACCAAGAAGACATGAATGTCTATAAAGTGAATATGATAAAAAAGGGTACAATGTCCATGAGCCCTATGCCTCATATAGCCCAAGACCCCTAAAAGTACACATGTAAATGTCTCTAAGCCCAATTTCCTAGGCCCCATTCTCCATGTGCATGTGCATCCAAACCTACTTCATTGCAAACCATCCCCTCCTATAATGATTTCGTCCTTGAAATCAAAGGGTGGTCATGTCCAAAGAAAAGACAAATACAAATGGCTATGTACAAAAGCCAAAAGTCACATCCATGACTGAATGTAACGAAAGACTCGTGCATGACCCCCTGGGTCAAATGGAAAGGATAGAGGGCTCCCGTTGATGATGAGGCTATCTATGCAACCTCCTGAATCAAAAGAAAATCCGAGGCATGCAAAATCCAAGGCAATGGTCCCATGATAATTTGGTGCAAGTGGAGAGGATAAGTAACCATTGTTGTCGATCACGAAGCTAGTCGAGTATCCTCCATGATCAAAGGGATAAGCTGGATGGTAGTATCTTTTGGATCAAAAGGAAACCTCGACTCCAAAAAGAGATAGTAGTCCCAGGGTCGAAAGGAAAATTCATTAGTGTGAGACCCCTGCCCCCTCTGCGCATCGAACTCTAGAGTGCTGGCAGTGGAAGTAGCAACCTTGCGCGCAGGGCAGAGCTTCCCACTCGGGGCCTCGCCCACAAATGTCCAGACAAGAGACTAATCCGACGGTTCTTCCAAAACCAAACCCGAAAAAACTTCCCTCGCCTAAAAAGCATAGGCAATTCCTCTAGGAAAATCTTCTAACATAGTCAAGGGCCTTATCTATCCTTTGTATTCTGACCGAACCCATGGGTCACATGGCCGAATCAAGGAACTTGCACTTGGTTCATAGAAATCGTCGCTTTTTTTTCCTTAAGCGAGGTACAGCCGTTGATTCTTTCCCATAGAGCAAGAATCTTCCTGGGACTTACTTTAACTACCGTAACTTAATCTTAACTGAACTTAGTTGTGTAGGAATCCACTGATCCAGCCTAACCCCAATCCGCCCATGGGTTAGCCAACCGCCCAACCACTCTATTGGTGGGATTCCTTTTTATAAAAATTTGGTTGTGTTTTGTCCTGGGTACCAGGGAAAAGAGTTCCTAGGTCCCCCTAGCCGACACTCATGCAAAATGCAAAATAGACACACCACTTACGTACCCAATATGAAATTGCCTTTTCTCAAATTCAACTATCTTCACACAGAATCGGAATGAAACCACAGTGTTTCCATCATAATCCTCAAAATTCTAGTTCCATTGTTTTACAATCAATTTGTCATTCGGACTCTCCGTTGAAGACCAGCTAGTCCACCAATGAGATCCAATTTCAAGTTTCCAGTTCACTTAGATAATTTCTCACCAATCCATGAATATCTACCTCGACATATGCATGGGTATCCTAGTAGCCAGCCCATGCATCGCCTGGTCAGAACCCTCTAGGATCCTCCTTAGGTGTCCTAGTACTTTACTCAGGGACCGCTTCGTTGGCCCTCGCCCCTTGTACCTGAAGCGCACCATTCTCAACCATACCGAGACTGGTCAAGACCTTGGTAGGCTTTGCGAGGGGCAGGAGACATCCTTCAATGACTCCCCGCCAGCCGTTGCAACATAACTCTCCTTAGATTAAACCATAAGCCAAATGCTTCCTCCACCAGAATTCTAGCGTAAGATAGTCCTTAAAAAAAACAGAGTTTCTATGCAAGTAAGAATTTTCCATTGAGTTTGGTTTCACGAGACTCCCTTATTTTTAATGCAGGCTTTCTTAATGAAAATCACGAATCACGTATCTCGGTGATCCATCCCTCAATTACAATGAATTTCTAACTTGTTTCTAGACAATTTCAGGTCTTAGGAAAAACTTCTCTAGATCAGCCGGCTATCCATTCTTCGTACACTGAAGAATTGGGATTAGTCATAAGTCTTGATTCAAGAGATGGGTAGGCACCTTACTGACCCACCTTTCTCACATGGTCATGGTCTAACCCTGAATTACTCGGATTTAATCCTAGATTTGTTTCATAAAGATTTTTCTCCTATTTAGTTGATAAAATACCTATGATTTCCAATCGTAATGGTAAAAATCCAAAATTATGAAAATTCATTCTTTCTTGGATATAATAGAATTATAAATAATTCTATTCGTAAATAATGGAATTTAACAAGAATATTTCTTTTTCCAATGATCCTTTTTGTGAATATGTATACATCATTTATTTAAAATGTTCACATAGAATTATACTAAAATTTTATTTTCTCTATTTGAACCTCGGCATTGACATGCCCTAAATTATCTATGTAAAATATGGTGAAACCTTCTCTTTTGTTACCAATTTTAATTTATGCATTTTCCTAATTAAAAGTATGATAAAAATTTCTCTTTTTTATAAATAAATAAAAATACCCATGTATATACATACCATGAATATACTTATTTTGAAATATGATAATTATTCCTCTTTTGATATTTAAAATGTTTGTACATAGAATATCGTGAAAATTCATCTTTTTGCATTTAAATTTTTATGCATGCACATATAAAAATAATTATAACAAAAATTCATGTTTTCTCTATTTAAACATTTATGCATAAATACTATAAAAGTATTTTTTTTCAAAATGTAACAAAATTCTTCTTTTAGCATTAATATGCTTATGCATAGAATATGATGATAATTCCTCTTTTTGCATTATCAATTTTATGCATAGAATTAAATTCATTTTTACAAATTTTTTGCCATTGCTTCGCTGCATTTTCTAGAGAATACTCAAAGTTTCTACTTTTAATATTTACTCCTAATTATCTAAAATATGGTGGGATTTCCTCTTTTAATCTAAAAAAGGAGAGTGTAATAGAGAGAGAGAGAGAGAGAGAGAGAGAGAGAGAGAGAGAGAGAGAGAGAGAGAGAGAGAGAGAAAGCTCTCTCTCAGCATGTGTGTGTTTGTGTGTTTAAATATGTGTGTGTGGAAATATATATTTATGTACTATATATATATATATCCATAAATTTTACTTTTTTGAAAAAATAATATTATTTTTAAAAAATTATTGCATTAAAGTGGCCAATTAAAAAATGACCACATTATTTGAAGGTGATAATCACCATTCATTTGGTGTGTACTTTGTACCTATTGTGACATTCTTTTTTGTTGTTGTGTACGTATTTTTTATCCTCTTTACAATGAGCTGTACAATCTTCTTCCCATCTTCTAAGAAGAATCTATGTTTCACCAATGGTTCAGTTCTCTCATGAGTGCAAGTTCTTACAAGAACAAGTAGCTCCCATGTCATTCTATGGATTGCAACAAGTAGTAATAAATATTGGGTCCCAAAAGTTGCATGTCCCTCTAGATCCTACCTCTAATCATTAAGGGAAGGAGTTCTATATACTTGAAGACTCTCTTTCAGCTAATCTCTCTGCAATAGTTGATGCTTCATTAAACTCAAACCCACAACCAATAGCCATCTTAGATAGCCCACCTAGAGGACTTCCAACTCAATCAAACGTGATAGATTTATGCAGCCACAATTGCAAGAGGAGAGGGTAAGAACATCTTAGAATACCTTTGGATCATGAAGAAGGGAAACACATTAATAAAGATTTTGTTAAATGTTAGAGGTTATCAAGGTCTTAGAGATTCCTAGGCAATATAATGATGACATTGAATTTTAGTTCCCACCAACCGTGGGATCATGTGTAGGAAATTAATGGACTCCATGGAGCATAAGTATAATTTGCACTGGTGGTCAAAGCTGTAAACCTCCAACATTTCCTTCATTGGAGTGTGTCAAAGAAGCCATTGCCTTCGTTGAAGTGTGTCAAAGAAGCCATTGCCTTCGTTGAAGTGTGTCAAAGAAGCCATTTCCTAGGTAGTTTGAAGTGTGTGAATGAGCTTTGCCTACGACTAAAGAACCATAGGGTCTCAAACACATCACATTTTAGTGGGAGCATGCTAAAGGCACCGAGACCACTAGAGAGGATTGCAACAGTGCATCTATAAAGCTCCTTTGCCATTAGTGCTCAATGCCGGCAATGTGCAGCATCGCGACATGCAATTGCTACATCTACTATGTGATGACATCCGGTGAGATGATGAGCTAATTCATGATACACATCAATATCCATGAACGTAATGTATAGGCAGGCACATCAAAGGCACTAACTGATATGACAAAGCAAATGGTGTCCAGGGTGTTAGGAGTAGATTGCAATGCCAGGGCAAGAAAGTTACAAATATGTGTGGCAAAAGAAATCATGATGGTAGGACTAGTGCGCGAAGGTGGTTCCTCACATTTCATTGGGGAACAAGAGTTCATCAACATTATAGAGGAGATGGGACCACAGGTGGAAGATAGTTGGTAAATTAAATTGGTTGGACAACCACGTTTTTTGTAAATGAGTTATAAAAATCTAGATAAGTGAAGTATGAAATGTGAATAATTTGATTATTAGGTTTTAGAAGTCAATAATTTTAGAGGTCAATAATTGCAGCCTGACACAAGCCTTCTAAGGATTGAAGCTAAAAAGAGAGTGCACTTATGACTTTTTCCAAGGAAGCAGGTTTCAAGGACAAGGGTGCACATGTGAGAAGTGTTTTGTTTTTAAGATGTCCACCATTAAACCTGCTTCTGGGTTGGATTTGGTGAATCAATTGCGATGGACCGGCTCTAGGGACCTATGACATGCATGGATACACCTGACAAACATTAGATTGGGTGGCTTGTCATGTGTATGACCCAAGGTTGCATATTAAAAATGTTATAATACATGTTTTCAAATTATTTAAACTTTGTTAAAGAGCATAACTGACTTGAGTTTTCACATAGCCCTGTAAGATCTTCTAATGATTGTGACATGTGAAATGAAAGAGAAGGATATGGAGGATCAATGTCTATTTTGGGAGTGCATCAATGAGGTGATGGAAAATCATGGTTGTGAAAGGGCATATTTCTTTGGTTTCATGGTGGGCAGATGAGGCACAGGCTAACTGGAATGTAGTTCGTCGACATGTGTTTAATGGTGGAAAAAATAACGTCTTGACAGATAGGGAGAGGTCCTACCTATGTCATTGGGAGAAGAGCATGGTTTCCCACCTTGGGGGGTTCACCTAAAAATATGTAAGTATACCACGTGAGTTTAAATGAAGGGGTTTTTTAATTTATTTTTTAAAGATAAATTTATAGAAATACATTTACAGAGGTGGTTCTTTAATCGATTTTGAAAAAAAACCCATAAGTCCATAAAGAAAAAGGGGTCATTTTATTCATGAAAAATTCACAAGTAAGGGGTTTTTTAAATACCCCTTGAACACACGTGATACATAGGATTTCTTTAGTAGTGCACCCCTCGAGTTTCCCACACAACAAAGTATGTGTGCGCCACATCTCAAAGTTAGCACAAAGCAATGTGTGAGAAGTGGCACATGGCTCTTAACAGTGAAGCTGCATTAGTAGAGGCTCGATTAATACGTCAATGGTAGCATAATGGTCATGTCATGGATACGAATATTTCAGCAATGGAATCTTGGTTAAGTTGATGGGAGGTGCGCATAGCACATTGGGGTTCAGGTATGACAACAGTAGAGAGAAGTAATGATGGTCCCGATAGCCCAAGAACAAACCTAGCAGAAATCAAGCATGGGAGTTGGTTTGTAGGGGAAGGATACAGACGCAAGATTTGTCTTTATGATGTGTGTACTATCAATATGGAAAATGCAATTTTGCAAAGCACTAAGTTAGTCTCTTACTCTTAAGGCAAGCACATAGGGAGAGGACCAAGCTTGGAGAAACTAACGGAACGGATGTCTATAAGCCAAACCCAAGTGGTCCGAATAGTTAATCAGGCAACTAAAGGAACACCCTAAACTAGGCCTACTTCCAAAGAATCATACCATTGATTGGCTTCATGATGAGATGTCATGGACAGAGAATGAAGGGGAGGAAGTCACTAGACGGAGGAGCAGGGCTATGCAAAAGGATACCTTCCTAAGGTATGTGTTTGAACTCTTTTGCCTACTTTTCATGATGTAGCTAGTCCTTCTAATATGCACTCTTTTTCATTGTAGTGCACTTCATACAATGCCATTTGGTCAAAGGGGAGGTATTTTCACACTCACCACATTGACTCAAATAAAATACCCAAGATTGTGGGGCTATGGGAACTTTTGTGGATGATGGAGCACTATTGTGGTGTCATTGCAAACATCCTTCAATTTGGATTCTAAACCTTTGAGGTCTTTGCTTTTGATGTCAAGTGGTTCGTGGAGCCCATAGGTAGAGGTCCTAATGCAATAATAAGGCAATATCCTTAAATTTAGATTCTAAAATTTGAGGTCTTTGCTTTTGATGTCGAGTGGCTCGCATAGCCCACAGGTAGAGGTCCTAATGCAATAATAAGGCAACATACCGTAGTGGGCTTAAGCAAATAGACTCTACAAGGCTTTAGTGATCCAATCAGGAAACTTTAGCCTTTCCCATGCATTGTGAATATCTTTCAAACATATCTTTATGTGAGTTTTAATATTTAATTTAACTTCATTTGCTTGGGCACTATGAAAATTCTTTTGATCTTGGAAAGTTGTGTTCCATCTGGATATCAATGAACTGAGGCCCGGTGGTATGTAGTGCATGTTACTCCTCGTGGAAGGGCCATATTCCAATATCTTGATGTTGAAGTCATGGAGGAGGTGGAGGTAGCAGATCCACATCATGGAGCCAGTGCAAACGAGGAGGTGGCCATGGAGGATGCAAATGAGGCCAATAATACAAATGAGGAGAAGACTGATGAGGAAGACCACAAGGAGGATGATCTTGACATCAATGATGATCATGGTGATGATTCACAGAGTGGAGTCAACCTTCTTATTTTTCTGCGTTCCATGGGTCTTCAGGTGGATGAAGAAAGAAACTTGTCAAGACCTAGTAGAGGATGAGATTAGCATGTAGTTCTCTGTAAATCAGTTGTCTTTCGTAAGAGAAGTGTGATATTTTGCTCTTTCCCATGTACCAAAGATAATGATGAATCAAATGACCCAACATATTTTAGATATTATTAAATAAAGTAATAGCCATTGTAAGTTGGAGGCCAAAGATAATGATGAATCAAATGACCCAACATATTTTAGATATTATTAAATAAAGTAATAGCCATTGTAAGTTGGAGGCCGATTCGAGCGCATAGCCCTGAGCGCTACCAGATATGCAGCCAGATGTGCAACCACATACACGACCACGCATGCAACTAGTAGCTGCATGTGTGGCTGTGCATGTCTAGTCATGTATCTAGCTGCACACCTGGTCGTGCTTGCTTTTTTGCTTGGATTTTGTGTTCTCTGTCCTCCAGTGCACAGCCCCTCTATGTGACCACTGCCTCATTCTCTTGTAGTGTAACATATGAACTATTATCTTTCCAAAAGTGCGTTAAAAAAATTACTTCAATTTATAAAAGCTCAAAACAATTGGCAATAAATTTTAGAGCCTTTGTGTCATTGTAACGTGATTATAAACATGAAATTTTTAGCCGCCTTTAGAGCTCTTCTTTGAGGCTTTTACTCTTTGCATATGAGGATGAAAGCTTTCAAAAGAAAAGTTCAATATAGAAAGGTCCTATTAAATTGTTTTTTTTGAGATAAAAGCAAAGAAAAGTGATTAAAAATCTACCCTCAACCCTCAAATTTAAAGCATTCGGGCGCTTTACCTTTCAGATGGAGTGTATAAAGTTGTTTGAAGTGTGCTAGATGGTGATGACCACGTGTGGAGAAACTTTTCGTCCGGCAGCGGCCAACGTAGTCTTGCTGACGAGTTACTGCGATGGTGCTCCTCGAGGCCGGAGAGGTTGGTGGGAGTTCGTTGACAAAAAGCATGCAAGCGCCGATTAGCGTGCCACCGACAGCCGAAATAAAGCTGACAAAAGCTGAGATGTGACTCTGCAACAGCAGTACATTATCAATGTTTATCATGAATCTGATTCCACGTGCCTATCCGCCACCTTCAAGGGTGTGGTGGTTGGCTCCGGGGCCGCTCATCCGTCTATAAAAACGCCCGGTTTGCCATGAACTTCTCAGCTCGTCCAAACATGGCTCTGCAATATTGTTTGCTCTTGCGCTGCTAGTTATAGTGGCTTGCTACGTGAAAGCTAGTGAGGGAGTTTCTAGGAAGCTAGGGGAGAAAGAGTCAGGGGCGAGTGAGGCGAAGTATTATGGCGGCTATGGAGGCGGTGGCGGCGATCACGGTCGCTTCTACGGTGGCGGAGATCACGGTGGCTATGGTGGCGGCGACACGGTGGCTATGGCCATTGATCCCCAAAAAGCCTAAAAACCTAGTCTATTCAAGATATATTATTTCAAACCCCTATTTGTGAATTCACCCCTTATGTAAATTCAAAAGTGATAAATCTAACGATTAATTTACCTTGCTAGGAATGTGTGTAAGTCTTATGATCTATGTGTCTATAGCAATCAAAGCCCCTTCAAACTCACGTCACTTATAAAACCTTACTAGGAATGTGTATAAGGTTTTATGATGTATGCATATAGCAATCAAAGCCCCTTCAAACTCACGTCATCTATGAAAGCTTGGAATTCTAAATTGTTGTTTATGAAACAATAACAAGGACTTCTACGCTATAACCATGGTGGATCGAAGAGGATAATCACCATAGCTTCAAGCATAGCATAAATCCAGATGATTAGATTAACAACAACGAAATAACATATTTGATAGAGCAAGGTGAAAGAAATAAACTCACTCAAGTAGTGTTCTTATTCATGAAATGCCTCTTAATTATGTTGAGGTTACAAAGCTAATGATACATCATAGATGAGGTCATCCATGATCCTCCTTTGATTTACAACCTATATAGGCATGAGAATCTCCATGAACACACTTGCATAAGGTGCCTACTACTAGAGATGATATTATGAGCTGCTTTTACAAGACTTACAACTGCAAACAATGGCCCTTGATCACATGTAAGGCTATGAACCTTTAATGAATAATGCCCCAACAAATCTCCCCTCAACAAATGTTCCTATTCCTAGTGGTTAGTTATCCAGGTTCCTTACTATGGGAATAAAAGTCTAAGTCTGTTGTGCCTCTTAGTACAAAACAAACAAAGTGAGGTCCCACAATATGGGGTAGTGATGAGGGATGATGTCGTTGGTGCTTAGAAAGCCCAATCGTCTAAAAATGAAATTGGCCTCATGTGGGGCCTCCCCTTGGTCTAAAAAGCCCAATCGTCTAAAAATAGACGATTGGTGCTTAGAAAGCCCAATCGTCTAAAAATGAAATTGGCCTCATGTGGGGCCTCCCCTTGGTCTTCATCAACTTCTACAAGGAAATCTTGAACCTTGTTCTTCAAAAAGTAGTATTCTTTAGTGTGGTTGTTCTTTCCGTAGAACCCACAATCTTGTTTGTGTCAGTGTAGCCCTTCTTAAAGTTCTTGTTAGTGGTGCCTTTATTGAAGAACTTCTTTGTGTAGAGTGCCTCATCAAGATTGCGAATTTATCTTCTCTTAACCTCTTGTACGATTCAAGTAATGTTGTCTCCACACCATCAAGCTTTGGTTGTTTTGGAAAGTAGACACAAGATGTGGGTATTCCTCACTCGGATGCTTAAAATTAAGAAGTACCACTATGACATCTTCTTTCGCTTTTGTGCTCCTATGGCTGCCAGCTCAAGCTCAGCCATTATACTCTTCATGTAGTTTATGTGCTCTGGGAGGGTGACAGATGATTTTATTTTAAGTTCATAAAATTGAATTTTTAAGCCTAACTTTAAGTGCTTCCCTTTTGCTCTAATAATTAAATACACAGACCTTTGTCATAACTAAATACATTTCCACTAATTTGCTTGTTTCCGAATGAATCTAGGTATGTGGCACATATGTCCCTATGTTATTATTTAATGGCTTCCAAAAAACGACGGTTTAATTTCCCCATTTGTGTTACAAAGGTTGACTACATAATTACACAAAAAGATTCACGATGACGCAAAAATGAAATTGTAACTATAGTACTGTAATTATAACTAACCATGCATAAATACACACTTCTTGAACTATGGCCACCTAGGTCGCATGAAAAGTTTCATTAGCCTCTCTCTGTCTCTCTCTCTCTCTCTCTCTCACACATACACACACACATAGAGACACACAAGCATGCATGTACTCGACACTTTTGGTCTACCTCCTTATAAGCTTCTTGCACCATGGCAACATAGTTCGCATGAAAAGTTTCAGTAGTCTAACTAATCTCTCTCTCTCTCTCTCTCTCTCTCTCTCTCTCTCTCTCTCTCTCTCACATACACACACACACACACACACACACACACACACACACGCTCGCTTTCTCGCTCACTACTCTAGTCTAACTATTCTCTCTCTCTCTCTCTCTCTCTCTCTCTCTCTCTCTCTCTCTCTCTATCACACACACACACACACATGCTCACTCACTCACTCCCTCTCTCTCACACACACACACATGCTCACTCACTCCCTCTCTCTCACACACACACGCATGCATCAACACACAAGCACTTTTGATTAAATTCCTTAGCGGCTTCTTATGCCATGGAAACCTACTAGCTTTTGCCCAATCACTCACTCACACGAGCACTCACGCACATATGCACGCATCTACACATATGCACTTTTGAGCAGCCCCCTTATAGGGTTTTAATTTTTCCATGGAAACCTAATTGCTTTTTTCCTAGTTTTAAGGATATAGTTCAGCTAGTTTTCCATAACTTATGTGAACTTTTTGTTTTGAGGCATATTGTGATCTTCTTAGACTACTACTCCCTACACTACCCAATTCCTTCTAGTGTGCATGTTCATTGGTTTGATCGACCCCTGCCTTAATCGACCAACACTATAGTAGCCACTTCCCTCTAGTGTGCATGTTCATTGGTATGATCAACCTCTACCTTGATACATAAAAGCCCAAAAACCTAGTCTTTTTAAGATATATTATTTCAAACCCCTATTTGAATTCATCCCTTATGTAAATTAAAAAGTGATAAATTGCATGATTAATTTAACTTACTAGGAATGTGTGTAAGGTCTTATGTATGTATATAGCAATCAAAGACCCTTTAAACTCACGTCATTTATGAAAGCTTGGAACTCAAAATTGTTGTTTTATGAGGCAATAACAAGGACTCCTAAGCGATAGCCAGGGTGGATTGAAGATGATAATCGCCATAGCTTCAAGCATCGCATAAATAAGGGTGATTAGATTAACAAGAGCTTAATCACATATTTGATAGAGAGCAAGGTGAAAGCAATAAACTCACTTAACTAGTGGTCTTATTCATGAAATGCCTCTTAAATATGTTGAGGTTACAAAGCAAATTCATGATACATCATGGATGAAGTCATCCATCTCCTAAATGATCCTCCTTTGATTTAGGATGTTGATCAAACTATATAGGCTTGAGAATCTCCATGAACCCACTTGCATAAGGTGCCTACTACTAGAGATGATATTATGACCTAATTTTACAAGAGTTACAACTATAGACAATGGCCCTTGGTCACATGTAAGGCTAGGAACCTTTGGTGAATAACGTCACAACAACAAATACCCCCTCAACAAATGTTCCTATGTGTAATGGTCAGTTACCCAAGTTCCACACTATGTCTAAGTCTGTTGTGCCTCTTAGTATAAAACAAACAAAGTAAGGTCCCACACTATGTAGCCGATGGCGAGGACTAATGTCATTGGTGCTTAGAAATCCCAATTGTATTCAAATGAAATTCGCCTCATGTGGAGCATCCTTCTCTTGGTCATCATCAACTTCTACAAGGAAATCTTGAACCTTGTTCTTCAAAAAGTAGTATTCTTCAGTGTGGTTTTTCTTTCCATCGAAATCACAAGTCTTCTTATTTGTGCCAATGTAGCCCTTCTTAAAGTTCTTGTTGGTGGTTCCTTTATTGAAGAGCTTCTTCTTTGTGTAGAATACCTCATCAAGATTGCGAATTTAACTTCTCTTGCAACCTCTTGTACGCTTTAAGTAATGTTCTCTCCACACCATCAGGCTTTGGTTTTGGAAAGTTTTTCAAAGTAGACACAAGATGTGAATATTCCTCACTATATACATGTCTAAAGGTGCTATATCAAGATACTCTGCACCATCAACAAAATCTTTCACATGAATAACAAGTCCAGGTACATTCTTTAAATCCTATAGATTCTTCTCTTCAAGGTCTATCAACGCATCTCCCATTATTCTTTATTCATCAACCCTCCTTTCTTCCTCACAAGACATTTGTTCTTTGCCCTTCTCAGTCTTTATTTAATGTGCAGTCCTAGTATCCCTATCATGGGTAACATCCTCAATCTTAATACCTGCATCTTTAGGTTTTCTAGCTGGTGGGACATTCAAAATATTGAATGCCCTGGGGTCACTCAATGGTATAGGATGCAATAACTTCTCAAATCTATATCTTATTACCCTATAGGTGTGCATGTCTTTGTCCATAAGAGTGACCCTATGTGCATGGGCAGAACAAATGTAACTATCAATAAAAAAGGCTATAATAAAGTCTTATGTAGCCTCTTGTTGAAGGGCACATATTGCATTGCATCTCATCTCATCCCAAGCTTCCATTCATCACAAATCTCTCATAACTCTCATGAAGGTAAGCTTGGGTATGAGTAACTCGACATGTTTCTCGGCTTTTCTTATCTCTCTCAGGGCATTCACATGCTTATTGATCCTCTTTTTCAACTTTTTCTTTGACAATGCACTTTCACTTTGCTGCTTTCTCTGCCAACCCTTGGTCCAACTCTCCTTATTGTTTTCTTTGTTCTAGCCATCTAAGCTAAGCTTGTCACAATCAAACACAGAATCAAATATGAGTTCATATAAGAACTTGCTTCATTTTGGATTCAAATATGGTAGAACATGATATGTACATTGTTGAGATATTGAGCTCAGCTAATGCTACGGTGGACATTGATGACCCGCCTGGATGATAGCTTCCGCACCTACACCACTGGCATGGTTGGTGAGATTATGGGTGATATGTGGCCAGTGGGATGATAGGCTGTGTGACAGCCATTTTGGATTACTAAAGACTGGCATAGTTATAGCGCCAGCTCATTTAGTCGGGTTCGCATTATGGACCGACCTTTGTATGTTATAGTAGTTGAGTACTAACCCATATAGTGTGTACTCTTATCTTTATGTTATGTTGGTTGAGAAGTAGAGAAGAAGAAGATAGAAGAAAACTCAGCTATCCATCTCTCTCTTGTGTCTTGCTCTCTCTTGTGTGTGTGTGTGTGTGTGTGTGTGTGTGTGTTTGCTTGCTAGGGTTTGAAGCTCTCCCTCTCCCCCACATTCTCTTTATGGTATCAAAGCGTGGTTCATGTGTGAGAGCTAAGGAGGCAAGCAAGAGGCAAGAACAAGCAAGGAAGGAAGTGAGACTACATGGGTAAGAGCACCATCATCTCTTTTCCCTTCTTGGTTTAGGTACAACACCCCCTCTGTAGCTCTGGGAACTACACATCTTCAATTGAGAAGTCATCTTTCAGGGCAAGTATTCTGTCCTATTGGACTATTGGACAACGCTTTTTTAGCCAAATTTGCATTTCGGGCACGTTACAAGCCCCATTTTGTCACTCTGAAAGTTCTTGTAGAGAACTGCTTCTGCTCGAAATCTGGCTATTGCAGTGCAACAGTGCATTTTGGAAGTGCAAACAGGGTTTGCACATGTATTGTTGATACTGGGTGTATGTACATGTACTCTAGTCACATTTAGTGACACACAGGTTGTGTTGAAGTACCGCTATTGCTGCAACAGTTTATAGGAGATACTGCTATATTACAGGTTGCATACAGAAGTTGTTTGTTTGTAGGTTATTTGATTGTTGTAGCAAGAAAACATGTTTGATGGAATTAATCAAATTATTAGTGAGAAGCTGGATAAGAATAATAGAATGACCAATTTCCTAATGGGTAAAGGATTTTGGGATTATGTAGAAGGAGACAATGAGGAACCTCTAGAGTTATCTGAGGAGAATGCCACTCCTACAAATATAAAGGCATTCAAGGATTGGAATTAGGGTGCAAGAAAAGTCATGTACTGGCTTTCAATTAGTGTCACACAGACACTATGATAGGACACATAGAGGATGCAAACACTCCAACAATTTGTATGGCAGAATTTGGTTCAGATGTTTTAGACTAACACAAAGGCAAGGAAGTTGCAGTTAAAGCAAGAGTTGCATACTGTGGAAAAGAAAAGCATGTATTTCAATGAATATGCCTTAAAGATCAAGATCATTATTGAATCCCTTGGGTCTATCAATGTATCAGTGGGAGAATGATGATTTGGTGAGTGTCGGTCTAAATGGGCTTAGCAAAGAGTACAAGCCATTCAAGACCTCCACCATTCAAGACCTCCACCATTCAAGACCTCCATTGCATTTAGGGAGAATATTCCCAACTTTCGGGACTTGATATCTATGTTGATCATAGAAGAAAAGGATTTAGGTGAGGATTCTTCTTCACAAAGCAAGAACACATCGGAACATGCCTTCTACTCTAATTCAGGTAGAGGCAGAGGTAGAGGCCGTGGTCGACGAGGCCAAGGTGGTGGCCAACAAGGAAATCAGAATTCTAGACAACAACAGTCCAATGATTCACAACAGCAATCATACATAGGTGGAAGAGGCCAGTCTAGAGGCAAGGGGAGCCAAAGAGGCTGAGGTGGTTGGCAAAGAAATCAAAATGAAAATAGCATAGAGTGCTATTATTGTGGCAAACCAGGACACATGGCAAAGGACTGCTACAAAAAGCAGAATGACATTAAGTTGTAGCAAGGCAACTATGTATCATCTAACAAACATGGAGGTGATGAGACAGAAGTGAGCAGCTGTTTGTGATGTAGCACATGCTTAGTTCCATAACAGGGGATGTGTCAGGATCTCAAGATATATGGTATGTGGATTCTGGCACCTCTAACCACATGACCAGTCATGCCGAGTGGTTTAGAGATATGCAAAAAATGGAAAAACGAGGTTATGTAGAAACATGTGATGATACTGTGCATCCCATTGCACGTGTTGGTAAAGTGCCATTGTCTATGCAGGATGGAAAAATGAAGTACTTGGCTGATGTAATTCATGTTTTGAATATTACAAAGAACCTAGTTTCTGTTGGACAGATGGTTGAGTAGGGTTTGCAAGTGAGGTTTAATCCTCAAGGATGTTTTGTGGAAGACTTAAAAAATAAGTGTTGCTTGGTTGTTGCAAAGGGTAACAGAAATGGCAAGATGTTTACTTTGGATGTGAACATGCCTGAGATAAAGGCATCCACGTTTGCGCATGGAACATGTGTCATTGTAGATATTGACATATGGCACAAGTGCATTGGTCATGTGAATGTACAACGATTGAAGTCTATGCAGGCCCAAAATATTGTTGCAGGTTTGCCAAAGTTTAAGGTTAACGGTATGCATTAGGTATGTGAAGCATGCCAACTTGGTAAGTAAGCCAAACATTCTTTCCCACATGAAAAGCATGTCAGTGCAAGGCCATTGGATGTCATGCATTCATATGTATGGGGAATGACCAAGACTGCGACAATTGTAGGTTGTAGGCACTATGTTACATTCATTGATGACCACACTAGGAAAGTATGGGTTTATTTCATGGAGGAGAAAAGTGAGGTGTTTGCTCACTTTTGGAGATTTAAAGCCTTGGTCAAGATGGAAAAAGACATGCAAATAAAATGCCTAAGATCATATGGTGGGGGAGAATATTTCTCCAATGAGTTCAGCGATTTTCTGAGAAAGCAAGGAATTAAGAGAGGCAGTTTACGTGCAGGTACACTCCGACAGAATGGTGTTACAGAAAGGAAAAAGGTTATGCTATGGAGCAAAAAGGTTATAGATGCTATAACCCTACCACTTGTGAGATGCGAGTAAGCAGAGATGTTGTCTTTGATGAGATGAGTAGCTGGTATGCACCAGTAGTGAAGGCAACAGAAGATGCAGATATAAGAAGTGCTGATGTTGCACCACATGTAGAGCAGCAATCATAGATGCTGAGTGGACTTGGGGAGTCCTCGAGTAGTGGATCCAATGTTAGCCCATGGTCAGGCAGGTTGAGGGAAATGATGCAAGTACACATGTATCACGGGAAGGGAAGGAAAAGGTAGAACAACCTTTTGTTCTTGATATGTTAGCAGGTCACTCATATGTGGATAATGGATGTAAAGAATTATTTCTTGCATGGTGATTAGCAAGAAGAAGTGTACACGATGTTGTGATGCACATCCAGATTTTGTGTGCAGGTTACACAAAGCCTTGTATGGCTTGAAGCAGGCACCCAGAGCATGGTCAAACAAGATCGGGGAGTATCTTGTTACCATTGGATTTCAGATATCCAATGCAGATTTTTCACTCTATGTGAAAAAGACAGATAGAGGGATATTAAAGCGGCTATGGCGAAACGATACGACTTCTCGCCTCTCGAATCAAAGCCAACAGAATGTAAATTGATTCATCCGGAAGCGGATGACTTGATTATCACTGGTGATAGTGATGCAAAAATACATGATGTCAAGATGCTTTTGAATCAGAAGTTTGAGATGAAGGATTTGGGTGAGCTGCAATATTTCTTGGGCATGGAGGTGGTGAGATCACCTCATGGCATTTTGCTTTACAGAGGCAGTATGGCTTGGACATGTCCATGTATGGTATGATAAGCTGTAAGCCTATTTCAGTGCCATTGGAGAGAACACAAAGCTTTCCGCAGATACAGGTGAGCTTTTGGAGGACCCCACTACATACAGGCGCATAGTGGGTAGTTTGATCTACATGACCATTACAAGGCTAGACTTGAGCTATGCTATTGGACTTGCGAGTCAGTTTACGTAGGCCCCTAGGAAGCCACACTTGGATGCAGCTAGACGGATCCTGAGGTACATAAAGTCCACAATTGATTATGGACTTTTTTATGAGTCTAGTACATAGATACAGTTGCATGGGTACACAGATGCTGATTAGGTTGGTAGTATTGCAGATAGGAGATCTACCAGTGGTTTTATGTTCTTATTTAGGGGTGTTGCTGTGAGTTGGAGCAGTAAGAAGCAACCAACAATTGCCTTGTCGAGTACAAAGGCACAGTACATGGGTGGTGCTATGGTAGCTTGTGAGGTAGCTTGGTTTCAGGAGCTACTTGGTGACATGGGAGAGCCCATGGATAGGGCAGTTATCATATATCGTGACAACATGAGTAGCATACAGTTGGCCAGTAACCCAGTATATCATGCTAGAACACCATATTAGTGAATTTGGGAATTTCCCAATTCCCATTTTTGAATACTTAAAAAAGGGGACATGGATAACATGTTTGTTTCTCAAAACCCTATCATATGACCTATCGTTGGAAAGCGCTTGAAAAATGGAATCTAAAGAGCTATAAAGTGCTCATTTTGGATTAGTGGTGTTCAAGTTATGGTTAATCCAAACTTTTGACCACGTGTCCCAAACTTGTGGGAAATTCCCATATTCCCCAATATGGTGTTCTAGAATGAAGCACATTGAGGTGCATTATCACTTTGTGAGGGAGAAGGTTCTAGAAGGAGATGTAGATATGGTATATGTCAGCACAGAGGATCAGGTGGCTCACATCTTCATGAAGGCATTGGGCACAGAGAAGCTCCACATGTTTAGTGCAGTGTGTGGAGTTGAGCTCGAGGGGGAGTGTTGAGATATTGAGCTCAACTAGTGCTACGGCGGACATTGATGACTTGCCTGGGTGATAGCTTCTGCATCTACACCACTAGCATGGTTGGTGAGATTATGGGTGATATGCGGCCAGTGGGATGACAAGCTGTGTGACAACCATTTTGGATTACTAGAGACTTGCATAGTTATAGTGCTAGATCATTTAGTCGGGTTCACATTATGGACCAACCCTTGTATGTTGTAGTAGTTGAATACTAACCCATATAGTGTGTACTCTTATCTTTATGTTATGTTGGTTGAGTAGAGAAGAAGAAGATATAAGAAAATTCAGCTATCCATCTCTCTCTTGTGTCTTGCTCTCTCTTGTGTGTGTGTGTGTGTTTGCTTGCTAGGGTTTGAAGCTCTCCCTCTCCCCCACATTCTCTTTATACATACTATATATTTAGACATGCAAAGTAGAACAATTCATATATACATTCAATTTATAGAGACCACTTTGGGTTGGTGGAAGAAAAAATATTTGTACAGGAAATTTAACTGCCTAGAAACAGGTCTCACGGAATTAACTTTCATGGCTCCAAGCCATTTCATGGATTTAACTTTCACGAATCCAAGCCATTTCATGGCTTGCACTTTCACAGATCCAAGCCATTTCATGGAATTTCCTTTCATGTCCTTCACTTTCACGGCTTTAGACCAATCCACGGGATTCCCTTTCATGGCCTGAACACGTGCACCTTCACAGGGTTTTACCAACTCACGAGTTCTGGACTGTGTTGTGTCACATCACTTGTACCCTCTTAATTGCTCACACCACTAACACACTTCCCATCAAAATTAACCTTAACACTCCCCCCCCAAAAAAAACGTGTGGCACATGCCCTCACCAGACCTTTTTCCTCAATGTACAGATGTTGACCTTAACAACATCTGGCCTCCTGAAAGTCATAGAGACCCGGACGGTGACACAAGCCAGTGCAACGGGATCCCCAGTGAGATGAGCAGAAAGAAAAGACCCATACGGGGCAAAGCTGAGCTACCTAGGCATTCCATGGTGTGATCATCAAAACAAAGAACTCCACACTGCGCATGGAAAGGTAGCCCTACAGTACTATAGTCCTAAGTGCCTACAAATTTCGGAGGATGCTGAAGTCAAAGAAAAGTTGAAGAAAGTGGGCCTAGGGTGGGCGGGTGGCACAGAGTCTCCCCCAAAATATTGATACAGAGCTATGTGCAGAATACATCAAGACATACGACAAGGCCACCAAGAGAGGGGAACAATAACTAAAGCAGATGGCACCATAGAGTAGGTTTTGATCACGGAGGACTTGGTACATGAGGCTCTGCAACTACCACCACCAATTAAAATAGACACACATAATTACAAAAAGATTCCCCTGGATGCAATTCTGAAGAAGAAGAGTTTATACAACTCTAATGGAGCAGAATATGAAAATATCAGGGATGAAGTAACAGAAAAGGCATGTAGGATAATGTCGCTAATTATGGAAGTGATGCTAGTAGATAGGTACAATAGGGTGCCCTAAGCAGGATAGCCAAGGTACATGAGAAAAAATAGGATGATTGGGCCTATTACATCCACAAAGAGATGGAAAATTATCTAAAGGCCAACCAGTCAAAGATATGCAACCCATACCTAATGACACACAGGTGCTGAATCATGTAGCTTAGAGGCCTCTTTTAGATTCGAATCCAAAAGAAAGGATGCAACTGGCACTACTGATAGAACAACCACCACTTACTGCTGAAGAAATGCAGGAAGGACAAGCCATACTAATGGAAACAAAAGAGATCATGAAGAAGATCAAGAAAGGGAGAAAAATCTAAAGAACTCACTTGTTTTTGCTATTGGTATGGGCCATTCTGGACTGTCGAATGAAGGCAATGGTAATGCTTTCAAAGATCCATAACCTGTAACACTATGAGGTGTCGTGTAAAATTCATTTATAAAAGAAAACTCCTCTCTCTTCCAAGGATTAAGGGATGAACTAGATGCTTCTTCTTGACCTTCTCCTGAACTAGGGGGTGGGTGGTTGGGTTTGTGGAACTTCATAAAGTCTTGTAGCTCAGTAATATCCTCTAGAGATATGTTAGGATACTCAATATGTGTTTTATCAAAATTATAAAGTACGATGGTTAACATAGCTTCTAGATTCTTTTGGATATTTTGATATAGTTTGATAATACCAAAAGGATGATATAATGAGGACTCACATAGATTTAACTACTAGTGAGTATTGTATACCTCTAGCAACAACCCATGGCTTATGATCCATTGATAACTTTGAGCTACAACCTCGTAGTTGGTCGGTGTTTCAAGAATATCATCTGGAACAAACGGGTCTAATTTATAGATGCTATTGTCCATGATGTCGGAGTTTTGTAGCATCTAATTTATAGATGCTATTGTCCATGATGTCGGAGTTTTGTAGCACCTGACACCAACTCTACGAAGGTTGAGCACAATGGGGTACAAAGGATAAAAGTAAATATCTTTAGGATCAGTTTAGTACTAAGTCCCCCCAACAAATTCCCATAATGATGGTAGGGTCAACATCACGTTCTATGTTTTGTTTAATTAGTGTTAGTTCTCTAGGCTCAGGTCATCAAATAGGTTTATCTCATATTGAAGTAAAGAGAGGGTTAGTGTAGACAAAAAGAGAGTCAGAGTTTGAGGAGGGGCCCGAGGAGTTACTAGCATGAACCTATCTCCGAGGCTCGCTCAAAGAGTAGTCGCATCTCGTCGGTTGGTTCTTGTTGTTGGTTGCGTTCTTGGATGGCCAGCTGGCATTCCAACTCTTGTATTCACGAGTCCTTGGTGGTGAGAAGGTCAGAAATAGCGGTTTCTCTCACCATCCTTGCAGCATCACACACACATGGATAGTCTCTTGTTCCTTGTTATGTGTGACTTCCTTTTGAAGTTTCTCCTTGGCTTGTTCCATTTACGCTTTCAAATCTATATTCTCTTTGATCTTTTGCACAATGGTTTGACTCAGAACAAGATTGTTGTTTTCTAGTGCTTGGTATCTGGTTTAAGCTCTTTAGGATAACATCCTTGTGGGCTGCTTCTGCTGCTGTTAGGTGCTCTTGCAATGTCTGAACTTGATTGGTAGCCTCTTGAACCTGCTTCCATAACGTTGCATTGCAGTCATGAAGCATGTGAGGTGTGAGGAGATGGCATCGCCATACACGTTGCTTTTGTTCCCAAAGGGAAGCACTTGTTGCTGTGGCCCCTTCCAGTCGACTGTGTGGCAAGTGTAAGAGTTTGTCTAGTCCCTCCATAATCTCTTGAAAGAATCTATCATAATCCAAATTATGGAGGAAAGATGTCTCTAGAATCTCCTCCTCATCCTCCAGACGTTGCCTTTACTGGAACTTGGTGTATCTTTAGCCCTTGGTCATTTTCCTTTATCTAGTGGCTCTTCTATGAGTCGTATTGGGAGTGATGTGTCTTCGTCGTGTCCTTGGGGCTCTTCTTTTGGCAACGCTTCTGGTTCAAACTCTTTTTGCAGCCCAACAGAAGCAAGTTTATTTGACATTGTTGAATTCTTGAGGGGAGAAAGATTCTTGAATATTAGTTCTGCCGCCGCCAGACTTTAAGGAGGAGTTAGATGATGTACTTCCATCCTCTCTTGAGGTGCCGTCAAGCTGAGACTTACTTCCTGCTGCCCCAGTACTTCTTGGTATGACAGAGTAAAACCACCTCTGAGACTTACTTCCTGCTGCCCCAGTACTTCTTGGTATGACAGAGTAAAACCACCTCTGAGCCACCGATGATGTAGGCCATGTGGTAAATGTATGTGTGAGCACTTTAGTCAAGGTCACAGGCACTTGTAGTAGCCTTGGACACATAGAGAGAGAGTGTCAAGGACTATGAGTTTAGGGACTTGAGGCACTGGTCGTGGACTATCAAGTAAGAGGGAAACTTGGTATAGGGTCCAGGTGTTTTAGGACTTGCCGCCTCGTGCAATTTTTCTCACAGTCGTCACCTTCACATTGCTTCTTGCTCTCCTATAGTCAACTTCGTTGGTTGCTTCTTGCTCTCCCAGTGAATTTCGCGGTATGTTTTCAAATATTTATGTGTTTCAATTTGGCCGAAGTTGTATAATTGTTTTATAAATATTCCATCAAAGATTGTTGCTTTTAGATTTTTAAGAATTTAATTTATTTCTCACAAATATTTCATCAAATCACTACAATGCAAAGAGGGATCTCAGTGAGAACTAACGTATCCATATCACCTTGTAGGTGATTTTGCCCATAATGGTAATTTGCTTGCATAAATTTCTTGAAATCACTACAACGCGAGAAGAGGTCTTGGTGCGAACTCTCTCAAGTGTATCGCGTTATAGTGAGTTGTCCTACTATCGTTCTTTTTTTGCTTTTTCAAAGATTTCATCATTTAGATTTTTAAGAAATTGATTTTTTTCTTGCAAATAATTGATCAAATTACTACAATGCGAAGAGGGGAGTCGGTGAGAACTCTCCCACCCATATCGTATTATAGTGATTTGTCCTACTATCGTTCTTGTAGTGATTTTTCTTACAATCGTCATTGCCTTTGAAATATTGCATCAAATCACTATAATGTGAAGAGATGGCTCCTTGTTGGGAATTCTCCCACATGTATCGCATTGCAGTGATTTTGACACATTTTTCCTTGCATTTTCATTTTCTCACTAATATTTCATCAAATTACTACAACGCGACTAGAGATGTCGGTGAGATTTCTCCAATGTTTATCGCGTTATACTGATCTTGCCTAATCCTTTATTATCTTACACAAAAATTTCATCGTCCTGACATATTTCTTGGCTTGTAGATGGAACCTTTCGGGATTGAGGTTGAGTCTGATGTTGGTCTTCAAGAAACCCCAGATGAAAAGTTGTTTGACTTCTTTTATAAAGTTTGACAGCATCATCGCCATCCTAAAATATCACGCATGTTTAATTTCAGTTTCTCCATCGAAGACATGATCGTTTCTGCTTGTTCGTATCTTGAGGAGAAAGGGCAATAATTTCAACAGACCACTTTGAGTGGTATAGTCATGTTTGACGGCGTCCAGTATGTGCATGTGAATGATATTGTGCCTTCAACAACCCTAAGACAAAAGTTAAACAGGGATGTTTTAAAGGTGCGAGATGATAAGAAGAAGACACACAGTAAGTGCCCCATTCATAATCGCAAGTGTCGTCTCATTTCTTACCAATATGGATTTATCTGCTACCTGTATGTGCTGCTTGAGGATGAAGAAGTTGCAAATGAAGAAATTGAGGAGAAGCCAGAGGAACCTATAAGAGCAGAAAATGAAGTTCAAGAGATTGCGGAGGAGATAAACTTGGCTGCATGGAGAGGGACTTAAGTGAGCAGTTGGATATTGACGCACTCAGAAGAGAAGACACCTTACAGGTGACGAGCAGCCCTCTATGATAGAGGAAGCAGGGGACATTCCAACCCCACTACTCCCCACATTTCCTATTGGGTGGTGACAAAGAATATTTTTTAATTACAGATATTCAAGCTGTCTTTGACATAAGGGAAGACTACTCTCTAGCCATCATTGCACAGAATCTTGAGAAAGTTGAAGATTTTGTCGATCTAGATTTGGATAAGTATCTCTTATTGGATTCAAATGTCAAGGACAGTGAGTTCCATTCTGCTGTCGGGACACATTATCTATGATGTATAAGGATGCAAAAAGCTATGAATCCAACCTTCCCCCACTGAAGAGGAATTTCAGGCTATTCAGCAAAGACTTAATATTTCACACATGGGAAGGGAAGGGGCATCCTCATCGGTGGTCCAGGACACTAACTCAACAATGAATATATGGATAGATGATTTACTTCAGAAGGTGTGTTTACTTGTTAATTACTTTTTATCGTGCTAAGTAGCTTATTCTATTTGTTGTGTTGGCTCATCATCGACGATATTATTTTGCAGCTGGTTATGTTTGAGGATGAGTTTCTTGAGCGTGGAGCATGCAAACACGTGGGAGGACTCGGAATGGACTCAGCACACTGGGAGAGTACATAAACCGATTGAAGTTTCCACAATTCATTATATTCCACAAGAAATTCTCGAAAGACAATGCAGAATTTCCTTTGTTTGTAATCAAGACATTATCCAAATACCTTGGGGCATATCCCGTCAGGTGAAATGTAGACAGTCATGCTTTTGGAGAAGTAGTTAGCGTTGCAAATCTTTGGGCAGGGCCATGGAGTCTATACACTAAGAAGGAGTAAATAATATTACTTAGCCTATACTACTTATGGATTGGCATGTGGGATTAAGGATCCCAATATGCTAAGTGATTATGTCAAAAGGGAGCTTCTCAGATTCACAAAACCGAGGGTTCCTCCAGCTTGCCAGTTACATAGGATGTTGCAGAGCCATCTTTAAAAAGGGCAAGGCTTCATGCACCCGAGGATGTTAGTGAGCAGGTTAAGGAGTAGTAGTATATTCCTATCTCTTGTAATAATATTCTCTCTCGTGTAATGTCATGACAGTTTTGCATATGATCATTTCTGAATTTGAAATGTTAATCATGGATCTATGGGTAGCCAAATTTTCCCATTTCTTTGTTTTTTTCCTCGCCATTGTGCATGCTTAATACTTGCATTAGATCTCCTCCATATATCTTGTTTTCTTTCTTTATTCACAAGTTTTACTACTTGATTAATTTGGGACGCTTTGAACTGCTGCTTCTTTTTGGCTTTGTGTACAAGCTTCCTATATGTCCACTGATGTAATTCCTCTAAACTGTTAGCTTTTTCTACTCCTCCACCATGTCTTGTATGACTGAAATACCCGGAGCGTGCTTGATAATGTGTTTTCTCCATCATTCCCTAGGTTGACCATATTGATAAACTACCATACTTCTTTGCAAGCCAAGGGGTATGATGGTATATAATATGCTTCAAGAGAATAAAAGAATACATTAATTAGTATATTTTTTAATATACAGTATAAAAAGTAGTTCAATGCATAATCAATCTAATACCATATAGTGGGTGATGTGTTGATCCGTCCATGCATCAATCATTGATCTCTTGAAGTCATCTAGCACCGTTTGAAATATCGCATGGTCCTCCTTCGTCTACACTTTCTTGTCACAGAACTTAAACATAGTGTCTAGAGATTTCCACACCTTGGCTTTCGGTGTTCTTGCTTGACCATTGTCTGCATGGTCTACTACTGCATTGTGGACGCACTTCCATCTGTTGTATTTTTTATGATCTGCACTGATCATCTTCTTCTATGATCTTCTGGTGTTGGTTCAAATGGAAACCTTCTCGCTTTAACACCCCCAATGGAAGGTTTCTTAGGTACATTCTTCCCATCCTCCTTAGACCTTTTTTCATCTTGTTCAATTTTTGCATGTCCACCATGCAAACCAATGTCTTTCACAAATATATCCGAATCTAATAAATTTTACCTCAAACGATCCCAACGATAATATATTGTTTTCAGATTGAACACTAAACCATCTAGGATCATCTTTTAGAATAGATGTATCAAGTGCCCTGTTCATCAGTGTGATGGTAACCCTTTCTAACTTTCTCTCCTTCACAATTTGACACTCATCAAGCTTTAGCACAAATTTGAGGACACCATCACATTCTTCAGGAGTAACTTCAAACAATTGAAGAGCATATGATTGTAAGGCCTCCAAGTCGTAGAAAATATTATTGTATCTATTGTAGACCACATCTCCTGTTGTTGGTGCAACATAGGTGTCTTCAATATGAAATGGGGTTCCCAAAGCTTGCACTACCTCTTCGTTTACTTGTTTACGCATTTTTTTTAAACCAAAGAAAGATTTGGCAATAATGATTCTTTCATACTAGAATCCTTCATCTTTTCATGCAAAGTCTTATAAATGGCTGAGTACCCTCTGTGTGATATACCAGCCTCATCAAGTATTGCCTGGATGTCCTATGGATTGAGTTGATTCTCTTTGAAAAAGTTATCTATTTACTTTTCTGAGACCTTCTTATATTTCTTCTCATTCATCAGTGCGCTTCTGCATACTAGCGATCTAAAAGAAGACTTAAATGTGCGCCAGAAGGTTCTGTCGTTGATTCTTTATAAGGGTGCAATAAGGATCTGATATCATATTGAAGATCAAAAATTGATATATATGAACATATGCAATAATTATTGCTATTCATAAAATATCACAATAGAAACAATAAACCAATTAATAGAAAGGAGCTTACTTAATTGCACGTATTCTCTTCTTGATGCCACCACCTCCTAGCTTCATTTGCTCAATATTCCTTAGTTTTTTTTGTTATCTACGGAGACCTAATGAGGTCTGCTTATGTCTTAATTCAGACATTTATTTTTCAATCCTTGAAATGGTTTCCTTATTGCTTAATAACTTCTGCACACAATGCTCCATGGTTTTCTTCAAATGAATGTTCTCCTTCTCAAACAAATCTCTTTCTAATTTAAGAACATTGCTTGTTGCTTCCAAATGATGTGTATATCCTAGGAGCCCATTATAGCCATCTCTAACAAAGTTAAGCAGAGATGTTGTATTCCTAAATGGGGGTGTGGAGTTTGTAAAAGGGTCTTTTGGATATAACCTCCTGTCAATCCATAAATCTATGTTTTTCTTCCCTTGCATCCTCAACATTTCTTTAGAAGCAGTACACAAAGTATTAGGTTTATTTCTCTTACTTAGAGATTCATATTCATGTTCAAGCTTGATGTGCAGGTTGTAAATGTCTCTTTTCTCTGCATTCCTCCTTGCCCTTGATCCCTCTGCCATCCTCTTGATTCTATCTGTGTTCCTCCTTGCTCTTGATTAGTAGAAAAATTTGAATGGAAAGAGAAAGGTGCCAAATAGTAAAAAGAAGTAAAGAGTCCAACTAATTTGCAAGAAAAACCTTGATTTTGAAGGTACCAATACCTGCAAACTTTGATATGTAGAACCTTCAAAATTTGAGGTAAAGTTTCTTGCAGGGAGGGAACTCGAAAATCTTCAAAATTTGAGGTGTAATTTCTTGCAAGGAGGGAACTCGAACTATTTTTGGATGATCCTTGGTTCAAATTTCAAGAAATATTCTATTTCCGGCTTGTACGTAGAGATTTTGAGATATAAGCCATTAAACTTGGAGAATTGACCAATTCATTGTTCACGTAGTACATATAGTAAATGAACAGATTGAAGACTTCGAGAACTGGAAATATTCTATCATTTTTATGTACATTTAAGAGAATAGAAATATATCTTTTATATCTCAATAAAATGCTAAGAGAAAATATGACAAAATCAATTTCACCTTATTTTTTAGGCTTTTTGGATTATCTCTCTCTAAGCTTAGTTTGGCACTTCTTAGAGGGCCCAAAGTTGAGTCCAAAATTTCCTAATGTTATTGTCATCATCACTGGTCTTCAGCCGCATCTCTTTCTCAAGCAACATAGCACTAAATTCTTCAAATAATAAAGGTAGAACTCTAACCTGAGTATTTCATGATGTAATCAAGCCATCATACTTTTGCGGGAGAATTCAAATGCACCTCCGAGCTAGTTCTTCACTAGTCTTTATAGTCCCCATAACAACCATTTGATCCACTTGATAAATGATTTAGCAGCTTCTCCTTCAGCAAACTTCTTAGTGGCAAGCTGATTCTCTAGGTTCTAAATCCTGGTCTAATTCTAGTTCTCATACTGATTCCTTAATATGGTCCAAGCCTTTAATGCTTTAGTTGTGTGTTGAGAATTATCGTAAGAATAAAATCACTTAAACTAGTGAATGATGGCACAAAGTGCATCATCATTGTGCCTATTCCATGCCCGAAGAAGTGTAGCGCTACACAGTCCAGGATTGGATTTGGTAATCACAATTATTAACCCTAATACTTGGGGGGTTCACCTAAAAATATGTAAGTATAGCACTTGAGTTCAAATGAAGGGGTTTTTTAATTCAAAATTTTAAGGTAAATTGATAGAAATACATTTATAGATGGGTTTTTTTAATCAATTTTGAAAAAAAAAACATAAAGTGTCTATAAAGAAAAAGGGGTCATTTTATTCATTAAAAAATTCAGAGGTAAGGGGGTTATTAAATACCCCTTGAATGCACATGATACATAGAGTTTCTTAGTAATGCACCCTCAAGCCCTAATATAGTGATTACAATGCTTAACATGAGCTTCAATCGTTTCTATTTAGTTTCCTCATTTCATTCTTGGCAAAATATCAAGCACTCTTAGGGATTCTCATCCTATTATACTGCATATAGATAGTGTGTCTTCACACCCAAAGCCTTAATGCCTTATTGCATATAGATTGTGAGTGTTCACACCCACCAAAGCTTTAATGCCCACTTCATGTGAGTCAATCATAGGGGATGTTATTTTCTAATGCTTGATTATTTGAGCATATTTTTGTAAAGCATTAAACACTACCCTTGAGTTATAATCCAAGAGGTAAGACCTTTCTTAAATTGATTCCAAGGGTCACACTCATAAATTTGATGGGAGAAACTTTTACACTTGGTAGACCAAGGTGAAGTTTGTATTGATAAAAAAAGGGACTTTGGAACATTGCAAATGCAAATGGGAAGGATAAGCCTAACCAACAGCTAAGGGGGCTACTGAAACATTATGGCTTACCAAAAATTAAAAAGCTTTTTCCATAATAATGTTAGGGTTGAGTGACACATACATACATCACATCATTGAGGCAAAAAGTGCACATGAGGCTTGGGATACACTTGACATAATTTTTGGAGAAAAAAGGGGAAGCACTCAAAGTTAGGCTTAAAAATTCAATTCCCTCCCAAAGCACATAAACTACATGAAGAGTATAATGGCTAAGCCTATAGCCATAGGAGCACAAGCGAAAGAAGAAGATGCCATAGCGGCTCGGGGGGTGCACTTCTAAAAAATCATATGTATCACATGCGTTCAAGGGGCATTTAAAAAACCCCTTAACTAAAATGTTTCCCCCAATAAAACCACCCCTCTTTACTTATGAACTAATGGATTTTTTTTTGAAGTTGAATTAAAATACCCCTCTTGTTATTGTAATCCTGTTAAAATTTTTCCAAAATTTGAATTAAAATTTCCCTCCTTTTGATCGCACGTGGCACGCTAAATTTTTTTGAGGTGAACCCCCCGAGCATAGCAGTTTAATTCTTAAAAGCATAACTGTTAGAGAGAAATTGAGAAATAAATGATGTTTTGATCTTGATATCTCTCAAGTATGTAAGCTATCTCTCAAGTATGTAAGCTATCTTTTTTGAAAATTTATGTACTAATTTGTTTTTTCAAGATAACTACCTAATTTATGCTCTTATTTGTTTTTTCAAGATAACTACCTAATTTATGCTCTTATTTGTTTTTTATAGGCTTCTTTTGTCCACCCTACCCCCAGAGGCCTATTTTGCTACCAGAGGCCTATTTTGTTTAAAATTCATTTATATTATATTGAATAATTTATGTGGTTTGTTATTTTGCAGGGCATCTAAATGCATGATAAGCACATTAGGAACACTCCATCCTCCACTCCTCGACAATAAAACTCCACATCAGTTTTTCATTTTGCTTGTAAGTTATAATAACGTAAATGATAACTTTTAAGTTTGTAATAAAGCTTTAGTTAAAAGTCTAAACAAGGACTATCATTGCTATAAGTTCCATCATAAATTGATGGAAGCTTATGTGGATGGAGAGTGGTCGCAAACACATGGAGATATATGCAATCAAAATTTCTAGTAGACATATCAAAAAGAGGAGCTATAAGTATTTTCGAGATAGACACATCAAAAAGAGGAGCTATAAGTATTTTCGAGATAGACACATCAAAAAGAGTTATAAAAAATTTAAATATTTTCCTTTTCCTTTTATATCCTAATATATACTAAGGTTTTAGTCATGATTTTTTACAATTCACAATTTCATGTTATACAGACACATACATTTAGTGGCTGAGAGCAAAGGCAATCAGATTAATGCTCGACAGTCGTGTGAATCTCCCACACATCCAGATTCACCACCCACCACCACCATCAATCCCACCTATGATGGCAAAGAAGCCATGAAAAAGGAAAGGACCTATGATGTCAGCATTGAAATGCGAGAAGAAGAAAATGACAGACACGGAGAAGGGAAAGGCTTCTCAAAAACAAAAACAATCTAAGGAAAAAGAGGCCAAGTCAAAGAAAACATCCAAGAAATCAGAGTCCAAGCCGACCAAGGAAGGTGAAGAGGCCAAGGCTTCTATAGACAGTGACCCTCCAAAATAGATAGTTTTCTATTCTCATACATTGTAACAACCAACCAATTTGTATAGATACTACCCTCCTACCCTATCCTCCTCAAACTCAAGCAAGGTATGTCTTCTCTTTTCCTTTATCTCCTATGCAAACAAGCTTTCCATGAAGCTTTCTTATGATTATTTTCCTTCTCTTTCCTCTCTTTTTAGTTTTTCTTTTCTTCTTTTTCCCTTCTCATTAAAGCTTAACCCTAGCCCTAACTTCTACATAGAAACCCTAATAGAGAGCTTTGATAGAGAGCTCTCCATCAAAGCTCTCTATTATGTTTTCTATGTAGAAGCTAGGATTAGGGTTAAGCTATAATGAAAAGGGAAAAAGAAAGATTCAATAAGTTTTTTCATTAAGATTTCCATTAAGGTTAGGGTTTTGTGTATGCTTTCTATTAGGGTTACTAATACTTTTTTTTCTTTATTTGGTTTGATTTTGTAGGTTATCCACACATACAAGCCTCATAAGGTAAGAGATATCTCCCTTTTTTATTTCCTCTCTTATGATTTTACATGTTATAGGGTTTGCAAGTTTTAGGATTTGTTATTTTTTCTTCCCTCTATGGATAGCATAGCTCTTCTCTCAAGAGGTGGCCATATGCCTTATGAAAGATCCCTGCCCCCTTCGTGCAACAAATTCGGGGGTGCTAGCAGTAGGCAAAAGTAGCACTTCTTTGCATAGTGCACAGCCTCTCACTCGGGGCCTCGCCCACGGATATCCGGACAAGAGACTAATCCCTTGGCTAGACATTTTTATTCTAACGTAGTCAAGAGCCTTAACTAACCGAACTGATCCGACCAAACCCGTAAGTCACATGGTCAGATCAAGGAAAAGACTTGCACTTGGATCATAGAAACCAACGTTTTTTTCCTCATCGAGAGGCACAGATTCTTTTTCATAGAACAAGGACTGTCTGGGATTTACTTCATCTATTGTACCATAACAGCATTTAGTCTCATTTTAGGAATCCATCAGTCCAGCCCAGTCAGTCCCACGGGGTTAGCCAACCGCCCAACCACTGTAATGATAGGATCCATTTAGGAATTTGGTTATGTTTTGTCCTGGGTACGAGGGAAAAGAGTTCCTAGGCCCCCTAGCGGGCACTTCATGAAAACTTCAAGATAGTCACACCACTTACACACCCAATATGAAATTGCCTTTTGTCCTGGGTACGAGGGAAAAGAGTTCCTAGGCCCCCTAGCAGGCACTTCATGAAAACTTCAAGATAGTCACACCACTTACACACCCACTTACACACCCAATATGAAATTGTCTTTTTCACAAATTCAGTTGTCTTTAAAACAATCTTTTAATGAAACTATAGTATCACTGATCATAATCCTCCAAAATATCCGGTTGAATTCTAATTTCCAATCATTCCTTCATCGGTGTACCTATGGCATCATTGGCAACCAGAACGCTCACCACCTGTCCACTCATCAGGGGCCTTTTCAATAGTTTCTAGCTCATAGTACCCGGAAATATATTCACTTATAAAAATCCAAATGGACTCTCCGTTGAAGATCAACAAGATCATATAAAAGACCCGTGGACTCATCCGTTGAGGGGACCAGCAAGGTCAATCAACCAGATCCATGCCCGAGACTTTCAGAAAACAACTCTAACACCTTGTTCCATTTTCTTCCTCGACACACGTGTGGGTATCTTTGGTGACCACAGCCCGAGCAGTGTATCAGCACCCTCTAGGATCCTTCGCAGGTCAACTAGCGCTTCACTCATAGGCCGCTTCCTTGGTCCCTCATCCATCGTACCGGAAGCTCACCATATAAATCGAACCAAGGCTGGTCAAGACCTCGGCTGACCTTGCTACGCGAGATGTCCTCCATTGACTCTCCCGTTAGCTATTGCAACTTTATCACTTAGGTCTCCACGACCTCATTCACAAGATGGTCAAAATGCTTTTCTAGCATTCTTGACATAAAACAGTCATTTAAAAACAGGTCATAAATACAGTTTCTAATGAACTCTCATCTTTTCACATCGTTCCACATCATTTCCCGTTATTCCACATTCTTCTAAATCAATTCACTTTGCTTAATCCACATCCAATCATATGTATTCCCATCGTCCTTCATCCATTCTCATCGTATCACATTATATTACATCCCATCACATCAATCCACATCTATCCTCATCACATCTCATCGTATCACATTATATTACATCCCATCACATCAATCCACATCTATCCTCATCACATCTCATCCATTCTCATCTATCCATATCCACATCAGGGTTGTTGCAAGATCAGGGTGTCCAGTTTTATCCAGTTTATACTGGACTGGGACAATGCTTAAAGAGCAAAATTTAGGGGGCAAGGTACTTAAAATGAGATCAAGCAAATAATAGAAAATAGGCTTGCCCTTAAATTAGCCCAATATAACTTAAATTAGTATAAATTAGTCTAATAAATCAAAATTAATCAAAAATATGATGAAATGATAAACAAATGATCTTTCCGTACTTAGAGTGATCCAAATTATTTTTCCATAGATGCACCATTACAAGTACAGTAGTCCCTATAGGTTTTAGATGATTCACATCAAAAATGTAATTTTACTAATTAGATTATTAATATTTGCAGGCCTTCTGATAGTCTGGAAGAATTTTAAAAAAGAGATCATTAAAAATCCAACCATTGGATTTGCAATTTTTACTAACCACCACATTCTACTAATGTCTCAGTATCTACCCACTCTTTTGATCTACAAGATTGAGGATTTTAAGTGGTAGCTATTGTGGGTACAAAAAGTGGCGTATATTATAACACTTTAAAGACCTTGAAATATTTAAAGAAAATAGACAAATATCTTAAAATTTTCTCAAAAAATCAAGTTAAGCTCCATATTATGTGAAGATCTAAGGTACAAAGTGGGAATCTCATATGAGTTTATATGTAAAAGATATTAGCATTTTATGGAATCAGTTCAAATTTGGGACAGGGTGTATACATTGACTTTGTACCTAAGAAAATGAGGACTTTTGACTATCTAATGCTTAATCGAATTATGCAACTATATTTCCAACTTTGAATATGATGTTCCAACAAAAGAACTTGAAACAAAATTCCTTCATTTACTAGGAGAGATTAGCCACTAAAGGTAAACAAATGTATGTTTTTTTACTGTTTTTACAGGGTGCCTGAGTGGACAAAACTGGGCACCCTGATCTTGCAACCACCCATCACATCACATCACATCTATTCACATCACATCTCATCCATTCACATCTATCCTGATTCACATCAAATCACATCACATCTCACCCATTCACATCTATCCCGATTCATATCACATCCACATCACATCTCACCCATTCACATCTATCCTGATTCATATCACATCACATCACATCCATTCACATCTATTTACGTCACATCGCATTCACATTCATTTACATCTCATCGCATTTATTCACATCCATCACATTTATTGCATTCTCATCCCATTACATACATTCTATCAAAATTACATCACATCCATATCCATCCATATCTCATCACATCCATACACATTCTATCTCATTCATCCACATCCATCCAGTCATCCACGTGCATGTCTATCCACATCCATCCATACATTCACATTCACATCCACATATATTCACATCACATCACATCACATTTCATCCATATCTCATCACATTCGCATCCACATCCCTTTACACCACATCACACCTCATCCACATCCACATCCACATCCATTTACATCACATCCACATCCACATTCATTTACATCACATCACATCCTTTCACATCCACATCCACATCCATTTTCATCACATCCACATCCATTTTCATCACATCACATCCTTTCACATCCACATCCACATCCATTTACATAACATCACATCCTATCACATCCACATCCACATTCATTTACATCACATCACATCCTATCACATCCACATCCACATCCATTTACATCACATCACATCCTATCACATCCACATCCACATTCATTTACATCACATCACATCCTATCACATCCACATCCACATTCATTTACATCACATCCTTTCACATATTCTCACATCTCATTATCATCTCTTCATTCATATCCACATCCATTTATATCACATCCTTTCACATATCCTCACTTCTCATTCTCATCTCTTCATTCACATCCACATCCATTTCACATTTAGTAACATTTTCTATTTTTGATACCGATGATATTTTTGCCAATTGCTTGGCCTAGATAAAGGTTTTTTTCTCAACGGATATTTTCATATTCTTTCTTAATTTTCTCAAGCAGCACCCTCTAGGATCCTTCACAGGTCACCTAGCACTTCACTCATATGCCGCTTCCTTGGTCCCTCATCCACCATACCGGAAGCTCACCATTTAAATCGAACCGAGGGCTGGTCAAGACCTCGGTTGACCTTGCTACGCGAGACGTCCTCCATTGACTCTCCGTCAGCTGTTGTAACTTTATCACTTAGGTCTCCACGACCTCATTCACAAGATGGTCAAAATGCTTCTCCAGTATTCTTGACATAAAACAGTCATTTAAAACAAGTCATAAATACAGTTTCTAACGAACACATCGTTCCACATCATTTTCCATTATTCCACATTTTTCTAAATCAATTCACTTTGCTTAATCCACATCCAATCATATGTATTCCCATCGTCCTTCATCTATTCTTATCTAATCACATTATATTACATCCCATCACATCTATCCACATCTATCCTCATCACATCTCATCCATTCTCATCTACCCATATCCACATCACATCTCATCCATTCACATCCATTTCGATTCACACATCACATCACATCTCACCCATTCACATTTATCCTGATTCATATCACATCACATCACATCCATTCACATCTATTTACGTCACATCGCATTCACATCCATTCACATCTCATCGCATTTATTCACATCCATCACATTTATTGCATTCCCATCCCATTACATACATTCTATCCACATTACATTACATCCATATCCATCCATATCTCATCACATCCATACACATTCTATCTCATCACATCCATATCCATCCATATCTCATCACATCCATCCATATACATTCTATCCACATTACATTACATCCATATCCATCCATATCTCATCACATCCATACACATTCTATCTCATTCATCCACATCCATCCAGTCATCTACATGCATGTCTATCCACATCCATCCATACATTCACATTCACATCCACATATATTCACATCACATCACATTACATTTCATCCACATCTCATCACATTCACATCCACATCCCTTTACACCACATCACACCTCATCCACATCCACATCCACATCCATTTACATCACATCCCATCCTTTCACATCCACATCCACATTCATTTACATCATATCACATCCTTTCACATCCACATCCACATCCATTTTTATCACATCACATCCTTTCACATCCGCATCCATATCCATTTACATCACATCACATCCACATCCACATTCATTTACATCCTATCACATCCACATCCACATTCATTTACATCCTATCACATCCACATCCATTTACATCACATCACATCCTATCACATCCACATCCACATCCACATCCACATCCACATCCATTTACATCACATCACATCCTATCACATCCACATCCACATTTATTTACATCCACATCACATCACATCCACATCCACATTTATTTACATCCACATCACATCACATCCACATCCACATTCATTTACATCACATCCTTTCACATATTCTCACATCTCATTCTCATCTCTTCATTCATATCCACATCCATTTATATCACATCCTTTCACATATCCTCACATCTCATTCTTATCTCTTCATTCACATCCACATCCATTTCACATTTAGTAACATTGTTTATTTTTTATACCGATGGGACTTTTCTAATATTTCTGCTAATTTCTTGGCCTAGGTAAAGATTCTTTTTCTCAACGAATATTTTCATATTCTTTCTTAATTTTCTCAAGTGAAATATATTCAATATTCTTGTTTTTGAGTAAAAGATTCATGGGATTTACAAGAATCAATTCTACCTATATTTCCCAATAATACTCAAAATTTTACTTTTAATAAATATTCATCAATTGAATTATACTAAAAATTTCTCTTTTTCTCATTTAATTTCTTGGATCTCAATTATCTTGGAAATTTCTCTTTTTACATTTAATAAAAATATCCATTAATTCAATATGCTAAGAATTCCATTTTTTTCATTTAAATGATTGAATTCCAAATGTCATGGGAATTCCTCTTTTGTCATTTAAATATTTCTCATGCATAAAATAAATTTATCTTAAATTCCTCTTTGAGTTTTAAAAAAATATCCATTCATTCAATATGCTAAGAATTTCACTTTTTCCATTTAAATGATTGAATTCCAAATGTCATGGAAATTTCTCTTTTATCATTTAAATAAAATTACCATAATTTTCTCTTTTCTAATTATTTAATTATACATAAACCTTAAAAATTAGTTTTCCATTTAATGTGATGAAAATCATTCTTAACATAAGATGGCCAATCCTAGAATATGGTAGGAAGTCCTCTTTTCACGTTATGCATAAGAATGAATTATGTATCAATTTCTTAAAAGTTTTGCCATAGCTTCGCTGCTATTACTGATAATTTTTAATATTTTTGAAAAGAATAAACTTAGTAATACAATTATGATAGTATAACTATCTTCTAAACTTAAATCTAATTTATGGATTTAAATCATAAGTTTAGAAGCATAAAAGTATAAAAAGCTACTTTCTTAACCTCTAGCTTCACAAGCCTAGAGTTTGATTTGTGAATTTAGAATTTATCAATGAGAAGCATCATTTGAATAGAGAATTGGTCATAAGAATGACCATTCTTTTGGGGAGAGAGAGAGAGAGATAAACATAAAAAGCATCCTAATTAAGCATAAATATATATATATGTATATACATATGTATATATGTATATACATATGTATATATGTATATATGTATATATATATATATATATATATATATATATATATATATATATACATACATATATATATATAAAGGGTCACCCTTCAAAGTTGAGGCCTCCTTTGGGAAACCCTTCAAATTTGAAGTGTGCTAGGTGGTGACTGCTTGTCATGACCACGTTTGAAGCCCATGGAAGCAGTCAACCTAGCAGGGTTCGCGAAAAGATAGGTTCTACTTAGCCTAGAACTTGTTCAAATTTATACAATGCTTACTTAAATTTGTGGAAGAAGGAAAAGAATCCTCTTCAAAATTTTCGAGTTTTAGTTATATTTTGGAAAATTTAAGGAGAAATGCCTTCTCAAAATGGTGAATTTCCTTTCAATCCCGCATTTCCCGAACACTACAACAACCTAGTGACCTGGTGGACGGTGGTAGTCTTGCTGAGCAAGCAAGCAAGCAACAACAGTACAAATCGATGCTCACGAGTTACTGCAGTCTACAAGTCGTCTTGCAATTCAATTGTGAGGACAGGTTGGTGGGAGTCGGTACGCTTCGTTGACAAAAAGCCTGCACGCGCCAATTAGCTGCCACCGACAGCCGAAATAAAGCTGACAAAAGCTGAGAAGTTGTGGACTTCGACCATTGTTTTCTCTGCAACACATGCATGAATATCGCCACCTTCAAGTGTGTGGTGGCGTCACTCGCTCATCCATCTATAAAAACGCCCGGTTTGCCATGAACTTCTCATCTCGTCCAAACATGGCTACCAAAAGCTCTGCAATTCTATTTGCTCTTGCGCTGCTAGTTATGGTGGCTTGCTATGTGAATGCTAGTGAGGGAGTTTCTAGGAAGCTAGGGGAGAAAGATTCAGGGGCGACTGAGACGAAGTATTATGGCGGCTACAAGCATGGGGGAGGCGGCTATGGAAGTGGTGGCGGCGATCACGGTGGCTACGGTGGCGGAGATCACGGTGGCTACGGTGGCGGCGATCACGGTAGCTATGGCCATGGAGGTGGCGGCGGTTACGGTGGCTATGGCCATGGAGGCGGTGGCTATGGCGGCCATGGAGGAGGTGGTGGTGGTGGTGGTTACCACAAGGGAGGCCCTCACGCCTAGATGTTTGGATAAATAAATAAGTGGGCTTCCACGAGGCCCGACTCTACTGTCTTTGCTGTATGTAAGAACGTAATGTTTCAATGAAAAGGGGTACCCTTACTGTGCAGACTGTTTTCTTAGCTGTTGTGTGTACAGTGTACTGTTTGTGCATCTACTTTACACAGGCCTCTTGTCATAATTAAATACAATTCTACTAATTTGCTTGTTTCCGAATGAATTTACGTCCGTGGCACGTATGTCCCTATGTTATTAGTTCAATGGCTTCCAAACAAACGATGGTTTAATTTCCCCATTTGTGTTTAAAAAACCTCGCGCGAAAATGAAATTGTAATTGCAGTACAGTAATTATAACTAACCATGCATAAATATACGCTTCTTGAACTATTGGCCACCTAGTTCGCACGAAAAGTTTCATTAGTCTCTCTCTCTCTCTCTTACACACACAGACACACAGACACACAAGCATGCATGTACTAGGCACTTTTGGTTTGCCTAAAAGTCGCATGAAAAGTTCCAGTAGTCTAACTAATCTCTCTCTCTCTCTCACACACACACTCACTCACTCACTCACTCACTCGCTACTCTAGTCTAGCTACTCTCTCTCTCTCTCTCTCTCACACACACACACACATGAGCGCTCACTCACTCACTCTCTCTCTCTTTCTCACACACACACACACACGCATGCATCAATACACGAGTACTTTTTATTTGATTCCTTAGTGGCTTCCTACGTCATGGGAACCTACTAGCTTTTACCCACCCACTCACTCATGCTAGCACTTGCGCACATATGCACACATCTACACATACACTTTTGATCCGTCACTCACTCTCTCTCACTCTCTCTCTCTCTCTCTCTCTCTCTCTCTCTCTCTCACACACACACACGCATGCATCAATACACGAGCACTTTTTATTTGATTCCTTAGTGGCTTCCTACGCCTACGTCATGGGAACCTACTAGCTTTTACCCACCCACTCACTCATGCTAGCATTTGCGCACATATGCACACATCTACACTTACACTTTTGATCCATCCCCTTATAGGCTTCTAATTACGCCATGGCAACCTACTTGCTTTTTCTGTAGTTTTAAGGATATAGTTTAGCTAGTTTTCCATAACTTAGGTCAACTTTTTTTTTTGAGACATATTCTCATTATACTCTTCATGTAGTTTATGTGCTTTGGGAGGCTGTCAAATGATTTCATTTCAAGTTCATAGAATTGAATTTTTAAGCCTAGCTTTGAGTGCTTCCCTTTTTGCTTCAAGACTTCAGTCAAGTGTATCCCAAGCCTCATGTGCACTTTTTGCCTCAATGATGTGATCTATGTATGTGTCACTCAACCCTAACACTATTAGGGAAAAAGCTTTTTAATTTTTGGTAAGCCATAAAGTTTCATTAGCTCCTTTGGTTGTCTATTTCTTATCCTTTCCATTTGCAATGTTCCAAATAAAAAGAATGTAGGGGAGAGAGAGAGAGAGCTTGAGTTCCTTGCAAGCAAACACACACACACACAAGAGAATGCAAGACACACGAGAGATGGATGGTTGAATTTTTTCTATCTTCTTCTCTTCTGTATATCCATATAACTAAAAGATAAGAGTATATACATAACGGGAAAGTACTCTTCTACAATAATATATAAAATGGTCAGTCTATAGTGAACCCGACTATATGAGCTAGTGCTATAACTATCCTATAACTTTAGTACTCCAAAGTGGCTGTCACATAGCCTGTCATCCACCACTGATGGCATATCAACCATAATCTCACCAACCATGTCCATGGCATAAGCATGGAAGCTGTCACCTAGGCGGGTCATCAATGTCCGTCGTAGCAATAGTTGAGCTCGATATCTCAACACTCCCCCTAGAGCTCCACTCCACACACTGCACTCTAAGTAAGTCCCTAAACTTGTGGAGCTTCTCTATGCCCAATACCTTCTTGAAAATGTCAGCCGCTTGACCTTTATGCTGACATATACCAGATCTACATCACATGCTAGAACTTTCTCCCTCACAAAGTGATAGAACACATCAATGTGCTTCATTTTAGCATGGTATACTAGGTTACTAGCCAACTGTATGCTACTCATGTTGTCATAATAAATGACAACTACCCTATCCATGGGCTCACCCATATCACCAAAACAAGTAGCTTCTGAAACTAAGCTACCTCACAAGAGCTACCATAGCAGCACCCCTATACTCTGCCTCTGTACTCGACAAGGCAAATGTTGGTTGCTTCTTACTGCTCCAACTCACAACAGCACTCCCAAATGAGAACATAAATCCATTAGTAGATCTCTTGTCTACAATACTACTAGCCCAATCAACATGTGTACCCATCTAGTTGTATCTCTATACCAGCCTCATAGAAAAGTCTATAATCAACTGTGGACTTTATATATCTGAGAACGTATCCAAGTGTGGCTCCCTAGGGGCCTGCATAAACTAACTCACAAGTCCAACAGCATAACTCAAGTGTGGCCTAGTAATGGTCACGTAGATCAAGCTACCTACTATGCATCTGGGTGGTTGCAAGATGAGGTTATCTAGTTTCATGTCGTGGGCGCCCTTGGCTTTAGCTGAAAAACAGGCATTTTTTCAAGAAGAATAGCCAATCTCTCATAGTTAGCCAAGGAGTTTCACTTCAAGGTCTTCTAATGAAACATCATATGCAAAGTTGGGCACCTAAAACTATAATCTGATCGAATATCCAATCATTGCAAATCCCCTTTTCTTTGGGAACCAAGTTTGTATACAGGCCCTGTCCTAGGTTTAGACAGGTATAGTGAATGTGAGTAAATTGCCTACAACTTTTACAGTATTACTCATACGATGTTCCCACTTTACATATCACAAATACAAATAACATAGAGCTTAACTTGATTTATCGAGTAATTTTTGATGTGTTCTACTATTTTCTATATTATTTAAAAGATATTAGAATTGTTAAAAAACATACTATTTTATCCTCCCACCACATCTACCATTTAAAATGCTCAAATTGTATGGATCTAGTGATGATTAGATTGGAAAAGATTAGTATAATGTGGGTATAAGATAAAAATACAAATCTAACGGTTTGATTTTTGTAGATTTACTTTGGAAAATTTATCATGACTGTCAGAGGCCCATTAAATCAATAGTAATTTAATTCTAGAAAATTAAATATTGAATCTTTCAATCTAAAAACTCAAGGGATCAATACTCTTGTTGCCATGAATTTATCAAAAAAAATTTGGCTTGATTTGAGTATGGGAAGGTCCATTTTCAATCCTCCCAAGTGAAAATTCCCATATTGTGTCCACTCTCCCCTTTTCAAGTCTAAAACCAATCCTAGTTAGGTTTGGAAATCTAGGCTTGGTAAACTTCACAGCTTAGGTTTCATTCCATGTGTGAGGCTTGGGTTATGCATGCCACTTTATGTCCACGTGAGCATCGAGAGGATCCACATAAGCAGCTTGCCACCTCAGCTTGCCACCTCCACCCTCCATGTCAACATGGTCAACCTAGTTGACTCCCCACCTCATCATCCTAGTCATCATTAATGCCACATCATCTTGCCACCTTTGCATGCCACCTCGCACATGGTGACATGGCATGCCACATCATGGAATTGCCACATCAACCATAATAGTGCCACATGTCAAGAGAATGCCACGTGTCATGCACGCTTGTGACACGTGGCATCTCCTTCCCACCTCCCCTCTTTTTTCAAAAACATATTTTTGGAAAAGTTAATTTAGTAATTTAGAGAAATAGAATATAGAAATTTAAATAATAAAATATATGTAACTTATTAAATAAAAGAATTTAAAATCACTAAAATAAAAGGATTATATTTTGGGATTAGATCAATAAAAATATTATTAAAGATCATATTATTAATTTTAAAAAAAAATAAATTTTTTATTTTTATATTTCTTGAAATTTTTTTATGTAGAATAAACCTTTGAATAAAATATGAAAAAAGTACATTATTTAAAAAAAATAGTTATATAATTATAAAATAAAAGATTTCTTTAAAGATATATTTATATATCTGGTAATGATAAATATTTAGACTTGTTAATAAATATTATAAATAATATTAATTTTTAAGTGGATAATAGTTTATCTTTAAATATCTTTATGTTTATCTTAGTTATCCAATCAATCTTAGATAGGAAATCCAGTGAGATTTGAAGTGGATAACCTATTTTTCCTATATAATCACACATCTCTAGTACTATCCCACACTTATCTGTAGTACTATCCCATCATTGAGCCCTTATAATATTTTCTCTCTTAGCTTCCTTGAGAATGGGTTCTCAGAGTCGTAGGAGTCGGAAACGTGATAGGGCTAGACTCCCCCCTATCCACCAAGTTCAAGAGGAGGAGAGGAGAAGGGTAGCTCGTGAGAGAAAGAGAGAGTGGAGAGCACGTCAACGAGCAACACCTTCCGTTGGCGATGATCCAAGCCTTGCTCCTCCTCTTCCACTTCCTCTCCCTTCGCCCTCTTCCCCCCCACTACCCCTTAGTTTAGATAATCCACATGAACCCGCCCTTCTTGAGTCCTCTCTTCTACAAGAACCCACCCCCCCTCCTTTGGGTGCCCTTCGTGTGGATAGGAAGGAACTATCAAAGTCAGGGGCACATCGTCGTGCCCATGCAATCTTCCAATCCTATTTCAAAGACCTCACGTCTTCATCACAGGCATGTGTGCTTGATGCTTTGATTGATCTGCCCAACATGGCCAACTGCAGGGCGCTTTCCGACATTGGAGGTCGAAGAGAGAGGAGAGCTGGCATGGCGGTGCTACAAAGTGTTCGTCATTCCTATATAGTTAACAAGAAGAGGAACTCTGCGGACGCTTTGGCTGCTCGACGGGCTATTGTGGCAGCCATAAGTAGCTCCCAAATGAAGGGTAAGGTTAGTGCCACATCTCGCATCCTTTCCATAGCACCACACGGACTTAGAGTTGGGTCTATTAGGCGACAAAGTTTAGATGCCAATGAGGTTGGTGCTATGTGGGCGAGTAGTGGTCGTGTAGCTAGGCATGATCGCCTACTAGATGAAACCACTAGAACCTTGATAGAAAGTTTTTGGGAGGAGAATTGTCGTGCATCGCCAGTTTTCAAGAAAGCTTTGCGTAAGAGAGTGACAAGAGGAGTGTTCATTGAGCACGGTGCTTGCTTTCTTGAAATGTCCCAAACTGAGTTGTATTCTCAGTTTGTGGCTTCGTATCCAGAGCTTAAAATTGGGCAAAGGTCATTTGAGGGGTGTAAGCCTTGGTTTGTGAGGTACTCACGTCAGCGTGACACATGTTGTTGTCGCTACCATGTTGAGTTCAATCTTTTTTATGATGTGTTCCGTTCTCTTAGTGGGCATAGAGAGTTGCCTCGTAGTCCACGTGATTTCATCCACTCTCTTTTGTGTGCACGCACGGAGGATGCCCAGTTCCATAGGATGCCTTGTGTGGAGAGCAATTGCACATCATGTGGTTCACTTGCACATCTACAGATGGTAGATCTTGATGCAAGTGACCAAGAGATAGTGGCATGGCAACGTTATGAGTATGTGACACACCAGCTCCAGAGTGGTGGACAGTCCAGGAAGTTGCAGCTCGTGGACAAACATACACCACGTTGTCACTTCACAGCCACATTTAGGGAGCAGATCTACCCCTACATACGGCACAGTCATTGTGCCAAGTGGCAGGATCGTCAGTTCCGAGCATGCCTAGCAGAGTTTCCTATTGGTGTGGTCGTTTCTGTGATTGATTTTGCAGAGAACTACACTTTCACACCTTTTCAGGAGATACAATCTGAGTATTACTTCTCAGAGCAGGTAATGGTTATATTTTGTAATATTTGTTTTATGTTTGAGCTTCATTACTTAATTGATTTTTTGTGTCCTAAACGTATGTATTGCTTCCCTCACCAGGTTGCTATTTTGGTCCACATTAGCTATCGACATGCAGAGGCTCATGTAGATGGGATAGCGAGTACCCCCGAGACCCGTGTCATTATTCGAGAGTATCATTTCTATATCAGTGATGATCGTTCACATGATGCACATTTTGTGCAACACTGTTTTCGTCTCCATGACGATTTTTTAGGAGATTGTGGGATCAGACATGTCCAGCGATGGGTTTGGTCGGATGGTTGTGGCGCACAGTTCAAGTCATCACGTCAATTCTATTGGCTCTACAGGTTGTACTTATGGCTTTCTTACATTTACAAATTAAACTAAATTCACTAGAACATCTTAAAGAAAACAATAACTAAGACTATCTTTTATGGATTTATAGGTGGCATGTGCAGTCTAGTATCCCAGTGATTTGGTCATTCTTTGAGACTGGTCACGGGAAGGGTGAGCATGATGGTGCAGGCGCGTGTGTGAAACTTGCCTTGAGGCGTCATCAGCTGCGACAGGATGCTCAGCGGTTCAGAGATGCGGGCCACGTAGTCGAGTGGTGCTCCCAACATTTGTGTGGGAGTGCAGCATCATCGTACCCCAGACGTGATGCTCGGATTGTCAGGAGATTTTTTTGGCATGTGGATGGTGGCACGATTGACCGCAGAGCCTCCCATGATTGTGACACAGTACCTGGCACCTTGGGCTTACATTCCATCAGGAGCACGTGCATGGCGGCCCCCACGATTTACACACGACGGTTTGCATGCTTCTGTGGAGCATGTATGGATGGCGATTGGTCACATTGTGCCTCGAGAGGATGGGCAGATGCATGGATACAGACATTCCTCTCCCCCGAGCATCCTTCACATCCAGTGGTGTCTGATGAGCACACAGGTCCTGCGTTCATGGTCAGTTATGATGACCTGACAGATTTGCTACAGGAGGGTGATGTATTTGCTGTTATTGCCAGTGAGGGAAATAGCGAGGGAGTAGACTACTATCTGATGAGTTGCACTAGGCCAAAGTGCATGCTTGACCAGGATACAGTGGATGATCATGGGTTTTCATATGACGCCCATAGCATGATTGTGGCAGGCCGGTTCTACCAGCAGATTCGACTTCATCGGGGGAGTCTTGAGTTCCAGCAGTGGAAGTGGGAGTTAGAGGCATTTCAGTTCTCTCATCTAGTGGTTGCTACCAGGCTCACTCTTGTTCGAGTACAGAGCCGAAAACACAGTTCTCACCCTCGTTTTCGGCTTCGAGTGGATGACCATGAGAGCATTCTAGAGCAGTTGAGAGCTAGAGAGGGTGCTGCTGACTAGATCTCTATCTTGATAGTGACTAAACTCAGACTAGCTGGGTTAGCTCACTTACATTGTACTTAGATTTTTGGGCAGTGACTAACCTCAGACTAGCTGGGGTAGCTCATTTTCATTCTGATGTACTTATTTGATGTTTATATCATTATGAGTTTTCTCATTATTGAGTATCATTACATTTTAGTTGATGTTCTTGATTTTATTATATTTTTTAACACTTTGGCTATCATATTGTTTGTTGAAAATCTCCATGCCATCGTACCCAAACATGCTCTGATGGTGACCAAACTTTGCAAGCATGGGGAGGGAACCCACCCCCACATGCTTGCAAAGTTTGGTCACAATCAGAACATGTTTGGATTGGCAATGGGCGCCCAGTGCGGGTCATGTTTGGGTACGATGGTATGGGGAAGGCCCGGATTTTCCATGGCCTCTTAAGCACCAAGAGTCTTGAAAAACCCACACTGGGCACTAATTGCCAATCCAAACATGCTCTGATGGGGACCAAACTTTGCAAGCATGTGGGGGGGACCCACCCCCACATGCTTGCAAAGTTTGGTCCCCATCGGAGCATGTTTGGGTACGATGGTATGGGGAAGGCCCGGATTTTCCATGGCCTCTTAAGCACCAAGAGACTTGAAAAACCCGCACTGGGCGCCAATTACCAATCCAAACATGTTCTGATTGTGACCAAACTTTGCAAGCATGTGGGGGGGACCCACCCCCACATGCTTGCAAAGTTTGGTCCCCATCGGAGCATGTTTGGGTACGATGGCATGGGGAAGGCCCGGATTTTCCATGGCCTCTTAAGCACCAAGAGACTTGAAAAACCCGCACTGGGCGCCAATTACCAATCCAAACATGTTCTGATTGTGACCAAACTTTGCAAGCATGTGGGGGGGACCCACCCCCACATGCTTGCAAAGTTTGGTCCCCATCGGAGCATGTTTGGGTACGATGGTATGGGGAAGGCCCGGATTTTCCATGGCCTCTTAAGCACCAAGAGACTTGAAAAACCCGCACTGGGCGCCAATTGCCAATCCAAACATGTTCTGATTGTGACCAAACTTTGCAAGCATGTGGGGGGGACCCACCCCCACATGCTTGCAAAGTTTGGTCCCCATCGGAGCATGTTTGGGTACGATGGTATGGGGAAGGCCCGGATTTTCCATGGCCTCTTAAGCACCAAGAGACTTGAAAAACCCGCACTGGGCGCCAATTACCAATCCAAACATGTTCTGATTGTGACCAAACTTTGCAAGCATGTGGGGGGGACCCACCCCCACATGCTTGCAAAGTTTGGTCCCCATCGGAGCATGTTTGGGTACGATGGCATGGGAAAGGCCCGGATTTTCCATGGCCTCTTAAGCACCAAGAGACTTGAAAAACCCGCAGTGAACGCCAATTACCAATCCAAACATGTTCTGATTGTGACCAAACTTTGCAAGCATGTGGGGGGGACCCACCCCCACATGCTTGCAGCACATCGGAGCATGTTTGGGTACGATGGTATGGGGAAGGCCCGGATTTTCCATGGCCTCTTAAGCACCAAGAGACTTGAAAACCCGCACTGGGCGCCAATTACCAATCCAAACATGTTCTGATTGTGACCAAACTTTGCAAGCATGTGGGGGGGACCCACCCCCACATGCTTGCAAAGTTTGGTCCCCATCGGAGCATGTTTGGGTATGATGGCATGGGGAAGGCCCGGATTTTCCATGGCCTCGTAAGCACCAAGAGACTTGAAAAACCCGCACTGGGCGCCAATTACCAATCCAAACATGTTCTGATTGTGACCAAACTTTTCAAGCATGTGGGGGGGACCCATCCCCACATGATTGCAAAGTTTGGTCCCCATCGGAGCATGTTTGGGTACGATGGCATGGGGAAGGCCCGGATTTTCCATGGCCTCTTATACACCAAGAGACTTGAAAAACACGCACTGGGTGCCAATTGCCAATCCAAACATGCTCTGATGGGGACCAAACTTTGCAAGCATGTGGGGGGGACCCACCCCCACATGCTTGCAAAGTTTGGTCCCCATCGGAGCATGTTTGGGTACGATGGCATGGGGAAGGCCCGGATTTTCCATGGCCTCTTAAGCACCAAGAGACTTGAAAAACCCGCACTGGGCGCCAATTACCAATCCAAACATGTTCTGATTGTGACCAAACTTTGCAAGCATGTGGGGGGGACCCACCCCCACATGCTTGCAAAGTTTGGTTCCCATCGGAGCATGTTTGGGTACGATGGTATGGGGAAGGCCCGGATTTTCCATGGCCTCTTAAGCACCAATAGGCCTTCTACACAAGTTCAGGAAGAGGACGAGGTAGAGGAGGCCATGGACACGGTCAAGGAGGTGACCGAACAGGTAATCAGAATTATGGCCAATAGCAACAACAACAACAGTCCCAGAATTCACAATAACAACAACAACACGCAGGTGGAAGAGGCCAATTCAAAGGCAGGGGGAGTCAAAGAGGTCATGGAAATTGGCAAAGGTAGTATAATGATACACGTGGATGCTTTTACTGTGGTAAGCCTGGACATGTGCAAGCAGATTGTTATAAGAAGCAGGCTGACATGCAAAATGGGAAATTACAGAAGCAAAACAACTATGCATCCTCGAGCAGAAACAATGAGGATAATGAAAGGTTGTTTGTTATGCAGCATGTCGTTAATGCCATGTTTGAAAATGTTGAAGTAGCACATAAAGATGATGTATGGTATGTTGATTCAGGTGCTTCGAACCATATGACAAGTCATGGGGAGTGGTTCAAGGAGATGAAGAACCTTGAAAGACTAGGTTTTGTGGAAACAGGGGATGACACTTCATCCGATTGCCCATGTTGGAGATGTGCCATTGTCTACGCAAGATGGCAAAGTGAAGTACCTTGCAGATGTACTTCATGTTCCAAACATAAGAAAGAATCTGGTTTCAGTTGGCCAGATGATTGAGTAGGGTTTGTAGGTTCGGTTTAACCTTGATGGTTATTATGTTGAAGACTTTAAAGACAAGTGCAAGTTGGTTGCAAAAGGCAACAGAGTGGTCAGAATGTTTACGTTGAATGTAAACATGCCTGAAGTGAGTGCTGCGATGTTTGTAAATGGTTTAGGAATTGTTGCAGACACAGACATTTGGCATAAAAGAATTGGACATGTGAATGTGCAGAGAATGAAGTCTATGCAGACTAAAGGAATTGTGACAGGGCTGCCAAAATTTAAAGTTAAAAAGCAAACAGGGAAATATGTAAAGTGCCTAAGGTCAGATGGAGGGGGAGAGTGCTTCTCCAATGAGTTCTCTGAATTTTTGAAGAAAAATGGTATTCGGAGACAGTTTATATGCAAATACACTCCGCTATAAAATGGAGTTACGGAGCAGAAAAACAGGCACATTGCTGAGATTGCGCAAGCATTGATGGAAGAGAAGAATATGCCGCATAGATATTGGACTGAGGCTGTTTCTACAGTAGTTTACATCATGAACAGGACTCCAACTACAGTCATACATGATGTAACTCCAGAGGAGAGGTTTACTGGTAAAAAACCTGATTTGTCTCATCTGAAAGTCTTTGGATGCATTACATATGTGCATGTGCCAGATGAGCTGAGAACTAAGCTGGATCCAAAAGCTGAAAAATGTGTGTTTATTGGATACTCCCTCGAGCAAAAGGGATACATGTGTTATAACCCTTCTACATGTGAGTTGAGGGTAAGCAGGGATGTTGTTTTTGATGAGATGAGCAGCTAGTATGCTGCTGAAAAAGAAGCTGTTGGGGTTGATGTGAGTGGAAATGTGGTTGCACAGAATGCAAGTCAGCAATCACAGTCTTTGAGTGGACCAAGAGAGTCCTCATCTAGTGGTTCAGTTGTGATAGACCATGGAGTGGTAGGTTGCATCATAATACCAGTCCTGCAAATGTGATTAGTACATCACATAAAGGCAAAGAGAAAGTGGTTGAGCCCCTTAGTATGCCTGACATTTCTGCAGGGCATTCTCATGTTGATGGAGAGTCTAGTGGCTCAAAGATGAGCCTTGATGAGGAACTTGGGATACCAGCTATGAGAACACCTAGTGTAAAGATGGCTATGGAAGCCATGAATGCAAAGGCGCGAAGATCTGGGAGAGTGAAGAATCCTGTGCAGAGGTTTACCTATGATGGTTATGTGGCACATCATTATGCATACATGGCAAAAGTTGTGTAGGTTGTAGAGCCCACATGCATTGATGAGGCTGTTGGAAATGCGTGTTGGGAGAAAGCTATGGATGAGGAGATGGATGCACTATATGGAAATGAGATTTGGGATTTAGTGCAATTGCCTGAAGGCAAGAAAGCCATTGGATGCAAGTGGGTGTACAAAGTAAAACATAACAGTGTGATCGAAATATATAGAGGTCCACTACCATTTTGTCAGAGAGAAGGTCTTGGCTGGAGACGTTGACCTTGTTTATGTCAGCACACAAGATCAAGTAGTGGACATCTTCACCAAAGCATTGGGTACAGAGAAGCTCCGCAGATTCAGGACTTTGCTTGGTGTACATGAGATGGAGTTGAGCTCAAGGGGGGGAGTGTTGAGATATTGAGCTCATCTAGTGAGGTGGTGGACACTGATGACCCGCCTGGGGGATAGGCCCCACACTTACACCACTGGCATGGTTGGTGAGATCATGGGTGATATGTGGCCAGTGGGATGACAGGCTGTGTGAGAGCCATTCTAGAGACTGGCATAGTTATAGCACCAGCTCATTTAGTTGGATTCACACTAAAAAGAAACCTAGTATGTATTTGGTTGAGTACCTTTCATATGGTGTCTTTCATATGGTGTGTACTCTTATCTTTGTATATGGTGTGTTGAGTGTTGAGTGAAGAGTGTTGTGTGAAGAAGAAGATTTTTAGCCTCTCACCTTGTGTGTTCTCTATTAGGGTTTTGTGAGTGGTTGTGTGCTTGCAAGAGCTCAATCTCTCTTCTCCCCTGCATCTTTTCAACAACGGGTGATGCAAGCTCTCTTACAAAGATCATGTGGGATCTCTGTGGAAGAGGATCGTGTTGGTATCCCTAATCACTTAAGCAAGAGGGAGAGAGAGGAAGCAAGAGGGAATAAGTGATTAGCACTAATCACTCCCAAACCATAACCCTAAGCACACCACACATGCTAGATTAGAGTTGCAAGAGAGAGGGAGAGAGAGAACACTCCACTTCTATTGCACAAATGCGAGAATCCCACACATGCTAGATTAGAGTTGCAAGAGAGAGGGAGAGAGAGAACACTCCACTTCTATTGCACAAATGCGAGAATCCCTTACAAACAAGAGAAAATGGCTTTTATAGCTCCAAGCCTTTTCCTACTAGGCCGTAGGTGACCCAGGGCGCCCAAAACATAGTTACAAGGCTTTTCTCTATGGTTTGGCCAACTGACCAAGATCCTCTTGTTTGTTCTTTGAAGCTCAATATTTTGGAGCATCTTTAGGTAATTTCCCTCATGATGGTATTTACAATATATAGTGCCGACACCCATTACGTAAGTGTGTGGACATAGTCGTTGTAGGAGTTTGTTAACCAATATGTGGTTAACATACTCCCCTTCCTAAAGTCGATCGTGTCCCTAAAGTCGATCATGTCCTCGTGATTGATGAGAGGTTGTGTCAAGGCATGCAGGGAAGGTCGCACCTAGTTGGTTCTCCTATGTCTCCGAAAATGAGAGGGGGTGGGGGAGTTAGTAAGATGGAAAGAAGTTAGTGGAGTACTGGTGCGATTAAGAATCCAGCTAGTCGTATGGGCTATTATGAGTTTGCTTTTTTGTATGTGCCCAGTATTAGTCTTTATTTTATTTTTGGAGTTGTTCTTATTTTTGTCGCCTTTGTGGTGGGACACCCTTATTAGAGAAGTCAAGAGTATTTGAATATGTAGACTAGCACGGAATACTTAATGACCAGTATCCAAGTGGGAGGTGATATTATTAAGGAGGGGTTAGTAAAATAATGGTGTTAGTAAGCAAGTGGCAAACAAGGGGGGAATTCTAAAGGAACAAGGAGGCAACACACATGGAGACTGCTTGTGCTCCAAGATGCTGTATGGCAATGGCGATGTACATGAAGCTCTAGCATCTTTTTCAAGACATTGTGATGGGTATCTTGGCTCCTGTGGATGTTGAGTCATCAGGTTGCGGTGTTCTCTGTATTTCTTTTTGTGATTTGTCTTCTTCTGACATTGGAGCTCTAGGATCCTATGTTGATAGAAGTGGTAGTTGATGGGGAGGATCGAAAAGTGTTGAACCAAAGAAGAAGTGATGGGTTCAATGGATTAGGGGTTTGGTGACAAAGTTGAGGGGGGGCAAGGTGGAGCTTCGTGAAGGAGGCTCTGTTGGGGAATAGGGGTGGGCAAATTGAGCTTTTGAGTGCCCATGGGTTGGATGTGGGCAAGTCCATAGGATTTGGTTGAGGAGGAGGGGACTAGCCGACCCATTGGTCGCCAAACCATCTTTGTCGCGAGACGATTGCACAAGTACAGGCTTGGTTGGTGTGGTTTGGACAAATTGCTGAGGGGTATGCCTTGGAGCCAAATGATGGAATTTCCATCATGGGAGCCTTGGGCTTCTAAGAGACATTTGGGCACCCAACGCTGCTAAGTGATGAAGGTCCATGATTGTCATGGCTTTTGGCTTTTTTTAAAAAAAGTCTTGGATCTATGATTAGGTTGTTGACGTGGAGGAGAGGCTTTTGATTGTGGCTTTGGGAGCCACAGGTGTGTGTTACCTTCATGTGTTAGGGAAAATTTGGGGTCACTTTTGGGCCTTTTAAGCTCTTTGAGATTCTAGGGAATATTCCATAAGGACCAATGAGGGTGAGGCTTTCGTTACGGAACTTCATAACTTGAGCATAAAAACTCCAAATTATTTGGACGTTGGTGCGTTAGAATCCTCTCATCAAGATCTTTCCAATGATATGTTACATGATATACTTTTGAGGTACTGTGGAATGAGTTATCCATGATCCCCCTTTTCGTAATAGAATGAAGACTTGGCATGTCTTAGAGGTCCCAAAAATGAGTCCACATTTTCCCTAATGGAAGCCTTGAGCTTTGAGCATGTTGGTAGGCACCCAACGTTGTTGGCTTTGTTGTGCTTGGGGTTGCCTAACCCGTGGCTATGGAACCTTTTGTCGGCTTCCTGGGGAGTTGGTGTGGGGAATGGCACATGCTGCATGCTTGGGTAGGCAGAGGCTAGTGTTTCCTTCATAGTAGCTTTATGGTCATAATAGGCATTTGGGGACTAGCCAACGTTAAAGCTTTGGCTTAGGGTTGGATGTTGTTGGCCTAGTTGGCTTCTTGTGCTTGGGTGGTGGAGATGGTTGTTTGGGGATCCAAAGTTGTATATAGCCATTATAGAACCCCTGAATGGCCCAAAAGATTCTTGGGCACCCATCATTGATTGTCATGATAAAGAGATGCGGTCGGAGTGCTTGAAGTGTGGGTGGTCGAGGTTGTAGAGTCGAGGGAAAATGTTGACGGACGAGGTTTAATTGTCATTGGTGGATGGTGCTGACAGTGGATGGATCGATCGAATTTTGTGAGGTATGGGGTGTGGGCAGAGAGGAGACTGTCGGTGATGAGGATAGGGCCTGAGGGGGAAGGGTAGCCGTCGAGGGCGAGGGTGTGTGTATGATTTCCTCATGGGGACACAAGAGGACTATGGCCTTTTGGCCATTGATTTCCATTGTGTCCGTTTTTTCGCGCCAATTCATTTGAGAGTGAGTGGAATCAATCCACTCTTTTCCAATTATTATCCGGCCTTGGAGTGCTCCTACATTGATGACATGAAATCTGCACTCCAATTGGTTATTTCCAATAGAAGTTTTAGGAATAAAATACCCAACACTCATTAGATGCATTTTGTGTGATATCTGAATGTAAGTGTGATATCTGAATGTAAGTGTCTTCTTTGGTTAGTGTGGGTTTTCCAAGAGTGTTCCATGCCTCCAAGAATATGAGATTGGTGTGGAATATAGGATAGATATGAGCTTGTCATCATTGTAGACCATTTGCGATTGGGAGTCAAATCCATATTCTTGGTGGTAAGTTGAGTTCTGTTGGTAGTTAAGGGGAAGTGGAAGACATACCAGTTATTGTGGGGGGTGTGAGAATACCCTTTTTCGAAGCAGTTGGTGGGGACAGAGGACTAGATTCGATGCAGTCCCTATCCCAAAGGATCATTGTTACCTTGCCCTAGGGAAGCTTGAGGGTATATGTGCTCGGGGGTTCACCTCTAAGAAATTTTATGTATCACGTGCGTTCAAGGGATATTTAAAAACCTCCATCTAGGATGCCTTTGACCACATGTCCATTATAGGAAATGGGCAAAGCAGCATTGGTGTTATCACCTTCAAAGTAGTGTCCCAGCACATTTATGTGAATTGTTGGTGCACCTTTGAGTTGTGAGTTGTGGTGACGTGATAAGTCTGGATGATGGTGCAGCATCGTCAAAAATTTCTAATGCCTGACATATTTAGTTAAAGACCTCGATGTGGTGTATGAGGTCTCCAACTCCAGGGAATTTTGGTCGATGTTTGAAAATTTTTACCTATATAGGTTTTATATGTGATGTTTGTGGATACAATTGTTGTGACACTCCCCTTCCTAGAGCTTGTGCTAAGCTTGGAATATCAAGTTGTGGTGCAAGAGGAGGTGTTGCAAGGGTGGGGGGTGGGAATAGATCCATGGTGGATAGAGAAGAAGGTACGTGAGTGTGCTTAGGGCATCTATCCATGTGGAGGGGCCCCACTAGATGAGGGCTCTTTAAAAATCGTTTCGCTCTCATGGCCAAACATGTGTGGCATGGCGACCATATCTACATGTGCAATTGGGGCTGGGGTGCCATAGAATGGATTGGGGGCATGTAACCATGATTGAAAAGTGTCCATGGTGTGACGGGAAGCTTAGAAAAGCTTCAACAGTGCGTGCCCAAGCCCAAAATAGGAGTTTTCACTCACTTTTGCCTTGTGCATCAACGCACCCTTAAGATAAAAATGACCCTAGTAGTGAGTTGGGGAGGTAGACCATAAGCACCTCTAAAGATTTGAAATTTTTGATTTTTAATTAATTATTATTTTTTGGAATGGTACATTCGTACGCTTAGGTTGGTACAACCGTACGCTTAGGATGGTATGCCCATGTTTTTTTTTTGGAGAATGGTACGGCCATACACTTAGATTGATACAGTCATACGCTTAGGATGCTTTTGCACAGGTTGAGTGGAGGCCTATACCCAAGGCCGAAAAGACAATTCTAAGCAAGACCCCACTTTGACCTATGGTGAGAGTTTTCGACCTGCAAACTTCACGGACTGACAAACAAGGGTCTTGGTGTTTAGAATAACATGTGAAAAAACTAAAGAGGTTGCAAAAGCATGCCACATACTCTGATAATGTATACATTCTGCACTGCACTCCCCCAGAAATGTTTGAGAAGTTTAAGGAAAACATTTTCAAGGAAGTGGGTTCTAGAGCAGAAGCTCCAACACTGGGCGTGCCAGGTGTTGTGCGCCCAGCAGCTCGTTAGACGGCACAGCGCTCAGTCAGCCTGACCACCTTCCATGTCATGAGAGTGGCGGCAAAGCGCTTAGTCTGATCACTCTGACCACCTTCCATGTTGTGAGCACCACCTCTGTAAGATCCCTGACCCCACTGTGCAGCGAATTCTGGGGTGCTAGCAGCGAAAATAGCTATTCTTGCGTGGGTCAAGATCCCACACTCGGGGCCTCACCCACGAATATCCAGACAAGAGACTAATCCATCGGTCAAACTCGAAAAAACTTCCCTTGCCCGGAAAGCACGGGCGATTCCTCCAGGATAACTTTTCTCTAACGTAGTCAAAAGCCTTAACTAACTGAACTGATTTGACGATCGAACCCGTAAGTCCCATAGTCAGATCAAGGGAAAGATTGCACTTGGATCATAGAGACCAACGTTTTTTTCCTCATTGAGAGGCACAGCCGTTGATTCTTTTCTATAGAACAATTTTTATCCGGGATTTACTTTATCTATCGTACCAACAGAAATTTAGTCTCATTTTAAGGATCCATTAGTCCAGCCTAGTCCCATGGGTTAGCTAACCGCCCAACCATTGAAGTAATGGGATCCAATTAGGAATTTGGTTAGGTTTTGTCTCGGGTACTAGGGAAAAAGTTCCCACGCTCCCTTGCCGAAAATTCATGCCAAACTTAAAACTAGTCACACCACTTACACACCCAATATGAAATTGCCTTTTTCACAGAATCAGCATCTTCTATAAAAAAAACAATCTTTTAATGAAACCATTGTGTCACTGATCATAATCGTCAAAATCTCCAGTTGAATCCTTATTTCCAATCATTCCTTCATTGGTGTACCTATGACATCATTAGCAACCAGAATGCTCCACCAAAACTGTCCACTCAGGGGCCTTTTCGATAGGTCCTAGCTCATAGGTAACCGGCAGATGTGCCATTTCATCTCCTTCCCCACATATCAAAATGGAATCTCCATTGAAGATCAGTAAGATCAACCAACGGATCCATATAAAAGAGCCATGGACTCATCCGTGTTGAGGACCAGCAAGGTCAATCAACCAGATCCATGCCCGAGTTCAGAAAACAACTCTTACTCCTTGTTCCAATATCTTCCCCGACGTACTTGTGGGTATCTTTGGCGACCCAGAGCTCGAGCACCGTATGGTCAGCACCCTCTAGAATCCTTCGCAGGTCACCTAGTGCTTCACTCATAGGCCGCTTCCTTGGTCCCTCATCCACCATACCGGAAGCTCACTATTTAAATCGAACTGAGCTGGTCAATCTCGACCGACCTTGCTACGCGAGACGTCCTCCGTTGAGTCTCCGTCTCAACAGTTGCAAGATTAATAGATAGGTCTCCACCCATGACCTCATTCACAAGACGGTCAAAATGCTTCCCCCAGCATTCTTGACATAACACAGTCATTTAAAACAGATTTCACATACAAATACAGTTCCAACAATATTTCCATTTTTCTCATCACTCCACATCCTTTCTCATTAGTCCCTCTCTTTTCTCATCTTCCCACAATTTTTTTTCGCATCAATCCCTATCATATCACATCATTCTGACATCAAATCACTTCTAATCGCATCATCCCCACATCAATCCACATCATCCATACATCCATCCACATCATCCACATCAATCCACATAATCCATACATCCATCCACATCAATCCACATTATCCACACATCCATCCACATCTTTCATACATCCATCCACATCAATCCACACGTCAATCCACATCATCCATACATCCATCCACTCATCCATACATCCATCCACATCATCCACATCCATCCACATTATCCACTCATCCATCCACATCAATCCACATTACCCACACATCAATCCACATTCATTTCATAAGTATTCCCATTCTCATCTAATCACATCTTTTTCTATCTCATCACTTATTTCCTCATTTATCCTCATCAGATGTCATCCACTTGCATCTACCCATATATCTCATCACTTCACATACATTAACATCTATCCAGTTTACATCGCATCTTATCACATCTATTTCACATCACATCTCATTCATTCACATCCCGATTCACATGCTAACACATTCATTCACGTCCCTTATCGTTCATTCACATCCCGATTCACATCACATCACGTCCATTCACATCCCTTATCATTCATTCACATCTCGATTCACATGCTATCACATTCATTCACATCCTATATCATTCATTCGCATCCCGATTCACAGGTTATCACATTCATTCACATCCCTTATCATTTATTCACATCGCGATTCACATGACATCACATTCATTCACATCCCTTATCATTTATTCACATCCCGATTCACATGACATCACATCTTATCTATTCATTCACATTTATTTGATTTACATCACATATCATCACATCTATTTACCTCTCATTCTTATCACTTCTATTCTCATCACATCCATCCATCCATTCTTTCCCATCTATCTGATTCACATCCCATCTCATCACATCTATTTACCTCTCATTCTATTAACCTCTCATCACATCTATTTACCTCTCATTCTCATCACATCCATCCATCCATTCATTCCCATCTATTTGATTCGCATCACATATCAACACGTCTATTTACCTCTCATTCTCATCACTTCTATTCTCATCACATCCATCCATCTATTCTTTCCCATCTATCTGATTCGCATTACATATCATCACATCTATTTACCTCTCATTCTCATCATATCTATTTACCTCTCATCCATAGTCAGCTCTGCAATTGTGAGGTGTTTGTCGACTCGCTTGACGTGGCCACTTGTGATATGCCCACATCTTGCGAAAGAATGATCTCATCTTGTGATCTAATGAACCCTTTCGTTTGCAGATGAGTCCATGGAGGCATTTTGTCTTGCATACGCATCCATATTACCATCAATACTTCTTAAATTAGTCTTTTGTCATTCAACATGCGATGCAATTATCTTAAATTAGTATGTAAACTGTATTAATTTTTTATTCCAATTACATATGATGCTATTGGAATTGTTATGCTATCCATATGAAGTCTACCTGAAGAACTTTGATTGATTGAGAACTCTTTCGACGTTGAGAGGACAAGTGAGGACCGTTATTGCTTGAGAATGTTCCAATCTATTTACCTCTCATTCTCATCACATCCATTCATTCCCATCTATCTGATTCGCATCACATTTATTTATAGAATGTAAGAGAATTCTTATTTTTGATATAAAGATTCTTTACGAATCTATTCATGCATAAGAACAACTTTAGTGGGAAATAACACTTTTATAAAAATTCGTTTATGTATCTATTTATGCATAAATTCAATTTTAAGGAGAATATAACTTTCAAAATAAAAAATAAATTTCTTTATGCATCTTTCTATGCATAAAATCAAAATTGATGAGAATAAATCTTTTGAAATAAAAATAAATTTCTTTATGCATCTTTCTATGCATAAAATCAAAATTGATGAGAATAACTCTTTTGAAAAAAAATAAATTTCTTATGCATAAAATCAAAATTGAACTCTTTTGAAATAAAAATAAATTTCTTTATGCATCTTTCTATGCATAAAATCAAAATTGATGAGAATAACACTTTTGAAATAAAAATAAATTTCTTTATGCATAAAATCAAAATTGATGAGAATAACTCTTTTGAAATAAAAATAAATTTCTTTATGCATCTTTCTATGCATAAAATCAAAATTGATGAGAATAACTCTTTTGAAATAAAAATAAATTTCTTTATGCATCTTTCTATGCATAAAATCAAAATTGATGAGAGTAACACTTTTGAAATAAAAATAAATTTCTTTATGCATCTTTCTATGCATAAAATCAAAATTGATGAGAATAACTCTTTTGAAATTAAAATAAATTTCTTTATGCATCTTTCTATGGATAAAATCAAAATTTAATGAAAGTAATGCTTTTATAATAAAAAAATTCTTTTATGCATAAATTCGGTTTTAATGAAAGTAACACTTTTATAATAAAAAAATTCTTTTATGCATCTATTTATTCATAAAAATCAAATTTGATAAAAGTAACACTTTTATAATCAAAATATTGCCAATATGCATCTTTCTATGCATAGAAATTAATTCTAATGAAAATAACACTTTTATAATAAAAATATTTCTAATATGTATTTTTCTATGCATAGAATAAAAATAACACTTTTAGAATACAGAAGCGGTGGGGATTACTCTTTTTGAATAATAAAAAGATAAAACTTATTTCACCAAATTTAAGAAAATTTTGCCCCATAACCTCCTTTGTATGGCTGACCATTTTTAAATTTTTTCACTGTAAAATTTACTAGAAATTATTCAAGATGATTTAAATCATTCTAATCTAATCAATTTCCACTTTATTTAATAGTAAAGAATATGAAAAGTTTAATTCCATCAATTTGATTGCACATCTAGGATAAAGAAAGGTTGAATTCAGTGGAGAAAGCATTTCCAGCAAGGCATAACATCCATTTTCATTTTAAAGAAAGCAAAAACCATAAAACCATAAAATAGAATAAGAAAAAGTAGAATTTCTAACTTACTAGAAGTTTTGTGAGCTTTCCTTTGGCTTGATGGTTTGAGGGATCTACTCTTGTTTGCAACAAGAGTGGCCACCAATTCTTTTGAAGAGAAAATGGTCAAAAACAAATGAATTATCAATGAATTCATTGTTTTTGGCTCTAGGGAGAAGTAGAGTAATAGTGCATAAAACACTATTAACCATTTACAAAGGGGGAGGCTTTATCTATAGGAAAAAGTGAGCCTCTAACCAAGCAAACTGATTCTATAATTTTCGAGATCACTTTGGTCAATTCTTGACCATTTTTAGGTCAGATTAGCTTACTTTTTGGATCTAGTTGAAGCAGGAGAGAGGAGAGATGAAAATATCTCATTATTTATGAGTTTGAAACTCAAGCACACATGTGAAATATGTGCCTCCTTCATTAGGAGAATTCCCCCACACTGAGGTGTCAAAAATGCATCATTTCCTCTAAATATCTCTTCTTTTCTAATAACCTTGTCCTTAGTCAACTCTTCATCTTATGTGAGTATTTACTCATTTTTGGGGGGATTTTCTTTATTTCTTCAATTTATCTCCTCCCTACATTTGGATTAATCTAATTGACCCCCCCTAGAATCTTAATCTAAAATTTTTAGAAAATTTGGACCCTTAGGCTAAGGCCTTTTGAACAGATTATAATTTATTTCTAATGCACCTTTTGAATTTCTTTTTGAACTTCTGTTTTGGGGGAACTTATTTTAATAAGAAGGGATATTTTTCCATCCAAAAATATCTAAAAAGTAAATAACCTCTCTCTAAAATATTTTCTCTCTAGGCCAAAACAGGATCTTTCTTTTATTTCAGAGAGGGGAATAATTATAAGATCAAAAGGGGAGGTTCTTACACTTGCACACACCTCAAAAGTCGGAGGAAGGAATCTTACATCCTCACCCACTTAAAAAACACGAGATGTGCTCATCTCGCAAAATTAGAGGAGAACTCTTTCCCTTAAGATCCATTTGATTCTGGGGTTCCTTATAGTCTGGTGAACCCAACAGCATTCTAGGATAAAGATCCCTTATATAAAACTCATCATCAGATAATAATTCACTCAGATCGTAACATTCAAATCCTCATAGTAATGGTCCATTAGACCGAAATTTCTATCTGAACAGTCCTTCATGGAAATTTTCAATTATACAGATTTTTAATTTGACGATCCTTCGCAGGTCATCTAGTGCTTCACTCATAGGTTGCTTCCTTGGTCCCTCATCCACTGTACCGGAAGCGCACCATTTAAATCGAACCGAGGCTGGTTAAGACCTCGACTGGCCTTGATATGCAAGACGTCCTCCGTTGACTCTCCGTCTCAGCAGTTGCAACATTAACAGATAGGTCTCCATGACCTCATTCACAAGACGGTCAAAATGCTTTTCCAGCATTCTTGGCATAATACAGTCATTTTAAAAAACAGATTTCACATACAAATACGGTTCCAACAATAGTTCCATCTTTTCTCATCACTCCACATCCTTTCACATTAGTCCCCCTCTTTTCTCATCTTCCCACAATTTTTTTTCTTTATCAATCCCTATCACATCACATCAATCCCACATCAAATCACTTCCAATCGCATCATCCACACATCAATCCACATCTTCCATACATCCATCCACATCATCCACATCAATCCACATCATCCATACATCCATCCACATTATCCACACATCCATCCACATCTTCCATACATCCATCCACATCAATCCACACGTCAATCCACATCATCCATACATCTATCCACATCATCCACATCATCCATACATCCATCCACATCAATCCACATTATCCACTCATCCATCCACATCCATCCACATTACCCACACATCAGTCCACATCAATCCACATTCATTTCATAAGTATTTCCATTCTCATCTAATCATATCTTTTTCTATCTCATAACTTATTTCCTCATTTATCCTCATCAGATGTCATCCACTTGTATCTACCCATATATCTCATCACTTCACATACATTAGCATCTATCCAGCTAACATTGCATCTTATCACATCCATTTTACATCACATCTCATTCATTCTTATCATCCCGATTCACATGCTAACACATTCATTCACGTCCCTTATCGTTCATTCACATCCCGATTCACATCACATCACGTCCATTCACATCCCTTATCATTCATTCACATCCTATATCATTCATTCACATCCCGATTCACATGCTATCACATTCATTCACATCCTATATCATTCATTCACATCTCGATTCACAGGTTATCACATTCATTCACATCCCTTATCATTTATTCACATCCCGATTCACATGACATCACATTCATTCACATCCCTTATCATTTATTCACATCTCAATTCACATGACATCACATCTCATCTATTCATTCACATTTATCTGATTTACATCACATATCATCACATCTATTTACCTCTCATTCTCATCACTTCTATTCTCATCACATCCATCCATCCATTCTTTTCCATCTATCTGATTTGCATCCCATCTCATCACATCTATTTACCTCTCATTCTCATCACATCTATTTACCTCTCATTCTCATCACATCCATCCATCCATTCATTACCATCTATCTGATTCGCATCACATATCATCACATCTAATTACCTCTCATTCTCGTCACTTCTATTCTCATCACATCCATCCATCCACTCTTTCCCATCTATCTGATTCGCATTACATATCATCACATCTATTTACCTCTCATTCTCATCACATCTATTCTCATCACATCCATCCATCCATTCATTCCCATCTATCTGATTTGAATCACATATCATCACATCTATTTACCTCTCATTCTCATCACTTCTATTCTCATCACATTCCCATCTATCTGATTCGCATCACATATCATCACATCTATTTACCTCTCATTCTCATCACTTCTATTCTCATCACATCCATCCATCCATTCATTCCCATCTATCTGATTCGCATCACATATCATCACATCTATTTATCGAATGTAAGAGAATTCTTATTTTTGATATAAAGATTCTTTACGCATCTATTTATGTATAAGAACAACTTCAGTGGGAAGTAACACTTTTATAAAAATCTGTTTATGTATCTACTTATGCATAAATTCAATTTTAAGGAGAATAACACTTTCAAAATAAAATAAAAATTTCTGTATGCATCTTTCTATGCATAAAATCCAAAATGGTGAGAATAACTCTTTTGAAATAAAAATAAATTTCTTTATGCATCTTTCTATGCATAAAATCAAAATTGATGAGAATAACACTTTTGAAATAAAAATAAATTTCTTTATGCATCTTTCTATGCATAAAATCAAAATTGATGAGAATAACTCTTTTGAAATAAAAATAAATTTCTTTATGCATCTTTCTATGCATAAATTCAAAATTGATGAGAATAACTCTTTTGAAATTAAAAAAAGTTTCTTTATGCATCTTTCTATGCATAAAATCAAAATTGATGAGAATAACTCTTTTGAAATAAAAATAAATTTCTTTATGTATCTTTCTATGCATAAAATCAAAATTGATGAGAATAACTCTTTTGAAATAAAAATAAAATTTTTATGCATCTTTCTATGCATAAAATCAAAATTGATGAGAATAATTCAAATAAAAATAAATTTCTTTATGCATCTTTCTATGCATAAAATAAAAATTGATGAGAATAACACTTTTAAAATAAAAATAAATTTCTTTATGCATCTTTCTATGCATAAATTCAAAATTGATGAGAATAATTCTTTTGAAATAAAAATAAATTTCTTTATGCATTCTTTCTATTTATAAAATCAAAATTGATGAGAATAACACTTTTTAAATAAAAATAAATTTCTTTATGCATCTTTCTATGCATAAAGTCAAAATTCATGAGAATAACTCTTTTGAAATAAAAGTAAATTTCTTTATGCATCTTTCTATGCATAAAATCATAATTTGATGAAAGTAACACTTTTATAATTAAAAAAATTCTTTTATGCATCTATTATATTTCCATCTTTTCTCATCACTCAACATCCTTTCACATTAGTCCCCCTCTTTTCTCATCTTCTCACAATTTTTTTTTCTTCATTGATCCCTATCACATCACATCATTCCCACATCAAATCACTTCCAATCGCATCATCCACACATCAATCCACATCATCCATACATCCATCCACATCAATCCACACCATCCATACATCCATCCACATCAATCCACACCATCCATACATCCATCTACATCAATCCACATTATCCACAACTTTTATACATCCATCCACATCAATCCACACGTCAATCCACATCATCCATACATCCATCCACATCATCCACATCATCCATACATCCATCCACATTATCCACTCATCCATCCACATCAATCCACATTACCCACACATCAATCCACATTTATTTCATAAGTATTCCCATTCTCATCTAATCACATCTTTTTCTATCTCATCACTTATTTCCTCATTTATCCTCATCATATCTCATCCACTTGCATCTACCTATACATCTCATCACTTCACATACATTAACATCTATCCAGTTTACATCGCATCTTATCACATCCATTTCACATCACATCTCATTCATTCACATCCCGATTCACATGCTAACACAATCATTCACGTCCCTTATTGTTCATTCACATCCCGATTCACATCACATCACGTCCATTCACATCCCTTATCATTCATTCACATCCCGATTCACATGCTATCACATTCATTCACATTCTATATCATTTATTCATATCCCGATTCACGGGTTATAACATGCATTCACATCCCTTATCATTTATTCACATCCGGATTCACATGACATCACATTCATTCACATCCCTTATCATTTATTCACATCCTGATTCACATGACATCACATCTCATCTATTCATTCACATTTATCTGATTTACATCACATACCATCACATCTATTTACCTCTCATTCTCATCACTTCTATTCTCATCACATCCATCCATCCATTCTTTCCCATCTATCTGATTCGCATCCCATCTCATCACATCTATTTACCTCTCATTCTCATCACATCTATTCGCATCCCATCTCATCACATCTATTCTCATCACACCAATCCATCCATTCATTCCCATCTATCTGATTCGCATCACATATCATCACATCTATTTACCTCTCATTCTCATCACATCTATTTACCTCTCATTCTCATCACTTCTATTCTCATCACATCCATCTATCCATTCTTTCCCATCTATGTGACTCGCATTACATATCATCACATCTATTTACCTCTCATTATCATCACATCCATCCATCCATTCATTCCCATCTATCTGATTCACATCACATATCATCATATCTATTTACCTCTCATTCTCATCACTTCTATTCTCATCACATCCATCCATCCATTCATTCCCATATCTATCTAATTCGCATCACATATCATCACATCTATTTATAGAATGTAAGAGAATTCTTATTTTTGATATAAAGATTCTTTATGCATCTATTAATGCATAAGAACAACTTCAGTGGGAAATAACACTTTCATAAAAATCTGTTTATGTATCTATTTATGCATAAATTCAATTTTAAAGAGAATAACACTTTCGAAATTAAAAAAAAATTCTTTATGTATCTATTTATGCATAAATTCAATTTTAAAGAGAATAACACTTTCGAAATTTAAAAAAAAACTTTATGCATCTTTCTATGCATAAAATCAAAATTGATGAGAATAACTCTTTTGAAATAAAAATAAATTTCTTTATGCATCTTTCTATGCATAAAATCCAAATTGATGAGAATAACTCTTTTGAAAGAAAAATAAATTTCTTTATTCATCTTTCTATGCATAAAATCAAAATTGATGAAAATAACACTTTTGAAATAAAAATAAATTTGTTTATGCATCTTTCTATGCATAAAATAAAAATTGATGAGAATAACTATTTTGAAATAAATTTCTTATGCATCTTTCTATGCATAAAATCCAAATTGATGAGAATAACTCTTTTGAAAGAAAATAAATTTCTTTATGCATCTTTCTATGCATAAAATCCAAATTGATGAGAATAACTCTTTTGAAATAAAAATAAATTTCTTTATGCATCTTTCTATGCATAAAATCAAAATTGATGAGAATAACTCTTTTGAAATAAAAATAAATTTCTTTATGCATCTTTCTATGCATAAAATCAAAATTGATGAGAATAACTCTTTTGAAATAAAAATAAATTTCTTATACATCTTTCTATGCATAAAATCAAAATTGATGAGAATAACTCTTTTGAAATAAAAATAATTTTCTTATGCATCTTTCTATGCATAAAATCAAAATTGATGAGAATAACACTTTTGAAATAAAAATAAATTTCTTTATACATCTTTCTATGCATAAAATCAAAATTAATGAGAATAACTCTTTTGAAATAAAAATAAATTTCTTTATGCATCTTTCTATGCATAAAATTTAAATTTGATGAAAGTAACGCTTTTATAATAAAAAATATTCTTTTATGCATCTATTTATGGAGAAGTTTAATTTTGATGAAAGTAACACTTTCATAATAAAAAAAATTCTTTTATGCATCTATTTATGCAACATAAAAATCAATTTTGATGAAAGTAACACTTTTTTAATCAAAAAAATATTCCCAATATGCATTTTTCTATGCATAGAAATTTATTCTAATAAAAATAACACTTTTATAATAAAAATATTTCTAATATGCATTTTTCTATGCATAGAATAAAAAGAGCACTTTTAGAATACAGAAGCGGTGGGGATTTCTACTATTTTTGAATAATAAAAAGATAAAACTTATTTCACTAAATTTAAGAAAATTTTGCCATAACCTCCTTTGTATGGCTGACCATTTTTCAAATTTGTCACTTTAAAATTTACTAGAAAATTATCCAAGATGATTTAAATCATTCCAATCTAATCAATTTTCACTTTATTTAAGAGTGAACAATATGAAAAGTTTAATTCCATCAATTTAATTACACATCTAGGATAAAGAAAGACTGAATTCAATAATGAAGAGAAGGGGGAAAGCCTTTCCAGCAAGGCATAACATCCATTTTCATTTTAAAGAAAGCAAAAATCAGAAAACCATAAAATAGAATAAGAAAAAGTAGAATGTCTAATTTACTAGGAGTTTTGTGAGATTTCCTTTGGCTTGATGGTTTGAAGGATCTACTCTTGTTTGCAACAAGAGTGGCCACCAATTCTTTTGAAGAGAAAATGGTGAAAAACAAATGAATTATCAATGAATTCACTGTTTTTTGTCTCTGGGGGGAGGAGTAAAGAAACAGTGCGTAAAACACTATTAACCATTTACAAAGGGGGAGGCTTCATTTATAGGAAAAAGTGAGCCTCTAACCAAGCAAACTCATTCTAGAATTTTCGAGATCAGTTTGGTCAAATTTTGACCATTTTTAGGTCAGTTTAGCTTACTTTTTGGATCTAGTTGAAGCAAGAGAGAGGAGAGATGAAAATATCTCATTATTTGTGAGTTTAAGACTCAACCACACATGTGAAATAGGTGCCTCCTTCATGAGGGGAATTCCCCCACACTGAGGTGTCAAAAATGTATCATTTCCTCTAAATATCTCTTCTTTTTTAACTAATAACCTTGTCCTTAGTAGTCAACTCTTCATCTTATGTGAGTATTTACTCATTTTTGGGGGGATTTTCTTTATTTCTTTAATTTATCTCATCTCTACATTTGGATTAATCTAATTGGCCCCTCAGAACTTTAATCTAGAATTTTCACAAAATCTGGACCCTTAGGCTAAGGCCTTTTGAACAGATTATAATTTATTTCTAATGCACCTTCTGAATTTCTTTTTGAACTTCTATTTTGGGGGAATTTATTTTAATAAGAAGAGATATTTTTCCATCCAAAAATATCTGAAAATTGAATAACCTCTCTCTATAACATTTTCTCTCTCTCTCTCTCTCTCTCTCGACCTAAATAGGGTAAAACAGGATCTTTCCTTTATTTTAGAGAGGGGAATAATTATAAGATCAGAAGGGGAGGTCCTTACACCTGCACACCTCAAAAGCCAGAGGGAGGAATCTTTCAGGTTCTACACGTGTGAAGATGGTGGGCTGTAACCACCAGAGTAGCCACTATGGTAGAGATGCAAAAGTTAACAATGATAATGATGCTGACAAAGCTAGTAATGATGAGCTCCATGATGCAATGTCAATGGACATGGATAGGTGGATCAAAAAGCAGTGTCATTGACATTCCTTTGTCAAGTGCTATAACAAGGAGTGGATAAAGGCAATAAAAGGAATAGTTATCATGAAAAGAATGTTTTGGCCGCATGAAAAGTTCACGCAGTGTTATTGAAATTGGTTGAATAGTTATCATGAAAAGTTCACGCAACTTTATCGTCAAACCGGATCACCCTCTATGACTACATGCTCTCTCTCTCTCTCTCTCTCTCTCTCTCTCTCTCTCTCTCTCTCTCTCTCTCTCTCTCTCTCTCTCTCTCTCTCTGCTCATACTGAACATTGTGTTGTAAGAACATAGCTCTTTCTTTCTCTCTTCTCATATGGTTGTCTTATAAATCTATGGAGACGACAAGTGAGTTCTTGTTTCTCTTGTGATCGGCTTCTTCATCTCCATCCTTGTGGCTCATAATAGTTGTGCTACATTTATGAGCTCTTTCTATCTCTCTGCTACATACGCACACAAAGTGTGTCTCCCTCCACTTATCTCCTTATGCTCTCCTAATGTTTTCAAGTCGATGAAGCTTGCAGAGTATGCTTGGTCAGGGTCAGAATGGTGTAGTAGTACTTTCACTTCATTTCATGATGAATATTGATGGGCATGAAATGGAACAAGATCAGCTTTTGCACAATGCAGAAGTGCAAGGCAGGGTTATTCTTAGTCAGGAAGGCACTGAGAAAATCAAGCAGTATTGGGTTGCATAGCAAAGGGAGCATCGACAAAAATCCAAGGAGGATCGAAGGGCTGAAGAGAATAGGTTCATTGATGAGAAGGAAAGAAAGAAGATTTGTAGAGTTGTATAGATAATTCCTGGTATGAGCAGACGAAGGGCCTCGACAAAGCTACTCGTACATAAATATTTGAAGAACTTCTCCGTCATCCCAATTTCAGGGATGTTCAACCTAGAGGAATGGCTTGCAACAAAGGAGTTGTTCTGGCCAACATTTGCAACACTTTGACACAAGTCAAAGTGCCTCAATCAAAAGATGAGCTTTTCGAGGTCATCTCTAATGATGGTACTTAATGGTACTGGTTTCAATGGACATGGTGGCAATGACAAATCTATCAGTTTCACAAAGGTAGCAAAGGTTCTAGGTATCCAGTAGAGAAACCTCTATGCAGCCAATGCTCGCCTACAATTAGAAGAGGATGGAGAGTCTTTCCCTTGCAAACATTCCAAAGACAACAACCTCAAAAGAACATCATCACACATGAGGTTAAAGATCTTGTTTTTTAATTTTGGACGCTGGAGACATGAGTCTCCCCCAACAAAAAAGATGTTTGTAGCAAGAGGATGGGGAGAGATGCTATTGTAAAGCATCCCATACATTTGCTTGATAAGCCTCAGGTTCGTACTCAACCTTTATCAAAGCGAAATTAAAAGAAGTCCTAGAGCACCTTAAGACACTCTCAAACTTGTATAAAGTAGACTTAAAGTACTTTACAGTGGCCCTAAAAGACTTTAAGAGAAGCACTTTTAGGTGGTCCTACAAAACTTTCAATAGTAGAAAAGAACTTGTAAGTATTTTAAAGGGATACTGAAGTACTTCCAAGTTGTCCTAAAGAACTTATACATTGTCCTAAAATAATTTAGACTAGCCCTAAAGTACTTTTAATATCTTTAAAGCACTTTTAGGTGGTCCTTCAAAACTTTCAATGGCACAAAAGAACTTGTAAAAAATTAAAAGTGATATTGAAGTACTTCCAAGTACTTTAGTATCACTTGGAAAAACTTCAGTATCACTTGAAAATACTTACAAGTACTTTTGTGCCATGGAAAGTTCTATAGGACCTTCTAAAGGTGTTAGGTGGTCCTAAAGTGTTTACAATATAAAAAAGAACTTATAAATACTTTAAAGTGATATTGAAGTACTTCCAAGTGGTCCAATAGAAGTTATACATGATCTTGGAGTACTTTTCAAAGGCCTTGAAGTACTTTTAATAGCTCTACAGTACTTTTAGGTCATCCTAAAGTACTTGTAATAGCTCTGGAGAACTTGTATGATTTTCAAGGTGACCCTCAAGTTCTATCAAGTGGTCCTTAAACACCTATGTCTAATTCTAAAGTATTTTGCAAAGGCCATAAAGTACTTTTAAGGGCCGGTCCTAAAGTACCTTTTCCTAGTCTCGAACTGCTTTTTAAAGTGGTCCTGAAATTCTACTAAGTGGTCCTACAGTGCTACTTAGTGGTCCAGAAGTATTATTAAGTGGTCCTTAAGTACTACTAAGTGGTCCATAAGTATTCCTAAGTGGTCCTTAAGTACTTCTAAGTGGTCCAGAAGTACTATTAAGTGGTCCTTTTGTACTACTACTAAGTGGTCTCCACCATAAGTACTCTTAAGTGGTCCTTCAGTACTTCTAAGTGGTCCAAAAGTACTATTAAGTGGTTTGGAAGTACCATTAAGTGATGTAGAAGTACCATTAAGTGGTACAAAAGTACTTTAAGACTTAAAAACAAACTATGCATTAACAATGAACTTGTTTTATGGTAGGTGGAGTTCTATAAAAGATTCAAGGCTCGCTATCCATAGCTCAAGATTTCTCAAAGATGCTTTGAGGGTCTCAAGCCCTTTTTTATGCACAAGCTGAAGGATCGATACACTTGCTGTTGTATTTCACATGTGCAAATGATGTTTTTGAAGGAATCATTCAATTACATGTGGCAAAAATAGTTCAAGCTTCATGGGACAACATGCACATGTGCCTGCTCTGTTTGTGTTCAGGGCACAAGCAATTTTATGTGTGAAGCTGCGCAGTCTGGTTACACAAATCTTTGGGAATCCTTGCTATGCCCAAAGCCAGTAGACTCATTGTTCCACAATTATAAATGCATGATAGGCCTGTGTGGTGAATGGGGCAGAAGAAAAATGGTGCTATGTCCTTACGAGATAATAGATAATAACTTGCTCCTCCCTGTGAAGGTCTTTCAAGATATAAAGATAGGCAAACTTGATGAAGATGGTGGAAAGAAAAAGAGAAAAGATCTTGTGGTGCAACAGATGAAATGCATTGATTTTTTATCCTTGGTTACACAACAGATCAAGAGTTTCATTCAACACAATTTCATTTGCAAGTTGCAGGCTCAACAATAGAGAGATTGTATTGAGAAATTTCCAAATAATGTTGTGATCTCAGTAATTGAATTTGCTAAGAATTATTCCTTTAAAGAGAAGAATGAAATACAATCCATGCATTGGTATTGTAATCAGGTTACCATCTTAGTGCACATAACATATTGGCGCATTGATTCAGGTGATGTTAGGAAAACTTTCCATTTCTATATTTCAGATGACAAGACACATGACACCCTCTTTGTGTAACATTTCCTTCTCTTACATGACCAATGGCTTAAACATTAGGGTCTTACACTAAAATGTCATTGGGTGTGGTCTGACGGATGTGCAGCCCAGTTCAAAGCCAAGTGCCCTTTCTACTTTGTTGCTAGGCACTTTAGCCTAACTGGTATTGAAATGTTATGGAGCTTTCCAGCTTGAGGCCATGGGAAAGGAGAACACGATGGAGCTAGAGCTGTCATTAAGAGAGAGCTTACACATGAATAGCTGAAACCAAATGGATGGACTTTAAAGTGTGCGTGGATCTGTTGGTTGATTTTGCTGATCTTCAACGGAGATTCCATTTTGATTTTTATAAGTGAATATATTGTCGGGTACTATGAGCTAGGAACTATCGAAAAGGCCCTTGAGTAGATAGGTGGTGAGCATTCTAGTTGCCAACGATGCCATAGGTACAGCGATGAAGGAAAAATTAGAAATTAGGATTCAACCAGATAATTTTGGAGGATTATGATCAGTGATACTATAATTTCATTAAAAATTTGTTTTAAAGATAGCTGAATCTGTGAAAAAGGCAATTTTATATTGGGTGTGTAAGTGGTGTGACTAGTTTTAAGTTTGCATGAATATCTAACTAGGGGACCTGGGAACTCTTTTTGTGGGATCCCTCTGCCCCCTCCGCGCACCGAATTCCCGGTAGTAGCTGACAGCGAAAGCAACCCCCTCATGCGCGGGGTAGGGTCTCTCACTCGAGGCCTCGCCTACGAATGTCCGGGCACGAAACTAAGCTGGTGGTCACTCCGAAAACCGAAACCGGGAAAATTTCCCATGCCCAGAAAGCGGGGACGATTTCACCTTTTTGATTTTTTCTTAATAACAAATTTTTCTAACGAGATCAATTCTGAACTATCCTTCACTTGAATAAATCAGATTAAAAGGAAACTATCACTGATACAATTTGATCAATCTGAGTGATTTCAACGCTTTTTTCCTAATCAAGATCAGGCACGAATTAACTATCTATTCGAAGCCTAGCGTAATCCTAAGTTTTTTCAGTTTGATTATTAAAACTCCATGATTCCAGCCTAACCCCATCCGGCCCATGGGTTAGCCACCACCCTACCACTGGAATCGGCGGTGGAACCAAACAAGTACTTATCCACCCATAATTGAATTGCCTTTCTTAACTTTAGCTTTAGAAAACAGATATGCACACACTCCTCTTTAAAACTTTAATAAAAATAATCCATTGAGAAAATAACTTACTGGTTACACATGTCATACTTCGAAATTTACATTGAGTCTTTGTATCTCACAAAACAGTATCACTCTAGACTCTCCGTTGAGACCAGCGAGTCAACAACGAGATCCAGTGATAGATTACAATAATATTGGTCTGTCATACAATATCTTCCTCGACATACGAATGGGTGTCCTCGGCACCGCGAACCCGTGCATGGCCTGGTCAGAACCCTCCAGAATCCTCCTTAGGTGTCCTGGCACTTCACTCAGGGATCGCTTCGTCGACCCTCGTCCATCGTACCAGAAGCGCACCATTTTAACCATACCGAGGCTGGTCAAGACCTCGGCAGGCTTTGTCGCGTGAGCTGTCCCTCGAATACTCCCCACCAGCTGTTGCAACCGAACTTCCCTTAGATAAACATAAATGCCAAATGCTCCCTCCAGCATTCTGGTGTAAGACAGTCTTTTAAGAAAACAGGGTTTCTATGCAAGTTTACAGTTTTGATTTTTGTTTAAAAACCATGAATAATCTTAAATCCATATCTCAATACTTTTAGATCCAGGTTTGAATTCCAAATAGAATCCTTTGAGTTCTGTTAACTTGATCCTCACATCAAAATCAAAAGTCTTATCTTAGTTTCAGATTTGGTGGGTGATTTGAGTACATTTTTCCTGAACTGATCACATCGTCATTGACGAAGGAATTAGGTCTTGGTCAATAGTCTGAATCAGAGTTTGGGTCTGGAAAGGTTCTTCCTAAACTATCTTTCTCGAAAGGTACTATTTCAATTTCTCTTTTTCTAAATTTCGTTCGACGAATATTTGTTAACAAATTTCTAAAACATGGATTTCTTAAGAGGAATAAAATAATCATTTATCTCGATCTCCGACTTTGATAGTTTTATCATTACCATCTTAGTGAATATGAAACGGTAGCATTTCTTCTCACAGATTATCTACTTATTCATTTTTCCAATTTTTGCGAAAATTAAATAGGGAATTAAGGAGAACCCTTAAAAGATTCTATATGCATCTAATTATGCATAAAATCCGATTCTGATGAAAGTCACACTTTTAATATAAAAATTCTTTTATGCACCCATTTATGCATAAAAACCATTTATGATGAAAATCACACTTTTAATAAAAAAAAATATCTTTTATGCACCCATTTATGCATAAAAACCATTTATGATGAAAATCACACTTTTAATATAAAAATATCTTTTATGCACCCATTTATGCATAAAAACCATTTATGATAAAAATCACACTTTTATAATAAAAATAATAATCTTTTATGCATTCTTCTATGCATGAAAATCAATTATGACAAAAGTAATACTTTTATTAAAAAAATAATCTTTTATGCATTCTTCTATGCATGAAAATCAATTATGATAAAAGTAACACTTTTATAATAAAAATAATAATCTTTTATGCATACTTCTATGCATGAAATTCAATTATGATAAAAGTAACACTTTTATAATAAAAAAATAATCTTTTATGCATTCTTCTATGCATGAAAATCAATTATGATAAAAATAACACTTTTATAATTAAAAATAATAATCTTTTATGCATACTTCCATGCATGAAATTCAAATATGATAAAAGTAACACTTTTATAATAAAAAATAATAATCTTTTATGCATTCTTCTATGCATGAAAATCAATTATGATAAAAGTAACACTTTTATAATTAAAAAATAATCTTTTATGCATACTTCTATGCATGAAATTCAAATATGATAAAAGTAACACTTTTATAATAAGAAAATTTATCTTTTATGCATACTTCTATGCATGAAATTCAAATATGATAAAAGTATCACTTTTATAATAAAAGAAATAATTTTTATGCATACCTTTATGCATGAATTTCAATTATGATAAAAGTAAGACTTTTATAATAATACTAATTTTTCTTTTATACAAATAATCAAAATGCATCTTCTATGCATGAAAATGATACTTTAGAATATAGATACCATAAAGATTACTCTTTTAGAATAATAAAAGATGAAATTCATTTCACTGATTTCTAAAAATTTTGCCATAACCTCCTTTGTATGGCTGACCATTTTTCGATTTTTAAGCCTCTAAAATTAATTGAAAGTGTACCAAGAGTATTGAAACTATTCTAAAGTAAACATTTTTCTACTTATTTAAGACAAACATTATAAAAAACTTGACTTTAATCATTTAACATTCACCTAGGATAGAGAATGGTTGGATTTACTAGAGAAGAGAGGGGAATGCCTTTTTGTAATGAGGCATAACATTATTTACAATTTTAGAGAAGACATAAAGCATAAAAACCATAGAAAACCATAAAAATAAGTGGAAAGAGAAGAATCACCAACTTACTAATGACTTTGGGAGCTTTCCTTTGGCGTGATGGTTTGAGGGTTCAACTCTTGTTTGAGACAAGAGTGGCCACCAATCTTTTTGGAAGAGGGAGGGTCAAAAACTAGTGAATTATGGGTAAAATTCACAGTCTTTGGCACTTGGGAGAGACAGGGTAGCAGTGCAAAAACACTATTGAGTTTTAACAAAGGGGAGGGCTTCTATTTATAGGAAAAAGTGAGCTTCTAACCAAGCCAAATGATTCTAGAAATTTCCTAATCAGTTTGGTCAATTTTTGACCATTTTTAGGTCAGTTTTGCTCACTTTTTGGATCTAGTTGAAACAAGAGAGAGGAGAGATAAAAATATCCCATTATTTGGGAGTTTAAAACTCATTCAAGCATGTGAAATAGGCGCCTCCTTCTTCATGAGCGGAATTCCCCCATGCAGAGGTGTCAAAAATACATTATTTCACCTAAATATCTCTCTTTTTTAACTATTAACCTTGTCCTTAGTCAACTCTTCATCTTATGTGAGTATTTACTCATTTTTGGGAGATTTTTCTTTTATTTCTTCATTTATCTCCTCCCTACATTTGGATGAATCTTATTGGTCCATAGGAACCTTAATTTAAAATTTTGAAAAAATCTTCACCCCTAGGATAATGCCTCTTCAACAGATTATACTTGATTTCTAATGCACCTTCTGAAAATCTTTTTGAACTTCTGTTTCAGGGGAACTTATTTTAATAAGATGAGATATTTTTCTATCCAAAAATATTTAAAAACTGAGTTACCACTCTCTAGAAGATTTTCTCTCACTAGGCCAAAACTGGTAGAAACAAGATCTTTTATATTTTTGAAGAGGGATTTGATTACAGGGGAAGATGCTGGACATCTTGAGAGGCTGGGGAGGAATCTTACATTCTCTCCCACTTGAAAAACGCAGATGCTCTCATCTCACAAACTGGGGATAATCCCGCAAAACAGATCGGCTTCATTCTCCCAGGTGGCATCTTTAAAAGGATAGAACTTCCATTTTACTAATAATTCTCTAAGAATTCTGTTCCTGAGAATCTTTTCTCGAACATCGAGAATTTCTTCAAGTTGGAGTTCCATCTGCCCTTGGGTTGAAGAGGTTAAGATTTCATCACATCAAGCACATGATTTGGGCTTGGCACATATTTCTTTAGAAGGCTTACATGAAATATATTATGAACTTTGAGATGAGGAGGCAGAAGAAGCTCGTAGGTTAAGTCACCTACTTTCTGTGTGATCAGATATGGCCCGCAATATCTAGGGGATAACTTCTTGTACTTCCCAAGAGATAAAGAACTTCTTTTGGGCCGTGCTCGAATGAAGACCATATCTGCTTCTTTGAATTCTCTATCTGTCCTCTTCTTATCTGCATATTGCTTCTGTCTATCCTGGGCAGCTTTTATATCTTTACAAATTTCCTGCATCTGCTCATGTCATCAAGCATCTGTCTGGACATCTCGACCCTAATCAATGGGTCGGACCAAGTTAATGGAGTTAAGCAATCTTGTCCATACAGAGCTTTAAAAGGGCTCATCCCAATACTTCTGTGATAAGAAGCATTGTAGGCGAACTCGACTAGGTGTAGATAGCTTAGCCAATTCTTGGGTTCTCTGCCACAGCATGACCAAAGTATATCTTCGATTACTTGGTTTACCCTTTCAGTTTACCATCGATCTCAGGGTGATAAGCTGTGCTGAGATCCAAGAAAGTTCCCACTGCTTTGAAAAATGTAGTCCAGAATGTTGAAGTAAACTTGGGATCTCGATCACTTACTATTCTCCTGGGTAGGCTATGCAATCTGAAGATTTCTTTGAGGAACACTCTGGCCACATCCACTCTGCAGTGTAGGTTTCTTTTACTGGGATCAGATGTGCAACTTTGGTTAGTCTATCACCACGAAAATGGAGTTGTAACCTAATTGCACTGAAGGTAATCCAATAATAAAGTCCATACTGATACATTTCCACTTCATCAGGGAGATGTCCAATGGATCTTCCCAGGCATTTTTACTCTCTCAGCTTTGACTTTCTGGCATGTCAGACATTGACGTACATGATTCAGTACATCCTTTTTCAGACTAGGCCAAAAGAAGCTTTTCTTTACAGACATGTAGGTTTTGATGAAACCTGGATGTCTTGCTATAAGACTATCATGAGCTTCATTCAGAATTTGGTCCTTGGTTCCCTCATCATTGGGAATGCATAGCCTGCGATTATAATACATAATGCCATCATCTAGGCTGTATCCTTGAACTCTGTTCAACTCCTGAGAAGTTTTGCTTTCTTGCATAAGTAGGGTAGCAATAGGGCCAAAGAATCTATCCTGCATTATCTTCTCACTTCCTTCAATAATCAAGGGACTATAGTAACTGCAAGCAAGGAGTCTTTTCTGCTGAGGGCATCGACTACCACATTTTCTTTGCCTGGGCGGTACTTGATTTCAAAATCAAATTCCTGCAGGGTCTGCATCCACCTTCTTTGGCGCATGTTGAGGTCCTTCTGAGTAAAGATCCACTTTAAGCTCTGATGATCTGTCATCAAAGTGAATCTTTTTCCCAGTAGGTAATGTCTCCACAACTTTAAGGCATAGACTACTGAAAGTAATTCCAGGTCATGGTGGACAGCATAATTCCTCTCATGCGTTCTGAGCTTTCGGGATTCATAGGCCACTGCATGACCTTCCTGCATGAGTGCACCTCCCAGGGCAAAACCACTTGCATCAGCTACTACCTCAAAGGGTAGAGAAAAATCTGGCAGCTTCAGAACGGGACTGGTTACCAAGGCGGTCTTCAGTTTATCAAAAGCACTCTGGCACCTGGCAGACCACTGAAATGGGGTATTTTTTTTGAGAAGGTTAGTTAGGGGGGAAGCTATGAGAGCATACTTTGGCATAAAAATTCTATACCAACCAGTCAATCCCAAGAACCCTCTGACTTCTTTCACTGTCTTTGGTTCCGGCCAATCTATGACTACTTGGACTTTTGCGGAATCTAGAGAAATTCCATCTTTGGATACTAGAAAGCCCAAGTATTCAACGTGGTTGGCAGAGAAAGTGCATTTACTCTTTTTGACAAAGAGTTGATGCTTCCTTAGAATCTCAAGAACTCTTCTGACATGAGCCTCATGGTCAGCTGCATTCTTTGAGTAAATCAGAATGTCATCAAAGAAAACTAGAACAAAATCATCCAAGTATTCTCTGAGGATGTCCTACATTAGGCGATTGAATGTAGCTAGGGCATTTGCCAATCCAAACGGCATGACAGTAAATTCATAATGCCCATAGCGAGTATTGATGGCTGTTTTTGGTATATCTTGATCATTGATCCTGATCTGGTAATACCCGGATTTGAGATCTATCGTTGTGAAGATCTGGGCTCCATTTAGCCTATCCAAAAGCTCATCAATTCTTGGAATAGGATACTTATTCTTAACTGTCAGTTGATTTAGACCTCTGTAGTCCACACAGAGTCTAAGCGTTCCATCTTTCTTTTTCTGAAAGAGAACAGGCGCACCCCAAGGTGAAACACTGGGTCTTACAAACCCTCGTTCTAACAGCAGCTGCCTAAGCTGTTCCTTGAGTTCGATGGCTTCAGGAACTGGCATTTTGTACGTGCGTAGGGCTATTGGCTGAGCTCCAGGGGTTAATTCTATCACATGACCTACTTCCCGAATTGGAGGCATTTCAGTTAGTTCTGCAAGGAATAGATCATCAAGTTCACTTAACCATTCTGGCATTTTGTACGTGCGTAGGGCTATTGGCTGAGCTCCAGGGGTTAATTCTATCACATGATCTACTTCCCGAATTGGAGGCATTTCAGTTAGTTCTGCAAGGAATAGATCATCAAGTTCACTTAACCATTCTGGTTCTTTAGCCTTAAGCTTCGAGTCTACTGGGTTCATTTTGACAACATAAATTTGCTGCTTCTTCACAAGTCCCTTTAGCAACCTGGAAGCTTTTACTAACTGAAGATCTGGGGATCCGAAAACTCCAGTTCCTTGAACTTTGTTCCCGTGAAGGTTATGGAAGGAAATGGTTCCATTGTGATAGTGTATGTCAGCTTGATTTTTGTGGAGCCAATCCATTCCAAGGATCCCGTCAAAAACTCCCAGAGGTAAGACTTTAAACTGACAATCGGTTACATTACCATCTAGATTGAACTAGATAAGATCTGTCTCATGTGGTGAGTGAAAAGAGTCTTCCCACTGGCCAATTCAACTTGCATAGGTTTCCCTGATTTCAGTTCTAAGACTAGCTTACGCTAGCATCCAGGGGAAATGAATGAATGAGAACTGCCTGAATCAATCAAAATCTTAAAAGGCTTACCCTGATACTTTGCTGGAGTATGGATGACAGAGAACTGCTGGTTAGGCCCTTGATTTTCAATTGCAGCATAGATCTGCCCTTTTTCCTCTTCTACTACATTTGAAATTGTGACTGCTCTGGCTGCTGCAGTCTCTGAGGTGGAACTCTTTCTCTTTGGTTGCCCCAATTATGGGAAGGAGTTTTGAGGTTACTCTGGACAGAGGCAGATGGCTGAGCTGGAGTTCTTCTGGGGTTTCCCTGGCTTGGGCGAGACGGACCTTGATTAGACTGGTATGAAGGGGTTGGTCTCTGAACTCGGGGTCCTTGACTTCCCTATCCCCTTGACATGGCAGGAGTCGGGGGCAGTGTTTTAACTGGTGACCAAAACCCTGGCATCCAAAACATCGGTTTTCAATTCTGAGCTCATCTCTCTGATTTCTTGAAAGTCGTGGGGCTCCTGAGAAAGTATTCTGGGGGAAGGGTCTTCCTTCACTTCGGAATCTTCCTGCATCCTAATTCTGAATCGGGCCTTGCTGCCTCTTTGGGGGTGGAAAGTTTGAAGTACTTCCCTGGGCTTGGAATCTTTTAAAGTTGGAGGGTGCAGGCTTTGGCGAGACCTTTACTACAAAAGCTTTGGTAAAATCTTTTGCCATTCTTACTGCTTCAGCCATGGACACTGGCTTGGCATTTTTGACCAGTGTGTCCAAGGGTTCGTTCATTCCCTGAATGAACCTTGCCATGAGTTGCTCTTCATCTAGAGGTGGTGAATATTCGAGTAGAAGAGGAAAGGCCTGGTGATATTCCTCGATGGTTTTGCTCTCCTGCTTTAGCTCTAAGAATTCGTTCATTTTGGTTTCCAAAAATCTAGGAGGACAAAATCTCTTTCTTAGATAGGTTTTTAGATCATTCCAGGATTGATGAGTATTTCTGTCCAGATGGTTGGTGTCACAGTGGTTCCTCCATGCTACCCTGGCTCTTTCCACTATTTTCAGCCGGGCAAGAGCCATTTTGCTCCGCTCATTGTAGCCTGTGATGTCAAAATACTCTTCCATGGCTTCTACCCATTTCTCCACAGCCTCGACCAGGTTCTCCCCTTCTCCTTTGAAGGGTCCTGGCTGAGTCCTATGAAGAGCCTTACGAACATTAGGATCAAGCTCGTCATCATCAGAGACAGGGTGTGGCTGACGGCCACGGTTTCCTCTTCTCATGATTCTGCCAAAAATTTATATATTATTAAATTTTTATTTTGATATTTTCCACGAGATCCTAAGACTTAAGAGGTTCGAAAAACAATTTCTTAAACAAGACAATGCTCTTATTGGAGATCTATGACATATGTTCGATAACAGATTTTTCTTTATCAGATCGTCCGTAAACAATCACTTATACAACAGGGAATTTTTCTTCGAAAAATATTTCTTTATTTAAATAAAAGTTGCAATATGTACATAGAGCAGCTCGGCTCCAAAATTCAAAATCTCCTCGAGAGACGCATATGACGACGGTATTAGGCCATAGCCATGCCCTGATACAAACGTCCACTTACTGACAAGGGAGCTATTATCTTCCATTTAGGAATAAAGCAACTGAGGAGTCTGTAGACTTGGCATGAAAGTCTAAAATTTCGAGGCGTTGAATGATATAGGATGATGCCACGCACTATTTTCAGCTTTAACACAATCATTGCCAAGGAGAGGTTCTGCCACAGCATTGCACGGCGGTCGCAAGAGGCATGGACATACTGCCCTGCAAACCACTTATGCTGTTGTCTCTCTGCTGGGTTAGGAAAATATAAATCCTCAAAATGGCGTGCGAGTCTAGTTCGGTTTGTTCGAGTTGAAGCAGAAGAAATGAGATGCTCGAAGGCAAACGCAGTCATATCTTGAGACTGGGTGAGGTCGAAAATACCAGATAAGTAGGGAACTTCCATCTATAAAAACAATTTCTTTGATTAAAAATTCTTCATTAAGGAAGCTTACAGAATAAATATACATTATGAAAAATGCTTTTTTTGAGTTTTTATAATCAATTTCTGATAAGAATTTGTTTATCCTTATTAGTTTTCAACTTGGCTCTGATACCAACTGTGGGATCCCTCTGCCCCCTCCGTGCGGATTCCCAGTATAGCTGACAGTGGAAGCAATCCCCTCATGCGTGGGGCAAGTCCTCTCACTCGGGGCCTCGCCCACGAATGTCCGGGCATGAGACTAAGCTGGTAGTCACTCCGAAAACTGAAACCGGGAAAATTTTCCATGCCCGAAAAGCGGGGACGATTCCACCTTTTTGATTTTTTTCTTAACGAATTTATCTAACGAGATCAATTCTAAACTATCCTTCACCTGAATAAATCAGATTAAAAGGAAACTATCACTGATATAATTTGATCAATTTGAGTGATTTCAATGCTTTTTTCCTAATCAAGATCAGGCACAGCCGTTGATCCACTCAATTGAGACTTTTATCAGGGAATTAACTATCTACTCGAAGCCTAGCGTAATCCTAAGATTTTTCAGTTTGATTATTAAAACTCCATGATTCCAGCCTAACCCCATCCGGCCCATGGGTTAGCCACCACCCTACCACTGGAATCGGTGGAACCAAACAAGTACTCACCCACCCATAATTGAATTGCCTTTCTTAACTTTAGCTTTAGAAAACAGATACGCACACACTCCTCTTTAAAACTTTAATAAAAACAATCCATTGAGAAAATAATTTACTGGTTACACATGTCATACTTCAAAATTTGCATTGAGTCTTTGTTTCTCACAAAAAAGTATCACTCTAGACTCTCCGTTGAGACCAGCGAGTCAACAACGAGATCCAGTGATAGATTACAATAATATTGGTCTATCATATAATATCTTCCTCAACATATGAATGGGTGTCCTCGGCACCGCGAGCCCGTGCATCGCCTGGTCAGAACCCTCCAGGATCCTCCTTAGGTGTCTTGGTACTTCACTCAGGGACCGCTTCGTCGGCCCTCGTCCATCGTACCGGAAGCACACCATTTTAACCATACCGAGGCTGGTCAAGACCTCTGAAGGCTTTGCCGCGTAAGCTGTCCCCCTCGAACACTCCCCGCTAGCTGTTGCAACCGAACTTCCCTTAGATAAACATAAATGCCAAATGCTCCCTCTAGCATTCTTGCGTAAGATAGTCTTTTAAGAAAACAGGGTTTCTATGCAAGTTTACAGTTTTGATTTTTGTTTAAAAACCATGAATAATCTTAAATCCATATCTCAATACTTCTAGATCCAAGTCTGAATTCCAAATAAAATCCCTCGAGTTCTGTTAACTTGATCCTCAGATCAAAATCAAAAGTCTTATCTAAGTTTTAGATTCGGTGGGTGATTTGAGTACATTTTCCCTGAACTGATCACATCTTCATTGTTGACGAAGGAATTAGGTCTTGGTCAATAGTCTGAATCAGAGTTTGGGTATGGAAAGGTTCTTCCTAAACTATCTTTCTCGAAAGGTACTATTTTAATTAATCTTTTCTAAATTTCGTTCGACGAATATTTGTTAACAGATTTCTAAAACATGGATTTCTTAAGAGGAATAAAATAATCATTTATCTCGATCTCCGACTTTGATAGTTTTATCATTACCATCTTAGTGAATATGAAACGGTAGCATTTCTTCTCACAGATTATCTATTTATTTATTTTTCCAATTTTTGCGAAATTTAAATAGGGAATTAAGGAGAACCCTTAAAAGATTCTATATGCATCTAATTATGCATAAAATCTGATTCTGATGAAAGTCACACTTTTAATATAAAAATTCTTTTATGCACCCATTTATGCATAAAAACCATTTATGCTGAAAATCACACTTTTAATTTAAAAAATATCTTTTATGCACCCATTTATGCATAAAAACCATTTATGATGAAAATCACACTTTTAATATAAAAATATCTTTTATGCACCCATTTATGCATAAAAACCATTTATGATGAAAATCACACTTTTATAATAAAAATAATAATCTTTTATGCATTCTTCTATGCATGAAAATCAATTATGATAAAAGTAATACTTTTATAAAAAAAATAATCTTTTATGCATTCTTCTATGCATGAAAATCAATTATGATAAAAGTAACACTTTTATAATAAAAAATAATAATCTTTTATGCATACGTCTGCATGAAATTCAATTATGATAAAAGTAACACTTTTATAAATAAAAAAATAATCTTTTATGCATTCTTCTCTGCATGAAAATCAATTATGATAAAAGTAACACTTTTATAATAAAAAATAATAATCTTTTATGCATACTTCTATGCATGAAATTCAAATATGATAAAAGTAACACTTTTATAATAAAAAAATAATCTTTTATACATTCTTCTATGCATGAAAATCAATTATGATAAAAGTAACACTTTTATAATAAAAAAAAAAACTTTTATGCATACTTCTATGCATGAAATTCAAATATGATAAAAGTAACACTTTTATAGTAAAAACTATATATATATTTTATGCATACTTCTATGCATGAAATTCAAATATGATAAAAGTAACACTTTTATAATAAAAAATAATAATCTTTATGCATACTTTTATGCATGAATTTTAATTATGATAAAAGTAACACTTTTATAATAATACTAATTTTTCTTTTATACAAATAATCAAAATGCATCTTCTATGCATGAAAATGATACTTTAGAATATAGATACCATAAAGATTACTCTTTTAGAATAATAAAAGATGAAATTCATTTCACTAATTTCTAAAAATTTTGCCATAACCTCCTTTGTATGGCTGACCATTTTTTGGTTTTTAAGCCTCTAAAATTAATTAAAAGTGTACCAAGAGTATTGAAACTATTCTAAAGTAAACATTTTTTTACTTATTTAAGACAAACATTATAAAAAACTTGACTTTAATCATTTAACATTCACCTAGGATAGAGAATGGTTGGATTTACTAGAGAAGAGAGGGGAATGCCTTTTTGTAATGAGACATAACATTATTTACAATTTTAGAGACGACATAAAGCATAAAAACCATAGAAAACCATAAAAATAAGTGGAAAGAGAAGAATCACCAACTTACTAATGACTTTGGGAGCTTTCCTTTGGCTTGATGGTTTGAGGGTTCAACTCTTGTTTGAGACAAGAGTGGCCACCAATCTTTTTGGAAGAGGGAGGGTCAAAAACTAGTGAATTATGGGTAAAATTCACAGTCTTTGGCACTTGGGAGAGACAGGGTAACAGTGCAAAAACACTATTGAGTTTTAACAAAGGGGAGGGCTTCTATTTATAGGAAAAAGTGAGCTTCTAACCAAGCCAACTGATTCTAGAATTTTCCAGATCCGTTTGGTCAATTTTTGACCATTTTTAGGTCAGGTTTGCTCACTTTTTGGATCTAGTTGAAACAGGAGAGAGGAGAGATAAAAATATCCCATTATTTGGGAGTTTAAAACTCATTCAAGCATGTGAAATAGGTGCCTCCTTCATGAGAGGAATTCCCCCATGCAGAGGTGTCAAAAATGCATCATTTCACCTAAATATCTCTCTTTTTTAACTATTAACCTTGTCCTTAGTCAACTCTTCATCTTATGTGAGTATTTACTCATTTTTGGGAGATTTTTCTTTTATTTCTTCATTTATCTCCTCCCTACATTTGGATGAATCTTATTGGTCCATAGGAACCTTAATTTAAAATTTCAAAAAAATCTTCACCCTCAGGATAATGCCTCTTGAACAGATTATACTTGATTTCTAATGCACCTTCTGATAAACTTTCTCAGATGTTGTTATTGGCGATTCTCTATGTCTGTCTCAGCCTACTATTCCAGATTCTGACAACGTTCTTATCACGGAAGGCCCTGTTTTTGATGCATGGCATCTTGCTTATATGGATTGGCAGAGGCGTGATAAAGCAGCTTGTCGGTACATTCTTTCTGCTCTTAGTGATTCTCTCATGCTTGATGTGTATGACTTTCCTACTTCCCATGACGTATGGGAGTATCTTATAGCAAATTTTCAGAAAAAGTATGTTACAGAAACACTTTATTTGAGAGGTTTGCTTTCAAAGTTACAGTATGAAGTTGGTACTGCTATGACGGGGCATATTGATTCTTTCAAATCTATTATTAATCAACTTGCTACTACGGGTGATCTTGTTCCACGAAAGCAACTTATTACAATTCTTCTTGATACGATAAAGGATCCATCTTATGACAACATTGTTACCATTCTTTCAACAAGGACGGTCTTGATTTTGACCAAACTTGCATATCTTTGATTGAGTATTCTCAATGTCAACAACGACGTAGTGTTGGTCATGATGCAGCTATGTTTTCACAACAAGAGGAACCTGAGTCACAACAGTTGGAAGAACGGGCCTTTTATGTGCGAAGGCGTCCTTTTCAATGAGGCAACCGCAGAGGTGGTCGTGGTGGTGGTAGTTTCTCTCGTCTCAAATTTCCTAACAAGAATTGTTCTTACTGCAATAGGAATGGTCATACTGAATATGACTGTTGGGCACGTCAATATGATGAAGAACACAACATTACCACACAAAACAACCACGTTTATCTAGAGATTCTTCTTCTTGTGATTATTGTGGAAAATCTGATCATCCCTCTTCCATGTGCTTTAAGCATCGATTTGATGTAGATCGAAATCGAGCATATGCAGCCGAGCATCATGATAATGTTGTGCCTGAAACAAGTTGTGTTTTATGTTCAGTTCCCCCAAAACAGAATACTTCATGTACGTGATGGTTCACTTTTCATTATTGATTCTGGTGCTACAGGAAATATGACATATGAATCTAAGTGGCTACATAACTATCATTCTTTACCTGTTAAGCGTGTTGTTTATCTTGCTGATGATACAACTTGTCAAGTCAAGGGCATTGGAGATTTATATCTTGGCACCTTATCTTCTTCAACTTGAGTTTTACGAGGGGTTTTACATGTCTCAGAACTTCAATGTAATCTTCTTTTAGTTACAAGACTTGTTGATCTTGGTTTATTTGTTGGATTCGACCACACCAAATGCCGAATTGAGAAAGATGGACAGATTATTGCAACTGCTTCTCGTAATGGTAATTTGTTTGAGCTCTCTCTTAATGATGCTGTAGCAAATGTTGTCACTGCTCTAGGTGATCATGATTGCAAGATATGGCATCATCGCTTTGTTCATGTTGATTTCTCAAAGCTTCTTATCTTCATCGTCATGCACCAAACAAAAACAATGTATATTTGTAAGGAGGTACAGTCTGACCTCATTCAAGGATTACTAATGTGCACAAGTGCAATGTAGTAGATTCTACAGTGTCTTTAGGTTCTTGAAGGCACGCTCTATTTTGTACATGCATCTGCACTACCAAAGATAGATGTAAAAGCACGGGACATGGATCCCACTTCAAGCCTTAGAAGAAGAAATTATGCCTATTGAGGTAGCTGTGATGATGCAAAACGGATGGATTGAGTGAGTGGCACCAAGCAAGCATTGGAGCCTAGCAGACTTGCGTCAACACTTTAGCATCATGGGCTTTGACAGTGTGGAAGAGTCAAGTTTCAAGTTGATGTGAGAAGAAAGGTATATCTTATTCCACTACATGTCTAGAGTTAACCCTTACACTTTCTGGTTACTGTGCCACTTTCTATATTTTTACAGATTGGGAAGTGTAAGGAGGGGATAATGGTCTCAAAATCATGGCAAATGGGCGACCTTGAATTTTCAGCACAGCAAGGTGCATAGCCCTACCAACACATAGTAGGCATGTGGAAGAGCTTGAAGATGAACAGAGTATATGGGAAAATAGCCTTTGTTTTGATGCACGTGAGGGGCAAGAGTTTCAGGATCGAGGTGAAGGAAATGACAAGCTTTCAAGTCAACAAGGAGATGGCGATTGATCAACATGAAGTAAATGTCACAAGAGGGGCAAAAAAATGAAGACATTATAACAACTTTAGATTAGATGACATGCTTGTAATTTTGTATCAGGCTCTTTTTTAACCAATCTTTATTTAATTGAAATCTTAATATTTTTGCAAACTGTAATTTTTTTGTCTAGCGGTCTAGTGTGAAAAGGCCAAACTTTAAATAGCCAAAGGTGCCTTCTTTCTCATTTTCACGCGATAAAAACCAAGCACGAGCTTACACTATCTCTTTGCATTCACATGGCTACCCACTTTGACAACTTCTGTGAGTTCCTCTCCACCACCCCGTGGGCAAGAGCGAGCTCTTTGTCATGTTCTCTCATGAAGTCGACTTTGAAAAGTTGCTCGCTCTTGCATCCCAACATTATGAGATGCAGATTGCATGGAGCAATACTTGGCTTCCCACTCCATCTCCTTTTCCCATTGCCCCAATGATCGATGGGTGCCTGTTGAGCTGCTTAAGTACATTTAACAATATTCTCACCCCTTGAACGCTTCATCGACATCTGCATCCCCAGAGGAGCTTACTATACCTTCAATAAGCAGGAGGTGAAGAGGTTGGGAAAGGGTAATTTAGGAACTAGGTTCCTCTCGTGGCTCGCACTTTTGCATTCCTCATCAGATGAGGATTTGGATGAGGAGGTAGAGATGCCTACATTGCAGTTGGTAGGGTATTTGAGGGATGATAAGGAAGTGAAGGCAATAGGAACGAGTGCTGGTGTATAAGAGCAGCTTACATCAGAGCACTTTCCAGAGGGTGCACAATCTGCAGAGCTAAACAGCCCACTGTAGTAGAAGATGCGGCCCCATCTTCCCCACACGAGGAGAGCAAGGTGCTGCCAAAGCTTGAGATCAATCTCTTGAGCACCATTGTGGTGGAAGACGAAGAATACTTATTTCTTCATGACCTTGAAAAGACAGGGCTTGAGAATGGATGAATGCTTGGGCATTATATGCACGTGATGTGAGGAGGTGGGACCTTGATACGTCCAACCTCGGTCCTCATCACTAGACCTCACCTAGATAGTGCTATATTACCCCTTGGAAAATCTATCGCAGAGACAGTTGCTTTGGTCAAGGAAACTGTGGTTAAGACCGCGGAGCAAGCCTTAGTTCTAGAGGAAGAATTCACAACCTTACAAGACAAGCTAGAGGGCTAAAAAGGATACCCTTGCTGCTGGAGTAATGGAGGAGACCAAAGCACCAAAAAAGGATGAGGCTAAGTCCTCAATTGACCTCTCCACCCCCACTAGCACTTTGGCAAAAGAAGACATTGAGCAAGAGGTAATAATCAACCTTTTACAACCTAGAAACATTTGTAATTATGTATAGGAAAATATTTTGATTTTTCCTTTGATTGCAGAGGGTGGTTGAAATTGACGCATTTGCTGGGAGAGGCGACGGGCAGCAGAGACCAGGCCAAGGTCCATGGACATGATGCTGCGTTGGTGCAATGTCTTGGTCAACTTCCTGTGGATGGCATTGCCATTATCCACAGGGACTACACCCCTCACAATCTGCCTTCACTCTCCTTTTTGAAAGCCCTCTCTAAGGTGCTTTGTGTAGCCTCTATGGCATAGAGCACCAAATGTATAGTTTTGATTAAAAAATCCCTTGCCTTCAATGTTTTTGGTTTTGGATTTAGGGGTAAGCTTCTTGCTCATATAGGTATAGCCAAAAGCATAGGCATAGAGGATCCTCAAGAAATAGCCCAATCACTCCTTGAGCACACTCTGCCCAATAACAAGAGAAGGAAGCTTAATATTGTAAGAAAGCTTTTATAAAGATGATGTATCACTTCTTATTATGAATACAATACAATTTTTGCAAACTTATTTTCATCAAGTATATCATTGTTTTTTCTAGTTTTTACCATCAATATTTTTGTGAATGCATCAGAAATGACCCTGGGAGCCTGAGGGAGTAGTGTCAGAACAGTGCAAATTTTGAGCTTGCATCGTTGTTGAGCCCAAATTCGCATTGTTTTGGCACAGCTTCCCCAGCCCTTTAGGAGCAATTCTGATGCATTGGATGACAAATAATGTATTTTTACACATGATTAAAGGTATTTTTATCTTGTAAATTATAATTTCTCATAATCAATGTACTCAACTTGATTATAAATGCATCAAAAATGATTCTGAGTGGCTGGGAAAGCAGTGCCAGAACACTGCGAATTTTGAGCCTGCACCGCTGTTGTAGAGCCCAAATTCGCACTGTTCTGGCAGCATAGCTTCCCCAGCCCTCCACAAGTAATTCTGATGCATTGGATGACAAATAATGCATTTTTATATATGATTAAAGGTATTTTTATTTTATAAATTACTGTTTTTATAATTAATGTACTCAACTTCATTAAATGCATCAAAAATGATCCTGAGTGGCTGGGGGAGCAGTGCCAAAACAGTGCAAATTTTGAGCCTGCATCGCCGCTGATGGCACGGAAGCGGTAAAGCTGTTTACGTCTTTATAGAATGCCACACTTCCACACACGCATGCAAACACACCAGAACACCAGACCAAAGAGCATGAACAAGACTTATATTTCAGAACAGACCTTTATCTTTACAGAGATGGATAACCCAAATATCCTTAGAACCAGCTTTATCTGGCATCCACTCGCAATCAGCCCTCTCCAGCTCCTGGTTACTCCAAATCCGTTCACTCTTGCTTCTCTGCAGTCGACCCTTCGTTCACTGCACTGCACCTCAGCTGAAGGTCTCTCTGCTACACCACCAGCACACTTCCAGTCCTCAAAGCAAGATTTCAGCTACACCTCTGAACCTCCCTCTCTCTGCTTGCTAACCACACCTCACCAGAGAAGCATCCTTTCAATTGCTGTCAACACTTGCAGCTAGCCCAATATCCAGCCCAAGCAAAAGAACCTGCTTACGTGCTACCAGCCCTGTCCGTAGCAAACCCAACACGCCCCTTCTCACTCTCCTTCACTGCCAACTCCTCTGCAGTGGTCAGCGTGCTCTCTCTCTCTGCCACCATGACCCGCCTCCACCTAAACCAATGCTACCCTTCTACTGTAGCTGCAGCGGCCGTCTCCTCATAGTCACCAGCGACTCCACGCTTTTTCGTCTCTGTCTGCTCGTTGCCCAATCACCACTAAGGCCTCTTTAGTCGCCGTCAGCAGCCCGCTTCACACCACGGCCACTTCATCGTTGGCTTTCCTCACATTTTGCTATCTGCAGCTGCGCTCTCTCAGCACTCCAGAGCCGCCTTCTCGCTGTTCTTCACAAGGCGGCCACACACCCAAGAGCCCCTACAGTTCCTTCGCTACCAGCTCTGTCCTGTGGCTACGCCAGTGAGCCCCCCCCTCATAACCCGTTTACTTCTTTCTCTGCAGACAGTTCCCTCACCTTGTCGCCCACCACCTTATGTTAATACACCCAGCCTTCTTGTCGTCGGGTGCTCTGCGCCAGTCGTCACCCCTCAGGCTCCTCCGCTTAGTCAACTCCTCTTCGTTGCCTTTTACCCCCAGGCGGCTCCCCTTGGCTACCAGTCGCTAATCACCAACCGCAGCCCCACTCCTGTCCTCTGTGAGACGGCTCCTCCAGCTGCTGCACCTGGGCGGCTCCCACACTCCAGCCAGTCTTCACGTCCGTCCTCCAGCAGCCACGCCTGCACGCTCCCGAGGCCCCACAGCTCTCCACACGGTGATCACCCCAAACCCGATCTCGCCAACCCTTTCAATTCCTTCGCCAACCTTCCAGACTGTGCGCTGGCAGCAGCTCCAACCTCCCACGTAGCTATGCCTTCTTATGGCCACGTTTATATTATCTTATTATTCTTTATTTTCCCTAAGGCCTAAAGATGGCCACTCTCACACCTTCATTTCACACCAATGTCAAGCTACATTGGCCACTTCATCTTATTTGCCCATGCTTCCATAAATACTTTCCAATGCAACTTACGAGTGCCATTGTATTTCTAGGACACTCACACAAATTCAAACTACCAAGCAGCTGATCTCACCTCCAGCACTACATTTCGGACAGGCCTGTGCTTCCAAGTTCTGATCATTTTTTCTTGCACATACACTTCCATCAAAGCCAAAAGCCTGACTGCCGCATCCACAATGCCCACGCTGAGTCAATGGGTGCTCCCATGACTTTATCACAACACGAACATCACTCATGTACACATGTACAAGTTGAGTTTGAGGTTCCCCAAAAACTTCACACATATTTAGCAACCCCCTTTTTTCTGCTGAGACATTTATGTCCAGCAGCTGCACAAACAAAAACCATTTATCCTCCTGGATCAAATAGAAACCTCGGTGCATCTACCTTCCAATCCTTCAAGCATTTTCCTCTATCAAACGACCATTGATACACCCTGTCATGGCCTTCCATTTTCAGCAACCCCCTTGGCTCTTTATATATGGCATGTTCAATATATACCATTGCACTTCCTCCTCCATACCAGCTCACATAACCTTGTGATGGAGACAACCACTCCTCACCTCTACTCCTCTCTGACACATCTGATCCCCACTCACTGATCCCCACTCATAATCATATACCGAAATAACACACATCTGATGATCAACTCCCATCTGATGATCATCCAATTTACAACCCACATCATTGGCCTCCAACTCTCCCTCTGGGCAACCTGTCAGACTGAGACTATGACCAAACCACTCATCCATATGTTGAGCATCAACATGTGGTGTGTCCACCATAAACCCATTTCCTTTCAGCCCATCAGCATCAAACACAGCAACTTCATGCACTGCAGACTCATCATTGTCACTTTCCTGCAGTTTCTCTAGCTTCAAGACCATTGGCGATCCTTCAAGATTCTCCACATCTTGCACAGGCATCCCTACCAAGTCTAAGCTCCCCAAACTGCCAGGCAAAGCATCCTGGTCCCCCTGACCAACAACAATAGCCTCACATGCATTCTCACAACTCACAACCGACTCATTCTCTTGGGCATGACAAGGAACACACACCTTTTGATCAGCAACCGCACTTGCGAAATCTATCACACCATCATCCAAAGTAGCATCCAACTCATCATCAATCACACCATCACTCTCTTCCTGCTGCACAACTGGCATGCAAGTATCTGTTATCTTCTTCAAGGAAGCCAATTCCAACAGATCATCTAATGCATTATCAAGAACACAGTCCAGCTCATCATCCACATTCTCACAAGCTGCAATATCCAACTCATCACCTGGATCATCCATACATACTCCATCCATAGTATCTTCATTAGTGACACCTTGATCATCACTCTCTACCTTGACTGGCTGAAGTACTGGCACCTGCAAGTCATTGCTCTTTTCTAAATCAAAGAGATCATCCAAGTCATATCCATACTCAAACTCATCAGGCTCCACAGCACTAGCATCACTTTCACAATCCACAGCATCATCAATAACCTCATCCTTCTCCTCCTCACCTTTTGAAAGCTCTTCAAGGCTGATTCCAGAAACCTCACTCTTCTCCATTTCCAACAGGTTAATCTGTCCCATACCCTGCTTGGTAAATGTAACCTCATGAACTTCACAAACATTGGGCTGAATTGCCTCCTTCACCTGCATATTAGGGTCAATCACCCTATCATTCATTCCCATAGACAATTGATATATGCCACCATTAGCTTTGGCTGGTTTCTCACATTGCGGACTGATATGACCCCACTCACCACAATTCCGGCATTGCACATCACACGGATACCCTCTCCCTCTTCCAATATCTGCTGAATTTCCTTCAAAACCAGATGATGCATCAGTCTTCCTTCCCATATCACTTATGCCTCTTCCTCTTCCTACAGACTCTATCCAATTCACACTTAAAGACTTCATGAGCTCCACTGCTTCATGAACCTCCCTCTTCAAAGAATCCTCCTGTTTAGGAACAACAGCAGCTTTTCTTCTAGGATGCATACTCTCAATCTCTGGCACCTTCACAAACCTCTTTGGCTCTTCCTGTATTCCCAACTGCCTCAGACGCTTCACATTCCACTCCTTCTCACGAGCAACTCTGACAGCCTCCTCAAAGCTATCCAGGTTCTTCAGCTCCACCTTCAGACGTATCGTTGGCTCCAAACCAGCCACAAACCGCTCCCTCTTAATCATCTGCGGGGGTACTTCAGGAATCAGAGCCTCACACCATAGACTCCATAGTCTACCAAACTCAATCAAATACTGATCCACATCCTGACCATCTTTCTGCTGAATGTTACACAACTCCTTCCACACCTCATTCGGACTCTTCACATGGACAAATTGTGCCAAAAATACAGCTCTGACTACACGGTACTCAGGATCCTGTCGATGAACATTCCTGTGTGTAGTCACAAACATCTGTAGCCATACTTTTGCATCCTGCAAGCAATAAGCCAAAATCTGAGAAAGGATCTCCGGGGTTGCCCTGTCTTTCATCAAGGCTGTAAATTCCATCTTCTCCAGAAACCTGGTTGCATTCTCCGTGGCAATCCCCAATACTCCGGAAAATCCTGAGCCAACTTTCCTAATCTTGCTTCACACAGCCCTTTGTCCCCTTTCACAAACCAAAGGAAATCTGCTCCTCTGTGGAGGCACCAAAAAGTGATGGCATGGAAGCGGTAAAGCTGTTTACGCCTTTATAGAATGCCACACTTCCACACACGCATGCAAACACACCAGAACACCAGACCAAAGAGCATGAACAAGACTTATATTTCAGAACAGACCTTTATCTTTACAGAGATGGATAACCCAAATATCCTTAGAACCAGCTTTATCTGGCATCCACTCGCAATCAGCCCTCTCCAGCTCTTGGTTGCTCCAAATCCGTTCACTCTTGCTTCTCTGCAGTCGACCCCTTCGTTCACTGCACTGCACCTCAGCTGAAGGTCTCTCTGCTACACCACCAGCACACTTCCAGTTCTCAAAGCAAGATTTTAGCTACACCTCTGAACCTCCCTCTCTTTGGTTGCTAACCACACCTCACTAGAGAAGCATCCTTTCAATTGCTGTCAACACTTGTAGCTAGCCCAATATCCAGCCCAAGCAAAAGAACTTGCTTGCGTGCTACCAGCCCTGTCCGTAGCAAACCCAACACGCCCCTTCTCACTCTCCACTGCCAACTCCTCTGTAGTGGTCAGCGTGCTCTCTCTCTCTCTCTGCCACCATGACCCGCCTCCACCTAAACCAATGCTACCCTTCTACTGCAGCTGCAGCGGCCGTCTCCTCACAGTCACCAGTGACTCCACGCTTTTTCGTCTCTGTCTGCTCGTTGCCCAATCACCACTAAGGCCTCTTCAGTCGCCGTCAGAGCAGCCCGCTTCACACCACGGCCACTTCATCGTTGGCTTTCCTCACCTTTTGCTATCTGCAGCTGCGCTCCGATCAGCACTCTAGAGCCGCCTTCTCGCTGTTCTTCACAAGGCGGCCACACACCCAAGAGCCCCTACAGTTCCTTCGCTACCAGCTCTGTCTTGTGGCTACGCCAGCGAGCCCCCCCCTCACAACCAGTTTACTACTTTCTCTGCAGATAGCTCCCTCACCTTGTCGCCCACCACCTTATGTTAATACACCGAGTCTTCTTGTCTGCGCGCCAGTCATCACCCCTCAGGCTCCTCTGCTTAGTCAACTCCTCTTCGTTGCCTTTTACCCCCAGGCGGCTCCCCTTGGCTACCAGTCACTAATCACCAACCGTAGCCCCACTCCTATCCTCTATGACGGCTCCTCCAGCTGCTGCACCTGGGCGGCTCCCACACTCCAGCCAGTCTTCACGTCGGTCCTCCAGCAGCCACGCCTGCACGCTCCCGAGGTCCCACAGCTCTCCACACGACGATCACCCCGAACCCGCCGATCTCGCCAGCCCTTTCAATTCCTTCGCCAACCTTCCAGACTGTGCGCTCGCAGTAGCTCCAACCTCCCACGTAGCTATGCCCTCTTATGGCCACGTTTATATTATATTATTATTCTTTATTTTCCCTAAGGCCTAAAGATGGCCACTCTCACACCTTCATTTCACACCAATGTCAAGCTACATTGGCCACTTCATCTTATTTGCCCATGCTTCCATAAATACTTTCCAATGCAACTTACGAGTGCCATTGTATTTCTAGGACACACACAAATTCAGACTACCAAGCAGCTGATCTCACCTCCAGCACTACATTCCGGACAGGCTTGTGCTTCCAAGTTCTGATCATTTTTTCCTGCACATACACTTCCATCAAAGCCAAAAGCCTGACTGCCACATCCACAACGCCCACGCTGAGTCAATGGGTGCTCCCATGACTTTATCACAACACGAACATCACTCATGTACACATGTACAAGTTGAGTTTGAGGTTCCCCAAAAACTTCACACAATTTGTACAAACAAACATATCGACATATGAAATTACAAACTCCCAAAATCTTATTTGTATTAAATTCCAAATGCCATAAAAGGTGCGAATTTTGAGCTTGCACCGCCGTTGTAGAGCCTAAATTTGCACTGTTTTGGCATAACTTTCCCAGTCCTCCAGGAGCAATTCTGATGCATTGGATGATAAACACTATATTTTTACACATGATTAAAGGTGTTTTTATCTTATAAACTACTATTTCTCACAATTAGTGTGCTCAACTTCATTATAAATGCATCAGAAATGATCTTGAGTGGCTGGGGGAGCAATGCCAGAACAGTGCAAATTTTGAGCCTGCATCACCGCTACAGAGCCTTAATTTGCACTGTTCTGGCATAGCTTCCCTAGTCCTCCAGGAGCAATTCTGATGTATTGGATGATAAACACTATATTTTTACACATTATGAAAGGTGTTTTTATCTTATAAACTAATGTTTCTCACAATTAGTATGCTTAACTTCATTATAAATGCATCAGAAATGATCCTGAGTGGCTAGGGGAGAAGTGCGAGAACAGTGTGAATTTTGAGCCTACATCGCCGCTCTGCAGAGGCCAAATTCGCACTGTTCTGGCATAGCTTCCTCAGTCCTCCAGGAGCATTGGTGGGTGATAAACTGGCACATGATAGACACTCCATGTTAAACAAACATGATGACACCGAGAGATTGTAAGAGAAACTTAAAATTTTAATTATCAGAAGGTTACAAATGAAAGCCAGATAGGCTTGTTTACAAAGGGGGGTTTGAAACAAAAGAGTTGCTTCAAAAAAAAGGTTAACATCTAAGATCTTTTGATCGTGTCTCGCTCACCTCGAATGCACCGAGAGCTAGTTGCATGTCCTTGGTAGATATGGTAATCCTCTTTGCATGTATTGCAAGGAGGTTGATGTCTTCAAAAAGCCCAACAAGGTAAGCCTCGGAGGCTTCTTACAATGCTTCAAGGGCAATCCCCTGCACACAGAACTCTGTTCTATATCGTTGGAGAATCTCCTTCACTGTGCAAGCAAAAGGGGCTCTTCTTATCAGCAACTCAGTGTTCCTCTGATAAAACTTGATTTCTTGTAGAGCCCTATGCCCTTGGCGCATCCTTCTCCTTGGAGCTCTCTGTGTTGTGTTAGTGCGTTGGCGAGGTTGGGACTTCCTTGGCTTAAAGAGCTTAACTTTGCTATGCTTGTGCGCACTTGCAGGAACCTCCTCTTGGTCTCTCTCATAGTCTGAATCCTCCTCCTCCTGTTGCTGTGGTACCTATGTATCAAGTTCCTCCCGGCGGGTAGGTAGGGGACCCTGTCCTGGTAGTAGGGTCTTGCCACCTATGGTGCTGCGCAATGTAAGAATGTTTTCACCAACCCAGTTGAACTGCTCATCATCATCGGCCTCTCTGTCTTGATCTCTGGGGGGGTGGCTGCATTGTGGGGTCTTCTTCACACGCTTGCTCCCACTAGAAGGGCCTACATGTGTTGCTGTGGGAGGAGGGTTGGACTCTGGTGATCCCATTGGACATGTCCTAGAATCCAAGGGGGGGTCACTCTCTTCCGTGGTGTCGCCAGTATGTGGTCATTGGGTGCCTTACATTATGTTTTGTGAAGGCATGGTAATACGTGTGGTGTTCTTGGTGCGTGCCATATCCATGTACGACTATGCTAACTTGGTGATGTGCTGGTGTCCCTATGCGGGTGTCTACATAGATCTTGAGCTCAAGCTCTCTAAAAAAGTGAAATGAAAATGAAGTGAGAGAAGGAACTATTAATAGTTTTTTTTAAAGGAAAAAAAACCTAACTAAACTTATTTTCTTAGCCTTATTACATCTAGATTTATGCTGGTGCGTGCACAACCCAACACCTCCCTTGTCTCCTCATTCATGCACGCCAAGCACCGTGCCTATGGGGAGCATTGGTCTGCAACCATTCAAGCCGAGCATGACTTTTTGCAGCCTTGCGTGCCTTTTGCACAAGCTTAGATTGGTTGGCCCGCTCCCTAATCAATACCCTTCCAAAGGTTATACGATAAAACCAATTGAACATCTCTTGTAGATAGTTTGTATGTGTTCCTCCTGTAGAAGCTCCACCTCCATGTCTTGTATTTTTTAAATAAACCCCTCTTGCTTTATATTGTTATTTCTCCATCCTTTGGGTACTCCACATGTTGAGCGATCCATACTTGTTCATGAAATACGCACCATGCGCATAAACTATGTGTTGTACACATGATAATAGAATTTAATTAGAAAAAGTCAAGGTTGAAACACTAGTTTATTTTTTTACTATACAACTTACCATATAGTGTGTTACTTTACTCTCTCCCTAAGCACCTAGCATACTTTTGGTGAATTCTATGATATGTTGCTAGAATGATGCTCGTTCTTGGGCAGTTGTGCTACTTTGATTCATAATGCGAACCATGTTATTGAAATTTATCCAAAGCTGTTTGCGCATATTTACAAGAGCTGGCATTGGACAATCTACATTTGTGGTGATTGCACACAGGTCTCTCCAGAGTCCCCAAGTCTTCTTTGAATTCTCTATGTTTGCTGGCTTCTCCAAAAATCTCCTTGTCTTTGATCCAGTCATGGTGGTGGAGACCTTTTGAGCAACCTCGTATGACATACAAGAGGCTTGCTTATTCACTTCAATTTTCACGTTTCTGCCATGGTAGCCCAGAGAATTCAAAAGATGCTCTAATTTACCAAGGGCTGCAACTTTCCTCTCTTGTGTAGGCATTGTGAATGCATAATCGATATGGCACTTAAGCAATCAATCAAAGATTCTCCCATGAATTTATGAAGTTCGCAAAAGTGAATATTCTTTAGTGGAAAATTAATGATGGGGCTCCAATTCAAATTCCTGTTTGGTTCTCCTAGCATATCACGAGACATGACACCTTCCACCCATCTTGGTTGTTCCTCATCTTCATCACCTCATCATTTGACTTGGTTGGATCTACTGCATGTTCTTGTTGCTTCTTCCCTTTCTTAGGACTTTTCGAGGCATCCTTCCCAACAGAACCAACCTTCTGTATACCTTTTCCATTTGTCTTTTTCTGCCTAGGAATATCAATATGAGCATTGCAGTATGGACAAGGCCATCTTGATGTCGCGCCTTGAGCACAACCCATCATGCATTTAATTGTCTTCAAATCTCCCCCAAGATGCCAATCCACCTTGAACTTTCCTATGTTTTCTACATCTAAAAGCTGACCATCAATTTGCTTTTTGATTACATCTGTTATCTAGGGAGTCCTTTTAAACATCCATGTCAATACCTCATGTGTCTCCTTTGGTACCTCGAATGCACCAAGCCACCAGACCTCTTTCTCAGATTACACACTAAAACTTGGTTTGGTAGTCTTATCCCATGCACAGATCATGGCCTCATTAATGAGCGTAATGCTCATACGTTCCAGCTTCCGACCTTTCACAATTTGGCACTCATCTAGCTTGAGCACAAATGAAAGTGTGCTCCCCAAAACTGTAAATAAACGGTAATTTACAATATTCAAAACAAAATAATCGTCTTTATTTTCTACTAAAAAAACATGAATAGTAGCAATTGCAAGTTCTCACCTTTTGGTGAAAGACCATAGAACTTCACCATAGCTTGATGTAGTCTCTCAATATGAACAAAGATGTTATTGTAAACATCATAGTGAAATTATGTACTTGTTGTCTTGATTTTCTTTCTGCTCAACCCTGTGTCTAATGTTAGTGTGCCCTCAACGTGATAAAACTGTCCTATAGCTCGCTGCACATCATCATTATTGATATGCTTGACATTGTAAATCACCTTGAGTGTAGGAAATAAAGTGCCAGTGATTCTTTGTCTTAGAAATGCATCTTTTACAACCTGACAGATTGCTTGGTACACTTTCATGCTGATTCCAGCCGCATCACAAGCATGTTGAATTAATGAAGAATCGATGGAGGTGGTAATTCGCTCACTACATTGCTGACAACAACTTGGCATATTTTAGGATGATGAGGGTCAGTAATAATTGAGAGAATATACTTGGTATTAAGAATGGCTTTGACCAAATCCTTCCATCCCTCTTCATTAGAGCCACACATCTCTTTTGCAAAAAATTCGTGGCAGAACACAAATCATGACTATTTTGTTTAAATCAGTGAGTGCATAATGAAAGTTTATGTTACTTACTTTGTTGTACGAATCCTTTTCTTCCGTGCTCCACCTTTAAACACAAGAGATTCTATACCAGCCAATGTCTTTTTGTGTTCGAGCACCATTTGGTGTTGCTTTAAGTCGTTTGATAAGCTCCTCTAGCCTTTGAATCTTTGCATCCTTCTCCACATTCTCTACGAGGATCTCTTTCATTTTATCTGATGATGTTTTAAGTCCTTCTTGACCTTGTAAAAGGCTAAATTCTGATGGTTGCAATTGAGATTGGAGAATATGGGTTTGCCAAGCTCCACTTGCAGCAGTCAATCTTCTACAGTATCCTAACAAACCAAGCTCTCCTTCACCAACAAATTGCATAAAAGATGATAAATTGTGGAAAGGAGGGTTTGCTCTTAATGGAGGGTCAATTGGATAGAGATGCCCATCAACCCAAAGATCTACATTTTTCTCCTTAGCTATCCTACGAGCTTGGACAGATTGTGCATCAGTAGGATGGGTTTTTTTAGATCTGCCATACTCTTCAAGAATACAAATGTGTAAATCAACCTTCTGTTTTCTAGCTTCATAAGGGGCTACACACACACCTTGCAAAGGCTCCATATCTAAGCAGAGAGATCCTCATAGGGGGGGAGAGAGAGAGAGAGAGAGAGAGAGAGACTGCTAAAACTTTGCTGTTGCAGGTTTAACACAAATCCGTTTTTCTAAGTAGAAAATGATATTTTTCTAAGTAGAAAAATGATATTTTTGATATACAAATCCGTTTTTTCTAAGTAGAAAATGATATTTTTGGTATACAAATATACTAACATGGAGTTTTTCATCAATAAATTACATTTATGAGAAAAATTTAAAAATAATAATTTTTGGGGCCCCCACAATTTTGGGATCTGACAGTTAGTTCTGTTTATGGGATTGTGGGGACCTGATAGTTAGTTATGGATGTACTAGCTCCTGACAGGCTTCTAACGTGACCCTTGAATTACAAGCTTTTTGGAGGGAATTTTTTTTTTCATCATACATATTGGTTGGGTGGTGTTTTTTCCACCTCAAAATGTTAAAAAATAAAAAATAAAAAATTTTCACTTTTTGGGGTCCACCTAAATAACGAGAATGTTTTACTGATGTGTGGAAGGGAGATATGGTGTGAGTTAATGAGAAAGGAGATTTCAAACTGACAAGAAAGATTCAATTTATAGAGAGTGAAGATAAAAAATTCAAAAAGTAAGAGAGAAAGTATGAGAAAAGTCAAAAAGTAAGAGAGAGAGAGTATGAGAATATTCCCTTTAAAAAGTGAAACCAGGGGGGGTATGGCTGATGTGGCAAGGCAAAAAATAGGGGTCATCATAGCCTTTGTCTCCCTTAAGCCCAGCTTTTTAAGCTCTAATCCCTTAAAATTAGGAATCCTTTAGGAGGCCCTTTTTGGGTCCAAAAAAATCATAATGGACTTTTCTTCTATGATCAGCATAGACACCAAAGTCCCAAAAGTTGGGAATATTCTCCCTGAGAATGCAATGGAGTTCTTGAATGGCTTGTACTCTTTGCCAAGCCCATTCAAACAGACACTTAAAAAAGTTAGGAATATTCTCCTTGAATGCAATGGAGTTCTTGAATGGCTTGTACTCTTTGCCAAGCCCATTCAAACAGACACTTACCAAGTCATCATCTTCCATCGATACATTTGATAGACCCAAGGGATTCAACAATGCCCTTAATATTTAAAGAATACTCATTGATAGACATGCTTTTGTTTTCCACGATATGTAGCTTTTTCTTTAGATAATTTCCTTACCTTTGTGTTGGTTTGGAACATCTCCACTAGATTCTGCCATGCAACTGCTGGAGTGTTGGCATCTTGTATGTGTCCTATCATCGTGTCTGTGTGACACTAATTGAAAGCCAATACATGACTTTTCTTGCACCTTGGTTCCAATCCTTGAATGCCTTTATGTCTGCTGGAGTGGCATTCTCTTCAGACAACTCAGGAGTCTCCTCGTTGTCTCCTTTGACATAGTCTCAAAATCCTTTACCCTTAAGGAAATTGGTAATTTTGAACTTCCAGGCATGGAAGTTGTTCTTGACCAGCTTCTCACTGACAATCTGATTGATTCCGTCAGACATGTCTGCTGGAGTGGCATTCTCTTTAGACAACTCAGGAGTCTCCTCGTTGTCTCCTTTGACATAGTCTCAAAATCCTTTACCCTTAAGGAAATTGGTGATTTTGAACTTCCAGGCATGGAAGTTGTTCTTGACCAGCTTCTCACTGACAATCTGATTGATTCCGTCAGACATGTTTTCCTGTAACAATAAAAAACTACAATAAACAATTTCTGTATGCAACTTGCACCACATTAGTATCTTCTGTGACTAGTGCAGGTACTTCAGCACAACCTGTAGGCATGAGATCTGACCAAAGTACATGTACATACACCCAATGTCAGAGAAATACATGTGTAAACATTGTTTGCACTCCCAAAATACACTGTTGCACTATAATAACTAGATTCTGACTAGAGACAGTTCTCAACCACCATAACTTCCCGAAACTGTAAAAAATACCTTACAGTAATAGAACCGAGACCGAAACGCGCCTGAAATGCGAATCTGGCCACCAAATTTGAGTACAAAGTACTAAGTACCACACAACACCTTGAAGCTTGCAAAGATAGCTCCTTAATCGGATATATGAGTACTAAGTACCACACAACACCTTGAAGCTTGCAAAGATAGCTCCTTAATCGGATATATGTAGCTTCTAGAGCTACCGAGGGGTGTTGTACCAGTACCAAGAAGGAAAAGATATGGTGATGCTCTTACCCGTGTACCTCTTCCTTCCTTACTTGTACTTTCCTCTTACTTGAAGGAATAGAACGTTGGCCAGAAGGAAAACCATTGACAAGAACAGTCATAGCCATATCTATCTGCGAGAAGACATATAAGATAAAATCACAAAATCTACACACCATAGACAAGGACGACCGCAAGTCAATAAGAAAAGAGTCCTCAAAATAGAGAGACGTGGGACGCAAGATTCATTGATAGACGCTTGATGAAAAAGCTAGATTGGTCATTTTACTAAAAATAGCAAAATAATAAAAGACGCTTGACGAAGACGAAACCTGTGTGCTCACATAAAGAACCTGTTTGCTTATTCAAAGAACCTGTTTTGCTGTTACAGATGCAGTTTGCCTAAACTGTCATAACTTTTGACTCAACTCCGTTTGACAAACTTTTTTGATAGGATTCACCAGCACAATACAATCTACGCACCTGCACCGATTAAGAAACAACTCTAATTACAACAAGTTAAGCTATAAAATCATGTAGACAACACATAATCAAAGAACAATCTTGTAAGACATGAAATTATAATCATGAATTTAACAAGAAGACATAGATGCTTCCCTTATAGGTGCTCTGATACCATGTTGAAATGTAGAGAGAAAGAGACGAGACAAGAGACACATCATGTATGCTCCCAAAGAGTGATTCATATTGAGGACAAGATACATAGATATAGGTGATACCAAGTTAGGTAGAGTGAGCCATATATAGAGCTCCAACAATTTCTAGCATTGCTTACTGGCATACTGTGCTACTTCTAAATCGCCTCTACGTGCGCATTAGCCACAACTCCTCACAGAGGGTTACAAATACTCCACATTAGAGTTTTCCTTCATGTGGATGAAAACATCCAGAAGAGCACGGAGGAGAAGTGTACAACACCCAGCTTGCGAGGCCACACGCACACATCCCCAGCAGTGCCCTCACCTACACACAAATGTGAGGGGAGGCATCTGCCCCCCCAGAGAGAGCCTTCTCTTGCTTTTGCACTTGCACTTGTGAGGGATGTGCGCTTTCCCATTGGATCTCACAGTAAGTCACACTTTAAATGTTTGTGTGGGGGTATGAGTGAGACACACACATGATGACTTAAATACTAAGCAGCTTAGCATGTGTGTGTTAAGGCAAAGTACGAGTTAGTGGCCGTAGCTTCCATCTTAAGACTGGCATTCACACCCGGTATATCGAGGAGAACTCTAAGTGTGTTCATCTTTTTGCAAGTATGTCACAAATGCATACCAGCATTCTAATATGCAATAAGGAATCATTGATGAGCTTGACAATGCATTTGAAAAACTAATGACATGGTCCCGTGTGTTGACCATGAGATACAAGGGAGCCTAATTTGACATTTTTGGCTCCAAGTGTGCATAGTCACACATGGCATTATCTATGAGAAGGGTTATCACGTAGCCGGAAAAAAGAATTTTGATTCATGGCTATAGTTGTCATAAAATTGATGCCATCATTGTAGAAGCTATGACCAAACAAATGTGTACATTTATGAAATCACTGTGCGAGAATGCACATGAGTCATTTGCTTTCTTGTACAATATGGGTGGGTGTTGTAGAGATAAGCAAAGTTGTGGTGCTCATAGTAATGAGATATTTTACTCATGTGGCCCGTAATGGTCTTGTGAATTTTACCATATTTTAAACCACAAATAAGTATCTTGAGAGTATAATAACTATAGTGTTTGTTGCTAAATAATCAAAGTGTATTATGCTTTGTCCATAGAGATGCATGCACTTGTGCATGGTCCTAGAGATCAATTATTCTAGGATTTGTAGTAATCTTAGAGTGAGGTCCATAGTGATCTTTCAATTCAGAGTTTATCAAAACATGGATGTTCATGATGTTAACGGTCTAATTGTTCAATGCGGCTTGTAATAGAATATGGAGCTACTCTACCTACCTTTGGAGTATGTCATTGCTCCTTTTGTTTGATAGGATGGGAATGTCCCTGAGAGGTCTTGCTCTAAAAGCTACCTTGTGGCTAGTCTTTAGACCTTCCCTTATTACTTCATATACTGGCTTGATTAGTAGTTTATGTAGTGGGCCATTGGGATGTTGTCAGATTGTTCTCACATAAATACCCTAGATTGAGTATCTGAGGCTATGGAACTTGATATCTAGTTTTTAAAATCATATCCATGGTGAACTTTGGAACGAACTTTGCATGGTTCGTCTAGTGCAAACACTCATGGGTGTGTAGTCATCCATATGCTTGAGATTTTGTTTCTCAAGAAGAGGAAAAGAGTATGCTCATTTGATATTATGGGACATCAAATGTTCATGAAGGTCATGGTGTTCATGGTGGTATGGGACACCATGGCTTATACACATAGGTTGACCCTTTGATTGCTTGTATGCTTGTTCCATAGTGATCAAGTGTTTGGATAAGATTGAGTTTGAGACTCACTTATAGCCTTTGGGAAGAAATCCAACAATAGAGTTCAGAGAAGCTCTATGTACCATAGCTAGACTAAATGGCCAACTCGTCATGCTGTGATGACTTGAAAACTGTGAGTTCGAACCCTGCCCCTGCACGTAGTGCTGTGACAAAGAAGTTTATAGTTTGTGAGTGCTATAGAACCATTGGTGAGAAGGGAGACTAGTATTATTGGAGGGTTTCAATATGTGCAGGACACCCTAAAACATTCAGGGAGTGTAATCTCACCTATATCCAACAGTGGTGTTCCTTTTTAAGCACATATTTGGCTGCTACTGTACAAATTATAGAAGTATGGAATAACTTTCATAAATTAAAAAAGTAAATTCTAAGCCGGAGAGCTTAGCAGAGTATTCTAACATGTTTGGTGAGTTTAGGACTGAACATAGTGGTTTAGAAGTAAACTCAAGGTTTGAAGCTAATCCAAAGAGATTAAAGGCAAACCACACTAGATTTGGCGTTAATCTGGAGTGATTACACAAATCTTGATCTTGATGCTACTACGGAATGCCTAGAATTTATCTTGATTGTTTTTTATACTTTTGCATGGTATTGTTGTATGCGCACGCACTTTCTAACAATCATCACCTTCCTTGTTAGAAAGGTGCACTGATCCAAAGTGATTAGTCAAGGTTTCTACGAGAAGAAGAGTGAACACTGATCCGGAGTCATTAGTCAAGGTTTCTATAAGAAGAAGAGTGAGCATTGATCCGGAGTGATTAGACAAATCTCCTTGGTTATGTACTAAGACCAGAGTGCTCATGGGTGGACCCTTCACGCCCGCTTGACCTTGTGTCAAATTGGAGTAACAAATTTATCAAAAGAAAGTGATAGATTCATTTAACCAATATAGGTGTTTACTTCCACAACGAGTTCAAATTTTATGGAAAGTAACAAACCTTAGGTGCTTATTATTCAAGATAAAGTCCTAATCTTGTCAATTTGGTGCTAAACCAAATTTGTAAGAGTGTTCAGTGTGTAGTTGTGAGATCCCTGTCCCCACCGCGCAACGAATTCAGGGATTCTAGCAGCGAAAGTAGCACTTCTTGCGCGGGGCAGGATCCCACACTCGGGGCCTCGCCCACAAATATCCTGACAAGAGACTAATCCATCGGTTCTTCCAAAATCGAACCCGAAAAAACTTCCCTTGCTCGGAAAGCATGGGCGATTCCTCCAGGATAACTTTTCTCTAGCGTAGTTAACTAACTGAACTGATCTGAATGAACCCGTAAGTCCCATAGTCAGATCAGGGAAAAGATTACACTTGGATCATAGAAACCAATGCTTTTTTCCTCATTGAGAGACACAACTATTGATTCTTTTCCATAGAACAATTTTTGTCAAGGATTTACTTCATCTATCGTACCATAACAGAATTCACTGTCCACTCAGGGACCTTTTGGATAGTTCCTAGCTCATAGTAAGCGGCAATATATTCACATATCAAAATGGAATCTCCGTTGAAGATCAGCAAGATCAACCAACGGATCCATATAAACGATCCACGGACTCATCCATTGAGGATCAGCAAGGTCAATAAACCAGATCCATGCCCGAATTCAGAAAACAACTCTTACTCCTTATTCAATATCTTCCCTGACGTACTTGTGGGTATCTTTGATGACCCCAGAGCCCGAGCACCGTATGGTCAGCACCCTCTAGGATCCTTCGCAGGTCACCTAGTGCTTCACTCATAGGCCGCTTCCTTGGTCCCTCATCCACCGTACCGGAAGCTCACCATTTAAATCGAAATGAGGCTGGTCAAGACCTCGGCTGACCTTGCTACGTGAGACGTCCTCCGTTGACTCTCCGTCAGCTGTTGTTGCAACTTTATCAGCTAGGTCTCCACGACCTCATTCACAAGACGGTCAAAATGCTTCCCCAGCATTCTTGACATAAAACAGTCATTTAAAAATAGGTCATAGATACAATTTCTATAACGAACTCTCGTCTTTCCACATTAATCAACATTACTTAATCCACATTCATTTCGTATAAATTCCCATTCTCATCCAATCACTTCTTTCCACATTCATTTCATATAAATTCCCATTCTCATCCAATCACATCATTTTTCATCTCATCCAATCACATCATTTTTTATCTTGAGCATCACTTCTTTCCTCAATTATCCTCATCAGATCTCATCCACTCCCATTTACCCATATCCACATCTCATCACATCACATTCATTCACATCTCATCCATTCAGACCACATCACATTCACTCACATCACATCTCATTTAGACCACATCACATTCACTCACATCACATCTTATTCAAACCACATCACATTCATTCACATTTATCCCAATTCACATGACATCACATCCCATACCATTCATTCTCATCCCGATTCACATGCCATCACATTCATTCACATGACATCACATCCCATACCATTCATTCTCATCCCGATTCACATGCCATCACATTCATTCACATCCCTTATCATTCATTCAAATCCCGATTCACAGACTATCACATTCATTCACATCCCTTATCATTCATTCACATCCTGACTCACATGCCATTACATTCATTCACATCCCATATCATTCATTCACATCCCTTATCATTCATATCTATCCAATTTACATCACATCTCATTGCCTCTATTCTCGTTCATATTCATCACATTCACATCCACATATATTCTTCCACATACATCCACATCCATACTTATCACATACGCATCCACATATATTCTTCCACATACATCCACATCCATACTTATCACATACACATCCACATCTATCCTTTCACCTACATCTACATCCATCCTTTCACATACATACATCCACATCCATTCTTTCACATACATCCACTTCCATTCTTCACATACATCCACATCCATCCTTTCACATACATCCATATCCATCCTATATCCTTCATTTACATCCTGATTCACATGACATCTTATCACTTCTATTCACATCACATATCCATCCATTCATTCACATTTATCTGATTTACATCACATCTATCCATCCATTCATTCACATTTATCTAATTCACATCACATCTATCCATCCTTTCTTTCTTTTATAAAAATCAACTTCAGTGGGAATAACACTTTTATAAAAATCCTTTTATACATCTATTTATGCATAAATTCAATTCAAAGAAAAATAATACTTTCGAAATAAAAATAAATCCTTTATGCATCTTTCTATGCATAAAATAAAATTTAATGAGAACGACTCTTTTGAAATAAAAATAAATTCCTTTATGCATCTTTCTATGCATAAAATCAAAATTAATGGCTTTTGCAGGGCCCCCCCCTACCTCGCTCGCTCACATGCCATGAGAGAGCAGCGCCGAGGATAACGTAGAGGGGAGGAGACGCAGGGCAATATTGGGCTGCTGCGAAGGTGTCCAATTCACTCTAGGTATATCGCACGGTTCTAGATCTAACAAGTCCAGCATCAGATCAGATGGATCGCCGGGGAAGATGCAGGGCAGCATTGCCCGGCCTAATTATGGCCTTGGCATTTGCAACTTGGGCCAGGCAAGAAGGGGTCTCTGCCTACCAGAACTTCACAGTGGGCGGCGACCAAGGCTGGACGTATCCCACAGCTAACGTGGTGGACTATCAAAAGTGGGCAAAGGGCAAGAACTTCACGCTGGGCGATTTTCTCCTGTTCAACTACCCGCAGGAGGAGCACGACGTGGTGGTGACGTACAACGAGACAGTGTACAAGACGTGTGATTACGAGACCACCAGCGACAACGACTACGAGGTGTGGGGGGAGGCGGGCAACAGCACCTACTCCGCCATCCCCCTGGTGCGCACCGGTATGACCTACTTCTTCTGCGGCGCCTACAGCGGCGAACACTGTAAGGGCGGCATGAAGTTCTCTATCAACGTCACGCACGGGGAGGGCCTCCCCCCTAGCCTTATGATCCCGCCCCCGGCCCCTGTCGACAGCAGCGATGGCGGTGGAGGCGGTGGCGGTGGTGGCGGCGACGGCGACGGAGGCGGAGGAGGAGGCGTCGGTGGCGGAGATGGCGGCTCTTCCTCCGACACCCCAACGGCGGGCGATTCCAATTTCGCAACCCATGCATTGGCCCTGGCCCCCATGAGCTTCATTCTGGTTCTGGTGGCTACAGCAGCCGCCTTGATGTGAGTATGATTGTCTTGGAGTCGAGACATTTTGGATTCAATTGAGATTTCGGGTGCACATTGTCCGTTTGGAATTCAGCCATTTAGGCTACAATGTTTTGGCCTGAACTATTAATTTGTATTTCATTAAGTGTGCGTTAAGGTATTAGTTTTTATTTGGAAAAAAAAATCAAAATTAATGAGAATAACTCTTTTGAAATAAAAATAAATTTTTTTATGCATCTTTCTATGCATAAAATCAAAATTAATGAGAATAACACTTTTAGAATAAAAATAAATTCTTTATGCATCTTTCTATGCATAAAATCAATTTTGATGAAAGTAATACTTTTATAATTTAAAAAAAAATCTTTTATGCATCACTTTATGCATAAAAATCAATATTGGTGAAAGTAACACTTTTATAATAAAATTTTTTTTTATGCATAAAAATCAATATTGGTGAAAGTAACACTTTTATAATAAAAAAATTCTTTTATGCATCACTTTATGCATAAAAATCAATATTGGTGAAAGTAACACTTTTATAATTATAATATGTTTAATATGCATCTTTCTATGCATAGAAATTAATTCTAATGAAAATAATACTTTTATAATAAAAATATTTCCAATATGCATCTTTCTATGCATAGAAATTTATTCTAATGAAAATAACGCTTTTATAATAAAAATATTTCTAATATGCATCTTTCTATGCATAGAAATTAATTCTAATGAAAATAACTCTTTTAATAAAAATATTTCCAATATGCATCTTTCTATGTATAGAATGAAAATAACACTTTTAGAATACACAAACGGAGGTGATTACTCTTTTTGAATAACATAAAGATAAACTTATTTCCATAAAATTTAAGAAAATTTTGCCATAACGTCCTTTGTATGGCTGACCATTTCTCAATTTTTATATTCTAAATCTACTTAGAATTTACCCCCAAGATGAATTTAGCACTCTAATATAATCAATTCCCATTTTCTTAAGAGAAAACAATACGAAAAGTTTAACTCTATTTATTTGATTACACATCTTGGATAAATAAGGGCTGAATTCAATGAGGAGAAGGGAGAAGCCTTTCCATCAAGGTATAACATCCAATTTCAATTTAAAAAGAAGCAAGAAATCATAAAACCATAGAATAGAATTGGAAAAAAGTAGAACATCTAACTTACATGGAGTTTTGTGAGCTATCCTTTGGCTTGAGGAATTCAGGGTTCTACTCTTGCTTGGATCAAGAGTGGCCACCAATTCTTTATAGAGGAAATAGTCAAAAACAAGTGAATTATTAATAAATTCAATGTTTTTAGCTCTGGGGTGGAGTAGTGTAACACTGCATAAAACACTATTAAGCTTTTACAAAGGGGGAGGCTTCTATTTATAGGAAAAAGTGAGCCTCTAACCAAGCAAACTGATTCTAGAATTTTCCAGATCAGTTTGGTCACTTTTTTGACCATTTTTAGGTCAGTTTAGCTTACTTTTTGGTTCTAGTTGAAACAGGAGAGAGGAGAGATGAAAATATATCATTATTTATGAGTTTAAAACTCATCCACACATGTGAAATAGGCGCCTCCTTCATGAGGGGAATTCCCCCACACTGAGGTGTCAAAAATACATCATTTCCTCTAAATATCTCTTCTTTTTTAACTAATAACCTTGTCCTTAGTCAACTCTTCATCTTATGTGAGTATTTACTCATTTTTGGGGGGATTTTCTTTATTTCTTCAATTTATCTCCTCCCTACATTTGGATTAATCTAATTGGCCCCTCAGAACCTTAATCTAAAATTTTCAAAAAATCTGGATCCTTAAGCTAGGACCTTTTAAACAGATTATAATTTATTTCTAATGCACCTTCTGAAATCCTTTTTGAACTTCTGTTTTGAGAGAATTTATTTTAATAAAAAGAGATATTTTTTCATCCAAAAATATCTAAAAATTGAATAATCTCTCTCTAGAATATTTTCTCTCTCTAAGCCAAAATCGGTAGAAACGAGATTTGTTAATATTTTGACAAGGAAAATGATTATATGGGGAGAGATTGGACATCTTGAGGGACTGGGGGAGGAATCTTACATCCTACCCCACTTAAAAAATGTGAGATGTCCTCATCTCGCAGATGGAGTATGATCTCTTTTATCATCTTCTTCTTCTTCAATTACTTCCAGTGTTACTACCTTGGAAGTGGATGGCCGATTTGGGAACAACTCTCTTTGACTTCCCCTATTCTACAGAGGTCTTGCATTACTTTGGTTTGAAATTGTGGGTTAGATAGAGGGTCTACCTCTAGGATTTTCCTGATTTTGAAATCTGATTGCTCTGATACCAGCTGTGAGATTCCTGATTTTCCTGCCCTGAAAACCTTGATCCAAAAGGAGTTGGACAATCCATACTATGATGTCCAAATCCTTGACAGTTATAGCATTTCACTTCCTTGTTCAAGGGCGAAACTTTTGTAGTTGAATTCCAGGGGATTGAGTTTTGAAAAAAGGACATTTCTTCCATTCTGGAACTTCCCATATTCTAAAAGTGTTATTCTAAAAGTGTCACTTTCATCAAAATTGATTTTTATGCATAAATAGATGCATAAAAGAATTTTTTTACTATAAAAGTGTTATTTTTATCAAAATTAATTTTTATGCATAAATAGATGCATAAAAGATTTTTTTTAATTATAAAAGTGTTACTTTCATCAAAATTGATTTTTATGCATAAATAGATGCATAAAATAATTTTTTTAATTGTAAAAGTGTTACTTTCATCAAAATTGATTTTTATGCATAAAAGAATTTTTTTATTATAAAAGTGTTACTTTCATCAAAATTGATTTTTATGCATAAAAGAATTTTTTTATTATAAAAGTGTTACTTTCATCAAAATTGACTTTTATGCATAAATAGATGCATAAAAGGATTTTCTTTTATATAAAAGTGTTATTTCCATAGAAGTTGGATTTTATGCCTAAATAGATGCATACAGAATTTTTATATCAAAATAAGGGTTTTCTTTAATCCTATGTTTAAATCCCATGAATATTGATAAATGAATAAGTAAATACTTTGTGAGAGAAAATTCTACCGTTTCATATTCTCTAGGATGGTAATGAGAAAATTCAGAAAAACTATCGAACTCAGAATTTTAGATAAATGATTAATTTATTCCTCATAAGAATTCGTGATTAGTTTTGAATTCAGTTAAGCAAATACTCAATGAATGAAATTCAGTAAAGTAGTAATTGAAATATTACCCCTTCGAGAAAGATAGTTCAGGTAGAATCTTTCTAGACTCAAACCCTGAATCAGACTATGGCCAAGACCTAACAAAAGATGATGTGACCAGTTCAGAAAAATTCACTCAAATCACCCACCGACACTACTAGAGGTTTAGGGCATACCGACGTTAGAACACTGACACAAATGTCGAACGTCGGTATGTACGTCCTAAACTTGGAGGTGAAAATTCGGGCTGGTAATTTTCAAAAGTGCGTATACCGATGTATATACCGACGCGTATACCGATGCCTATACTGACGGATATACCGACGTAGATACCGACGGATATACCGACTCAGATACCGACGCCTATAACTTTTTTACAGCCGAGAACCTATTATTCTCTATTTTGCACGGCGTCAAATATCCAGACAAGGTATGCGTGCATCTCCCTCAAGCGTTCGCCTTCTTCCATTCAACCCACTCTTGTTTTTTTTTTTTTTTTGTGTGTGTGTGTGTGTGTGTGTGTGTGTGTGGAGAGAATTAGTGAAGTGTGTGTGTAGATCTCCCTCTCTCTCTCTCTCTCCTTGGGCATTTTGCCTCTCCCCATCTCCTCATCTTCTTATGGCGTTTTGCCTCTCTCTCTCTCCTCATCTTCTTATGTGTGTGTGTGTGTGTGTGTGTGTGTGTGTGGAGAGATTAGGATAAATGTGTGATGTGTGTGTATATCTCATTCCCCTCTCTCCATCCTTCTTCTTACCTTCTTAATTATGTATGGAGAGAAGATTTGTATGTGTGTGTGGTTGTGAGAGATGTAGAGAGTGAGAGAGCTTGTGTATGTGCATTTGTTACTAATGTATGCAATGTGTGTGTAGGTTTGTTTCTCCCACGTGTGTCCTAGCTTGCAAATCTGCTTCGAACACGTACTATCCAATCCACATTTGGGAGGTAAGCACATTACCAATTATGTTGTTTTATTACTTCTCTTTTTGTTATGTTTTAATTTATTCTCAATTTGTAATTATTAATTGAAATTGAGTATGCAAGCTTGTTGTTTTATGCACATATATGCTAATATTAGCATATATGTGAGTGCATAAGAAATTAATGTATGTGCTTATTTGTCTTTACACACACACACACACACTTTGCAAGAGAGAGAGAGAGAGAGAGAGAGAGAGAGAGAGAGAGAGATTTTCTTTTTGGCGCATACCCAAGGCGTTTCGGTCTCTTTTTCAACTTGAAATCTAATGTCTAAGACATGCATGTCAACGCTATGTCTATATGTATATACTCTAATGTAATTGCCTAAAGCACATATCCATAAGCTAATGTATATGCCTAAACATCGCTAATGTATACTTGATCTCCCTCAACGGCTGGGGAAAAGAAGCTCGTTTGACGCTTTAAATGTTATTTTTAAAATCTCCCTCACGGCTGGGAAAAAGAAGCCCTGTTTTATGGTTTACATAATTCTTTGTGTAATGCGTAATGATTTGCGTTTAATGAGCTACATATACATGTTATCCTGCTAGATGGAGCCTCTCAATCTTGAAGACAGAATAGTGTGTCCATGCATGCGATGTAAGTACCAAATATTTCGAAAACGAAGGATTTGCAACCAGCATATTCATGACGCTGGCATATTTCCAATGGAGCGCTTACAAAATTTATAGTTTCAATCGTACAACCAAGCAAGTGTGCAACCACATCTTGATAACATTGCGCCTATGAATTCTCGTCCCCAACAAAGGATGAGAATATCACGTAAACTTGCACACCTTCCACTATACAGTGGTGCCAAGATATCTGTATTGCTTGACCCGATGCATATTTTCAAGAATGTAGCTGACATTCTGTGGAAGACCATGACAGGAAAAAAGGAGACTAAAGGCCAAAGGGACGACTTCGAAGAGATAGGTTGCATGCAAGAGTTGTGGGCTCGCACTAGACCCAATGGAAAGGTGCTACTTCCAAGAGCCCCATGGGTTTTTAGTAAGATGGAGGAACAACAAGTGAAGAGGACACTTTCAGAGTTTCGGACTCCTACAGGTTGTATGCATTGCTTGAAAAGTGCATTTACAAAGGATAATGATCTTAGTGGCCTCAAGAGTCATGATTGGCACAAGTTTTTACAATTTGTGCTCCCCATAGCAATAAAGGATTGCCTCACTGAAGATATTAGAGCTACTATCTATAAGATTAGCACATTGGTGCATTGGATTTCTTCAAAAGAGACAAAGAGAGACACTTTGGAGACAGCACGTTTAAACTCCATAGAGGCACTCTGCATGGTAGAGAAGTTTTTCCCTACAAGTTTATTAACAATCCAGATGCATCTGCTAGTTCATGTTGTAGATGAGGTTGGAGTTGCTGGAACAATCCATTCAAGATGGATGTTCTTTTTGGAGAGGTTTATGAAGACATTAAAGGGATTTGTTCGCCAAATGGCTCGCCCGGAGGGAAGTATGTCAGAAGGGTGGCTGATACAAGAGTCCCTTGTTTACATCACTGAATATTTAAGTTCATCAGATCCAGAGATACCTCGACTATGGTCTCAAGAGTCTAACAGGTGAGTCATTGGTGAAGGAACCTCAAGGCCAAGGCATTAAGAGAAAGATGGATAACAATTTGCGAGAAAAAATCAACAAATTTTGCATCTTGAACTCGCATGTAATGGAGAAGTGGATTGAGACATATGAAGCTCTCAAGCGACAGCGAGTACAAGATCGTTTAAGTTTCAGAAGGAATCGCACTACAAGAAATCTCCCATATCCAGAAGGTTTGTAAGCTCTTCCAGACTTTCCCATAGGTAGATGGCTAGAAGCTACAATTTTAGAAGCTAAACGTGCTGGTTTAACTATAACAGAGGAGGAGGAGGAGCTTACAAAATGATGCGATTGGCATGTAAGTGTTTAAGTTCTACATGTCTCTCTTTTTTTCCTCTATATGTCTCAGTTATTGTTTATCCACCATCAACAATCTTTATGTGCTATTTGTAGTATCACAAATATGGGGCATTTTGGTTACATGGACGTCATTTTCGAGTAGAATGAATAGACCAAAGAAGAGCAACCTTTGATTGTGGTGTCACAGCACAATTTGTTCAAGAAAGTCGAGCAAGTGCAAGTGATGATAACACAATTAGTGGAATGCTTGATTACTTTGGAACCATTCAAGACATATTAAAGGATGGCTTTAGAAGTTTTGAGTTGTTTATCTTTGATGTGAAGTGGTTCAAGGTAATCACAAATGGGCCACATGCAACTGTACGTAGAGACAAGAGTGGCCTCATCCAAGTGGACTCCACAAAGGTATGGACCGATCAGCAAGATACTTTTGTGTGCCCAGAGCATTGTGAGCAGGTTGTCTTTAAAGCGGATCCAAAAGATCCATGTTGGCTATTTGTGGTTCAAGTCGCCCCCGCAGCGCGGATCCAAAAGATCCACGCTGGCTATTTGTGGTTCAAGTCGCCCCCTGCAGAGTAAGCAAATTTGTGAAGAATTAGAGCTACAACAAGGGTGATGTGGATTCACAGGGTGGTGAGGAGCAACAAGAACAAGCCGATATCAACAATGAAGAGGAGCAAGCAAATGAAGAGGAGCAACTAGAGCAAGATCCAAATGAAGAGGTGCAAACCAATGAAGTTGGAAAACTTGTTGAGGAAGAAGACATAGATGCTGAGGACATCCTTCATCACTCAAGGGACTTTTAATGATGAGGATGCCAAAATGTACATAGAAATAGATCTCTTTGGGGCTACTGATCTTAATGAGGATGATAGAATAGATAATAATTTTTAAAATGATGTATCTTAATGATTATGCAAATAGTTATGACATATTTGTAATGATTTTATGACATTGAAGGTGCAAAGTGATATGGTTTACCATTGTTGTTTAGGGAAGTTAATGTTTATCATATGGTCCTTTCATTGTTTACCATTATTAATGTTTACCGTCATAATCACTAGTGCAGGTGCAAAGTGATATGGTTTACCATTGTTGTTTATCATTGTTAATGTTTGTCATATGGTTCTTTCATTGTTTACCATGTAATTTTCATTTCGCACAAGTTTGTCATATGGTTTTTTGTCCAACAGGCCATGGGTGATGACTCACCGGCCGCTCAACCCTACAGTCTTGATTTCTCATTTAACCCTACACCTCAGGGCATGAGTCCCGAGCAGTTATATGGTTTTTTCTTGTCCATGACTCGAGAGCAGAGAGCCATGGCTCAGACTTATTGGGGTTCTGGAGCAGGGACATCTGCCTCACCATTTGGCTTCACGATGGCAGTTCCCACACCTGTAGGTAACGACAGCAGTTCCCACACCTCATACCACACAGCCTTCCACTCCTCTTACAGCTCGATCTACCACCTCTTCACATAGACGTCGCTCATGTAGTAGGTCTTCAGGGGGAGGTTGTTGTGGTGGTAGTGCCACAGATGCTGTGACACCACCATCATGTGAGCGTCATCCTTCACTCTCATCTGTTGATAGCACACCCATAGGTTCACCTTCCACTCCTTGGGGTACACATGACCATGACAACAACAAGATATACACAATTAGGGATGGGGCACCTATAATGAATAGTGCAGGGAAGGCAATGAAGACACGAATTTGACAACTGTGCGCTATACAGTTTCACAACTCTGTTATGACTTTATGGGATCGGCAAGATAAGGAGAAGAAAAATTACATAAATACAAAGATAAAGCAAGAGTTTCAGCCATCTGACCCTATGAATGTCGTCTCTAATGAGTGGATACAATATATAGATCGCATTTTGATGGGGCATCATAGGTCAGAGGCGAGGGATGCATTTAGAGAGGGGAAAGAGAAACCTATTTTAATAGATGATAGGGAGTGGGAAGCCATAGCTCAGGAGCTCACAGAGACACCAGAGAGGTTTCAACAACAAAGAGAGGCGGCAAGGACGAGACTCCAAACAGTAGGGGCTTCTCATCTTGGGAGTGGTGGTTATACGAAACCATGTGTCATGAATTTGTAAGTATTTGTAGCAATTTTGTTTATCTAAATGTATGTATGTGGGCTAAATGTTGATTTCTAAAAGTTGTAATTGTTAATCGTTTATGTAGGAGTTAGCTATGAATCGCCCACCAAGTAGGCGAGAAGAGAAGTACGCTCACAAATATGGCCTTGTGGCCTTATTTGAGATGCTTGAAGCAGAAGGAGAGACCATCAATTGGGAGGCATTACCATAATGTAAGTCCTTTAAACTATTGGTATATGATCAAAATATTCATGAGTAATGTTTAATTTCTTGTTTATCTGAAAAATAAAAAAATGAGCACGGTTGTTTTTTGTGCTCTATTTTGGACAAAATGGTGTTGTCTGTTTACTGCTGTTGAGTCTTGTTGACTGCAGGCAGCCTGGCAACACCATTTTGTCCAAAAACAATACTGCTATGGTCGTCGGTATATCTGTCGGTGTATAAGTGTCGGTATACCCGCCGGTATATCTACTGGTATACCTGCCCGGTATATCTACCGGTATCCGTGCTGGTATATTTGTTGGTATAAGGGCTGGTATATCCGCCACTATACGCGTCAGTATACGCACCGGTATAAGCGCCGGTATGAGCGCCCGATGCAAATACCGATGTCGTGGTTTCGACGCGCAGATATCGGCGTTTATACCGATGATGGGGCTTTTTTAGACCCCGTTTAATGATGTCGGTATAAGCGCCGGTATTAGGCTATCATGTAGTAGTGCAAATCTGAAATCAAGTTAAGACCCTTTGATTCTGATATGAGGATCAAGGTTATAGAATTCACGAAATTCTATTGGAATTCATTATATGATGGATCCATGTTTATTGTAATCTATTACTGGATCTCGTTTGCTGACCAGCTGGTCTCAACGGAGAGTCCAGAGTGATACTATTTTTGTGAGAAGCAAGGATTGAATGGAAATTTTGAGTTATGACATCTATAACCAATAATTGTTTGTCAATAGATTGTTTTTTATAAGTTAAAGTTTAAAGAGGAGTGTGTGTGTATCTGTATTCTAAAGCAAAAGTTAAGAAAGGCATTATGGGTGGGTGAGTACTTGTCTGGTTCTACCAATTCCAGTGGTTGGGGCAGTGGGCTAACCCATAAGCCGGATGGGGTTAGGCTAGAATCAGTAGAGGTTTAATAATAAAATTGATTAATAAGAATACGTTTAGAACTCAAGTAGTTAAATAAAAGCCTGAAGACTTCTCTAACGAATAGATCAACGGTTGTGCATGATTCAATTAGGAGAAAAGCGTTGATCCCTTCAAGTTAAGTCTGTAATAGTTTCCCTTCTATCTGGTTTATTCAGATGAAGGTTAGTTCAGTATCTTGACCTCGTTAGAAAAATTCGTTTAAAAAATAAAAATGGTGGAATTGTCCCCATTTTCTGGGCACGGGAAATTTTCCCGATTTTGGTTTTCATAATGACCACCAGCTTAGTCTCGTGCCGAGACATTCGAGGGGGCAAGGCCCCGAGTGGGAAACCCTGCCTTACGCATGAGGGAGCTGCTTTCGCTGCTGCCAGCCTATTGGGAATCCAGTGTGCGGAGGGAGCAGTGGGATCTCACACTCTGCCACTCTCATGAGCTTGTGGTTGTATACTTGCTTGTTGTGCTTACATGTTTGATTGTTGGTGTGTGCTTGTAGGGATAGGGATGTTCTAGCTTCTCTCCCCTATCTTTTCTCTCTACCAAGTCCCTCTTGCATGCATGTGGCATGAGGTAAAGGTTGAGCTTTCCATAGTTCCCTCCTTCTTTCTCTCTACCTAGCCATTAAATCTCTACTTGGGTGACACAAGTAAAGGTAGAGTATGTCCCTAGCGGCTTCACATCAAGGAGTTAACCCTCATTAGGGTTGGCTAAGTGCAACTCTCTAAACTCGACCCTTGCATGTTGTCTCTCTTCTCTCTCTCTCTCTCTCTCTCTCTCTCTCTCTCTCTCTCTCTCTCTCTCTCTCGTGTGCAAGGTAATATATAAGGCTTAACATCTTTGGCTCCACCCACGGAATGCATTTAGCTTAGGGTCCTCCACTTTGTTCATTTGCTAGAGTCCTTATTTGGCCCGGTTGGAGTGCAAATCCACTGGTTGGTTGCTTGATTTTGAGCTTGTTTTTGTTTTTTGATTCCATGGAGCAATGGAGGTTGATCAAGAATTGGAGCATTGAGATCTTCATCGAGCGCGGGAGAAGCAAGTAAGTGCTCAAACATTGCCCTTGACATTCATGAAAATCTTTGATTTTTTGTCCTTTTTTTTCAAGTTTGCACCGTAGCTTAATTAACAAATTAATCTTAATTAGTTATGTTTCATTAAGCATTGTAGGCATCAATAGATAGCTTGAGACTAGATCTAGCTCTCTATTAAATCAAAAACCCAAAAAATTAGTGAGAAGATACCTGAATTAGCAAGAATATGAGGGGAAAAATCTAGCCAAAAATCACATTTTGCAGGCAATTCTGAGAAGCAAACGGCCCTTCGTTTTACAAGCCATAGCCGTGGCACTTGTGCCACACTCGTTCCTTTCTCACTAACTAAATTTGGAAAGATCTCTCACCTTGAATGTGGCAGTCTGCATTAAAAATGGAATAATTGCATTAAGTGGGCCTAAAGAGCATTCAATTGCATTCAACAAAGTAGGTACAACTGGATTGTCAAGGAATATAGTGGGTGCCTGTCATACCTGTAGCCTTAAATTCCCTTAAATCCCATAAAAAATCTGGAAAAAAATCTCTGAATTTGACAGTGCCATGGCTGTTCCATAATTTCCACGGTCTTTTCTTCCTAGGGTATGCCCGTTCCAGAGCATTCATCATGTTTGCCACGCTTGTGCCATTCTCTTTTGCCCCAGCTCTAAAAAGTGTATGGCCGTTCCACTTGTGCCATGCCCATACCACTTGTCATGTCCAAAGTGTATGTCCATATACCAATTGTTCTACCTGAAGCATATGCCCATGGCAAACTTGCCACGTCTGTACCATTAACTAGCCATGCCCATACCTTCTCCATCTCAAAGTGCACACCCGTTCCTTTGTGAAGCCATGCCTGTGTCCTTCAGAAAGTGGACATCTGTGCCATCTGCTCTCTAAGAAGCGTACACCCATACCATTCCTACCAAAATAAAATTAAAAAAAACACAGACTTTTCACAAGGGGGGTTCGCACACTAGTTCCACATTTCCATACACCTACGCTTGGAAAAATTGGTGTGAAACAACCCTCTTTTTGACGATGTGAACTCTCCTCGAACTCTCCCAAAGCTCCCTCACTTATAAGGTCGGACCCATCGGTCAATACCACATGGAGCCAAACAGTGCTTATCTTTAATAGCACCAGTGAGAGTGAACCCCAGCACGGGACGAGAAACTCCTAACCTCGAGATAGAAGCTCCCGAACCTCAGTGCATGGATAGACAGCTATCCAAGAGCAAGCTCCTACCTCTCCCACACATTCACAGAGAAGCCTTGCTTTGAGGCTCCATAATTTTATCCTGGAAAACACACAGTTGGAAGAACCACAACCCAGGGTGAGAGGTATGGACCATGCACAAGAAACTGAGCCCATGCCGTCTCTAGATCCTAGAGTGGAAACAGGGCAGAGCAAAAGCCATCAGACCCAGATTGAACCACCAGTCTAGAGAGCCATGCCTGTTTTAGGAGTGGATGATTCTTACAGGGGCCAAAGACCTGTACAAAACCTAGGGCCAGGTCCATCTTCTCAAGGACAATAAACATCATACTAGCGAGAAAGGGTCTACCTAGGCCCATCACATCAGCCCAATCCGCCCGTATATCAACAGTATTTTACCATAGGGAGCATACCCTAGGTACCACATGAGACCACAAGGGGCACAATCTAACCCACCTATAAGACAAGGGCCTCCAATGGAATATTATCCTCCTAGCCCCGCTCCTCCTCTAAACATTCCTCAACCTACACCTGCTCTAGCCATGGCAGGACTAACCCCAAAAATGTTAAGATAAGCCATGGAAATAGGGAGATGGTGGCTTCGGGCATCACGCCCACAACACCAGTGCAACCTGCACCTGTACCCAGATTTGAGTGGAACAAACCCACCTACATCTCAAATCTTATCACTAAATTTGATGAGACTAGAGACCCCATCCCACATTTGGAGATGTTCAAGCAAATTTGTGAAACCTTTGGCCACATAGAAGTTAGGTTAAGGTGAGTGACTTTAGCATCACCATTGATGGTAAAGTAGGCCAATGGTTTAGGTCCTTGAAGGTTGAGGACAAGGCCACCTTTGAAGCCTTGAAAGAGGCCTTCAAGGTAGGATATTCTCACCAAGGTACCAGATGGAGTTCGGTGGAGCAGCTGCACAATGTCAGACAAAGGGATGGTGAAACCATCCGAGACTATATCAATAGAGTCAGATATCTCCACTCTCGCTGCAGTGCCAGAGAGACAAGTTCTCTGATGAAAGACTAATAGGGAGATTCCTGGAAGGTCTGGATGACGTACCCTTGCAATTTTCATTATATGCCATGGCCCATACCTCCTTCGAGCAATGTTGTAGGAGTGCTATGGACTTTGAGGACAACTTCAAGGGAACATGTACCCAAGAACTTCATGAGGGCACATCGAAAGCCTCTTTCAAGACCACCAATACGAAATCTGATGACGGAAAGAGTAAGGATCCCACAAGTGGACAACAAGTTGAGTAGTTGGCCACTGCATTAATGCAACAAATGGCCCAACATTGGAGAACTGGCCAAGTTCAGGATCGGGTCGGCCAACCCCATCTCTATCCAAAGAGGGAACTTGTATGGTGCTCGATCTGTCGAGCTAACCATACCGGCATGGAGTGTCCACATTTGTGACCCCGTTCCAACCTCTACTGCACATATTGCCAAAGATGGGGCAACCACAAAGTTACAAACTGCTATCAGCAGAGGGCAACTCAAGCCCATACTCTACCTCAGGCCTTGCCAGCCAACCCAAGGTAACCACTAGCTTTGCCATCACCTGCTCTCCATAATGCACCTCAACCATGCCAAGAAGTGGCTTAAAGAGGAATCCTTAGGGTACCCGAAATGCCCTTACCACCCTCAGTTCTCCCACCTCAACCTCCATTGACAAGAATCACACCAGTTTGTCAACTAACCCTAACAGAAATCTTCGAAGAAGGGGACGAGGGGGAAATTCTAGAAGCTCGTACCTATGAAACCCTTGAGCCAACAAGCCCGCCCTCTCAAATTCTAAGCCACTATGTTATGGAGGGACACCAAATGTACCCTATGTACTTAGCCACCCCAATTCCACGAGCCAGAGACATAAATACGATGGCAAAATGACCACCTATGCAGTGCTATCATTGTGGAAGGCCTCACCAAGTGGCTGAGTGTCCATGGTCTACACTGTTAAAAAGATTTGCCATTATCTTCTAGTGACCAAATTCATTTTCTTTGTAGACCATCAAGCTCTTCTATACCTGGTAAACAAGCCCTGTATGACAGGTAGAATCACCAAGTGGCTACTTATATTGCTTGAGTTTGACTTCATCATCATAGTGAGGAAAGGCTCTCAACATGTTTTGGTGGACCACATGTCAAGAATCCCTAAACGGCAAGCCGCCCGTGGGAGTAGAAGATGATTTACCAAATGCTGCCCTATTCTAACTATGCTTAATTCCTAAATGGGGTGATGAGGTAGCACACTTTTTAGCCAACGGCTTACTAATGAACCCCCTTCTAAACAAGGACCGTGCTCATTGCCTAATTAAACAAGCAGCCCCCTACCAACTCATAGCAGGACAACTCTATATAGGCAGGGGAAAGACAAGATTCTTAGATGTGTCCATGAAGACGAATATGTATTTCTCCTAGAAAAGACTCACTCTGCCTATGTTGGTGGGCACTTTGCATAGCAGATATCACTACACGCAAAGTCCTCACGCGACCGGGTTATGGTGTGGTTAACCTTAATGGTAGTGCAGTAGAATATGTCAAGCGGTGTGATGAGTGCCAACGTGTGGCAATTCCCTGCTTTAAGGATAGCATGACCCTAAACCCTATAGTATCCAGCAACCAGATACACCCAAGCCAGATATATAATTGATGCCATAGACTATTGCACTAAGTGGGTTGAAGCTTCGGCCTACCCGTAAAGCTGATGTCAACATCCTTTATGAGTCAATCACATCACACACTTTGGTTGCCCCCTAGAGCTTGTAAAGCGACAATGGGACACATTTAATTAATGAGGTTATCCAATTTCTCTTGCAAGAGTTCCTTTTGTCACTCAGAGAAAGTCCTCCCCCTATTACCCCCAAGCGAATGGCCATGTAGAGAGCATAAACAAGGTTTTGTGTGCCATTCTTCTAACTAAAGCTGTGGAGGCTAGCCGCAACAATTGGGAACAAAAGTTGTCGGCAGCACTTTGGGCTTATAGAACTTCCCTATAAGGCAGCTACAATGCCACCCCCTTGAGTTTAACCTATGACACTGAAGTGGTCATGCTAATGGAGTTCTTGGTCCTTAGCTTACACATCGCAGTACAAGAGAAGCTCACAGGAAACGTCTTAGACTGTCACCTTTTTTAGCTTGAAAAGCTAAAAAACATCTTAGACTGTCACCTTTTTTAGCTTGAAAAACTCAATGAAACATGTCTTCTAGTTGTATACTACATGATTGTTGAAAAGCTAAGGCATAAATGATGGTTCGACAACCAGCTAAAACATAAACAAATGAATGAGGGTGACATGGTCCTCCTATTCAGCACAAAGATGCACAAAAAGAAACTCAAGCTCAGAGGCTTAGGACCCTTCCTAGTCACTAAGATAACCCCACAAGGTGATGTGCACATCGAGACACTTGATGGTGTCGAAATGGCTGGCTATTTCAATAGTAGCAAATTAAAACGCTACTATATGGCCCACTCACTGAAACCACCTTAAGAGTCGTCCACGACAAGAAACAATGCAAAAAGGACATGAGAATATGAAACAAGCCGCCCAACAAGAGGCGAAGGTGAGGCAAGCCAAGCTTCTGTGCAGAAACAAATCATGGTCAATATGCCCCAAGTGGTCGACCTCAAAGAGGAAGAATGGGAGGTAAAGCCTACCCAATTGTGGTTAGGAATGACCACCCTAACAAAATTAGTCCAAAAATTAGCTCTTGTAGATACGGGGGCTAATCACAATTTGATGCCTCATGAAACATGGCATTCCCTCAGGGAACCTGCACTAAAAGATACCCCTGCCCCAGTCACAATAGTGGCATCACAACATGTTCACTGCTTACGCATAATCATGCTTTTATTCCACATTGGAAATAATCCCTTGGAAGGGAAGTTCTATGTGATGCATGCAGGAACAATACGCGAGGAAATACTCCTTGGAAGGGGTTGAATGGGACATAACAGGTGCAACATCAATTGGGACCCAAGGACGACGACCTTATATAGCTGGCCAAGTTACTATCCTCATGATGATGGATGAAGAGCCCATACCCACCACTACTCCCACATGCCAAGAGGTCACCCCTCCAATCCCCCTCATCATTCCTTCTTCAAAATCCCACCAATCCATCCCACTCAAGAAGAGGCCGCTCACACTTCCAACCACATCACTGCCTCTCACACCCCCACCACCACACTCAGCAGCAACAACCCACTCCAACATATCCACAATCATGCCAGCTGCTACCCCACCACTGAAGACTAACCATACTAATACTTATAACCGAACTAACACACACACACAAGTCATGTCATCTCCCCATTGGGTGCCTAAGAAGCTTCTAACAGCACATGGCTATTATGAGGGAACACCTACATTGTGGGTCCCCCCGACGATCCAACTCCCACCCTCATTCACCAGCACCTAGAGCTCCTCGTCCCCCTTGTCGGCGCAACAATCAATTTGCCAACCACAAGCCTACAGGATGCAAGACAGATGATGTTGGCCCAAATGCTCTCCACGGACCACCTATCCTCAATCACACCCTCCATCATGTCCAAAACCAACCTTCAGGTGGATCCCCAAACCTCTCCTACAAGCCCAACACTTCTACGAGGGCAATCGTCATATTTGGATCCCCAAATCACCCCAACCCCCAACTCCCCCTCGTGTCGCTCAACAGTCTCATCAACCTTTCAATGGAAACTCAATGGAAACCCAAGGTGGCCTCCACCACAAAGACTGCCCAGGACAAAGAAAAGCAGAAGCTTCACAATGACACTCTAACCCTCGTTCTTTCGTTTCCAATGATATACCCTCAACGTCGGCAACTCCTCCTCCCATTATTGTAAGGCTACCTAGGAGTACTCCAAAACCACAATCAACCTCTTCAGTTTCCGGTACTCCCTTGTCATCAACCTCTGTACCCCCTCAGGAATCAGACGTCCCCACCTTGCCATCACCAAATTGGAACTGACTCCTAACTTTGGTAAATTGGGCATGCAGTCATCTGTACAAAACCCACAATAGGGTATTGGTAGCATAGCCCAAGGGTACAAAACGTGACTCAAGGTGCCCCACAAAAAAAAACTATACCATTCACCTCCCCATTTGCCACAGCCACACCAAGTAGAACTTTAGATTTTACCCGGTTGTTCCAAATTTCTCACGGCCACACCAACATTCGTTGAAACTGCCCACGGCCGTTCTTCCAACTTTTGATCAACTCACGGCCATACTAACCCACAAAATGAAGTGCCATGGCTGTTCCATCATCAAACCCAACTACCATGGCCACACCAAATTTCACTCAAAATGCCATGACCGTACCATTCCCCCAACTTAAGTGCCATGCATGTTCCCTTCTCAGCCAAAGCTTGGAAGTGCCACGCTTGTTCCCTTCTCAACCAAATCTTGGTATGCCCGTTCCAACAACTGCCATGCCCATACCAAATCCAATCCTGGTCACACCCGTTTATTGAGGATGCCACGCCCGTTGGGAATGTCATGGCCGTACCATCTAGGTTGCACGGCCTTGTTCTTCTAGAACAGTATAAATATGGGTCCCACCCCCTCATTTCATCATTTTCAACTCTCTGTGTAGCCAAAATCTTGTAGTTTTTTCTCTCAAGCCCTCCTATTCTCACACCCCTTTTTCCCAAATGGTTGATATCTCGGACTCCTCCCTGGAGGTCGAGCACCACCCCACCCTCAGGAGGAAGCGCTCGGCGGGGGGCCGCTTTGAAGAGTATGCCTGCCACCCCACACAGCTGTCACACTTTGGGGAGCCCCTCATGAAGTAGGTGAACGGCACACCATGCATTCACTTATGAAGAATAACCACAAAGTAGAGCACAAACTCCTCTACTTCACAGGGCCGCGTTACAGGACCGTGGTAGCCGACCTTGCAGTCATCATAAAGCTGGAGTAGCTGGGACTTGGAGGATTGCCTCCTTTGGATCCATGGGGACCCTACATAGGAGGAGTTGGAAGCTAAGGAAGCCAGAAGAAAGGCCAAGGAGGAGGAGAGGCAAAAACATGACTTTTTTCACGAGAATCTATATGAAACCCCACCCCCCCAAAGAGCTTAATAGATTTCCTCCCTCTTTTCATAGGGGCAGGACCCTCCTCCCCTCATCCTTCTCATCTCAACACACTAGAGACCCTCCATCGGGCGAGGTCGAGAAGTTTCAGGTCGAGTCAGGCATACGCTGAGAGTGTGCATGCAGCCCATGGCACAGTACCCAATTTTGCACTCGGATTTTCTCATATGGCCAAGGATTTGATTACCCAGATGACTGACTGGAGGTGGCCGTTGTTTCACAAAGAGAGATGTTGCTAGCAAAAGCACACCAGGAGAGCGACAAGTATCGAAGATCTATACACAGCCAATCTAAACAACCTCCAACTGCAAAACATGCTCGATGAGAAGGACAAGCATCTCGGGCAAGCCATCACAAGGATAACATAACTCTAGCAACATCTCCAACATGCTCACGAAATCGCACAGAGGGCCCACCAGGAACTCTCTTTAGCAGAGACCATTTCCCAAGACTCCCAGAATAGAGCTCAAGCTACGAAAGAGGCCCTTACGAGATGAAGATGGATTCCCTAAGGTACAGGGAGGTCTCAAAGGACACCATCCGCGAGATGGAGGATCAAATGGGTGAAGCCAAGAGCCAGGGCCGCACAACCGCCACCGACTCCCTCTGCTCCTTCCTCCAGTGCCAAAGACTGAAAGGTGGACACACTTATGGATATGGCCACAGAGCTGTGTTAAATTTGCAGCAATGCGATGAGCTATGGTGGATCAAATGCTAGAATCAACATCATTAACAAAGAGATTAGATGATAATTAAGATGTGATTAGTGCGCAATTAACTGATGGCTTAATGTAGACATGGATAATCAAAAACCAGCAAATTTTCGTTAGGCCAATGCCTCAATTTATAGAGTTTACATCCAAGAATCCAAGCATCTAATCCCACTAATCTCTCCCTGATTCACTCCACCTCTTTTGCTTGATTCTTTCCACCTCTTCCTAGAATATCTCCACACCTCCTAAATCTCCTCATGCTACCCTTTATTCTCTTCTAGTAGATACTTCTCACCTTTTCACAGGTTCTCTCACATTTACAGATTCTCTTTTACAGCCTCTTGCTACTAAGGTCTTATTCCCACACACACCCTATTCACTTGTATATTTTAACACCTCCCCTCAAGTGAATACTCCTAGCACACCTGGACCCTATACCAAGTTTCCCTCTTACTTGATAGTCCGCCCGCGAGGACCAGTGCCTCAAGTCCCTAAACTCATAGTCCTTGGCACTCTCTCTCTCTATGTGTCCAAGGCTACTACAAGTGCCCGTGACCTTGACTAAAGTGCTCACACATACATCTATCACATGGCCTACATCATCAATGGTGGCTAAGAGGTGGTTTTACTCTATTGGGGCAGGTTACATTGGGTTGTGGGGTTTCACTCTCTCTCTATTGGCCTACATCATTGATAGTGGCTAAGAGGTGGTTTTACTCTATTGGGGCAGGTTACATTGGGTTGTGGGGTTTCACTCTCTCTTTATTGGCCTACATCATTGATGGTGGCTAAGAGGTGGTTTTACTCTATTGGGGCAGGTTACATTGGGTTGTAGGGTTTCACTCTCTCTCTCTCTCTCTCTCTCAAAAGATGATCTGACTCCACTTCCTTAGGAGCCTCCATGAAGTTTGCCAATGTCATTCCTTCTATACTGGGTTTGCTGTAGCAGTCTCTTGCCATGTGTCCTAGCTTTCCACAGGTTGTGGCAAGTGAAGGTCTTTCCTCCTACTCTGCCTCTTCCTCGTCCTTGTCCTCGAGAGAATCCTCCTCGGGTGAAGAATGCTTTTTCCTCTCCAGTCGTTGAGTCCAGCCATTTCTTCTCTTTGACTCTGGTCTCTTGCTCTAGTAGAGCTCCTTATATCTCGTGTAGCTTCAATTCAGGTATATTCTTTAGTGTTGCTACAATGACTAATCTCTCCCTGATTCACTCCACCTCTTTTGCTTGATTCTCTCCACCTCTTCCCAGAATATCTCAACACCTCCTAAATCTCCTCATGCTACCCTTTATTCTCTTCCAATAGATACTTCTCACCTTTTCACAGGTTCTCTCACATTTACATATTCTCTTTTACACCTCTTGCTAAGGGCTTGTTCCTGCACATACCCTATTCACTTGTATATTTCAACAAACCGCCCCTTCTCGCCCTTGCCCCACAGAATCCCTTCCACCTCCTCGACCTCCATTTACAGAAGTGTCCGGCTCAACTTACTCCAGCACAATGCCTTTTTAGACAAGCCACTCTCCCTCTGGCCAACATCGCCGTCATCCCCCACTTTTACTTCTAGGGCCCCATCTCTTTCACCCACCCCCATGACTTCTATGAGGAGCTGCCTCCACACCCTCTACAAGCCACATTGATCAGCTGGAGTCACCTCCTAAGATTTAGCCAACCTATAAACCTAACTGATCCTATCAACCTCTCTGTCCCCGAAGGCCTATGTCCATACCCCTAGTCCTCCCAGAGGACCGTCAACGCCTTGCAACATCTCCATAGTAGGGGTTGGCACATAGACAATGCCGCCTACCGCTCCCTCCGAACGATGAAATTCCTCCTTATTCTGCAGCTGGCCTCCTAATCCTCTACCACATATGTCATGTGCAAATGGAAGTCATGGAAGCCACGGGAATCTACCAATTCGATGACGCACACGTGGCCTTCCCCATGGACTTCACCCATGAGGAAGTAGCTGTGGCTAAAAAAAAATTCAGATCACATGTACCATCTGATTCAGTAGATGCAGATCATGATAGGGACGGGCACGACAAAGGCGACGATAGCCAAGGCGGTCTCCCACCTCCAGCTCCACCATCCTCAGCTCCCCCACATCCCCCTCCACCCCCCAACTCCTCTCACCCAAGCACCACCACCCCCACCCCCATCTGGCTCATCCACACTACCCCTCTTCCCTCCCCAATTCTCTCCACCCATTCATTTTCCTACCCCACCCCCCTCACCAACCCCAGCCTCACCATCCTCTTTGTCCTTGAATTTGGGACTACATTTGGGACTACACACTCCATTCCGAGATATCCCTTCCACCTCAACCAAGCCCCCACCACTCCTTGATGCCAATCTCACCAATGGGAGCTTCTACCTCAACTACCCCTCCCCCCTCATCACCGACACATCACCCCTCCCACCCAACCCTAGAAGAAGGTGAGATTTCACTTAATGCTCAAACATGAAGCTCTTATATAGATTAAAGATCAAACTACCTAATCATGCTCTTATATAGATTAAAGATCAAACTACCTAATCATGCTAGTTTCTACTGATGAAAGGTCACTGAAGTCATCCTCATAATAAGTATGGTCTATCTCCATCAACACTAGATCATCTAAGAAAATGTCCAAGTCAAATGCAAAACTCTCTAGATGCATATGTGTAATCTTTCCTCCCCTATGAGGTCTACCACGGTAAAGTCATCACACTAACCTCATGCTCAATGCTTGATTGCTCAAATATATGCACTATGCCTAACCTCATGCTCAATGCGTGACTACTCCAATATATGCACTGTGCCCACACAAACACTACCAAATAAGCTATGAGAGCTAGTAGTAGTACTAAGTAGTGATATTATGAATGTCTCCACCTATGAAAGTCCTAAAAGAATAGCCTAGCACATCTAACACAAGAGACTTGGGCCTATTCTCATAAGTATCCCATGACTCCCCATGTGAAGTATCACTAACCTCGTGAGTACTAATGGATGAAATATATGCATCACAAATGCTCACTAACCTGAATGCTAGTCCATATGATCATCAAATGCATCCATATGAACCCCAAGAAGATAGGTGGGCCTAGGTGTATCTTGTAATGCTTGATGCCATCCCTTACCTCGAGATCACCCCAAAGAAGATAGGTAGGCCTAGGTGTATCAACACTCGTAATGCTCGATGCCATCCCTCCCCTCGATATCATGCCCACATCTAGCTCACACATATCACATACATCATCATCGTGATATGTGTCACCATCATCATGTGCACGTGTGTGTGATATATCAATATCATCATGTGTGTGTGTGTGATACATCATCATGTGTATGAGTATATAATACATCATCATCATCATCTATGCCGATGTGGTATATATATCCTCAGTAATATAATCATGAATACTCAAGAATGTGGGACACTTGAATAAGTAATCATCCCAAGTGAGGAAAACTAACCCATCTGCCTCTAGGAAGTATCTCAATAACAACAGTCAAGGGATCGCTGAATGTGCCGATCTCTCTCATCCCATAGATGGTGAACATGTGTAGTCAATAAACTCTGCAACTCCATCCTCCCTCTTATATGGTCTGAATGGACTATCTCCTCATCTCATCACGAGAGGTGGATAATGAAGGATGGCTAGATTCTAGATGTCCCAAATGTATGCACAAAGTTAACAAAGGTGATGTATAATCTGATCATGTCGAGTAGTCCATGGTACTTGCATGCGAAGGACACCCAATATAAATCTAGCATCCCACACATCCCCAATCATTGAGAGTGATGAAAAAATGTCAACACCATAGAGAGAAAGGACCATGGTGGGTAGCAGAAGGATAGTAGTAATAAACCATGTTCACATGTGTGAACAACACCAACAATGCTCAAAGCATGTGAACACACTCCAATGAAATGCTAGCCCACCTAGAATGTGAAGCACATCTGAAAATCCTCCACAAAATACATAGCGTGTAAGTAACCCTCACAAACACAAAGTGTGTTTAAAAAGCACCACAACCAATTGCTCAATACATTACAAAAATAACACCAACCAATGCTCAACACATTGTAAAAATTGCACTCACGCATGAAAGAATCCCAAGTGTGTAAACACCCTCTACAATCTCAATGTGCATGAACACACTATCATGCTCGAGAGTATAGCAGCAATTTTTAGCAACGTTTTCGAAAGGGAAATGTCAGGGGTATTAACATTGCTTCAACAACGTTTTCTCGCTACTCAGTAGCATTTCTTTGCAACGCTCCTCAGTAGTGAAAAAACGCTGCTACGTATCATTTTGCAGCAAAAAATGTTGCTATACTATAAAAATATCTCGCTTTTTGCCGCTTCTTTTACCGCCGCATTGTTTTTATCTTTTGAATGTACTAAACTTGGTACTTTGAGTTTTCTTGTAGGTTTATGTCTAATCTATTACTTCTACCTTTCCTACCCTATCCTCCTTGGGCTCAAGCAAGGTATGTCTTCTCTTTTCCTTCATCTCCTATGCAAAGAAGCTTTCTTGTGAGTATTTCCCTTCTCTTTTCTCTCTTTTAAGTTTTCTTTTTTTCTTTGTCCCTTCTTATTGAAGCTTAACCATTAAAAGTATTTTGCCTTCTTCTTTTTCCCTAATTGAGATGTGTAAGCAAGAAGTAATGGAAATGTGAGAGAAGAGGGTGGAGCTACAAGGGAAAATAATAATTGAAATGCATGCGATGTAGAACCCCTCAGTGTAGCCCCTAACTCCATAGATTTTCATTATGCTTTATTTTGTATATGACCTTTTTGGACTCGTACACATATAATTTCGTCAAGTATTGTAATAGAATTATGACATTTGCCAACCATGAATTGCAATTATCCCTTTTTTTTTTGTATTTGTAAAGGTTTACATTACATGTGTCCATCATGATGAGTAGGACATGAACTTGTGTCAATTTTATTGTATTTGTATATATATATAAAAAAGATGGGGGGCAGATAGGGGAGTCCTGTGATGACTCCCCAGTCTGCCCCAACCTTTTTTTTCACACAGTTCTATCACTGCTCAATAGCAAAAATAGCAGCAAAATTTCATTGCTATTTTTGCTGTTGAGCAGTGATCCCGTTGGCAGCAAAAATAACAGCTTTTTCAATAAGCGAAATGGGCTTGACATCTCTCTACCCTTCTAGTTATAAAAGCGTTGCTATTATCGCTACTACACCCTCGTTCTATTGTAATGATGGGCTCAATATCCCTCACAAAACAACCGAAATGAGTAAATACCACCACAAAATTTGCTCAATCAACCCCACCACTCATGTGTAAACAATCCCTAATTGCAAGGATAAGGTGTGAAAGACTAAATTGTGGACAAGGAGTGTGAAAAGTGGGAAAACAAAACCTTAAAGTTTTAATGGAAATAAGGCCCCTTCTCTCTCCTAATTTTCTTTCTCCTCTCCTTCTTCACGTATGGCGCATTCTTTCTCCCTCTCGCTATAGTGGCTAAGCTTCTTCTAAGGCAAGCTACTTCAGATGCTCTCAAACACGATCTTCTCTCAAGAAGAAGCCAAATCAAGGTCTACGAGCTTGACTTAGTAAACTCTGTGATGACCAACCTGGCACACGCATAAGCTCTATTTGTTCATAATAGTTAAGAGCTCTTTGAGCTCGGATGCTTACCATTGCCTGCATTATATTTTTTCTTTCTTTGTTTTTTACTGTGCTCACTTGGTGAGCCTCTGAGAGGCTATGCTCTAGAGAATATATCTTTTGTTTTGTTTTGTTGTGTTTTTTAAAATATAAGCATAGTGTGATGTTGATGCCAACATTTCTCCTTACATCGTAAAACAACTCAAATGCCACGCTTGCTCTTATAAAAAAAACACCTCAAACTACATCAATGCTGCGCATCATTCTTAGGCTCTATTTTTAGCCAAAAATCAGTGCAAAGAAACAAATAGATTATAAGTCTACCCCACGAGCCATGTTACATCAATAGCAACAACTCCAACATATTAGAAGATGTCTATCCATAACAGACGGGAAAATTTCTCTTGGATGGATTATAAAAGCCTTGCCTAAATCCTTGCTTAGACAGCTAAAGCTTTAGAGCATAGATTCCATGGCAACCTCTACCATCTTCTCACTTCACCTTGCTAGTTGAATGTCTTTGGGCATGAACGTAACCCGCTTGTCATACAATTCACACAGGTTGGTATCCTCAAACAAGCTAGCTAGATAAGCTTATGTAGCTTCTTGAAGATCCAAGACATCTGACTCTGAAGGTGTAGATCACTCTTGAAATCCTATGCAATTTCTTACACAAACCTTTAGAAGGGAAATATTCTCAATTTTTACTCCCCTAAACTTCTTGCTTAGCTACTATAACACCTATGCAACATAATCTTAAGAAGGCCCATTTGCTTAGCTTATTGTTGGTGTTGGTCTTCTAGGTATTGCGTAAATTTGGACAAATTGTCAACTGTTAATGAACTGTTGGTGTTCAGGGGTCTGCACTTTTAGAAGATAACAAGTGACTAAAGCCAGAATCACTTCTCTTTGTGAAATAGCCTTAATCAAAATTAAAGAACCTTAATCAAGCTATTTTGAACTGTCACAAACTATTGTACAGTGTTGTTGGTGTTAGTCTTCTAGGTATTGAGTAAATTTGGACAAGATTGGCAGCTATTAATGACTACTGGTGGTCAGGGGTCTGCACTTTTAGAAGATAGCAAGTTACTGAAGCCAGAACCACTTCTCTTTGTGAAATAGCCTCAATCAAAATTAAAGAACCTTAACTATTGTGCAGTGTTGTTAACTACTTGATTTGCCAAGATTCATCAAGATTAGTTACTAATCATAAGATTAGCACTAATCCTTTGCTATTTGCTCAATTATTGGCCAAAAAATTATCCAGAGTCCTCTTAAGCATCAACTGTTGTTGCAATAATCTTGTATTTCTTTCAACCAGATGTGTTAATCTTGCTTCTCTTACAATAGTTTCAACACTATCATAGTTTCTTGAATTCGTTTTGCTATTTCTCTTAAAGAAACACAACTTCTTGCAAGAAACTACCAAGATAAGGAGAGTTTTAATCAAGAATCAAGATTTGTTGATTTTTATACATAATCTTGCAAACTTTACAATTCTTCACCAAGAACCTTGTAAACTGCACTCTTCACATCACATTTTGCATAATATGCAATAGATTTGTAAACTGCACCACTTTGCACAGCAAACTTTGCATAAATCTGCCAACAGAAGTGTAATCTATACCCCTTCTTGATGAACTCTGCACCAAGATTTGCACAACAACCAACACCAAAATACCAAGATCTCCCAGAAACTAGGCAAATGTGAAAGAAAACTAGGGTTTATGAATAGATTTGATCACATAAGTAACTAATCAAGAAACTATGTACTAAACTCAAAGAATATGATTTCTAAAAATGGTGATTAGCATAGATTAAAAAATGATCAATACTAATATCAATGCTAATCCACACAAATTAAGATAACACCAATTTTGAAAAACTGTGTGAAAATTAATTTATATATAGCTTATGAGGAATTTTGTATGTAAAGCATTTCGAGTACCACTTTTTTGTGTAGTTTTCAAATGTATTTTTTTTGTGTATAATGCTCATTTAGGTTTCTAATTATCACTTTGGTCATTTGTAAAATTCCAAGTTGAGAGAGAGAGAGAGAGAGAGAGAGAGAGAGAGAGAGAGAGAGAGAGAGAGAGAGAGAGAGTAGGAGGTCTTGGGATGAACCAAACAAGTTAGTAGTTTCATTATGCTAGAGTGAACACGTTGCATGATATAGTGAACATGTTGCATGATAGAGTGAACACCCTAGAGTTAGTAGTTTCATTATACTAGAGCGAACATGCTGCATGATTTATTTGTTGTTGTAAGTCAAGTTGCAACCATTGATGCTTTGATACCCATCATTCGCGTCCCAAAGTATGAGCTTTGGCGGGACATTGGCATTGGATGGTAAGGTTATGGTGAGATTGATGCGAAGGAGTTAGGGAGATGCATAGTTCAACATAAAAAGGGCCATGAAGATGTGGTGGGCGAAATCCACTAAGACTAGCTGTAGAGGGAGAGATGATTACCTGTACTTGCATGCAATACATATTGCATCCAAGTGTATTTAAATTTTTTAAGATTATCCTTCTAAAAAAGAGACCTTGTATTAGAGTGAAATCACTCCAAGGTTTTTAGAATATTTTCTATTCATCATTAATTAATAAGGAGGACACCAAACAATATTATCATATTATTGTATATATATTTTAAAAATTCCAAGGATTAAGTTATTTTGGGTTCTTATCTCCCTTCTTCATGAGACTAGCGAGAACCCCAGGTTTGAGTCCTTGAACACTCGTCACTTACAGAGTTGTCGCTAAATAAGGTCTTAATCCTGTTCTCCTTCCACTAATTGATTGAGTTAGACAATTAAATCAAACGGTGCCACCTACTTCAAGCAAGAAGCTGCATATACATGCACGTTGATCACAGCATAAGAAATAGTACTCAGCATATTAATTGGTTTTAATCATTATGAAGGGTGAATTAGGGACTGTTAAGATAACCATGAACATTTCATCCAATACAGCTCAGATGAATGGTGCATGGGATAAGATTGGTTCATGGAGGTCAGAAGACATCCTATGAATGGTACATGGGCATCAGATGTTCAGATCATGTCATTCTTGTTTGGCATTGAAGCTCAGAAAGCATGGCAGGAATGATCAGTTTTCATGATAATTTGCAGGAGAGATTTTTTGGATATGAGATTGGATGATGCAATGCCCCTTCACCACCATGGCTCTGTTTAACCCTTTAACTCGACAGCTCTTCCCTAGCTCCTTTGGTGTCATCGTTTCTGGAATTTTAGTTTCTTGATGCTGTATGCAAACACAAATATGAACAGGACGGTCAGGCCAAGGTGCACCCCAGCCACTGCTCCCAAGAAATCATGTTTGTACCCAAGGTTGTCTTCAATGTATTGTTTCACAGATGGTTGGGTTCCGGTGATGTCGGGATTGTTCACGGGAGTATCAATGTCACCAAGTTGAGATGCAATCAAGCCATAGAGCGACCATGAAATGGGATTTGCCCAGAAATACCATCTCCACCACACAGGGATGCTCTGCATTTCAAAAAGATTCCATGCAGTAAAAAAAAAAGCATTCAGATCAGTATATTGCAGGCCAAGGTAAGCATGCAATGCAAACTCTTTTAATCCATAAGTGACAGTAAATATATTTAAGCTCTTCTTTTGGTTTTGGATTTGGCCATGGCATGACGTTTACCACTCGAGGGATCATGAAGCCGGAGAACAAATTCCAGAAACCGAAGAAGAATGAAGAGATTATTGCTGCAAAGTGGATGTTCGGCGTAATGGCCACGCTCATCATGCCATAGTAGGTGAAATAGAGAAAGGTGAAGAACATGATGAAGAAAAAATAGAAAAACTTGGCTGCAGTCCACTCAAAGTTGATCATTGCATAGACAATTACCACATACAGTATGGTCTGTATGAAAATGTAAGGAATCTCAATAGCTGCCTGTGAGCACAGAAGATTGGTCAGCTCATAGAGGTCTCAAAATAATTAATCTTACTGCTTCATCATGAGATGTCTTATTAGTTTCCTTATCTTGTTAGTGATTTTTCTTAAGTTTATATTTAACAGTTTTTCATCTTGAAGGTAAGATACATGGATGTCCACGATGGCGATGTCTTAAGGCTACCTGAGCGAAGGCATATGGGAATGCAGAGTACATTCCTGCCCCTCTTTCACGATAGAAAACAGTTCGCTCAATCCCAACAACAGCTTCGACTGTGCTTGAATTGCTGAATCCAAGAAACAATGTTGCTGCATACATGGCACCCATGATGTTGTACAAATCTTGGATGGTTCCTCTGCACATGGAGGAACAACAGAACCCATAATTCAACAAAACCACTCAAAGTTGAGTAAGAGTCAATCTGAGTTGTGAAGGTGTGGAGCATTGAGTTTTTGCTTGCATGGAACTTCAGAGCTTGCTTCAAGGCAAGAAAGCCTTACGTTTTGCGACCGAGATTCCAGAAGATTGTCCCCAACATCAGAGCTATAGTGGTTGTGAACATCAATCGCACAGCATTGTAGTAAGGATTGCGCCAATAAGACCAGTGTTGTTTCCAAAGGCACGCCATGCACTGCCCAAAAAGGCTTTGAGAATACTGGGTTGCAAAAAAGAGGTCCTTGGAACCAGTAAGGGGCATGCCGAGCTCCTTGACCAGTGCTTGATTATGTCTGATAATAGAGACAAGACATAAAGGCATGGCGTGAACAAGCTTGGGAAAGTTGGAAACATTCATCAAAAGAGAGAAATTGTTTCTTACTGATAGAGAGTAGAATCTTTGTAGATCTGTGCAAAATCAATGTTGAGGCGAGCCTCAGCTGCTGGTGAGCTGATATCAAGCATCCATGTTGCTGGGTTGTATCCCTCCTTGATGTGGGGGACTCCTGGAATTGCCTGCAAAAGCAAATGTCTTTTGGATTGTAGGGGTGAAGAAGTTAAACTTGGCTCAGTTTTGTGTTCTATTTGAATGGATCACCTCAAAGTATTCTACAAGTTGGTGAGAGTGAAGACCAAGAGGACCCGCATAGATCACTTGCCCACCTCGTTTCAGCAAAAGCAACTGCAATTTAGATCACCAAATACACAAAACTCAGGTTTCAATTGCAAAGTACACCCAGTTAAAGAAAAATTGATATCTTTGCATTCAGTTTAGACGTCATGTACACATCTATTATATGAGTCTCTACGATCCTTTTTTATGGATACCAGCAGTTAAAATATGTAGTGGTAACTCTTAGACTAGAGGTGGTGGCGGTGGTCAATGGTTCAGTGCAACACGTGAAGATGCTACAATAATATTTCATAAATCCCAGAAGAAAATTGAGGAGATTGGGGAGTAGAATTCTTTTGTGCTCGGCATGGAGCCCAGGGATTCAACCTAGCCCTGTCCAAGATCAGCCTCTTCTTTCAGGTTGCTGGGAGGAGCAGATGCTCCAGATGCAGACCAAAGTTAGCCGCCTAGATCCCAACCATCCACCAGTCCTTTGTGTATGCAAAGAGCTTCCCATTGCCTCGTTTTAGCTTCATCAGGTAGCTTAGCACCCCTTTTGGTCTTTTTTCCTCTCCCACCATGTTAAAGTCACCCATCAGGATGTATGGGGAATGAGATAAAACGTTATGCAACCATTCCCATATATATTTCCTATGCCATCCATAAATGTTTACCACCTTATATTTTTTGGTTATCGACATTCTCTTCTACTATGAGGGCTTTAACATTGGGGTGATTAGCAATTACTAAATGTTCTAGGGATTCATGAACTAAAACACCTTGTGTGGCCGTTTGGGAGTGCCTGTAGGGCAGCTTTAGACCTATGTAGGAATGGAGGGCAGCTTTTTCTACACATCTGGAGCCCCCGACCCTTCTTTTCTGGAGGTGGATATTGGATAACATGGTGCTACAGGCCCAAGGTGGCTTTCCCCAAGTGAAATTAAAGAGAGAAAATCGAGGTAAATTTTCTGGTGACTTAAGCCTTTTGCAGTGGAAATTGATTTTGGAAGTTTACTGTATAATCACAATGTTGACAAGTCTTAAACTTCAAAGAATTCAAGGATACCTCATCAAATGCTTCAAATATGTCAATGCTTGGCTGATGGATTGTGCATACTACTGTCCGTCCAGTATCTACGGTGTTACGCACAGTTCTCATGACTATGGCAGCAGCTCGTGCATCCAAACCAGATGTGGGCTCATCCATAAAGATTATGGAAGGGTTTGCTACCAGCTCAACAGCAATGGTGAGTCTCTTTCGCTGTTCTGTGGAAAGCCCAGTGACACCAGGAAGACCCACCAAAGCATCTCTGATGGGGGTTAGCTCAACAAGTTCCATCACTTCTTCCACGAACATCTGCTTGACACAATTATACGCCCTTAATCAAAATTAAAAGGAAGATTCTCAAGTATTTCTAAATCTTGCAAAGTTGGGCTTTAAGGTCGCTAGAGCTTACCATCCTTGTTTTCTTGTCAATTTCCTTTGACAAACGAAGCCATGCAGAGTATACAAGAGATTCTTTTACAGTGACGTTGGGGGAGTGAATGTCATTCTGTTCACAATAGCCTGAAATCCGAGCAAATGTTTCCTGCTTTTTTGGGTATCCAGAGATGCTTATATCACCCTCGGTATACCCACCTGTCTTTCTTCCAGCTAAAACATCCATAAGAGTAGTCTTTCCGGCACCACTCACACCCACTAGAGCTGTAAGAACCCCTGGCCTGAAGGCCCCGCTTACCTCTTGTAGCAGCTGAAGTCTATCTTCAAGAATACCCTGTTTCTTCATTTCCTGCAGAAAGATGATATAATTACATGTAAAATAAATCTATTTCTTTTTACTCTCTGCATGGAGGTTCAAGAAAGCCGTGTACAGCAGAAGCTGGAGGACAAAGGATCTTACTTGCGGCATGTCAACATAATAGTTGATTGAGTTGAAGGCAATAGACAGTGGCTGGAAAGGAAGAACCATCCCTCTCCTTTGAACTTCAGTGGTAATTTCAGCACCATTGAAATGATTAGAGCTTGCTGAGGAGATACTTGATCGCCTCACCTCGGGTAAATCAATGCCTACCAAATCTGGAGGTGACCGATTCATATAGAACTTCCATTTTAAAGGCTGGTAAAGGTAGAGTTCTACTATTGGTTGAACTTGAAATTGTTTTTTTTTTGGGTGGGACTTCAATTATGTTGACAGAGGAAAGTTATTTATTGGCAGAGCCTCTTTATGGATATCAAGACCTCCAAAAACTCTTACCTCCTCTACATAGTACAGGTGGTTGAATTTGTATTTTTCTTTTATGTCCTTTTATGCTTTGCTAAATTTATTCTAATGTCCTTGTTTGTGTCTGTTTGTTGTTACATAAGTACAATTATTCTCTTGATTTGTAAGGTTGGACAGAAGGTATATTTTAAGTTCTACTACCTTGTTGGGCATTTGGTGGCCTCCTTGATGCTGGTTGGGACGAGGGCGGACATTCCCCAGTTCTATTTGAGTGTTTTTCTCTGAAAACTTCGTCTGACAAGATTGCTTGAGGTTTACCAAGGGCTGCAGGCCGAGAATGTCATGTTATTGACTAAGCCCATATGTGTGAAATGCAATCAAGGCTGAATGGCAGCAACCTAGATATCTGAATTTCGAAACAAACTTGCAAAAATATTCATGAGATCGAAATTCATACGATTGAGATAGGACAAAGCCAATGTGAACAAGACATTGAACAGTATGGCGAACCCAATCAAAGCTCCAATGGCAATCCAATACCAATGCTCTTCTGTGAAGAATCCTCGTGATTTCAAAATGGCTATTCCGACGGTATGTGCATTGACACTCCCATTGTAGGGCTGTAATGATAAAGCTCCACATGTTAGATCCTAATGGATACAGAGATAGAAAAACAGTATTACAGCTAGGAGATGGAAGGTTTGTGCACCTTTTTCCAACGATCCCCCAGAAACTCGTTGATGACTAAACCATTCTGCCCATACATCATCGGAGAGATCCAGTAAGCCCAAATCCACCACTTGTGGATTTGATCTGCCAATATGGAGCAACAAGGTTATCACCCATTTGACACTTTCCATACTCTTATCAGCTGCCATACCCTTGATTCCTCTCTATCGTATTGACAAGTCCCCCCAAGGAAAATAGCAATTTCACGTTTGTATGGCGACCAAAAGATGTACCTTTAGAGATGACGAACCCCCCTAGGATGAAAGCAACCATCAGAGAAAAGGATCCGAATGTACTTGCTATGATAGTAGATCTGCCAATTGAACCAAGCAAACGGAACAGTCCGAGTGCCATTTGAGATATGCAGAATAAAGCCAGCAGCTGGCGAAAGAATCTGTGTTTGACAGCTCCCAGTGAGTGGAATCACACATAATAACTTGCTGTAGCAAAGAGAATTTAGGATTTATAGTCCTGAACGTTCTACCAACCTGCTGGGTTCTGGAGAGAATCCAATCACATAGTACGTTAAACATACCCAGATTAGTGACTCCAGCATGGATAAGGGTATCCTTGTGATCACAGTTGGTATTGAGTAAGCCCATGCAGGATAAAACAATTGGTCTCTTTGTTTATAATACACAGGGAGACGACTGATAACCATAGCCATCTCCCCAAAGCCATTGAACATAATAATTATTAGTCCATAGAAGAGGGCGCCCATGTACAAATTTCCATCAGCAACACTATCTGGATGGAGCTGGGTCCGAAAGAAAACTGTCATAACAACAATGCTTACAAGCGATACCTGTCCTTTAAGGATAGCATTGTTAGAGCTTTTTTTTAAAGGATAGCATTGTTAGAGCTTTTTTTTGGATACCTCATAAATTCAAGAGTGTGCAGGCAGGAGAGAATTGAGTAGGGAAAACACCTGGCAAGTTTTGAAAATATACAGAAAGGAGTTCCTTTTCATGAGCAGCCATTCCCTTGCGAAGCATGCCTTGAATAGGGCTTCCTTTCTGAGGCCATACTTTCTAGTTGAAAGGGCAGCTGGATGACTCCTTGACTTGTCAAAGGGCACTGCAAGCTCTTCTTGAAGCCGTTGGCCGACATGGAAAGAGTTGAAAGACTCTGCAAATTCCTTCACAGGCATGTACCTGTAAGGCTGGCTTTGGTCTGCCCAGTATTGTGCTTGATCTTTCCTTGAAGTAACCTATGTTAGAAAAAGAATTCAGTTGAAGGCTACAACTTCATGTGTCTCTTAGCACCAGTATCTTATAAGTTAATCAACCAATCTTGTACCTCTTGCAGAAAATCTGCAACACTTTTTCTCTCTGGGCACTTGAACCCCATTGTTTTGAAGAAATCGAGGATAAGGTCCCGAGGGCCCTGGTAAATGATTTGGCCTTCAGAGAGGAGTATGACATCATCAAAGAGCTCAAAAGTCTCGGGTGCAGGCTGCAGAAGTGAGACAAGCATAGTCGCATCCATTACATGGACAGTCTGCCGCAAGCATTTTACTATTTGGAAAGTGGTGGAGCTGTCCAGGCCTGTAGAGATTTCATCCATGAAGAGAGCTTTTGCAGGTCCCACTAGCATTTCACCTGGGCATGGAACATGTTTGGATGAAAAAATGATCTGCATTTTGTGATGTGTGCTTATGTTGATGTTATCACATTAGTTACGTGAAACTTGGAAGGTTAGATTCTAGTGGTGCTGTGGTCTATCTTCATATTAGCATGGCACTTACCCGTCGTCACACGCTTCCTCTGCCCTCCTGACACCCCTCTTGTCATTTGATCACCAACCAAGGTATCCGCACAAATATCAAGGCCGAGAATCTGTAACGTCAACTTGTGGTCAAATCTTTGATTGTTCTAGTATTGAAAGCATCAAATGGTTATGCCTGCAAATGTATTCATGCCACAAAGGAAGCATTACCTTCAACACATAATCGGTGACAATACTTGTTTCCTGCCCTTCTATTGCAATTGCCTGCAAAAAGATACAGGGAATGCACATGGTCACCCCAGAAAAAACCAATTATTGAGAAGTGAAATATGTGGGAAGTCTAGTTACCTTCATGAACACATCAATGTCAGGGTCTGGCTTTATTCCAGCTGCTTTTTCTCTTCTTGAAAGCTCCAGTAGCATATCTGTTACAGACAGCAAGCAGAAGAGGTTCCTGATTTGACTCCTGAAAATTCCTTTTCTTTACAGACCAAAACTGTAAACAGGGTAGCATTTTGCAGAATATTGAACGCACACGACATCAAAGTACAAGTTCCATCAAGATGGTGAGTGCTGACCATATCTAGTCCCGACGCCCTGACAACGACCACAGAAGTTGAGCGTCTCACGAACGGTCATTTCACCAAGTTGTATGTCATGCTGGCTGATGTAGGCAGATGTCCGTTGTGGAATGAACTCAGTCATCTCATGCCCATTGTATGTCACTTTGCCTGACACCTGGCATTTTGTCAGATCATAGATGTTTATCCTTTATTAGTTTATACTGTGTTCATGAATGTGAAAACAAAGGAAACACTACAGCAGCTGTCCACCCACTCAGTCAGTGAGGGATGGACGGACAATCTTGCCCCTTAAATCCCCAGTCGCCATTGTTGTATGAGCAGGGAAGGTAGGTTAACCAGCCTGAATTTCACACTTACCCTGAGATCAGGAGTTAACTTCCCGGCAAGAGCAATCAGCAGTGTTGTCTTTCCTGAACTGGGGGGTCCAAGCAGCAATGTCATTCTGCAAACAGACACAAGCCATTTTGGTTTTCATGCTATCTACCTTGAAAACCTTGGAACTGGATGTTATTTAAGATGTTACATGCCATAGCAATAACCCATGACATTAATAAACCAAGAACCAACCTGGAGGGTTTGATGATGCCTTTAAGGTCATGAAGTATGCTAAGATTTCTTTTCTTTGTTGGTAATAGAAAGCTGAACAGCCCCTATTGTTATAAGAAAGCCATGTGGTTACTAGTATTAGACTAACGGATAGCTAAAAAATCTTGAAGAAAGACCGTCAGCTTACAGTCTCCATATGTGCAGTTGTATGTGTGCATGCCCACGCTTGCGGGCATGCATGCATGTATGTGCACACATGCTATAATTGTAACACTTTAAAGTTTTCTGGGAAATCTCACCTCCAGCAAGTTAATTGTGAAGTTGTAAAGGGTTGGCAGGGCTCTGCTTCCAATGTAAACATCTGCTTCAATATTTAGATGCTCAAATCGGACTTCGATCTTGGGCAAATCAATCCCAACCCTGTGTTACAAAAAATTACAGAGGTAGCAGTTGAATTTACTGTAGTATGGATGGGGAGCATGTATTCACATCGTCCTGCCAAGCATCTAGCAAAATTTTGCAAAGCCTCCCACATGGGCCAGCAAAGACTTAGATCTGTGCAGGAAAGCACAGGTCAAAGTAGCAAAAGACTTAGATCTGTTTGGTAACCTAGCATGATGTCACAGGTTGGAACTCCTGCTGGCAGCTTGACATGGTAAGTTGTATATGATATATATATATATGGTGTGTGTGTGCACAGTGCACTTGCACTTAAAATTTCCCTCCAAAACAAAAAAATACCGTTCAAGTTTTGAACTTTACTTGCACTTAAAATCTGTTCAAAGCAGCAAAATGAGAACCCTTAAGCAGTTGGGAGTTTGCTTACTTGTCAATCCTCTCTCTTAGCTTGAGAAGAAAGCGCTCGTTATCATCTTCAATAACATGCAGAATTTTCTCCATTAACTGCTGCTTTTCAGCATATCCAAGTTTGGTTATATCCACCTCCTCGTGGATGACCGTTCCTGTCTCGCTGACATTTTGGAGAAAACCTTTTCTTAGCCTATCATGCGTGGGCAGTTTCTCCAGGGCTGCCCATTTGAGAGCTTCTTCGTCGTCATCCCGAACACTGGAAGGCCTGGAGAAAACAGTGTCAACTGGAGCAAAAAACCTCTGGCTCGCTGTCTTTGCATCTCCCCATTCAGAGACATCTTCACTTGACAATGAGGCCATTCGATCAGCAAGATTCTCTACTTGTTATATATTATCATGCTAGATTGATTTTCTTTATGGATTAGAGAAGCATGCTAGAGTGATCAGAATGATTGTGGTAGACGCTAGAGTCATCAGATCATGATTTATTCTATTTATAGATTGATTAGAGTAGATTTACTATGATGTATGCTAAAGAGTGATTATGAGTGTGATTAGAGTGGAGTAATGCTAGTGATTAGATCGATAATACTAATAAACATGGAGTGATTATGCTACATGATTGTAGACTAATCAACATGGAGTGATTATGCTAAATGATAATATTAGAGAGAATGCTTTATGCTTGTTTGAAAGTCTGAGTGATAATGCTAGTCATTATATTTGAAATGCATGATAGAGGGATGAGAGCTGCGTGATTATGTTAATTAGAGTGATTATCACTCATGACTTCAGGGGAATTTGAAGCCCAAGATGCCCGCTCTTTGACTATGAAGCTTGGATCTCAGTGTGAAGTTAAAAAAACAACTGATCAGATTGAATACAGGATATGGGTGCTCATCTTTTCTGTATCATGATGTGATGCGTGTTAAGATGAAGGCTTGATTGGCACAGTCCAATTTGAAGAG